>NC_050581.1:118658734-119324234 GCF_011100635.1 Trichosurus vulpecula | reverse complement strand
GTTCTACTGGGATTCGATGATCTTCTGGACAGTAACTACAGGTAGTAAAGGATAATTGAGGAGCATTGAGGAACAGAACATAGCTATAGCCCTCCTAGCAGTCCCAGGGGGATGGCGGGGGCGGGGGGGGGGGGGGGGGAGGAGGCAATTGTTTCCTGAAACACAGTCTCATACTGGAAGTTAGGTCTTGGTGTTCTGAGCTCTCCCCCTGTGAAATTAATTTCACACTCACCATTCTGGGTGTTCATCAGTGGGGTGCTGTCTGGAGGGTGGGGAGGAGCATGGCGGGGGGTGGAGATGGAGAATAAGTAGCCTCCCTGTCCTCATTTCTGGGGGCTGTGTGTGTGTGTGTGCAGGGGGTGGGGTTTGGTGGCTGCTCTAGAGAGATCTCTGTGTTAGAGGTGGCTATATTGCTCCTTGGTGACACTACCCTCTTGCAATGTCCTTCTGTCTGTCTTCCATCTCCTCCCTGGAACCCCAGTTCTTCCTCCTCCCCTGCCTCTCACTGGTGTATAAGGAAAAAAATCTTTTCTCTTTGAGAGCCATACGAACAAAACAGGGAAGAAACTGAGACACAAGAAGGAAATGAGATAATGCAACTGACGTTTCTACGCTTTGAGATAACTGAAGAGACTCATCCATTTTCCTTCTTAGGTATTTGTCCTAACAGACCCCTGGAGGGGAGGGCCTGCTCGTCAGAGATGAGACTGAAGCAGCCCCAGCGACATTGCTTCCCCCAGCTCTCAGTTCTTCGGCCACACCTCCTGCTCCATAGTTCTTGCTTTGTGGGGGAGGCTTAGTCCAAAAGGCAGATTCAGTATGGGAAGGGCGAGGGATGAGCAGAGAAGGTGGTTGGTCTAGTCTGGGGCCTGGGTGAGATTTACGCTCTCCAGCTCTTCTATTCCCTCCCTAAACTTCCGACATGTTGAAGCTGACGACAAATCCTAGCTATTTTTCCCCCTGAACGTCTGTGATGGCAGGCAGGAGAGGGAGTGGGACTGGAATGGGTGCTGAGGGTGGTGCTACAGTATCTCCTAGGTGAATTGGGGCTGACCTGCCCCTGTTTTCCCAAATCAGGACCCTGATGCAGTGTCAAGAGCCATGTTGCTTTTCCATCCTCTGAGAGACGGTGTGATACCAGGGGCTGGAACAATTTAAAAGCACTTGGCTGCTCTTCCTGCTCCCAGGTGTGTCTGGCCTGATTTGGAGGTTCAGTTGGTTCCTCATTCTTAGCTCCAGGGGAAGAGCACCCAGTACTTTTTCCTCCTTTACCTTCATCTCTACTCCTAATTCAGATTTGGGGGTATGAGGATGGGGAGCAACCAATACCAGAGAGAAATAGGAAGGCACCAGGAACAGCTTCCTGCCCTTTCTGAGGGCTGGAAACTCCACACACTTTAGGGGTTCCCCAAAGTGCTCTGAGATCACAGATCTGATGGCCTTCCTACCAAAAAAAACCCCTGTTGCATTCATTGGCTTTCCCTCCTCCCGTCTGCCATCACTCTGCAGTTCTCTTGTTCATTTTCTCATTCTCTCTCTCTCCAGCTCTTTTGGCTACTCTCCCTTTGCTGCTTTTTCTCATTCTGTATCACCAGTACTGGGGGCTATGTTCTCTTCCCTACCCCCCGCAAAGTTCTTTGATTTTAGTCACTTCGGATTCCCTTTGCTTTCATACACCTGTTCTCAGTCTCTCCATCTCTTTGTTTCTCTTTACTTTCAATCTCTACCGTTCTCCATTCTCCCACATCTGAGCCTCTGAGGATAACAGAATCTAAGAGTTAGAAAGGAATATTATCTAACCCTGGCTCCACCTCTTCTCCTCCCTCCTTCTTCTCACTCCTCAGCCCCCTCCTAGGGTGGCTGGGCTGTGGTGTGAGAAAGAAACCTCACCCAGTCCTGACAGAGTTAGCCGCCCTACCTGACGACAGACACATCCTAGGCAAGAGGGGGCTGGCTTTCATGCCCATTAATTCCCTTTCCCCCACCCCCTCCCCTTCGTTTAAAACTTCCATTGCTCATGTTTCTTGATGGATGTTCATCCCCTTTCTCTTCCCTACCTTCCAGCAGATTCTCCCACCATAACTGATTGAAAAGTGGTTAGGTGGGGGGAAGCTCCCTAACTTCACTGGGGGGATGAGACTGCTTAGGTGGCAAAGGGAGCAAGGGTCAGATCTTGGTACCATGAAGGGTCAAACCTCTAGTCCTAGGTTCAACTTCCTCCTTCCATTCTTATGGGGGAGCTGTAGAGCTACTAGAGGGAGCAGGATATAAGTTCTGGTTCTCCTGCCCCCCCCAAAAAAAGCTCCCCAGCCCCAGTCTCTGGGGAAATTGAATGGTTGGGAGGATGGAGTCAGAATTATGGGAAGAGTTGGATCAACCAAAGCGAATGAGAATGAGACCATAGAACTCAGCAGAAAGAAACCTTAAAAATCATCAAATACAACAGCTTAATTTTACAGAAAAGGAAATAGATCCAGAGAGGCTGAATGACTTGGCCAAAGTCACAAGGCAGTAAATAGTAGCGGAAGTACTGGATTCTGGGTCTTTCAACACCCAAGTCTGATGATCCTTCCTTTACATCATGATACCTACCAGACTGACCAGGAGTCTTGCTTTACCCATCCTCCCTTCCCCTGGGGGGAAGCTGCAGGGGCCTGAACTTTGGATGCTAAATCCTAGTTACTATAATCAACTGGAGAGGAAACTGAACAGATCCCACTGACTTGAACTGCCCTGGATGGTAGTGCTCAGGGGGAGAGAAGGAGCTTCAGATAGTCAAATCGGGTCAGTTTTCCCCTTCTGGAAGCAAGGAAGACCCCATGTTGGCTGAAGAAAAGGGGAGGAGAGGAAAGGGAGAGCTGCCTATTGTGTGAAGGCCCTAGAACAATATGGGCTGGGTAAGTTCTCTATGGAGACAGGATAGGGGTTCCTGGGTCCCTAGAGGTTTTTCAGGGTAGGTGGGGGAGGCCACAGGCAGAGATGATATTCACAGCTGCCACTAAATCAGGAGGTGTTGGTAACAGCAACCACGGTGAGAAGGAAGCAGGGGGCCGTCCCTTCTTCCTTCTTTCCCTCTCTGCCTCCCTCCCTGTGACCCAGTGGGAGGGGGAGGCAGTTGGCTGTGTCTAGATAATGCCAGCTCATTCGGGGACTGACCCCCAGGCAGCCCCAAAATAAGAGAGAATGAAGCAGGTTTTGGAAAAAAAAAAAACCAAAAAACAGGAGAAGAGAGAGGAAGGAAGAAAAGAACCTTTTGTTAGTCCGTGGCCAAAAAGGAACGGTAGATCATAGGATTTCGAAAGGAAAACCAACTTAGAGATTATCTCATTTGACCCCTCCCCCTTTTTACATGGAAGAAGCCCACACCCAGAGAGACTTGCCCTCAATAACAATGAGGAGAGCTGGGACTGGCATCATGGGGAGACATGAGGGCAGAAATAGACTAGCCCACAGAGACGTGCCCTCCCGAGTTAGCCAGGCCAGGACTGAGAATCTAGAAGCTCAAGCTCCCTCCCTGAGTAAAGGTTCCCTAGGGCACAGTCACAGGTGAGTCATTCACCTCCACCCCAGGACCAGTCTCTGATTCAGACTTTGGGCATCCTGGACAAAGAGTCACTCCCACATCCCCTGGGCCTTAGCATCCTTCTTAAACAACCCAAATCTTGAGAGGGATTGATTGGTCAGGCTCATGCCCTTGACCTTAACAACATCTAAGGCTGGGTTAGAGGTCGTTCATTCCCCACCCCCACCACCACCACCACATTAAGGGAAGGCTAGTGTGCATTGGGCAGGGAGTACATCTTAGGGCAGAAAAAATAAATTCAGCCTATTTCAAGTTAAGGCAAGGAAGTTCCCTGGGGAGGGGCAGTCTTTTGGAAGGGTCAGAGGATACTAGGATTTAGAGCTAGAAGAACCTTAGTCCAACCCCTCATTTTACAGATGAAGAAATTGAGCCCCAGAAAGATTAAGTGATTTCAATACACTCAAAGCCTCAAATTAAGATAGATTGGAATGAGTTAGGACTTGGGGATCAGGGTGAGAGTGAGGTGAGGACTGGGGTAGGGGATAGTCTTAGATTAAATCCTCTTTCCCCCTCCCCTTCCAGCTTCTCATGTATTCTATTTTTTTCCATTTCCTTTAAACAAACAAACAAACAAACCCTCAGGGCAGTAGCACACCATTAAAATACACCATTAAAATATGGAAAACAACCCTCAGCAACAGGCAGGAACAGAGGAGCAGGGATCAGTGACAGACTGACTCCCCCCTCGTCTTTTCATCTCTGCCTCCTCTCTTCCCTTCTTTGGCTTTCATAATGGAGAAACTGAGGCCTGACATCTAAAAGTGCGCTTGTGTACCCCTGTTGAATTCGTATCTGTTGTCATATAGATCTTCCTTTTGTTGACGCCCTGTTGCTTTAGAGCGGGAGATGTAGAGAGAGGTCTGGGCTCAGAGGGTTCTGCCTTTCACAGTGAGAAAACTATGCCTGGCATGTAAAAGTACACCCATGTGCCTACATGAAACACACGTTGTTTGGCTGTATACGTGTCTTCCTTGTGTTGATATTCAACCACACAGTAGTAGGGGATGGAGGGGTCTGGTCTTAGGAGTATTCAGGGGCTTTCAATGTAGGGACCTCTAAATTCACCCTATAGCCTAGAGGGAGGGTTAGCCAAAATGGAGGGGAGAGGCTGAGATGCTACTTATTCGATGTGCTGATGGTGGCCTTGAGTTCCATGTGCCACCTCTCCTTCCCAGTTATGATTATAGCAGGAGATTAACCTCACTAGTTCCAGGGAAGAGGGAATTAGAGGGGGTGTGAAGTAGAGGGGAGACTAGACCAGGGACCAGGTTCCAGAGGTGAGAACAGGCTGGGAGGCAACTGAGAGAGGCAGGGAGGGAGGTTCAGTGGAGTGCTCAGTATCTCAACAAGGCATCAATGCAGTCGGGGAGCAGATGGTGAGAGTGGGCGAAGAGTGGGGAGGGGGAGGGGGCATGAAGAGGGCCTTATTGTTACCCTGGGAAGAACCAAAACGCTCCCTGTTGTCTGGCTCGCTATTTTGTTCCAGTGTCTGAGACTGGCCGGGATGCAGCAGGAGGGATTTGGTTAGAATGAAACAGGTTTACCATAGTGAGGGCCCTTTCTGTTAAATGTGAATCCTTTCCTGGGGAACAAAAGACCTTCAGAGAAGCAAAGACCTCTGGCTAAGGGTGAGATAGGCTCTGTCCTGCCTCAATGCAGGGACTAGATGGATGACCTTCTGTACATTTGTCCTGAGGGGGTAGGGCTGGCTGAACCCCCTGAGGACTGCTTTAGGGGAAGGCCTCTATCTCCTCAGAGCAGATGGAGTTGTATTATCTGGGATCATCAAGATGGGCTTTCCAGGAAGATGAAGAAGGGGAAGAGATATTGTGTAGAGAGTTCATTTACATCAGTAGGTGTCATAGGCGGAGTCTGGGTTTGTTTCTACATGATCATGAAGGATCATATTTCTTGTGCATTTCTCACTCTTCAGAGACAGTTTTGGCATAGTAGACAAGGTCCTGGACCTGGGGTCAGGAAGACCTGGCTTCAGATCCTGCCTCTGACATTTATTGACTATGGGCAAAATCACTTAACCTTTCTGAGCCTGAGACATCTTCCTAAGGTTTACCTCCTGAGTTTTAGAAATATTTGATCTGTGTTGGCGGAAAAAAGTTTCCACATTGAAGAAATAGGCAAATTAACAAAATCCTAGGTGCTTGACTTACCATCTGGAACATCATAGAAAAAGAATATCTAGATTATATGGCACCTTAGAGATTGTCTGATCCAACTTCCTCCACCCCATTCTGTAGATGAGAAGACTGAGGCCTAGAGACAAGTTATCCAAGGTTATGCAATAGGAAGTAAAAGTTAGAATCTGAACCCAGATCTTCTGAGTCCAAAGTCAGCCCTTTTTTTCATTACACCATCCCACCAGGCTCCTCCCCTGCCTGCCATTCTCCTGTCCTCATGGTTTCATTCCACAGAACCCATAGAGTGCTTGTGACCAGGTAGCACAGGCTGAAGGGGAGACAGGTCAGACCTGGTCCTTCCCTTCCAGGAGCTTCCAATCCAATAGGAATAAGACAGACACAAAGCACTACAAGATGGAATGTAATCACTGCCATGAGAGAGGTAGAGAAGGCAGTGGAGGGCTTAGAGTAAGAATTCTTAACCTCTTCTGTGCCATAGACTCCCTTTGGTAGTCTGGCAAAACCTATAGAATCCTTCTCAGAATAATATGCTTTTTGTTTTGTTTGTTTTTTAAGACTGGCTCTCCGTGTTGTTCAAGGAGGGAGTTCAAATCTGGACTCACACATTCACTAGCTGTGTGATCCTGGGCAAGTCACTTAAGCCCATTTGCCTCAGTTTCCCTATCTATAAAATGCACTGAGAAGAAAATGGCAAACCACTCCAGCATCTTTGCTGAGAAAACCCCAAAATGGGGTCATGAAGAGTCAGATACGACTGACACTAACTTCCTATTGTGCCAAAGCTGGGAGTGAAGTAGCCTTTCATAGGCCCGGTTCTGTTGCTGATGGATGTGGAAGCTTGGACCTGCTCTGTTTGCCCCCTCCTTAGGCAGGTTGGCAGCTCCCTATTACTGGGAGCTCACACTTAGTGCAGACACCCCATTCAGCTTTAGCCCTACCACAGCTTAAGTGATCTACCAGCCTCAGTAGCAGAGATTACCCGTGGGCTCACCACCCCCAGCCAGAATAATGGGGTTTTTTAAATGCATAAAAAACACAGGATTACAAAGGAAACTCATTATACAAACAGTAATTATATATTTTTAAACAAGTTCATGGATCCCTGGAGAGGAGGGAGAGCTCTGCCCTGGTTGTGTGGTAGGAAATCAGATGGGCTTCATGTAGAGGCAGTATTTAAGTTGGGCCTGGAAGCAAGTGCAGTATTTTTTAGGTGGAGGTTAGAGGGAGGCCATTCTAGTCAGAAGGAATGGCAAGAGCCAATGGCAAGAGCACAGGGCAGAGGCACCCCTCTGGGGGGAGGGAATGTGGGAGCAGAAGAAGCAGAGGAAGATAATGGGATCCATTGAAGTCCAGGGTGATCACTGCCTCTATCCTCCACCCCAACCACTTTTGCAGATGCAAATAGAGCCTTGTGACGCCAAGGCAACTGGAACCCTGGAACCCAGAAAGGATGGGGCAGAGGGTCTACATTCAAGAAAGCTCCCAGTTGCTGCTTTGAGCACTCTGAAGTGTGATTATAGTCAATTCTCAACTCTGTGCTAGTGGAGAGAAGACAATCAATCAACAAGCATTTAAGTACCTACTGTTTGCACTGTGCTAGGTGCTAAGGATGCAAAGACCGAAATGAGGCGGCCCTTACAGAGCTTACCTTCCATGGATGGAGATGGGGTGTATGTGATAATACAAGGTAATTAGAGTGGGAGATCCTAGCGGCTGGGGAGATAGGAAAGGCTTCTCCAGAAGATGGTGTATAAGCTGAACATTAAAGGAAGGGAGGGATTCTAAGAAGCAGAGATGAGGAGGGGAAGTATTTCAGGCATGAGAAAGAGCTAGTGCTCTGGAGGGGCAGGAGATGGGAGGCTATGTATGAGGGTCTCCAAGAAAGTTAGTTTGGTTGGACCAAAGATAGTGTGAAAGAAAACAAAGTATAAAAAACTTGGAAAGGTGGCTTGGAATCAGGTTGTGAAGTGGAAAAAAACCACAGGCAAGAAGGTTCCTGAAACAGTGGATAGTCTCCAAATCTTTTAATGTATGACTGTGGCTTAGCACAAAGTAGGTGCTCAGTCAGTATTCGCTAAATGGAATGGAATTAGGTGATAGGTTTAGCTTTGTTTTATTCCAGTGCCTTCACTGAAGTCTTCCTCTGCAGCCTTATGGCATGCACAGAGTAGCCTTCGGCGCTGGAAGGCTACGCTGGCCTTCCAGATGGATGGAGCTAACAAGCAGGAAAGGCTGCCAGAAAGGCTTGGGTGATGGCATTATACATCTGTTGTTCGAGAACCAGCCTAGCTATGCTCATCACCAGAGGGCTGTCCAACAAGTGATGAATTGTTTTGGTCACCATAACCCAACAAAGACTGCCTTCTAACAATTGCCCTTAGGCATTGATCTGCCTCTGCCTGTGGAGGGAATGTCCAGATAGAGAGATGTTACAATGAATTTACACTTCCTCAATCTCATGCCAAGGAGCATGTTGTTATTTAGTCATTTCAGTTGTGTCCAATTCCTGGTGACCCCATTTGGGGTTTTCTTGGCAAAGATACTAAAGTGGTTTGCCATTTCCTTCTCCAGGTCATTTTACAGATGAGGAAACTGAGGCAAATGGGGTTAAGTGACTTGTCCAGGGTTGCACAAATAATAAGCATCTGTGGCCAAATTTGAACTCAGGAATTTGAGTCTTCCTGACTCCAAGTCTGGCACTCTATCTACTTCACCCACCTAGCTGCCCCAAGGAGCATGTAGGACTGGAAATCAGAACTCTGGGGTACCAAGCATGTCATCCCACCTGAGGAAACCAGGGCTCAGCTTGAAATCTCCCTTCCTGCTTCCATTTCCATGTGTTCTTTAGCTATTTCTCTCTTTTAAATTTAAACAAATTTATCAATATCTTTTTTTAATCACCTTCTCTTCCAAACACATCCTTCTACCCTCTCTTTTCCAGCAAGTTATCCCCTGTAAAAGGAATTAAAGAGAAAGAGAAGTAAGAGCTGTTCAACAAAATTAACCAATGCATCAACTGAGTCTGACCCCAGAGTCCTCCTGCTCTACAAAGAAGGGAGGGTGGTGTTTTTTCTAGAACTATTTCTAGAGCTCTGGGCCCAAAAGTACTGTAGACCTATTTATGGCCCTTTTCCAAGTGAAGCCTGTGGCAGAGTTTCAAAAAATTACAGGTCCCTACAGATAAGCCACTAATGGATGGATGATCCCCAGTTGCTGCCACATGGAAGAAGCCAAGCAGCTGAGGCAAGGGGTTTTAAGATCAGGGAGGACTCCCATTTGTATAGCCCATTCAAGCTTCTCAAGTACTTTTCTCTAAACAATCCTGGGAGGTAGATAGCAGCAATCAGCCCAATTTTACAAAGGGGGAAACAGAGACTTTAAGAGACTCGATCACAGTCATACAATTACTAAGTTCCAAAAGTGTTGTTTAAAGCCAGGGCCTGGGACTCCACACCTAACCCACTCATCACTGTGCCCCATCCCCTCTCAAGAGACTCTGGGTCTTTGTTTATGACATAATCTAGGGGCAGGTGCCTGACAAAGGTCTTGGTATCCTGTTTCTGTAGCAGTAAACACAAATATCACATTTAATTAACCATAATTGATAGGAATAGATACTATCATACCTAAAATGTATGTAAGTTGCCATTTCAGGGGGTGGAGCAAGGAGGGCAGATCTTGGATTTCACTGGCATAAGAAACTCTCAGAATGGAAACTCCCTCTGCCAATGCAGATTGGCAACCATTCTATCTCTGTGGTCTTAGAAAGTTACCTGGGAGCACTGAAAACTTCTGTGACTTTCCTAGGGTTACATGGTCAGGTTGTGCTAGAGGTCAGAGTGAAACCCAGTCTTTCCTGACTCTGAGACAGACCCTCCACTGTTGGATAGAATTTTATGACTTAGAGGAGATTACGTCCTTTGAGGATCCATGGAAGGAAATGAGGATTCTTGCTTGGCTTGTGGAAGAGAAGGCTTCGGAAGGAACATCAGAGCTGTTTTCAAGTATCTGAAGGGCCAGTGTGTAGAAGAGGGGTTTAGTTTTATTTCCTTGGTCCCAGAGGACAGAACAAAGCAGAATGGGAGGATAAAGACATATTTTGTCTAAGTGCAAGAACAAATTCCTAAAACCAACTCCATGCCTATTGCTCACGTTAACGATAATAATTGCATTTATATATTCCTGTAAGGTTTGCAAAATGCCTTCCATATGTTATCTCATTTGAGCCTCACGACAACCCTGGGAACTAGGGCTATTATCACCCCCATTTTACAGGTGAGGAAACTGACACATAGAGAAATTAAGTGACTTGCTCGGGGTCACACAGGCATCAGGAGAATTTGAACTCCGGTCTTTCTAATTCCAAGTCCAGTGCTCTCTCTATGGCTCTTTCTCTTCTGTCCAAATCCTCTGCCTTCTTCATGGCTCAGCTCAAATGCTAGCCCCCTCCTCCATCAAACCTTCCTTGATCTCTCTTTACCCCCTTTGAATCACCATAGCACTTGTTTGTATCACTTATAGGGCTTGTAGTAGAATATATGTTTCTTAAGGAAAGGGACTTTTAATCTATCTCGTTATCTAGTTATGTATTTATTTATGGTGTATATTGTGTCTCCAGACCACCTAGCACAGTGCCTTGCTCATAGTAGACATTCTAAAAATGCTTTTTAGAGTGGGAGGATGGTAAATAAAAACAATTAGAAATATCTCAAAGTGGAATATTGGTGGGGGGAGGTGTGGGAAGAAGAGGAGGAAATAGAGGGCATCTAGTCCAGCCTCTCCATGGGTGTTGAGGAGGTGATTCTGGGTCATGGACGGCTTTGACTAGATGCCTTCTGAGGTCTCTCTGACTCTGAGATTCTAGACTCAGAATTTCCACCCCAGATCTCCATACATCAGAATTACTCTGGCCTGATAGGTGCCCCAAGCTCTGAACTACTTGAGATTTATGGTGGCAAGATGGTCCTCTGGTTTAGAATGAATCCTATCGTGGTTGTTCCTTACGAGACAGATCATTGGGCGTTATCTGAAGTCACACTTTCTTCCTGGACCCTTGAGAAACCCAGTATATTGTTGGCCTCCCAAGGGTGCCTCGAGGTTGCTGCTTTTTATTTGCTGAACGCTCTTCTATCTGTCAGTCCCACTGGCTGTAGCCCTCAGGCACTGTTCAACCCATTCCATGCTAAAGCTCCGGGGGACCTTCAAGACCCTTTCATATTCATTGCCTTTATTTCTTTGTCACAATAGCCTCTGTGGGGTAGACATTATTATTATCATCGCAGGTAGACAGTATCACTATTTCCATTTTTAAAATGAGGAAAAAGGCTCAGGTAGGTACAGTGACTTGTATGATTAAGTTCAATGAGCATTTATTAAGTGCTTACTGTATGCAAGGTTTTGTACTAGGCTGTTGTTTTGGTTTTTTTGTCCTTTATTCTCGAAGAGGACCATGACATCAGGAAGGTGATGCCATAACTTACAAGTGAATTGGATTTAAGTGAGGGAGGGCTGTGCAAAGATACCAGCCTCACATTAGGTACCAGGAATAAGAAGATGGAAAATGACACAGGCCTGGCCCTCCAAGAACTTATACTCTAAAAGGAAGGATGAAAACACAGACATAAATAAGTGGAATGTGAAGTAGAATGTGGCAGGGCCAAAGGGAAATTCTTGACAAAGCGCTCTGGGAATATCAGTGAGGGAGATGGTTAATAAATGACCAAAGCCCAGCTCTATGCTTTTGGTTACATCTCAATATGGTATACTCTGTGCCAGACAAGACACTTTGGAGATTAAGAATCAATTGGGGGCAGCTAGGTGGTGCAGTGAAGAGAGCACTGGCCCTGGAGTCAGGAGGACCTGAGTTCAAAGGTGGCCTCAGACACGTGACACTATCCGTGTGACCTTGGGCAAGTCACTTAACTCCGATTGCCTTGCCTCCACCCTCCAAAAAAAAAATGAATCAGTCGTTCAACCTGAAAAATGAGAAGGGAATAATTATTTATTAAGCACCTACTATGTGCCAGGTAAGAATTACTTTTACAAATATTATCTCATTATCTCCATTCTACAGTTGAGTAAAGTGAAGCAGACAGAGGTCCTGGGTCACACAGCTGGTAAATGTCTGAGGCTGAATTTGAATTCAGGTCTGTTCTGATTCCAGACCAAGCACACTATCTGCAACACCCAGCTGTCTCTGATGAATGAAACAATCCTCACTCTCAAAGAACTTGCACTTTAGTGAAGGCTACAAGTACATATATAAATATATACAGGATAAACATAAGGAGAATAAAGACAGATAAATAGAAGTTAAATACAAGGTAGTTTGGGAAGGAATAGCTGGGAGGATCAGAAGGGGTGCTTAAGCTGCATTTTGAAGGAAAAGAAGGACTGTATCAGGTGGAAGTAAGGAGGGAGTGCATTCCGGGCATGAAGGATGACCAGTGCAAAAGCTGAAAGAAGTGAGGCATAATATGTGTGTAAGTAACAGAGAGAGAGAAGGCCAGTTTGGCCAGATAGCAAAAGGCAGCGGTTGGAATGTCCAACAAGGCTGGAAAGCTAGACTGAGACCAGCTCATGGAGGGCTTTAAAAACCAAATGAAGAATTTGGTCTTGAACCTAAAGGTGTAATAGGGAGCCCCTGAAGTTGGTTGAGTAGAAGAATGACATAGGCAGATCTGCTTTTAGGGAAAGATAAGTGGTGTGATAAGTGGTATGGAAGATTAGCAGAAAGAGGGGAGAGATTTGAGGCCAGGCAACCAATTATATGTGGGAGTAAGGATTTGGGTTTCAAGGGTATCTGGTGGCTATAGGGACAGAGGTGTCAGGGTGGGAAAGGTAAATTACAGAGGCTCTGAGCTTCCTTAATTTCTCTTCTCCCCTCCAGACAGAGGGGCCCTCTGACAGTCTATGGGGGAGAATCTCTAGACCTTTTCTACTCTACTGTATGAGGGATCAAGAGAGCTAAGACGTTTCCTCTTACCCCCATTCAAAGCCAATTGGGCCTGTCCCCAGGAGATGGGAGCATACAAAGACTCAGGACTTTGCTTCTTTCTCTTGGGAAAAGGTACTAAGGAGAGATCCCTTTAGTGATGGGCAATTCTTTGCTTGCCTGAGAGCGTTCTTGCCATAGGTTGAGACATCCTAGCAAGAGGCAAGTCAGATATGGAAGTGGGGAGGGAGAATAGCTTCCACCTTAGTGGAAGGAGAATGAGGCCTGTGTTCCTGGCTCCTCTACCTGCTTGTGATGGTCCCTCACTGTTGCAGAAGTTGATAGATGTCCCAGTTGTGCTGAGGAAACTGCCCAGTGGAACCTGTGTTCCATTGGGCACAGATTCTCCCCATGAGCCCAAAAGCAATAGGAGCCTGAACTCCAGGACATAATCCCTGAGTCCTTCCTTTAGGGGATGACTAGACTTGAATGGGACAGGAGTTTGCCCCATTCCACCAAACTAAAATTGGGGTGAGGTCTCCTAAGCTCTCTATTGCAAAAATGTGCTGCTAGCTTACTTGTCTATTTACATGTGTAAATTCATTTGTTCATTCATTCAACAAACTCTTCATTAAGTATTGACTATATACATGTTCTTAAGGTAGGTCCTGGGCAGAGACACAGAGATATCTTAGAGCTCGTAGTTTAATAGGGAAGGTAAGACATGTGAACAAATAAATTAATACAACTTAGCATATGACAAGTATAAAGTATTATGAAATCAGATGATCTCAGTTATTTATTGGACATATGTCTTAAGTGAGAGGAAGTCAAGTGTTGTAGATAGTTAGCTGGCTTCAGGGTCAGAAAGACGTGGGTTCAAGTCCTACCTATTACACATAATCACTGTGAGACCCTGGGCAAATCATTTAACCTCTCAATGGCCCTGACAACTCTAAGGCACTAAGTTTCAGCAAAGATGTCTGTCTGCATTGGAAAATGAAAGTCTTCACTGCAGATTCCCTCTGTCAATGAAATTGTAGGTCAGGTAAAAAAAATGCATTATGTATTTATATCCCATGCAACAATTCAAATATTTATCAAAGGCATGTTGTGTACAGAGGCTGGGGAGAAATACAGACTTTAGAGAACACTGTCTATGAAATTAGCCTGCTATTTGCTCTCAGAGTGTAAGCAGAGGACAGGTCTGACACACCATACAGCACTCTGTACAGAGCCGTGCACAAAGAGCTGTTTTAAAAGGTGACCTTGTCTTATTCAATAGATTTGTTCCTGAAAAAGTTGCATATAAATAAAATTTATGTAAATCAAATCCTATTTTAAACACTCCTTTAAAAAAGCCTGGGAGTGGCATCGTAGAAGCAGCTCTGACATCAGAGGACTGAGTTTGAATGTTGGCTCTGCTACCCGCCAGCGCCTCTCTGGGGCTCCTAATCTTCCCTTGTAAATGAGGGCATTGGACTAGAGGATCTAAGGTCCCTTCCAGGCCTAAAGTCTGTGATCTAAATGCAGACAGAAACAAATCCTGCAAATTGAAGGACCTGTGTAACAAATCCTTTCTAGAAGAGGAGAGGAACCAAGCCCCAATTTCCTTTGTAAGTCTAGATGAAAAATCTGCAGGTCGCTTAACTCAGGACCCAATGGGACAGGTTTCTGGATGGCATTTGCTATAGGCTATAGGCCTGGGTGGGCAGTGTGGTGAGAGGCAGGGAGGAATGGGCCCAGGCTAAGCAGGTGCTGGGCTGCAGGCAGGGTTCTGGGAAGGAGGCAGTGCACTCGAACCAGTCTCTGAGTCAAAAATACATTCAAGTCAGACTTCTGGGTTGGGAGTTACCAACTCCTATTTCTGGGCTCTGCCCAGCCTCAACCTGGCAGAGAGAACACACTTCTCAGAATTAGCATGTTGCTCAGAGAAAAAGCATGCTATAGTCAAAAGTGGCCTTGGAGTCAGGAACTGTGGGTTCAAATCCACATTCAGATGCATATAAGCTCTGTGACCTTGGCTTATCCCTTGACTTTTCTGAGTATTGGGGTCCTCATTTATAAAATGGAGATGATGATATTCATACAACTTACCTTATAGGACTGGTTTTTTGAGGAGAGAGCTCTGCAAAGCTTAAAATGATGTGGAAATGGAGGTTATTGTTATTATTAGGGAGCAAATGGAGGAGCAGTCCTGGCCCAGAGAGCTGGAAGAAAAGAAGCGAGCGGAGTCCTAGGCTTGAGAGGCATCACATTTTTGCCTGGACAACCATGAAGTGGCGTCGTGGGACTGGTTGAGGGATCTGTGGTGTTACCTGAACCTAGGCAAGGTGCACTGTGGGTCAGGAAGACCCCATCCTCAAGAAAACTCTGCTTTTGTCCTTCCTGCAGACCGGGCCCGGCAATGCCGTTTGGCTGTGTGACTCTGGGAGAAAAGAAAGACTATAACCAGCCATCTGAAGTGACAGACAGATATGACTTGGGGCAGGTCATCAAAACGTGAGTGCTGGGCCCTGGAGAAAGGGAGCGAGGTGTCTGGAAGGGATGGGGAAAGAGGAGAAGGAGAGAAGAAGAGGGACATCATCTCGGTGGGGTGGAAGAGCAGTGTATATATATCTATATATATATATATATATATAGAGAGAGAGAGAGAGAGAGAGAGATATAGATATATAAATATATATACATATATAAATACAGAGAGAGAGAAAGAGAGAGAGATTGAGAGAGATTTGAAATAAAAGGATCTGAGTTCTAATTCCTGCTCATTTGGATGACCTTGGACAAATTATTCCATCTCTCTAGGCATTTTATCTTTACTCACGTGGATAATGAGATGGGTTGGACAAGATCTCTAAGAGCCTTCTAGTACTAAAATCATTTGATTGCATGATCTTGGGGAAGGGGACAGGGGGTGGGGTGGGGAATGTACCCAGGCTAAACAGGGCCCTGGGCTGCAGGGAAGAGTTCTGCGAGATTTTTCGGGCCAAGGATAAGGCGACAGGGAAGCTGCACACCTGTAAGAAGTTCCTAAAGCGAGATGGGCGGAAGGTGCGCAAAGCAGCCAAGAATGAGATCATCATCCTGAAAATGTAAGTGCTGAGCTCTGACCCCAGCCCTGGAACTGAAGGTCAGAAGCCCAAGTGGGTGGAGGTAGGGGCTAGGGAATGGGGATGAAAAAGAAAAAGAGGAAGGCAAGTGGAGGGAGAAAAAAAGGAGAAAGAATAGAGGCAAGGAGAGGAAAAGAAGTTGTGCGTGAGAAAGATTAAGAATAGAGTCATGGAAAAAGAAAGAAGGATTGAAGAGAATGGGGGCAGAGTGTGGGTCCAGAGGGTCCTTGAGTCTAGATCTTTGGCCCCATGACTTGCTCTGGATGGCTCGTCACTGTCCCTGGCACCTGGTAGTTTTTGGAACCTGGCCTCTACTCCCACGCCTGCCTCCCCATCTCCTTACTGACCCACTAGCTTCCTTTTAGAAAGAAGAGCCCCAGGCTAGCTCCCACCCCACCAAATCCATTGCAGCAAAACAGTTCAGGGCCTTTCCAAATATCTCCCCACTCCTTCCTGTTGTAGAAGGATCTTATGTCCATGTATAGATTGAGTTGTGGCCTTGGAGGCCCTTTTCTAATCTGAGATTCTATGATTCCTCACTCCCACCTCTGGCCTTAGGGTGAAGCACCCCAACATCCTGCAGCTGGTGGATGTGTTTGTGACCCGCAAAGAATACTTCATTTTTTTGGAGCTGTGAGTAGCGGGGGAGGTGGAGTCTGGGGTCCCCAATTATCCTCCCACCCTTAGCTTAGCCCTGAAATTTTGCTCAGCTCTAACTTTCTGCAGCTAACGTACTCCTCCCACTTCCTGCCCAAAGGCTGAGTTTCAGTGGTGTGAGAGTTCCCTGGCAGCCAAAGTAAAAAGCTGTCCCTAGGTTGGCAGTGCCCTAGAGAGAACCTGGTCCTTCTGAATTCTTTACCATTTATACTCTGCCAGCTCCCCAAGAGGAGTTCCAAGAGCCTGCCTTTCTCCTGGAGAATGGTTGGCAGGCTCCCTTTTCTGGCATCTGTGCCCCTTTCTCAGGCTCTCTCTAGGCTCCAGCACATGTGGGAACTTCTCCAGGTTAGCCAGCCTCCTGCCTCCAGGCTCATTAAGATCTATAGAATCTTGGGTCAAACTGGGAGCAGCCTAGCTAGTGAAGACATATTCTGGCTCTGGCATCAAAGTAACTCATCTAGCCACACACCCAAATACACAGTGTCCTCCCAGAGTCTTTAGTCCATTCCTGTCCCTTGGTCTACCATGTCCAACTTAGGGGGTATCTTGGGAAATACATGCAGAGAAAGGGCTCAAGTTTCATTGTCCCACAGGGCAACGGGGAGGGAAGTGTTTGACTGGATCTTAGACCAGGGATACTACTCAGAGCGGGACACAAGCAACGTGGTGCGGCAAGTCCTGGAGGCTGTGGCCTACCTGCACTCCCTGAAGATTGTGCATCGAAACCTCAAGGTGTAGCCCTGGCCCAGGGTGGAGAAAGGGACTGGAGGGCATGAGTGGCTTGGGGGTTCATACTGGGGAGGGGAAGGCTCTGAGTTGTAGGCAGTGTCACTTGTCCAAGTTTCAAACATCTTTATAAACTATCCAGGTAAATTTGTAATCTCTGGCTGGCTCTTCCTTATACTGACCCCTGCCATCGGGCAGTGGCTAGGTACTTGGGGAGACATAAATCTATGTGATTTAGCCTGAGCTAAAGTAATCAGGAAAGCTAATTACTGGGAGCGGTATGTGTTCAGACAACAAATAAAAATGATACTCAGAAAAATCAGTGAAGCATGTTTGGGCATTATCCATTAGTTTGGATTATGTATGCCTCATAACGGAGGTCCCTCTCCATTTACACAGATATTTGAGAGCTGGAGGTATAAGGAAGTAGGGATGGGGATCTGAGCTGTAAGGATTTGAAGGCCCTAGAATAAAGGTCCTAGATCTGAAAGACCCCTAGATTTGGAGTCTGGGCAGCTCAGTTTGAATCCCAGTTCTGCTCTTTCCTTCTTTTGTGACCTTCCATATTATACCTTCTCTGTACCTCTGTAAAATGGGCGGGGGGGGGGGGGAAGACTAAATAATCTCTAAATCTATCATTCTACTAAATTCAGGGCAGGAGAAAGGGAGGAAGGGAACCGTAGCTGGGGTGGTTTCTGGAAAAGAGCATAGTGTTCCAATGGTGTAGGAGGGAGTGGGTCTGGAGGGCACCAGGCAATTTCTCAAGAGGATCTCACAGGATCTTCTCCCACTTATGTGGTCTGGTTGTAGTTGGAGAATCTGGTGTACTACAACAGGCTGAAGAATTCCAAGATTGTCATCAGCGACTTTCACCTGGCCAAACTAGAGAATGGACTCATCAAGGAACCCTGCGGGACCCCAGAATACCTGGGCAAGGAGTGGGAATTTTGGGATGGGGGTAGGGAATGTAAAGAAGAGGGGAATAGGTCAGAGTCAAAGGAAGAGAGAGAAAGAAACAAGCCTGTGCTGAGATCTCATCCCCAAGGGCTGCTTGGCTGCTCCTGAAAGATGGGTCCCCACCACCACCCTCTTTACCTTCAGAAAGACCCCCTGCCCCATACATATCTGGATATGCTTTGGGAATTTCCCCCAAGAGCCAGGTGGGCAGAGAGAGGTATGAGGTAGGATGGCATCAGCAGAACCCAGTGGGTAGGGGAAGAGGGGGAATTCAGAAGGGGTTAGTTGGGGCATAACACTGATGGACTCCATGGTTGCAGCTCCTGAGGTGGTCGGCCGACAGAGGTATGGACGGCCTGTGGATTGCTGGGCAATTGGAGTCATCATGTATATTCTGTGAGTGGGAAGAGCAAGAGGAGAGGGAGGTGAAGGGAAGAGGGAAAGAAAAAGAGTTCTGGCCTTCTGGTAGGCTATACTTAGGGATTCCTCTCCCCACTCTGGACTGTAGGCTGTCAGGAAACCCCCCCTTTTATGAGGAGGTGGAAGAAGATGAATATGAAAACCATGACAAAAACTTGTTTCGCAAGATCCTTGCCGGAGACTACGAGTTTGACTCCCCATACTGGGATGACATCTCGCAGGCAGGTGAGAAGGCCACATGGACACAAACTCTTGAGGCCTCCTCCTTCATGCTCCATTTTTTGTCCTACCTTCTCCCACAATGCCTAACCTGCCCCCCCCCCCAGCCTTATTTCTCGGAACCTCTCAGGTTGCCGCTCACTGTGAGGACTCAGGCCCACTCTATCCTGGACAATCTCCAGGATCCTTCTGTTCCTTTTTGATGGGTTGTCAGATTCAACTCACCCTTTCCCATACTCATGTCTCAACTGGGACACAAACCTTCCTCTCCACATTGGATCCCTACAGCCAAAGATCTGGTGACCCGGTTGATGGAAGTGGAGCAGGACCAGAGAATCACTGCTGAAGAGGCTATCTCCCATGAATGGTGAGTGGGTCTCCCAGCCTTCTTTGCTATGTCCAGGTCAGGGAGTGAGGTGTGTGGTTCACATCCCACAGGACTATGGGAAGAGTAGGGCTTGAGTGGGTCTTGGATGAAGGATACTCCCCAGAGCCTGAAATGAAGAACAGAGAGGGGTACATCCTGGAGGTTGTACCCTACTAGCACCAGAACATTAGGCATCAAGACCTCAGGGTGTAGCCTTGGCCCAGGATGGGGGAAGGCACTGGAGGGGATGAAGGTCGGGGTTGGAGGAACCACAGCTTTGGAGAGAAGACATTTAGTATGGGGTACAACTTGAAGAGGGCAGTGTAGAGTTACTTCTGAACTCTACATGTTGGGAGCAGGTTGTAATTAGGAGACTGGTGGTCCTGAGGTTGGTCCCTAATCAGAGATGGGGAGCTTCCTGGATTTCCTCTTAATATCAATTCAGGCCATTTTGGTTTGCTTTATACTCTTTGCTAAAACTCCCCTGACTCCCAAATGCCAAGTCAAGACCTGGAGTCTCCTCATTCTTCCTTGTCTCTGAGCTAACTTAGTTCCCTGAGTTCAGAGACCTGTTACCCCTAATCCCTAATTACCTGTCCTTCTGCATCCTCTTACTACTACCACTGTCTCTGGGTTCTCAGCTCTCTTTCTTTTCTATTCCTTGTTTCCACACATTCCAGACCATAAGAGTATGTTTTCTAGAGTTTATTGACAAAGAAAAAGAGTATATACAAATTCAGAAAGGGTAGAGCAATTAGTAGAAGCAATAAGAAATCTAGCCAGTTCCAGACCAGGTGACCCTAAATTCCTAAAGTAAGTTCTCCCATGGCTAGCTTGGCCATTGGGATTCCTCTGGGGGCTGAGATGAGAGTAACAGTATCATGGCTTCTTGAGAGAATTGCATCCTATCTCTGGGGCCACTTCAGAGCCAAATTTGGGGTTCACCCACTTGTATTTGATGGACCAATCATACTGATCCACTTTATAATAATCTCAGCTTCACTTAGGAAGCTTCCTGAAGACAGATCAGTCTTTTGCTGCTATAATAAAATGTAATATAAAATAAAATAACATGCCATGCCATGACATAACATAATATATTGCATTATAATATAATACAATACAATCCCTTAACTAATTATCCAGCTACCTGTACCTCCATCCCATCAGAGAATTTTACCTCTCTAGGAATGTTTCCTCATCTCTAAAAATAAGGAGTTAGGATATCTTCCAAATCTCAAATCTTATGCTTCTAAATCCTCAGTAGGGATTGTGCCCAACCAGGATTCTGACAGCTCAGGAGCAGGGGGTGGGCACCAAAGCAATCTGGGCATTTACCCCTTTACCCTCTTCTAGGATTTCAGGAAATGCTGCTTCAGATAAAAACATCAAGGATGGAGTCTGTGCCCAGATTGAGAAGAACTTTGCCAGGGCCAAGTGGAAGGTATTGGCCAGGGTGACCTCTTTCTTTCTCTGGGCAGCCGCTTTCTTTCTCTCCCCTTGCCTCAGATATTTCTGACCTTGTTCCCCATGGATTTTTCTCTTCCCTAAGGTTTGATCCTTTGAAACACCCCTACCCTGGAGAAAGTTACCCTTTATGTAGTCCAGAAGTGGTTGCATAAATAGAGCAGAGGGCCCAGCAAAGACCCTTGAGTCAGTGGTCATTGGAGAATTATTCCAGGTGTCATGAGTACCTATGGTTAGGGTTTGCCAGACCCATTCTCCACCCGAGTTCTTTTTCTCCTTCCAGAAAGCTGTCCGAGTTACCACACTCATGAAACGGCTCCGGGCTCCCGAGCAATCCAATGCAGCTGCTGCCCAGGCTGCTCCAGCCACGGACACTGCCAACCCGGCGGCAGATGGGGGAGCCACATCTGCAGCTCCAGGTGGCACTGCTGCTGCTCCCGAGAGCAGTGCCACTCCAGCTGCAGAGAGCACTGCCAAGCCTGCAGCAAAAAGTGGTGACACATCTGCCACCGACGGCAGCGTCACCCCAGCCACTGACGGCAGCGCCACCCCGGCCACCGACGGCAGCGTCACCCCGGCCACCGATGGCAGTGTCACCCCGGCCACCGATGGCAGCGTCACCCCAGCCACCGACAGGAGCGCTACCCCAGCAAGTGGAGGGAGAGCCACACCTGCTACAGAAGAGCACACTACGCCAGCCCCCCAAAGCAGCAATGTGTCTGCCGCCAAAGCAGCTGTGTCTCCTGAGCTGGCCCCGGCCCAACCGGACAGCACAGCTTCGGGAGTCCAGTCAGTACAGGCTCCGTCCACGTGTAAAGGAGAAGAGGCTACCAGCTCCGCCCAGGAGGCGAGGAGCGAGGAGACCGGCTGAGCCGGGCAGGGGAATGGGTGGGGGGAGGGTGAAGGGGAGGGTGGGCATGGGGGAGGGTCTCACTGTACATAGAGTCACTGGCATGACAACCCCTGTTTCTTGGAAGGACCACAGTGTAGCCATGCCATGCGGCAGCCTGTGGTCAGGGGGTATGGCCTGGCCCCCTCCCTGTGGGGTGGATCCCTAGGGGCTGCAAGAGAGCTGTCTCTTCCTCTGTATGTGCGAGTGGGTGGGGGAGGCCCTGGCTGGCCCCGGCCCCTGCATGGACTTTTTGTGGCTTTTTTTGTCTTTTGCTGGCTTCTCTTATTTCTGTTCCTTGCTGGACACTGCTGTAGGGACACTGCCCTCCAGTCCCTTCCCTTCTTCCCTCATGATTCCCCTAGGCCCCACAGGTCCTGTCCATTCCCAGGTGGTGGGGAGGCTTCCCCTGAGAGCTGGTCATGTGGTGAGGCTGTAGGGTGAGGGATCAAGGTGACTTCCCTCAGCCTCTCTGGTGAGTGTATGGGTCCCTCTTTGCATATGTACAGAAAGGTTAGGGGCAGAAAACAACAGAATAGTACAAGATACTTATGAAAACACAGAGTGCAAGATGAGTGACCCTACTACCCTCCATGACCTCAGAAAGTATAAAAAGAGTGGGTGTGATTTAGAAAATGTGGAACAGCAAAGTGCACATAGATGCCAAGAGAAGCTGTCCTAAATGCACTTCCACTCTGGCCTTCTTGGAAATCTTTGCCAGGAACCTCTTCCTTGCTTCTTACCCTCCTGGATTCCTGGTAGCTTGGGAGCAGTCCTGAAAAGTTCCCCAGTGGGCCAAAGGACAGAGAGAGTAAGGCTGGGTCAGACAGCTAAATTGGGTAGAGAAACGCTAGGGATGGCTTGAGCTGCGGCCTGAACCCTCATCAGGGGAATGAGCAGAAAGGCTGAAGGGGGGAAAGAGGGATGGGTAGAAAGGGTGAGACCAGAAGGGGGGCCGGGTGATACAGTCTTTGGACTGTGGTCAGCCTGAGCCACACAAGGGGGCAGGGGCTGAAGTTCAGTCTATCTCCAAAGTCCCACTTGTTCCAGCCCAGGCCTCTTCCTTCCTCTCAGGCTGTCAACCCATTACCAAAACCCAGTAGTACCCTCAGTATATCAATTTCCTATTGTTTCTATATTTTGGGGATCTGCCTTTTCATGAACTGATTTCTCTATCACCCATTTCACCAGTGACATGGAGGTAGAAAAACTCAGTGTTCTTCCGTCCCGTCCTGTCCCCCACTCGGGCCTGGAGGGAGGTCTAGAACACAACACCTTGCTAACCTTGCAGGGGTCCTGGAGAAATCCCAAGTTTCTTTTTTCTGAAAGGTGAGAATGTGGGCTAGGTTCTCTTGGCCCCTCATTCTAGGGAGCCAAGGATCAAGGGAAGGAACTTGGCAGGTACCCTTTGTAAGAACCTGCTGCTAAGGGCAGGGGCAGCCATGCCAGCCCCCTGCCCCTACGTCCCTACCCCAGGCTGTGCCAGGCTTCTTGCCCCCTGCCTGAGGGTTTCTGCAATGGTTGTGCCCCAGCTCCCCCTGCATGCCCGTGGGTTTGATGTGGCGCTCAGAGGCCAGCAGGGCTAGACTGCGCGTCTTGCTGTAATTGGCAAATAAATGTCACCCTGCCAAAGTCTCCTGCCCACCTGCCTCACTCTGTCCCACTGCGCCGCCCCCGCCTGGGGCCTGGCCCTTGGACTCCATTTCAGCCTTTTGGGGAGATAAAACTAAACAACATTGGGGCACCCTAGCAGGCAATGGGGTAAGCTCATCTTACTGCACTTAATCTACCAGGGAAGGAAGGCAACAGTGGTGACCTGGGTCCCTAGTAACTCTATCCATCACTCTGACGTTATAGGAATTTGGTGGGTCTGTGTTGCGGGGGCCATCTGACACCATAGCTAGTCTTCGAAAAATCCTCCTCCCTCGTTTCCCAAAAGTTGCTGGGCATTAGAGATCCAGCTTAGTGTCGGAAGTGATAGGCTTGTGGGGCAAGGTGGTATGGCTAGCTAGGCTTCTCCTTACATCATTTGGTAGATGATAGGATCGGGTCAAAGAACTGGTTTAGGGAGACTCAGACAGATTTTTTACATCATAGCTGCTTCTTGTTCCTGGTTCCTGTCTGGGGCCAGCACTCTTGCCTCCCATCCCAACCCCACAAAGTCAGTTAGTCAAAAAGCATTTACTATGGGCTAGGCACCATTCTAAGCACCAAGGATACAAAGAATGGCAGATTCAGTACCTGTCTTCAAGGAGCTCACCTTCTAATGGGGGAGATAACATGTAAATAAGTAGGGATATACAAGATCTTTGCAGGGGAGGAGGAAGGTGGTCTCATTAGGGAAGGCCTCCTGTAGAAGATGGGGCTTGAGCTGAGTCTTTTGAAGCTAAAAGGTAAAGGTGAGGGTGGATTTTATTTCAGGCATGGGGGAATAGCCATGCGAAGGCACTGAGAAAGAAATAGGTGTGGAGTTTAAGGAAGATCAAGCAGTCTGCTGCTGAACTTGGACTGTGCCAGCTTATGGATTAAGGCAACCTTGGACCAGGGAAGGGGGCAGAACATCTAGTTCATAAAGGGGCTGAACTGGGCCATGTTTCTATGCTGCATCTGTACTTGCCATTCACCTATGACCTATACCAGGAAACATTCCATTCAACCCAGGCAGAACCCATGCCAGGAGGTATTCTTTCTCAAACAGGGTCCCTGAGAGGATTTATTTGCCTGTGTTTGTTAGGGCCCCTTTAACATCCAGGGTCATGGATTGCAAAAACTGGGGAAAGGATATTGTTGGTTTTAGGCTTAATCTTCCGTTAGTTGCCCCTCTTTAAAGCTGATTTGGGTTTCCTGGGTGCTTAAAACCCCAAGAGAGAAATTACCACAGCATAGTTGAAACTAGAACAGTACTCTACATGACCTGGAAGGTAATTGCTCCGATTTGGGCATCATTTTCTTCATTAGTAAAATGAGGAAGCTGGATTAGATGATTAAGGTCTCTCCAAGTTCTAAAACCTAAGACCCTTTGAATCATCAGGGATGTGTATTGAAGCTTTAGCATTTATAATAAGCAAATTCTTTGTGTCATTGGAACGGTGCTTCCCAGAAGCCATTTCTTCTCACTTCCCCTTTCCTTTCTGGAATTGTCATGTATACCCAACCCTAACTTATTGGTCTGATGGTTTGGGCAAGCAGAGACAACAGGTCTCTGTATCATGACATGGCCTAGCTGTAAACCTGAAGGAGGGGCATGACATTCCCACTAGCTGGGATCCTTGTCTGTTCTAGATTTCTTCAATCAAAGAGCCATGCTCTGGGCACATTGGCTCTCTGCTGTGAAGGGGTTAACTGGATTTTTCTAGGTGTGGGGGTGCCTGGGCGCAAGTCTTGAATACCTTGGAGGAAGGGGGTCAGTTCTGTGGCTTAATTCAAGTGGTTGGTTCTTAGAGTCACTGTGAGTAAATTGAGGAATACATAAGGGTGGATTCCTTTGAGGATATATAGACTGCAGTCATACTTTTGGGTCTGAACCAGTCCATATTCCCCTACCTAAGACTGAGGCAGGGTGATTTGAGAGACAACCA
The DNA here is from genome assembly GCF_011100635.1 of Trichosurus vulpecula. Taxonomy (NCBI): domain Eukaryota; kingdom Metazoa; phylum Chordata; class Mammalia; order Diprotodontia; family Phalangeridae; genus Trichosurus; species Trichosurus vulpecula. Next base: position 119,299,168 of record NC_050581.1, on the reverse strand, counting down.
GGGGATGGGACGGTAAGGAGAGGGGAGAATTTGCCCAGGACAGGAGAAAGCTTTACTGGAGACATAGGGCAAAGGGCCTGAGCTCCCTGGACATTGGTCCTATGACTTGAGACTCCCCACTCTCCTTAGTCAACTATTAAGCACCTACTATGCGTCAGGCAGGCAGCTAGGTGGTGAAGTACATACAGTGCTGGACATGGAGTCAGGAAGACTTGTCTTCCCGAGTGCAGATCTGGCCTCAGACACTTACTAGTTTGTGCTAACCCAGCAATACAATATAGAGATAAGGAAAAGCAAGACAGGTCATCAGGGTATCAGCACCGAGGATAGAGCACTGGGCTTGGAATTATGAAGACTCATCTTCCTAAACTCAAATCTGGCCCGAGACATTTACCAGCTGCATGACCCTCGGGCAAGTTACTTAATCCCGTTTGCCTCAGTTTCGGAAATGAGCTGGAGAAGGAAATGGCAAAGCGCCCCAGCATCTTTGCCGAGAAAACAGCAGATGGGGTCATGAAGAGCAGCCGAAATGACTGAAAAACAAGTGTCAGCCACCGGGAATGCGAAGAAAGGCAAAAAACCCAAGCAATTCCTGCTCTCAAGGAGCTCGTGGTATAATGCGGAAAATCTAGGTTTTTTGGTTTTTTTTTTAATCTTGAGAAGAGACGGGTTCGGGATACAGAAGCCCCTCAGGTTGAGGGGAAACGGAAGAAGGGAGGGTAGGACCTAGGATGAATCCAAGCATGGCAGAGCTGGAAGGAAACCCAGACACCACCTAGGCCAGCCCCTGCATTTCGTAGATGGGAAACAGGGAGCTCTCGGAGGGGAGGGAACGAGCCCAGGTTTTTCTGCCCCCGAGCCCACCCAGACCTCTTCCCCCCCGCCCCGCGGGACCCTTCCCCACCCTCCTCCCCAAGCATTTGGTGCCACTTGGAGAGCATCTCCTTCCTTTTACAGATGGGGAAACCGAGGCCCAGGGAGGGAGAAGGATTTGCCCAAGAGAGGTCGTGGGGAGGGAGGGAGGAAGACGAGAGAAGAATCCAGTCAAATCACTGCGTGGGGTCACAGTGGCGCTACGAGGCGGCAGGGAGGGGGGCCAGGCAGGACACGCCTCCGCCTCCTGCCCACTTCGGCCCCGGGATAGCCCCGCCCCTTCCCCTCCCCCTCTCTCCCTCGCGCCTGCCTCCCGCCGCGCTCATTCGGATCTCGCGCCTCGCTCTTCTTGCGTCACTTCCGACTCCCTTCCGGAAGCGACCTTGACGGAGCCAAATTTGAAGGGAGACTAGAAGCTTGCGTGACCGATTGTTCCGGCCCAGTTTTGGAGACCACGGACCCCAGGACCCCTTTCCCTGCCCCCAGGCCCGCCCCGGGCTCTGCTGACGGACTCCCCGTGCAGAGGCGCGGGGGGCTGGGATGCCGATCCGCGCGCTCTGCACCATCTGCTCGGACTTCTTTGACCACTCCCGGGATGTGGCGGCCATCCAGTGCGGGCACACCTTCCACCTGGCGTGGTGAGTGCGGGGCGGGCCGCGGGGCCGGGGCCGGAGATCGCCCCGCCCAGCTTTCTGGTTTTCCCAGAGAGGGAAACTGAGGCAGGCCGCCAAGGGAAATGACCGATGGCCCGGGGAGGTGGTAGCAGAGCCGGTATCCAGATCTAGGCCTCCCGACCCTTCCTTCGGCTTAGAGTTCTCTGCGAAGCAGTGGAAGGACCCCGGATAAAGGGTCGGGAGAACCGGGTGCGAGTCCTGTCTCTTGGCAGTTCAGAATCAGAGCATGATACTGAAGTGAAATTGAGTGACTCCTAGGGAGGGACCGTGGCCCGGCTCAGGTCCTGGGCAAGCCCCCCTCACCCGCCTCCATCTCTGCAATCCCAGCCCTGCCCTTTACCCCCCGGGGGACTTTGAAGTTGCTGGGCCTGGTCCCTCTAAGTACAGTGAGGATATTGGGCTGGCTGATCTCTAAGCGCCTTCCTAACCCATACCTATGAATTTAGGTTCTTTCTGTTACATGAGAGAGAAGTGTAAGCCGCAGGAAAGCCTTCAGTGGGGGGTGGGGGATGGTTGATGCCAGCTCCCAGAAGCCAGGCATCAGCTGAAGCCACTTGTTAAAAAGTATTGCTGCAGCGTACGCGTTTGGAGCCACGGTGATGGATAGGCTATGGAACCAAGGTGTTTCGCCACTCGTCCCAGAGTCTCTTATTACTTTGAGTAGATCACTATCTTCCTTTGTATGTGTGTTTTTGTGTTAAGAATACTTCTGCCATCAAGCAAATTTCCCTTGTTAACATGTGGCTTTAAGACCGGAGAGAAAGAAGCCAAGGTGTGTGTGCACACATATAAACATATACATATATACATACACACACATACACACACACACATACACGTGGAATTTTAATATGTTGGTCTGAAAAAGGAGTTTCATTTTTCCCACAGTAGAGCTTCCTTTGAGTTGGCTGCTGGTAGACTGACTTTGTGCTCTTTGGTTATGTGAAGAGTTAGAATAGGCTTGATCTAAAGGATTGGGCAGCAAACAAACTTAGGTTTGATTATTCTATTTAAAACAGGAGCCAGTTTTTTATGTTAATGAACCATACTAAGTATCAAATGGCAGCATAGTCATTACTAGTGAAGCCCTGGAGGACCATTTGTCTGTCCCTGCTGCTCAAGCAATGCTTATAGTTTGTCCAATGTACATATGGGATGGATAGCAGGCAGCAAAATTCTTTTTTTTTAAGGTTTGCACTTTTCACATTTTTTCAATATGTTTTTATTTATTTTGTTAAATATTTCTCAGTTACACGTAAAATAATTTTAATGTTTGTTTTTTAACATTTTGCGTTCCAAATTCTCTCCCTCCCTCTTGCTCCTACACCTTCCTTGAGAAAGCCAGCAATTTGATATCGATTATACATGTGAAGTTATGCAAAACATATTTCCATGTTAGCCATGTTCAGACAAGCAAGATTCTTAAAGGCATCTTCATGAGGCATACTGATCTGGGGCAACATGAGACCAGGCAGGCAAAAAACCTTCAAAGAATGGATCTGAGAAGGGTCAAGAAAGCATAGCCCAAAAGAATGTGACCTAGCTGTTGCTTTCTGAGAAGTGACAGTAAGAGATAACAAACTGCAGGGCATAGGCAGAGAGGAGTTGGCTCACTTAGGGCAACAGCAGCCCAGGAAACAGGGAAGCTGGTCCAAGAATGACAGACAGCCTATATGTTCTTCTCAGTTACTGGATAGAGATGGAGCCCACCATGTTGTACAATTGAAGAGCCATGCTTTCAGGACCGCGATGTTATTAACTGTAAAGAACAAAGAAATACAAATATTAATTTATCATTTTGCCTGCTTCAAGCCTTTCCCTTGAACAGGTCCTTTCGAGAGGAACCTAGCTTGTCTCAGTCAAGCTACCTCCTGTCGTTGTTTACATTACTTGAGTTATGCTTCAGTTGAGAATGTTTTAGCTTGACTTATACACAATTGCTTTTTTCACCCAAGTTAAAACTAATGTCAAGTTATAATAATAAAAATACCTAATTTAGAGAGCACTTTACAGTTGACAGTTTTCCCACAATGGCCCTATGAGGTAAAGAATATAAATATATTATGTTTTGCAAATGAGGAAACCAATACTCAAAGAGATTAAGTGATTTGTCTGTAATTGCGCAGCTGTTAAGTGTCAGCACTGGGATTTGAACCTAAGGCCCTCAAATTCCAAAACTAGTGCTCTTTTCACCATACCTTACATGTTTGTTAAACCAAGTAGCCAGAGTTTATGTGTTGTTAACAAGTACCAGAAACTATTGCAATTTGCGGGTGGGTGGTAATGATAGGGGAATTAAAATTTCTGGTTAGCCAAAGGTTATTCCTTTCTATGTGATTGGAGCTAGCCTGCAGAAACCTTTACCCATAGCTTTTGTTGAGTGCACACTTCATACAGACATTTACTGAACACTGTAGTCCTGAGACACAAAGAGAAATTGGACTTCGGGAGAAAATTAAAACATATCCATTTTATCAGCAAAATCATTTCTTTGTACTTTCCAGCTTCTTAATATGAAGTGAGAATGACAGCTCTAGTGTTTCTCACATCTTTCTTCTGAACTGCAAAGTGTTTGGAGCAGACACTACCTCGTCCTTGCAGCTTTTTTGTATGGGAGGGAGATGACAATTTTAGTTCTTCCCATTTTTCAGATTGTAGAAACTGGGGAGACTAAAATATAGAAAGGGAAGAACTGGTAGAGCTCAGATCAGAGTTCAGGTCTCCACGGGCCTCTTGGGGTACACCTTGTCTCCGTGTTCCACACTGACTCGAGTTATTAGGTTAGTCTTAGGTGCAGACTGGGTGAGAGTGTAAGACTGTGGATTTTGACTTAGTTGGAGCACAGAATGTTGTAGGCTTGGAACAGAGCTAGAACCTGCATTAGACTTTGTAACAGATGGCTCAATTGTTCCTTATTGTCTACTAAGTGAAATCTCCACTCCTTAGCTTGACATTCAAGGCTTCTCACAACTTGATCCCAGCCCACCTCTTGAGCTTGATTCTAATTGTGATGCAGCCAAGCCAGAAAACTCACCTTTCCTCAAGTGCTGTTTGCTTCCCCTGTGACTTGGCTCATGTCATTCCCTATGCTTTGAATGTGCTACTTAGTAGCAGGCTCAAAGCATAATTCCTCCAATTAATAAGCATTTGTTAAATGCCTCCTATGTGCCAGGCATTGTTCCCAGTAGGCATTAGGCACACAAATGCAAAAGTGAGAAAGTTCCTATCAGATAGCATCTATCTGAGGCGGCCCCTGTCCTCAAGGGGCTTGCATTCTACCAGGGGTTCAGAAAAGGTCTCTTGAAAGGAGTAGCATTTGAATTGAGCTTTTAAGGGATCCAGGGCTTCCAGAAGGCAGAGCATTCCAGGTAAGGACATCAGCTTGTTCAGAGAAGCAGAGGCAGGAGATTGAATGTCTCAAGCTAGGTCAGTTTGACTGGCATATAGAATGAGGGAGGGAAAAGACTGCTAGTGCAGCCGAGAAAACTGGCTGAAGCTAGCTTGTAAAGGACTTTATGTGCCAAACAGAGGAATTTGTATTTTAATATAAAGACAGTGGGGAGCCACTGAAGCTTCAAGTCTGATATTCCTAAAATACATGTCAGACCGTTTCATACTGGAGGAGTAACATGGTCAGATATGTCGGGAATATCAGTATGGCAACTGGTGGAAGCTGAGTTAGAGAGGGAAGAGACTAAATATAGGGAGACCAGTTAGGATTTTTTTTAATTGTCTAAGTAAGATGTGATGAGGGACTAGGTTACTTTTGCTAAAAGCAGATATGAGAGGACAGATAGAGACTGAGATATATAGCCAAATTGGGAGTTATATAGAGGAGGTAAGAATCAAGATAAGATTTGTAATTGATTGGATGTAGGGAGGTGAGAGTGAAGAGCTTAAGATGACTTTAGGTTGTGAACGTTGGTGGCTGGAGAGATGATGGTGCCCTCTGCAAAAATAGGGAATTCAGGAGGAAGGTGGGTTTAGGGGGCAAGATGATGAATTCTGTTTTAGACACTGAATTTTAAATATCTATGGGACATCCAGGTGAAGATGCCAAGCAAGCAATTGGAGATGTGAGTGTGAAACTTGGGCAAACGACAAGGGCTAGATTTGTATACTTGGGAGTCATCTGCATGGAAATTATAGTTAAATCATTGGGAGCTGATGAGATTACCTAAAGCGAGAGGAAGAGAAAGTCCAGGACAGAGCCCTGAGTTGGAATACTCATGCAGAAGGAGCAGCATGTAGAGGATGATGCATAAAAAGACTGAGAAAGAGAATCGTAATAGAGAAGTATTGTGACAGCCCAGAAGAAAATATCCAGAAGGAGGGGTCGGTTAGTAGTGTCAGAGGAGTCAGAGGTGAAGAAAAATGAGGACTGAAACAAGGGCTTTGAACCTAACAGGGATCACTTTCTACTGAGTGGTAGGGACAGAAGGCATATTGTAAGGGTTTGAAAGTAATAACAGCGGTGATGATGACTCCAAGCATTTCTGTAGTGCTTTAAGGTTGGCAGAGTACTTTAAAAATATTATCTTGTTTTATCCTCATGGCAACCCTGGAAGGTAGGTGCTATTATTATCTCCCTTTTACTGGTGATGAAACTGATGCAGAGAGTAAATGACCTGCCTGGGATCACAGAACTAGCAAGTGTCTGAGGCAGGATTTGGACGCGGGGCTTCCTGATTTCCAGCTCCTACGTTCTACCCACTGTGCCACCTAACTTCGTGAACAAGCGAGTGGGAGGTAAGAAAGTGGAAACAATGGAAATTGGGATATAGGATTACAATCTGAAGGTTAAGTGAAGGTGTTTTAAGGATGGGGGAGATCAGTACTTGAAGGAAAAACTATTACTATGGAGAGGTTGAAAATGAGAAGAGATGTAGTGATCAAGGACACACACTGCCAGAGGAGAGAAGAGGGGAAGGGATCGAGGGCATAAATAGAGGGACTGACAATACCAAAAAGGATGATTTTTTCTTTTTGGATGGATAAATAAATATCCACTTGTCGAAATCCTTCCCACTTTTCAAGGTCTACCTTAAGTACCATCTCTTCATGAAGCCTCCCTGATTATCATCACCTTCCCCCAAACCAGAAGCAGTTTCCTCTTATTCAGTTCCTTTGTAACTCTATGGTTTTTTTTTTCCCTATGTGCTTATTGTATTCTAATTAATGTAACAGCTTTTTGTAATTACATCACAGACAGCTTGGTATAGTGGCTGGAGCACTGGACATGGTCAGAAAGCTTTGAATCCTGCCTCAGACACCCATGGATTGTGTGATCATGGGCAAGTTCTTGTAACTTTGCAGAGCCTTAGTTTTTCTCTTTGTCAAGTGGAAGTGATATTTTTTTCCCAATTACGTATAAAAACAATTTTTAACCTTCATTTTTTACAATTTGGAATTCCAAATTCTCTCTTATCCTCCCTCCCCTATCATTGAGAAGGCAAGCAGTTTGATAAATGTTATACATGTACAGTAATGCAGAACACATTTCCATATTAGTTGTGTTGTGAAAGAACACAAACAAAAAGAAACAAGAAAAATGAAGAAAATTAAAAAAAAAAACAGTATGGTTCGATCTGTATTCAGATTCCATCAGTTCTTTGCCTGGAGGTGGATAGCATTTTTCATCATAGGCCCTTCAGAATCCTCTTGGATCTTTGTATTGCTGGAAATAGCTAAGTCATTCATAGTTGATCATTGTACAGTATTGCTGTTACTATGTACAATGTTCTCCTGGTTCTGCTCATTTCACTTTGCATCAGTTCATGTAAATCTTTCCAGGTTTTTCTGAAAGCATCTCCTTCATTATTTCTTACAACACAATAGTACTTTACAATCCAAATCATAACTTGGTTAGCCATTCCCCAATTGGTGGGCATCCCCTCAATTTCCAATTCTTTGCCATTACAAAAAGAGCTGCTATAAATATTTTTGTATATGTAGGTCCTTTTCCTTGTTTTTTTTTTTAAATCACTTTGGGATACAGACTTAGTAGTAGTATTGCTCAAAGGACATGCAGTTTCGTAGCCCTTTGGACATAGTTCAGAATTGCTCTCCAGAATGGTTGGATCAGTTCACAACCCCACTAACAATAGTGCCTTGCAGACTGTGAGTATAGTACTTTGGAAGCTTAAAGTACTATACAAATTGAGGTGTTATTTGTAATCCTATTTTAGCATTCCTGTTAAACTCTAAGTACTATGTGGGGACAAAATCATAGTATAGTGAGAAAGGCACCAGATCTGTAGTCAAGAGTACATCCTAGCTTTACTATGTCCTATTTGCTGTTTTAGTTTCTGTGAGCAAATCACTTAACCACTCTGGGTCTGTAAAGAGAGGGGATTTGACTAGATGATCCCAAAGGTCCCTGCTAGTTTAGGAATACAGGAGTTTATCTGTATCTATCTAGCCTGTCTTGGATCCTCTCAGTGTAGGCCTTTATACTCAGTAAAAGCTCAGTCTGTTTTTCATGGACTTCCCAAAGCAGTTAGTCCCTGTCTCTGAACTTTTTGCTAAGCAATATCTAAAAATGGCCATTTTGCCATTTTTCTCTTTTTCAGCCTCATTAAATGGTTTGACACAGCTCCAAGTCGTACATGTCCACAATGTCGGATCCAGGTAAACTACTGTTTCTAGAGGTGTATTATCCATGGTAGGAGTATTTTGATGAAAGATTGCCTTTCCTTATTGGAGTGATTGAATGAGAAGAACTCTTGGGGAAATATCAAGCTTGTCTGTAGCCACTCACTGCAGCTTCTTTTGGACATCCTCGTTCTGTGTAAAGTTTGGAGGAGGTGCCATCCCAACAAGATGGAAGCACAGGGATCTTCAAGCAGATGCCGAATGACCACTTGCATTTGTTATAGTGAAGATTCCTTTTGGTTGTGGGTCAAACTAGATAGCTGCCAAAGTCCCTTCTAACTCACAACATTTTGTGTTTCTATGAGATGCCTTTATTTATCAGGATCAGTGAGTGGCCAGTTTATTTTTCAATTATGTCAGGGGATGCCATTTGAAACCTGGTCTCCATCCTTTTCCTGATTTCCTTAAGGTCCAATGCCTTTGGCTGCTTTGTCTTCATTGGATTAGCCATGGAATGGTAGGATTTTTAATCCTTGGGAGCTGTCATTCAATTAAACATCATCATAACTTTAGAGAACACAAATTTGTTGCCATCTGGGTTTGCTGAGGGCATGTGGGGCACTTGGAAGCTATCTATTTTAACTAGAGTGCACCTAATGTTCTAAGAGAACCCTGACCCTAATTCCTTCTTTTAGAGGAGGAGCAAAGGGCTAGTTCTGGCATAATCTAAGTGTTCTGAGTATGGAAAGAGAAAGGGATTTGCTTCATATCAGGCAGGCAGTATTCAGATCTTGATGCTTCATCCCTACCCTTTTCCCTTTATACCTGCTTCCTGATCTGATGATGAGTCTCTTTTCCCTATTCTGTTTTCCCATTTAGGTTGGCAAAAGAGCCATTATCAATAAGCTGTTCTTTGACTTTGCACAGGAAGAGGAAACAGCCTTGGATGCAGAGACCTTAAAGGTATGCAAGAGCAAATAAAGATTCACAGTTTTGTATGCAATCGTCCTTTCCTGTTCTTTTTTATATATTGAAATGTTTGTGTTTAATGTTTACTAAATAAACAGTGTTTGTTTTTTTTAAATTTAAGGTATACAGGACCATTATGCAGGGAAAATATTCTTCAACTTTTTCATTCAGTAGAAAAGAGCAAGCCGTGATGATAACTGGCCTCTTGCCATTGAAGGTTGAAGCAAAGGAGGGTCATAAAGTAGTAGTGTGGTTAGGGGGGCAGAGATGCAGGAGCAAGGTGACCGTGGGATTTAGCACTATGAAGGCCTTTCAGGCAAGTTCTTTTATAAAAAAGGAAAAGGAGGCCATTGAAGATTAAGTGGCAAAGTTGGGGTTGGCACCCATTGCCCCCCATTTGTTCCTCAGTTTATGCCTTGCCTCATTCTTACTGTTTTAATGTGAGAGCCAGTGTGACATAATGGAAAGAGCCCTGGATTTAGGGTCAGTCTGCTCTTATCTGCAGTCCCCATGAAATTCCTGCCTAATTCCCAGCTTGAAAAACACTACTGGACCCATTCCCTGGACACTTACTACTGTGGTGGTGTTTGGCATTGAGAGCCACATTGCTACGTTAGTAAGGCTTTGGACTTGTAGATTTCTTAACCGGGAAGCTTAAAGCCCTTTTTGAATGTTCTTTCAGTTTGCTTAACTGACTTAATTCTGCCAGCCTCATTTTGTAGCTAGGGAAATTGAGCACAGAATATACAGTAGAAATAATTGAACTCCTTTACTCTTGAAGTTCCCTAATGACTAGGCCTTTGGCTTTGGGGCATCATGTAGTCTTCCGAAACTGGCTCACACAGCTGAGGAGCTCCATTTGGATTCTTTCTGTTAGCTTTTTGGACATGAGGTGGCTAGAATCATAGGGCTCCCTTAATAAAGCTGTGTTAAGACTGACAAGTAATTGCTGGGTTTTAAGGGTTAATTTTGCTAGGCATTGAATTGTTCCACCTTCCTGCTGGTAGCTTAGTGACACATTTGCTTCCTTTGAGCCTTGAGTTAGCTGGAGTTCAAATAATGGGACTCTTGTACCCTCTTCCGTTTCAAACCAGTGTGCTCAAACCATTACCATCACTTCCATTGTCATGGCAACAGCTCTGTTTTTAAATGGTATAGCCCCTTTAATGATAGCAACAATGACATCTTCTAATACTTTCCTGCTTAAAAAATATAAATTGAGAGTAGGGGAGGAGGTCTGTATCTTTGGGGCTAAAAGAATGATTTTAAGTAAGTGCTTAGTAAAGCTTGTACCAAAATACGAAAGGGATTAGAGTGACCTGGGGTTTTTATTTGCTTCATTTGGCTGGTGTTTTTCCCTGGTTAACTGCTATAGAGTATCCTTCATTCCTCAAATAGCTGCTCTACCCAAACTCACCTTTGACCAATAAGTATTTGGAGGGCTGAAGCTAATAAGAAAATTCTAGGTAGATCCCAGGAAGCAGGGCTCTTTATCCATCTCAGGGTTATAGAATTCAAGATGGACTTAAAGCAGATTTAAGCTAGCTAGCTTGTCTTTTTTTTTTAGAATGCATATTCTGAACTTTAGTTCCAGCGTCTTCTACTACAGTCCCCCTCTAGTACCTCCTTATAATGTGGAGGTGACCCTAGATTTGCTGGAAGAACACAAGCTTTGACAGAATCTGCCAAACTGAAAGGGCTTCAGGTATGGACCTAGCAGTAAATTATTATCTAAGAACCAGCCTATCTAGATTTATAGAGATGTCTTGACAGGTTTGCCACAATCTGATGAATTTTTTTTAGGCACAGCAAATAATGAAGATGTCTACTAAGACATGGAAATTTTATATGTTGTCTGCATAAGTCAAGGGAATATCTGCACTAATGAAATCTCTTTAGGTATTAAAATAAGTTTTTGTATGGGAACAGCATTCTGGGGACTGGAGCTAGAATGCATCCTTGTATTATCAGTGGAGACTTATATCCCTTATATCCCCAGTACCTTTGGTTTTCTGTTTATCAGGTAGGAAACCCCTCTTAAATTCAGACAGTACTACTTAATTAGAAATAGTATGGAGAGTATTTGTGATGCCCTTAGAACTCTGACCATGTTTGTTTCCTTGCAGAATGAACTGGATAAGACTAAAGCCCAGCTATCCTTGAAAGGTGAGTTATAGAAAGTTATGCCCACTCCCTGCAGACAGCTGAGAAATATCCCAAAGAAGCACACAAACTGTACTTGAAAATGGAGTGGAGTCCCCACATCTAGGAATTGATTCCAAGCGTTCCTCCCCTCATGTGGTTGAGTGTATTCAGCCTTCCCAGCTCTTAAGATAGAGACAAAGTACCATCACAGTGTACTACCTGTGCAACTCTTCAGCCACTGACCTGTTGTCTCCTGGTCATTAGCTGATTTGTATAGAACTGATCAGAATGTAAAGAAGAGGGATTCAGTCTGGGTTGTGCTGGTCACATGTGGCTGTGAAAAGAGGGGGATCCCTGGAACGTGAAGCAAAACCCCTGGGATTTTGGAAGATAGGTCCTGGGGGCAGCTTATCTACAAAGTATGAGTCATAAAGAACAAAATGAATTTTGTCATTAAGCCTGAGTGCCAAGGTCCCTGGCCTAGAGCATACTAAGGAGAAGGAAACTTGAAGAGGGAGCAGAGCTAACTTGTTTGCTAGTTTGGAACGGATTTGGAATATTCCCCAAGTTTCTTATGTGGCTCAATGGTGCTTAGTAGGGAGAACTGCACTTCTCTTCATTTGAAGTAGCCTATGGAGTGGAAGCTAGTGCTTCTAGCCTCTCTTGAGCAATTAAGAGCCTCTCCTAGAAAAATCAGTAGTGCAAACACCCTCATTGGCTTTTTAGTTTGCCCCTTAATCCCCTCACCCCTACACAAACACACACACACTCTCAGACTCACACTCTCACTCTTCATCTTTCATTTGGTTGAAGGGTACAAGCAGGGCACTAGGGTTAGGGATCTGTATTGTGCTGATTTCAGTGTCTTCCTCCAGTAAAAGAGAAGAAAGATTGCCAGTCTATCATTGACTCTTTGCGAGAAGTACTAGATGTGCGCAATGTTACCATAGAGTCACTGCAAAAGGCCCTGGGCGAGTCAGAAATGCTGTGTTCAACCTTCAAGGTAAGTCCTTTGGGGGATCTGTGTGTTTCAAATGTATAGCTCTCACTCCTCTACAGAGAGTAATTCTCTATGTCACTGATAATACTTTCTTGTGGTAAAGGACCTGAGACCAGGAACTCCCCATTCTTGAGGTTCTCCACTATCTCTGCTTTGGTTTCCCCAAGTGTCAATTGGAGACAAATCCCTGCCCTTTGTTAGCCCCTATAGGGCAGGTGTTATTAAACTATGAACTTGTATTTTTTTTTGATAATTGTATTTCAATGTAATTCATTTTCTTTACAATCCTACACATTTCATTTTATGCATTTAAAAAGATTATTCTGAGAGGAGTCCCATTGATTTCACTAGACTGCCTTAGGAATCTGTGACACAGGAGGTTAAGAACTCCTGCTCTAGGACCCGAGGAAGAGAATACGTAGCCTGCTTTGAGCAGTCTACTTTGTTAGACGGCTAAATCAAATTATAAAATGACCCAGAGTGCAGCTAAACTCGAGCCCCTTTGGGACCTATATAGGCCCATGAAGGCCGCTGTGGCAGCCAAGCTTACATATTGACTTTGAAAAGTGTGCAACAGCTCAGAAAAGCCTCTCTAGCTCCTTCCAGCTATAGGCACTTGCAAGACAAGAACTAATAGGCCAGGGTGAGCTGAGCCCTTTATGCTTGAGATAGGCCCAGGCCAGCTTCAAGAAGGCAGCTGATGAGACAGGCCTCAGGAAGCCTCCCATTAGTGCTTCAGCCGAGCTGCGCTCTGGAGCCAGATCAAACAGCATCCCGGGGAAGAGCAGGGGACTTTGAAGTTGAATGTGCTCAACTGACCGGGAAGATCAAAGCAAGCGGCCCCCAAACCCAAATGAATATTGTATCAGCATGGGCCTGTTGGCCTCTTTCCCTCCACAGCCCCCCTGCCCTCCCCAAGGGGGAATGAAGCGATTGATCTGAACTGGAGATTCATATTCTAGCTGCAAAAGAAGCAGCAACCCCATGTGACAGGCTGTTTGAAAGGCAGCTGTCGTTCTGCAGGGTTTTCGTTGTTTCTTCAGGTCTGTTTTAGGGAGCTGGGTGAAGAAGGGAAGGAAGATTTAGGAGCAGGATCAGGCATCAAGATGAGTGTGGAGGCTGGGGATGAGTGTGGCGAGAAGTGCATATCTTGAAAGCGAGGAATCTGTCGATTATATTTCTAGAAATTCCTTAGGTGCAGGACTGACTCTCACTGTGAAGTACGCTGGGAACCAACACACTGATATGAGGGAGGATAAATAGAGCTGCCTCCTGAGTCTGAGCAAGAGCCAAACCAAGTTTGCCTTAAGATGATAAGCACAGATTAATAGTGGATGACAGAAGCCCCTTTTCATCATCATTGTCTTTCTGTACAAAGTCCTACTCTAATGCTTCCTCATGGTGTGGAGGTGACCCTGGATTCTCAAGGGCTGTCCCAGGGAAAAGTACAACTCAGGTGCTAGGCAGGCTTTGAGTAAGGTTCTGGCATCTGCTTTCTAAGAACAAAGTACAGAGAGCTCATCACCAGTGACTCTCCACATGAGGATTAATTCTTTGGCCATGGCAGTCCATAAATAGGACTGTGCAATGGAAGAAAAGGGGCTAGAGGATACAAAGAATCACAGAGGTTTAAATGATTTATAAACATTAACTTTGTTATCTTGGTACTCTAAAGGTGAGATCCTTGTCCAGTGACCTAGTAGACATAACACTGGAGGAAACAGATTATATCAGTATTGACGTTCTTGCAATAAATCAAACAAGAGGACAAAGGAAGTTATAGTTGAATGAAAGAATTGACTACAGGTTTTCCTTAGAGAAGCAAATAAAAGATTTGATGGATTTGGTTTTATTATGTATCCAAAGGTAACAAGAAACATTATCATTTCATGGGACATTTACTAATTGCTGCTTGTTTGCTAACATATTGTAGAAGGCAAGAAAGTAGAGAAATTCTCTTTGAAATTGAAGAACTCAGTAAGCCCTTCTAAATTAAATCGATATGTAATATAATTCCCCAGATGCTGGGTCTCCTCCTATGTTACTGTTATATCCATAATCTCTTAGATACCTTTATTTTTTAACTTCTTTTTTATTATAAGTGACATTTTGATGTACAAAGAACAAAAAGGATTATATATGAACCTGTACTTGTATTATATACAGCTTGCATTTTTTTAAGTGAACACTAAGTTTAATGTGATAATTACAAAACTGCTCTTCTTGTCTGTGTTCCCTTTTGAATTTCTTTTTTGCTGTTCTGTGTGTGTGTGTGTGTGTGTGTGTGTGTGTGTGTGTGTAGCATTTTATTGATGCTTTTTTCCTTCATTTGTTTTTTTCGAAATTCAAGTACCATCTTCTTCATGAAACTTTTCCTGATCCCCCAGCTGCTAGAGCAGTTCCTTCCAAAAATTATCTTGTATTCATCTTTTATAATACTTGTACATGTTGTCTAAGCTCCTTGGGGACAGGGACTATTTCATTTTATGTCCTTTTGTTCCCATCATCTTGCACGGAGCCTGGCAAATAGTAGGAGTTTAAATAAATGCTTATTGATTGATTTCTTACAGCTTAGTTGCAGACAGATTTCTGCCGGATCTGTAGGTTACAATCATCCACATTTGGCTCATTATTCATATCTCATCTGTAAAATACCATAGGGACAGGGAGGTGATGGTCTCCTTTTCAAACAGGGAAAACAGATACTAGGAGAAGAAGTAACTTGACCAATTGTCATTCAGCCAGTCTAGTGCAGAATCAGAGTTGAACTTGAAAATGAATGGCTTCTAGGTACATTCCTCATGTTGAATAGCATGCCTGTGACTTGTAGAAGAAACCCATCCTGTGAGTGGTAATCTTTACGAATCCACTTAAGCAACGATTTGTTTTTTCCTCCCAGAAACAGATTAAGTACTTGGAGCAGCAGCAGGATGAGACCAAGAACATGAAAGAGGAGGCCTGCCGCCTGAGGAACAAAATGAAGAGCATGGAACGGTGAGCTTGGGGCTCAAGGACTAAGTCAGTATCGCAGATGCCCTTGATTTAACAAAGGCAGTGACAGTGCACCCCCTTCTCTTTCCAACTCCTTTTCCTTTCCCACCTTCGGGGAAGAGAGCTAGCAAATGTTTCCCTCAAAATGTTTCCCTCTTCTGTCATAGCTTTCAAGAATGGCAAGGGAGCTGGTTCACATTTTTCTTTTTGGTTCTATTTTTCGTAGCTCTGAGCAGGGGGGAACAGGAGAAAAATAGTCTTGCTTAGTTTATTAAGGACTTCATTGCAGGGGCCTTTTTTGACTTTAAAGGCCAGTAGGATTCTCCAGTATAAGAATTTAATTCCACAATTCACATTGATTAAGTATTTATTGTGTCCTGAGCACTATGCTGGCAGCTGGTGAGACACAAAGTTTAGATAAGATGCAGTCAGTGCATTTCTGGAGCTTAGAGTGGTAGGGGAATATAACCTGTACACAAATAGTTATGATGTAAAACAATGTATGATGAGTACTTCAGTTGGACTTAAATACAATACGAGATTGAGGGCAAGGTCATTACTTCTGTGAGGGGATGGTGATGAGGAGAGAAGCATTCTAGGTGTTAGGATTAATATGAGTAAAGAGCAAAGCCACCAAGGGAGGAAAATAAATGGTCTACTTGGGAGAAGAAGCTGAACAAATTGGAAAGGGGAATAAAATAAGCTGTGGCTGGAGAAGTTTAGGTTTCACATGTTAGCCTTCAGTGCCATGCTAAACAGTTTAAATTTTGCTTGGGCATCAGGAAGCCAACGAATGGTTTAGCCAGAAGAGTAACTTGTCAGGTCTACATATAAGGAAAATTAGTCTAGCCAGCAATAGGAAAGAAGGTTTGGAAGAGAAGAGAAGAAAGAAGACCCCCTTAGTTAATCTTGTGGGCCTGGACTAGGGTGGTTGCTGTGGGAATAGTGAGTAGGAGATGGATGTGAGGGAACATTGTAGAGATAAAATCAGCAATACAAGATTTGTTAACCTGGATGTCTTTGTTTTTTAAACGTGTTTCTGGTAAGCAACAGATTGAAGGGTTTCATTTTCTTATCTCTTCTGTCACTCTTTTTTTGTTTTATTGGATTGTTTAGTCCATTCACATTTAAAGTTATGAGTTAGGTTTATGCTTTCTTCTGTCTCTTAAAATTGAGGGGTTTTTTTTCCTTTCAAATTACGGTTTTCCCTTTCTTATACTGTAAACACAGTATTATGTACCTTCAATTATTTTGCTTTTTTTAAGGCAGCCCTGTTCCCACTGGCTCCCTTCACCTTCCCCCAAATCCCCTCTTCTTGTTTGTTACTCTTTTCCCTTTAGGGTTTTGTTTATTTGTTCCTTTTTCTCTCCTGCTTTTATCTAGTTAGATATTTCTTCCCCCTCTTTTTTCCTCTGAGTCAAGTAGATTCCCCATCCCTCTCCTCCCCTTCAGCTAGTCCTGTTCATTAATTTTTAAATTTCATTTTTTGAGTCCTTTCCAAAAAGACTCTTCTCTCACTCTCTTCTTATCTGCCTTATCTTTGTGTTTACTTTAGATCCTCATTTTCCTCTGATTCATGACCCCTTTAATCATCTAGTCTCTCTCTTTTCTCAGTATTCTTTATACAATCAAAGCTTCTAAAGTATCCATTCTAGGCTTTGCTACTGCCTTGTAGTATTTACCCCATGGAATTCTCCTTTCACTTGTGCCTCACTCCCAGAGTAATGCCAATTATTGCAGATGTCATAGAGGACACACTGCCCCATGATAGGACCCTTGTCACACTCCCTACCCCCACCCTGCCGATTTTTCCCTCTTATTGACCTTTTTTATTTTTCCCACATTTGTCTGGAAATCTCCCTGTGTCCATGCTCTCTCACTCTTCTAGGTGTCAGTTGTCCCCCAAGGGTCCCACCCCCTCCCTCCCCAGGACAGGTAGACTTTTCAGGCACCAAATACCCCAGGCCTGATCCAGTGTAAGATCCTCATTTCCCTTCATTTCCCATGCAGCGTTTATCAGTGGAACCTTCTCCCACCTCCAAAGTAAGGCTTCCCTTTCTCTCTTCTCAGTTTCCTCCCTACTCCTCACCCATTCCCCTATAGGCTCTTCTCTTTCTGAAGCCAAAAAAGTCACCTTTGCCCTCATCGCTAGCCCTTGATTTGACTGTCCCCTTTGTCCCCTTTCATGCACCCTGCTATATTGTAATGTAGTCCACAAAAGAAGCATTCACCTGTAGGCAGAGTTTAACTAGGTTCTGTCCATAATGTTGTCTCCTGCCCACCTCTTCACTGTTACTTCTGCTAGATCTCCAGCTTTACCCGTTTCCTAGTATACCTTTAGAAAGGTGTCTTTTGTGTGTCTTTGTTGCTGTTGCTGTCTGCATTTATTCATCCAGCATCTTTGTTGTTTTGGGTGTTTAAGAAGAAAATAAGCTCTTCAGTTCTGGTTTTCTTTCTAAAAATGTTTCAAATTCTCCTTTATTATTGAACGTCCATCTTTTGTTCTGTATATCTTAGCTCAGATTTGCAGGATAGGTCACCTTGGACTGCATCCTGATCTCCCTTGGTCTTTGGAACACAGTATTCCGTTCCCTCCTCCTTTTTCTAGTGGGTACAGAAGTCTTATGTTATTCAAATGTCCTTTCCTTTATATTTGAAGGTCTTTCTACTGATGGCTTGTAGAACTTGTTTCTGAATTCCGTTGTTAACCACTGTGTGTCTTGGAATTTGCAGCCTTGTTTTTTTTTTTTTTCTGGAGGCAAAGTATGAATTCTTTCAATTGGGATTTCATTTTTCTGTGTTCAGAAGTTCTGGGCTTTTCTATTATTTCTTTCATCGTGGTGTTGAGGTCTTTTGTCCTATAAAGTTCTTCTGGGAGACTTGTGATCCTTAGGTTTTCTCTATGTATCCTGTTTTTGAGATCTATATGTTTTTCTTGCACAGTAAACGTATTTTCTTTTAATGTTTTTGGGTTTTGCTTCTATTTCTAGGTTATTCTTCATTTCTATGTATTTACATTCCTAATCTGTTGTTCTCCCTTTTGTTCTTCAGTGAGGCTTGCCGTTGCACATTCCAGTTTTTCTATTCTGCCCATTGTTTTTGTAGGACATAAATTCTGCTCTCATTCTATTTCTCTTTTAAACTACTCAGAACAGCATGTTGTGGTTCCATGTTCTCCTCAAATCCCACAGGATCCTCTTCTGTCTCATCAAGTGTTGGATCATTTTCCCTTATTTTGCAGTATTTATTCATAGATGCCTGAACTTGTTTACTAGATCTAGAAGCCACATTTCCTTCTGTTACTGTTTTTCCTGTTGATTTATCTGTTTATGCTCAAGGTCTTTGAGATTTCTTCTTCCTGAAATTTTTGATACTTTCAGTCTCCACTCCCCTCCCCTTCTTTTTGTTATCACCCATTTCCTGACCCCCTTCCCTCTGATAGTGTTTTCCTTGGGGGCTGGATCTTTAAAGTGTCTCAGCCTTCTCCCACACTGGGCACATCAGGGTTCACCAGCCTAGATCTCTGCCCCCAGCTGACTTTTGGGTAGTTAGAATTGGCCACAGCTGGATACTGTTCTCTTTCATCAGGGATGGTGGAATGCTGCACCACTCCCCAAATGCAGGTTCTCCTGCCCTGGTAACCTGTCCTATTCCCTGGCACTGGTAATTCAGAGCTTTGTAGCCCTGGCACTTCTTTGCTTCCAAAGGGTAGTGTGGTCAAGCTGACTGTCCAACCCCACCTAAACTTATGCAGCCTGGTGCCAAGATCTCTGTGGCACTGGAAAGAGGGGGGGGAGAACTGGAATGCAGGGGGGTTTGGTGTAAGCCTGTGTTGTGTCCTTGAGTCTGCTAATGCACCCTCAAATGGGAGGTGGCAGAGGGGTGCTGAGTGAGCTCAGGGCCAGTGAACATCAGACATTCCTGGGTTTTGTTGTGTTTTTAGCCTTCTCTTAGATTCTGGGTTTCCTAGACCATGGAAACAGCTAAGTTGCTTTATCTTTGGTGAATAATTTCTGTTTTGGAGAGGTTTGAGAGATCATAGGGATCAGAGAAATTCTCTTGTCTGCCATCTTGTGGTTCACATGACCCAGATGTCTCCATAAACTTTTTTTTTCGGGGGGGTGGGGTAGAGAGCAGCAATCAGGGTTAAGTGATTTGCCCAGGGTCACACATCCAGTAAGTGTATGAGGCTGGATTTCAACTCCTCACTCCAGGGCCAGTGCTTTGTCTGTTGTGCCACCTGGCTGCCCCTCCATGAATTTGTTTTTAAAATATTTTTGTTGACTGTATTTCAATATAATTGATTTTCTTTGTAGTCGTATTCGTTTTCATTAATTTAAAATCATTCTGATGAAGTAATCAGAGCTGTCTATAGCCATATCAAAAAATGCTCTAACTCACAATTGAGTGGAGAAATGCAAATTAAAATGATTCTGAGGTATTCCTTCATACCTATTAGATTGACTAATAGGACAGAAAAGGAGAATGACAAATGGTGGAGGTGAAATTGTGAACTGATTCAACCATTCTGTAGAGCAATTTGGAATTATGCCCAGAGGGCTATAAAACCATGCATACTCTTTGACCTGGCAATACCACTCCTAGGTCAGTATCCTGAAAGAGATGAAAAACAAAAAGGAAAAGGACCTATGTGTACAAAAATATTTATAACTTTAGCACTTTTCTGGGGGCAAAGAATTGGAAATTGGAAGCTGAACAAACTGTGGTATGTGATTGTGATGGAATACTACTGTGCTGTGGGATGCTGTCGGAAAAGCCTGGAGAGACTTGCATGAACTGATGCAAAGTGCAATGTCCTGTGTACAAAGTAACAGCAGTGTCGTAAGGTGATCAGTCGGGAATGACTTAGCTCTTCTCAGCCATACAGTGATCCAAGATAGCTCTGCGGGACTTAGGATGAAACATGCTGTCCATCCCCAGAGAAAGAACTGATGGTTTCTGAATATACATTGAAGCATACTTTTTTACTTTCTTTATTTTTCTTGAGGTTTGGTGTGGTTTTTTTGGTCTGTTTTCTTTCACAACATGACTATTATGGAAATGTTTTGCATGACTACACATGTGTAACCTATATCAAATTATTTGTCTTCTTAATGAGGAGCGAAGAATGGAGAGAATTTGGAGCTCAGTTTTAGAAATGAATGTTAAAAATTGTTTTTACTTGGAACTGGGGAAAAAATAAAATACTATATTAAAAAAAAAATTCTGAATAGGAATCCGTAGGCTTCACAAGACTTCCACATTGGTTGAGTACACAAAAAAAAGGTTAAGAGCCTCTGTAATAGAACTTACTAATTATATATGAAATGTGGAGGAGAAAAAAATACCAAAGATAAACCAAGATTTTCAACATGAGAGACTTGGATGAATGGTGAGGTCACTAAGAGATATAGCTAGAAGGTAGGAATGAATTTAGGAGGAATAATAAAGTCAATTTTGGACATTTGAGTTTGAGGTGTTGGTGGGATATCAGTGTCCTTTTAGGCAGTTGGAGATGAGAGTCTGAAGCTTTAGAGAGAGATCAGAGCTGGTGACAGAGATTTGAGATCTACGTTAGAGGTGCTAACTTAAACTATGGGAATAAATGAAATTGCAGTGGTCGGAGACAGTGTAGCTTCAGAAAAGAAGGACCAAAAAAAAAAACCTTTAGATATTTGGAAAAGGGTCCAGCAAAGGAGGCCAAGTGAGCAGCTTGAGAAAAGCCATTGTAGGAGGAAAACCAGAACAGTATGAGGTCTGTGAAGCCCAAGAGTATCCATGGGGGGAAGTAGCCAGTAGTGTTAAATAGGTTTCATAAGGATCATGGACTTAAAAAAAGCTCTGGATATAGTGATTATGATTAGGAAGTTATTGGTGACCTTTGGAAAGGAGTTTCAGTCAAGTAGTGAAAATGGAAGCTGGATGGCAAGGCAATGAGAGAGTGTAAGTGATATTGAGAAAAGTCATATTAGCCAGGAAGGGGAAGAAATCGAGGATAGTAGCTGGATGTGGAAAGGTCAAGGGAAGGTTGTCTTTTTTTAGAACTGGCAAAGTTTGAGCAGGCTTGTAGGCAGATGGGAAAGGTAAAGCTGGAAGATGCATGGCAGAGAAGGAATGAGCATTTAATTGGAGAGAGGATCAAGGGAATAGGTAGAGGGACTGGCTTTGGTAAGGAATTGGGATGCTGCCTCCACTGAGAGAGGGCAGAAAGGAGAGACACAATGGATGATGCTAGAAGGTTTAAGATTGAAAACAGAGGAGTTGAGTGAGCTTGTGTCATAGCCTATGTTCTCTTCTATAAATGTGGAGGGTGGGGCTTGAAGAGGGAGGAAAAGGTACAGAACCAATGGCTAGTCAGGAATAAGCCAACAGGAAAAGAGTAAAAAGACTGCTGAGTGGCAGTGAGGTCCATTTCATCACTTTCTATGTTAAAGATCTCCAGGATCAGAGTATAAATGAGGAAATTGTATAGTGGAGTAATGCTACCCACGGTTGAGAATTAACAACTACGTGATAGCAGGAAGGCTAATGAGTAGTGAAGGTTTCCATGGTGATTATTAGTAAATTATTAAATTGGCCCACCTTCGGGTCAAGTCTGGGTGTGGAGGCAAATGAAGCCAGTGATTCAGGAAGAGACTGGGAGAATAGGGAGAGAACAGAGCCTTCACTGAAGGTGAAGAGCGGGTTTAGTGAGAGTAAAGGAGTGAGTACAAAGGATGGTCTCGCTTATTCCTCCACTGGTTTGCCCTTTATTTATCAGCTTAGCAAGGTCTTAGATGTGTTCCTCTGGTATCCGTGTCCTGAGTTAAAGGTGTTGCCTTTCATTGTTGGCCCTTCTTGCCTAGCAGCAT
Organism: Trichosurus vulpecula; assembly: GCF_011100635.1. NCBI lineage: Eukaryota > Metazoa > Chordata > Mammalia > Diprotodontia > Phalangeridae > Trichosurus > Trichosurus vulpecula. The sequence goes on along the minus strand of NC_050581.1, from coordinate 119,277,071 downwards.
CCTTGTGAAATCAGAGGAGAGCAGCTGCTCTCAGCCCTTCCGTAGGTATCCATTGGTGATGCTGCCTGCAGACACTTCCCTGTCTCCTCAGCCAGCAGCCCTGATACATTGCTATAGCAACAGCGGTGAGGGGAAACAGAGCTGCTAGGATGCTTCTGCCCTGGATCCTTTAGATTTTACAAGCCATGAGGTTGGGGCTGGTTTTTTTCAGGCTCGAGATCCTGCTCCAGAGCCAGCGCCCAGAGGTGGAACAGATGATCCGAGACATGGGAGCAGGCCCATCAGCCATGGAACAACTGGCTATATACTGTGTATCACTGAAGAAGTAGGTATTCCAAAGTACACTCGGTGCTTTCCTGAGGCATTATCACTTGCCTACATGAGGAGAGGGTCTTTCCTTGAAAGAAACCGATTAATCCCAGCATCCAGCCGTAGAGACACAGGAACCTCTTTGCCTCTAGTACTCCCCTTTCTGCATCTTGTACTTTGAAAGAGAAGCTGGCAGGTGAGGCTCTGAGTGAGAGAGGCACTTCTCTCTGTACAAGGAGGAAGCCCCCTACACCCTGAGACCAGATCCATTTTTCTCACTGCAGAGGTAGGTGTGTCTGCCTAAAATTCCAAACCTTAGCCTTCTGCTTTTCTTTGTTAGGGTGAAGACTTAGAGCAGATTTCTGGGCCTGCATGGGTGGAGGGTCAGCCAGGAGCTAGTCTAGTGATCCAGACACAGCAGAGTAGGAAGGGGTGAGCCAGAGCCCATGGATTCCTCCATGCTCCCTCTTAGAGAACTGCTGAGCCCTCCTTACTCCATGCTGCTTGGTTTCACAGCCACCCCAGTTGTGGATATCAGCTCATATCCGTGAACTAGATAGAGGGACAGGTAACGGATGGTATGCCCTTTGCAGGGAGAATAACTGAGGTACAGGTTTAAATGATGTGCCCAGAGATCCTCCCCGCCATCCCATTGTCCTTTTCTCTGCCATCAGTAATACTCCTCTGTTCTGCTAGCATAATACTTTGGGTTTAACACTTATAAATATTAATAAGCAGGTTGGATAATTGAATGCCCTCTGAGGCTAAGGGAACTTTATGTTCAAACATCCTAATGCTTCTGTGTGATGCCTTTGCAGAGAGTATGAAAATCTCAAAGAGGCCCGTAAGGCTTCGGGTGAACTGGCAGATAAGCTAAGGAAGGATTTGCTTTCTTCTAATAACAAGGTAATGTGATGGGGGAGGGGAGCAAAGAAAAGGGTGAGAAGCACAGCTGTGAGAGTGGGGAGGCTGGTATGGTGAAAGGCCTGTTCCTCAGTCTAAGTCATCCAGCCAAGTCAAGTGTTTTAGGCTGCCTCTTCTCTTCTTGGGTATCTATAAACTTAGCTAGTACTTTGGGGCTATAGGACAGGCTTAGAAAGGGACAAGATCATACTTCTTGCCCAGCACCTGGTCTGAACATCAGCAGCGCCTTTCACTAGGATCACATAGTCTGTGGCAAAGCAATCCTTTTATTCCTCCCTCGTTGATTCCATGTAGGCATCTAGGTGGCGCATTGTATAAAGCACTGGGCTTGGAGTCTTCCTGAGTTCAACTCTGGCCTCAGACACTTAGTAGCTGGGTGACCCTGGGCAAGTCACTTAACCCTGTTTGTCTCAGTTTCCTTATCTGTAAAATGAGCTGGAGAAGGAAATGGCAAACCACTCCCAATATCTTTACTAAGAAAACCCCAAATGGGGTCACGAAGAGTCAGACACAACTGAAATGACTGAACAACAACAAGAAAATTTTCTTTAGATGTATTCTGTGTGTCCTTGTGGATATACTTGTCTCTCACATTAGAGACATAGGGATGTCTTTGTTCTTTTATTTGTATCCCCAGTGCAGCACATAGTGGGCGCTTATATATGTGCATTGATAGATGACTGATTTTGAGCTCGAAAGGGACCTTAAGTTCTCTTCTCCATCGTTGCCTCATTTTGCAGACAAGGAAAGATACTCTGAAAGTTGATGTGGCTTGTCCCACTTCCCATAGACACAGCGAGCCAGGTTTTGAGCCTGGGTGCTATGACTGCAATCCATCCCTCAGGCACCATACCACCCTTCCTCCCTCTTTAAAGAGCCAGATACAGGCCTCTGGCCTTGACCATCCATGTCCCAAAAGCAAAGAGCATTGTTCTAAACATCATAGGACTCGGCATCATTAAGAGACAAGTCATCAAGCTCCCCTGTTTGGTTTTCTGAAGATCCAGTGGTCACTTTTTTAAGCCAAGTCAGTGTGGATACAGAATCTTCTCATTTACTTGGAAGAACTGCTATAAAAGGTGCTTTTGATGTTTTCCTTGCCAGCACTTAGCCTGACCTCTCCAAAATGCAAGGGAAGGAGTCTAGGGGCTTTTAGTCAGGATCCCCTCCTAAGTCTGTTAATGCTCTATAAATGTATATCCTCTGCAGCAACAAGGATCAGTTTCCCCATCTTTTATAAATTCCAGTCTCCTGTGACTTCCCTTCACCTTCTCTACCTCCCAGTCTGGCTTGGGGACATCTCAGCTGGGCTCAAAGCACCCCGGATTGTGCTGCAGGGATTTAAATGTCAGTAACCAAGTCCCATCTGTCTTGATGTGGCCCCAAGGAAAAGACCTAGCAATCCCTGCAGGAGTTATTTGCCAAGTACTCGTGCCTGCTGTTTCTAGATTTTGGAGTTTAAAGGAAATGACTCCATTACTTGCCTCAAGAGATTGAATGAGTTGCTGGGAGCACTCCCTCTGGGTTGTGTGGGAGGAGGAGTCCCCTTTGTGTGGTCAGATAATGGGGAAAATTTTTGCCCTGTCTGGGCAAAGTGGACTCTCTTGCTGGGGGAATCCTGCTCAGGCTCTTCCAAGAGCCTCTGGCAGACTGATGGGGCGCTCCCTACCAGGTGGAATCCTGCAGATTGTCCCAGAGGAAGGTGCTTTGGGGGCGAGTTGGTACAATTCTTTGGAACTTTTCCAGTCTCATCCTTTTCTTCTTCCGTAGTTACAAAAGGCACTCTCTGAGCTTGATAATGTCAAGGAGGAACTGAAATCAACCCAGAAGGATTTACAGAATGCAGACAAGGAAATCACGGTGAGATGGTGAAGACCTGACCTGAAGGGCCCAGAGTTTATGTGAATTTATAAGAAATAATAATGTAACCCCATTTTCAACTTTGTGGTGTAGACCCCTATGCTCAGCTCAGCTCTTCCCAATAAGCTTGACACTTGACATTCTCAACACAGAAACCCAGAATTCAGTGATTGCATCCATTTTTGGCTGCCTGAGTGTTCATCCAGGACAGGTTTCAGAAATGGGAGGTGTATCATAGCCGTATTCCCTCATGTGTCCTGCTGTCCATCCATTGCAGAACATTGTCATCGTGTTTGCCATCTGAAGTATTGGTTAGAGTTCTATTAGCTAAAGTCCCCACCTCACTTTGAGAGGTGACTGGCACATCCTCAGTTGTCATTTGTCTGACCTGAAGAGGACTTTGGACTTTATTTGTGTGACCAATAATCTCTTTCTGTCCTGTAAATATAAAGATCGTCATTTGGTTTTTTACTGTCGCCACTCTTGGTGAATTTGGACACCAAGATAATTGAAGTGCATGAGGCAGAAGTAAGTTGTGCAGAATCACTTCAAAAATCTATTCCCTGAAGCTGAGCCTTGGGCTTCAGGACTGAACTCTGGACCGTATCAGCCTGGCTGTGTGAGGGAGGAGCCTCACTGTACTGAAGGACCTGACCGAGGCTGGCCTTGCCTCTTGTTCCCAAACCCGTTCTCTTCTCTTTGTCAGTCTCTAGACTAAGAGCTTTATTCATTGGTCTCCTCATTTACACGTAGTCATTTTTCTCTTTCCTAAGAGCTTAAAGAAGAAGCTGACGATCCTACAGGGGACCCTGAACTTGCCATCCTACACCAGTGAGACCCTCAGTCGGCTTGTCTTAGAGAGGTTTGCTCAGCCCCTTTGGTGGCGGGGGGAGGGTCTGGGGAAAACATTAAAAATTCTCCAGAGAGGAGGATTACTCATCTTAAGTTATTAGAGGAAGTCTGGCTTTAGGAGTCTAGTCTAGAAGGGCTGGTGACCTGTCCTAGAAATTCATCAGGAATGAAAAGCAAAGCAGGAAACAATAATCCGGGCCCACAGGTAAATTCTGGGGATAGCCCTGACCAGGTTTTAGTCTGTCTTCAATGCAGCTTTGTTGTGGTATTTTATTTTACTTTTTATTTATTTTATTTATTAAACACCTCCTAAGTGCTAGGCACTAGAAATACAAAGACAGAAGTGCGACAATCTCCATCCTCAAGGAGTTTGCATTCTAATTGGGGGATACAATAAATATATTTCTGTATGGTAACAGTGGTGATTTTCTTTCCCCATCTGTTAAAAGCGTCAAGTTTGGGAGCATCTCAGCTAGGCCCTAAGTACCCTGGTTTTGTGGAACAGAACAGAATGTTGGTTCCTAAGCTTTGCTGTCTTGGCAGTGGCTCCAAGGATTGACCTAGCAGTCACTAGCAAGGGCAAGGAGTTTTAGATTAGGTAATTGTGGGGATTGTGGGCCATAGAGCAGTAACTCGTCAGGCCGTTTCCAGGAGCAATGGTGGTACTGATTTTATTATTGCTCCAAGAATAAGAAATAGAGGGTCTGGGGGTTATGGAAGAGCTAGGGTACATGCATGGTGGCAAGGAAATGCTAAGATGTCCTCATTGGCAGAGGCCTTAGTGATCTGGTGGATAGATGCATTCAGTCATTAGTGTGGGTGAGCCCTTGAAACAGTGAAAAAAGCATTAGAGTGTAAGCTCCCACGTTAGCCAGGGTAAGGAAGATCTATCTCTACCCCAGTGAATCTTTCCTTGTGAGAACAATTACAACAAAACCAAACTAAAAAAAAGGTCAGCTAAACTAACAAACACAGTGGCAGTGTCTATGAGCGTGTACCACATTCTGATACCACCTTGTCCTCCACCCCTGCAGTGAAGGGAGGGAACTACTGTACCCATTTTAGCCAGCCATTCCAAATGGATTCTGGATTCCTGGCTTGTAGGTTTCAGCAGTCCTGAAGCCTCTCACTTTCCAATCTCCCTTGCTTCCAAATTATTCCTATCTTTTTAAGCTTCTGGTGGAAGAAGACAGGAAGTGGTGGGACTGGAGCATCTCCCAGATCTGACAGCTCACTGATTTTTTTGTTCTGAATTTGACAAACAACAATAAGCATGAATATTTCCAGATACAAAGTACAGAAAGAGGATTGTGTGTGAGACTGTAAATCTTACTGGGTTTTTTTAAGTATTTACTCATTTCATCACTTCAGTTCCAAAGCTGTTTTTTTGTGTTGTTGCTCCCTGAACCTCCTCATCTCATCTCTGCTTTTTCCTTAACTGCTTCACACTCTTTTCTTTCTTTTGGGGGGAGGAGCCAGTTGTCATGTTCACTGACATTTTTACAGAGTATTAATGAAGCACTTAATCTGCTTGCAGTTTGTGTACTAAATGTTGTACAAAGCTCCAGCTCTTGTCCTCCAGGAGCTGACAGTTAAGACAGGCACAAGGTGAGTTAGATGAATCATTTAGTTTGACACCTTCATTTTAGAGAAGAGGAAATAGACTCAGAGAGGAGAAATGGCCTGGTAGCCAAGCCCAGATCAGGAAAACTACGGCTTCTAATTACAATTTCTTCATTCTTTCAGCTCCGCCAAGCTGGTCATCTTGTATGTGCCCAGATACCTCTCTACCGGCATAAGTGATCCCATTCCATCTCAGCCATCTATCTCCTGCAGCAGATGGCCCCTTCTGCCATCCCCAGGCTATCACTGATCTGCAGCCTCTGTCTGCTGGCTTCCCCACTGCCTACAGATAGGCCTGTATCTCCTCCATTCTCAAAAAACCCTCCCAGTTGGTCCTTCATCTCTGACAATTATCATCCTATATCTCTTGTGCCCTTTGTGGCTAAACTCCTTGAAAAGGCTGCCTCCTCTTAATTTCTTCTTAAGCCCTTACAGTCTGTCTTCTGACCTCTTAATTCTGACCTCAATGATCCTCTTAATTAACCTATCCAGTGGCCTTTTCTCAAGCCTCATTCTCCTCAACTTCCCTGCAGCCTTTGACATTGTCGATCTCTCCTCTTCTCTAGTTTTTTGGGATTCCACTCTTTCCTGGTTCTCCTCCTACCTATCTGATTACTCCTCAGTTACCTTTGCTGGATAATAATAGCTAACATTTATATACACTTACTGTGTGCCATGCCCTGTGCTTTATAATAATTATCTCATTTGATTCTCACAACACCCCTGGCAGCAAGGGGCTATTGTTATCTATTATCAACTTTTACAGTTGAGTAAACTGAGACAAACAGGGTGAAGTGACTTGCCCAGGGTCATCCAGCTAGTAAGTGTCTGAGGCTGGATTTGAATTCAGGTCTTCCTGACTCCAGGTCCAGCATTCTGTCCATTTTGCCACCTAGCTGCCTCAGCTAGAGGCTAGCTACCTAACTGGATTCTCATCCACATCATTCCCTCTGACCATAGGTGTTCCTCAGAGTTCTGTCCTGGGCCCTCTTTTCCCTCTATACTGCACTTGGTGATCTCATCAGCTCCCTTGGATTTAATTACTATCTCTATGCTAATGATTAGCAGATCTACCTTTCCTGCCCCAACCTCCCTGCTGGCCTCCAGTCTGACATCTTAAACTCAACATGTCCAAAGTGAAACTTAGAGACTTTCTCCCAAACCTTCCCCTCCTCCAGACTTCCCTGTTATTGTAGAGGGTATCACTTTCTTCCCAGTCCCTCAGACTCACAACCTAGGAGTCATCCTGGACTCTGTACTCTCTTATCCCCATGTCTAAGCCATTACCAAGGCCTGTCAGTTTCCCCTTTGCAACATATATTGAATAGGCCCCTTTCTGTCCTGTGACGCTGCTACCACTCTGGCACAGGCCCTTATCTCCTCATGCCTGGACTGTTGCAGTAGCTACAGGAGGGTCTGCCTGCCTCAAGTCTCTCCCCTCCATCCATCCTCCATTCAGCCACTGAAATGATTTTCCTAAAGTTCAGGTCTAACCCTCTCCCTCCCTCCCTTCCCTTCCCTCTCCTCCCTCACCTCCCGCCCTTTCCTTCCCCTCCCCTCTCTCTGTCTCCCTCCCTCCCTCCCTCTCCCCTCCCCTGCCTCCCCCGCCCCCCAACACACACACCCCAGCTCTATAAACTCCAGTGGCTCCCTTTAGCTTCTCAGATCAAATACAAAATTCTATTCAACATTCAAACCCCTTCATAACTTAACCCCTTCTTACCTTTTTAGTCTTCTTACATCTTATAACTCCCCCTCCCCGACCTCCCCCGCCTCGCCCCGGACATATTCTTTGATCCAGTGGCACTGGTCTCCTTGCTCTTCCACAAACAGAACACTCCTGACTCCAGGCATTTTCTTTGGCTGTCCCCCATGCCTAGAATGCTCTTTTTCCTCAGCTCTGCCTTCAGGCTTCTTTTAAGTCCCAGCCAAAATCCCAGTCTTCTACTGGAAGCCTTTCCCAGCCCTTCTGAATTCTAGTGCCTTCTCTTTTTAATTATTTTTTATCCCATATGTAGCTTGTTTGTATATATTTGTTTGCTTATTATCTCCCCCATTAGATTGGGAGCTCCTTGAGGACACTGCCTTTTGCCTCTTTTTGTATTCCCAGCTTAATACAGTGCCTGGCACAATAGTAATAAAGTGCTTAATTAATGTTTATTAAGTCACTGACATGTATACAAAGTGTAGAGAGCAAGACAAAACCCTTAAGTACATAAGCGGGTTGGCAAGATCTTTTTAAAAAATCCCATATAGGTAAGTAATTTGGTTTGTCCTTATTTAGGGTATTATCTCTTGTTAACTGGACTCTCTGTGAACAGGCTTCAGATTGCCCTGGCTGAGGCTAACCCTCGATAACCCTTCTATATAGGAAAGCTATGAACTAAAGCCAGTTCAGTGTGCAGTAAATAATTGTGGGAGCTTTCTCGAATATTTTCCAGTTAGCTGGTAACCAGAGTTTAAATCTGGCATCAGACACTTGCTAGCTGTGTGACCTTGGACAAGTCACCTCTGTTTGCCTCAGTTTCCTTAACTGAAAATGGGGATCTCCTATGATTGTTATGAAGCCCAGGTGAGATAATATTTATTAAGTGCTTGGCACAGAGCCTGGCATATATAGTATGTGCTATATAAAGGCTAAGTGACATTATTATGATTGTTTATTGAATACTTAAATATCCATAGTTTCCTAAATTGTTGATTTTCCTTCCATCAACATAAATTGTATGATTGTATTCCCTCCACGTCTTAGTAGATATTTTCATGAGTTTTTATAGTTAATAAATCCATCACCTAATGATCCACCATTTGTCGAAGAGCTTCCCCATACTTGGGTAGATTGGCCCTTGAATGACAGACACATCACCCATACTTTCCATTATAGTGGGACCTGCCAGACAGGTCTGGTGTATAAGTCCTATTTATCTGGTGGCATAACCTCCCAGCTCCAGGAGTGATCTCACCACAACAAGGCATCAGAGCAGGCCTTAGGTGGAGGAGCCTGTCCTTGTCCAAGTAAAAATGCATTTTAAATATGAAGCATCTATTTTGTATCTAGCATTAAAATAAGTGCCATAAGTTTTGATGAAAACCAAGTTGTGTATTTTCTATTATTTCCCCTACCAGATAGATTGACAAGATACTTTCTTTACATAATAGTGTTGGCTGTTATCCTGTATTGTCTCTGATTTGATTTTTCATGTTCACAGGGTAGCTTCAACCTTGTTTTTCTCTTTAAATCTAGGCACAATTTAAGCTTCCTAATTTCTGTGTACTTTCCCATTCTTCCATAAGTTTCCAAAAGTAGTTCTGCACTAAGTGCCTAAGGAGAGAGTCCTCTGCTGGGGACTGAGAAAGTTGTAAAGTTTAGATAATACCTGGTTCTTGCTGTCATGAAACCCATAGTTTGGAAATAAACACAGGTAATTCTAATGCACAATATTGCATGATAATTTCATTAGGAAGGTACAAAATAAAGTGCCATGTGAAGTCTGGGGGAGAATCAGAATCATAGATGAGGAAATCAGTGAAAGCTTTGTGTAGGTGGTAGCATTTGAGTTGGTCTTTTAAAGATGGTAAGAATTCTACAAGTGAAGAGGGGGAGGCAGTTTCTGGCATTGGGAATAAAAGAAGGCAGGGAGGTGGGAGTGATCAGGTTGTGTTCTAGAGATGGATAATGGTACAGTTGGGCTAGAATGAAGAACATGTGAGGGTTGAGTTTAGTCAACGAAGTTTGAACTTTAGGTAGGTAATAGGGAGCCACTGAAGACTTTTTGAACTGAAAGGTAACATAAAATTTGCACATAGGGAAGACTAGCCTGGCAGGATAATTCAAAGAATACATTAGAAGACGGGTAGAAAATGGAAGTAGAAAGACCCATCCGGGACCATAGCTATTTAACCTTTCACCAGATCTTTCCCCAATAGCTTCGCAATCTCTCATTTGGCTCCAGTTCACCTTCCTTTTTTTTTTTTAAGATTAAAAAAAAAACCCTTCCTATTCTTTACCTTTGTGTAAGCTTCTATTGTATGCTCCCCTCCTTTCTCATTTTCTTTTTCCTACTATATTTAAATCATGCCTTTCATTTCCCCTTTGTCATTTGAAAGTTGCATCATATTTCCTGCCTGTCCTTTCCTGCCCATATTTCCATAAAAAGTGTTTGTAGCTCTCCTCAGCAGCCTTCCCAAGGTGCCGTTTGTGCTGCGTTGCCACATGTGCTTCTCCGTTTGGCCAGCTGGGCCTTTTCCCCCATTTTGGCTGCCATGTGTGACAGTGCCAGGCCACACATTAGCATGTCTATCAATCTGTCTTTGAGTGTGGGGATAGCAGTGCTGTTCCATCAAGGTGGGATTATGTTTCTTAGATTCAGATAGCCAAGTGGGTCCAAGTTGAAACCCCAGCTAATTCTAGTCTCAGACAACCAGACAGCCGTGTTTCAGATTGAAATATTGAAGTGTGTCCAGAGCAGGGTGACTGGGAAGTGAAGAGGCTGGAAGACCATGATATATGAGGAGGACCTAAGGAATATTGAAGGGACTGGAAATGTTTTAGCCCAGAGAAGAGGAGACATGGGGGATGTTTTCAAGTATTTGAAGGACTGTCATGGGGCAAAGGGATGAGGCTGGTTCTGCTTGGCCACAGAAGACAAAACAAGGCCCAATAGATAGAAGCAAAAGAGAGGAAGATTTTGACAACATTTAAGAAAGAAATTTCCAATGGCTAGAGCTATCCAAAAGTCTAGTGAAAGCAAAAATGAGAAGTTACTGTATTTTTCTGTCACTGGAAGTCTGCAGGCAGAAGCTAGATGAGCGCTTAAGGTACTGGGGGGTACTTCTTGCTATAGGTTAAGGGCGGGGAGCCTGTGGCCTCAAGGCCACATGTGGCCCTCTAGATCCTCAAATGTGGCCTTTTGACTGAGTCCAAGTTTTACAGAACAAGTCCTTTTATTAAGAGAATTTGTCTGTGAGGTTTGGATTCGGTCAAAGGACTGCCCTTGTGGACCTAGAGGGCCACATGTGGACTTGAGGCCACAGGCTCCTGTTCCCTGGTCTAGGTTGAAATGAATGAATGTGAATGAATGAATGAAGTATAGGTTAAACTAGATGTGCCCTGAGGTCTCTTCTGACCCTGAGGTTCTATGAGGTGCAGTTCATTTTTCTCCCCTTGTTTGTGCACAGAGAGATGTTACTTGAACAGCATTGCATTGAACCTTTCCAAACCTTTCCCTGTTTATCTTCTTCCCGTGTGTCCCTTACCTCACGATCTTCCTTCAGATTTATTTTGTCAAGTTTTTCTGCCTTCCTTAGACTTCTGAATTTTGTTGCTTTTCTGATATTCTTCTACCCTGGTTTCTTCCTATATGAAATGAAGGTGTTGGATTAGATTTTTCTGTATTTCCCTTGCAGCTTTTATGTTCTGTGATCCTATGAACTAATTTCTTTAAAAAAAATTGACTCAAGAACATGCACCCTTATTTTTTCCCCTTTATTTTCTGCACCTAAAATGGTCTTTAATTCGTTCTCTCATTTGACTAATTGTTGCCTGCCGTGTCACTTTTCCAGAAGATAACTGAGTAATTAAATCATTTTGTTTACTAAGCACTTTGTAAATGCATGGCATTGTGCTAGATCCTGGGGAAAATACAAAGTTTAAGTAAAATATGGCCCCTACCCTCCTGAAGCATGGAGACTTATGTCTCATGTCTTCATTAGTATTCTATTTTCTGACTTGACAAGTTGGATAAGCTACCCAGTGAGCCATGTTGGCTTCCTTCCTTTGTTTAGAAGGCTTATGATAAGCCCTGGCCAAAAGGTCTCTCTTAGAGTTCGTCAGAATTATGAAAATAGCAGATCATTATGCATTCAACTGCCTCTACCAAGCTGTTAATAAAAGTAGCATAATTTTTTTAAAGGTCTCCTTTTTCCCTTTTGAACTGATAGCAGAGACTTCAATTTCCCTATTACAGTCAGCTTCTTTAACCAAGGCCTGCCTCCCTTCTGACTCTGGAAAACAGCAGCTCTTGAAAAATGAATATATGTCATGTCCCTTGAACACTAAGCCTCCGTAAGCTGACAGTGAGCCAAGTAAACCCTGTATGGCGCACAAGACATGCTGTTCCTGATGGGGCTGTTTAACCAAGTAAATTTGCCAGAGAAAACAAGATGTTAGAAATCCATGAAGATGACTCACTTTCTGTAATGAGAGAGAGAGAGAGAGAGAGAGAGAGAGAGAGAGAGAGAGAGCATGGTCTTCGAAACGGTTTTCTTGTCTTATTGAAAGTTTTCTTGTCCTATCCTTTGCTTCCTGCTCCGTCCCTTATATTGAGCCAGTGTGAGACTGTAGGCCACAATTGGGGAAGGATTTGAAGTGACAGGTGAGGAAAGGTGGTTTTGAATACAGAGAAGCTTAAAAAGGCATAGGAGCCAGAGAAAAGGAATCAAAGCAGGGAGATGAGAGTGAGAGTGTGCAGACAGTGAGCCGCACAGAGATGTCACTGGGGCTGGGAGTGGGGGAGGGGCGGGAAGTAGCCACTTAACCCAACAAACGTGTTTAAATAAGCATTTAAGTTTGGTGCTGGGGAGACCAGAGCCATCATAGCCTGCAAGGGAGGAGCTTGCTGTCTGACAGTGAGCCGTCTGGCACATTTTATGGTGTGGAGAACTAGACATGGGATAGTCAGAAAGACCCAGCTTCAAATCCTTTCTAGGGGTCTTAACCAGCTATCTGATCCTGGGCAGGGCGCTCCGCCTCTAAGTACAGATAATAACGCTCACAAGATTGTTGGGCCGACCAAATGGGACAGCAAATGTGAAGCCATAAAAATGGAAGCCAGCTATCAGCCTAACAGTTGGGACCCAGGAAGGGTCTAGGTCTAGGATATGAGCACTTTGTATTTGGAATTCCAGCTTGTGCCAAAGAGCAGACAGAGAATTGACTGTCTGGCCCATTGACTGTCACCAAGGCAGGGGAAGATACTGGTGTTACCATTTGGAATGGCCCAAGGAGATGAGAAACTCTTCAGCTTATTACTTTACTACCTCTAGAATAAAGTAGAAGCACCTTAGCTTGGCTTTTAAAGTACTCCACGACCTGGCTCCCACCTACCTTTTCCATCTCAGTTCCTATTGCTCCCATCGACACACTCTGTTCTAGTCAGACTGGACAGCTAGCTGTTCCCTATCCATGAGATTCTCACTGCCTTTGTACGTTCTGCCTTCATGCCTAAAATGCCTTCAGTGGTTACTTCTTTCCCTTAGAACCCTTCGCTTCCTCCAGAGCAGAGCTCAGGTGCCACCTCCTCCTTGAATGAGACTTTCCTGCTTCCCTTCCTCCTCTGAACCCCGAAGCTTTTCATTCTCTCCCTCTTGAAATTACTTCGTATTGCTCTGTGTTTGCTTGTCTGGGATTTATTGTCCCTTCTCTTCCACCCCCCAAGTCAAATGTATACACCTTGACAGCAGGGACATATCCCAGTGTGTTAATAAATGCTTGTTGAATTAAAGTTCTGCTAGTAGTAGAACTGTGCTTTTAAGGTGAGTAGGCCAAGTACTTTCTGAATTTTAGCACAGGGAGGGACAAAGGTCAGGGGCCAGATTTAAGAGAAAGCCACACTTCTCAGACCTGAAATGGTATCAGAAGCAGAGATGTGCTATCAGAAAAGCTTAAGCTGAACCTGAAACCCCATCTCTGTTGTCTGTAAAAACTCAGAGGTGACAATCTGTGACTAGATGATGTGGGAGTCTCCATCTGTTGTTGCTATGTTATGTCAACTGTGCTTCGCCTCCCACCCCCCAAAACCTAAATCTAACAACACAAAAATCTTGTGGTAAGAATTTATCTTTCTACAGCGCTTTAAAGTTTTCAAAGCACCAATTTGTAACATCTTTGTGTGGCAGGTAGTCTAAGTACTTTTGTCCCTGTCTTTATGGAGGAAGAAACTGAAACTTAGAGAAGTGATTTACCCAAGGCTCTGGCACTACACAGTACAAGGACACCATTTGGGCTTGAAGCTACTTGGGAGTATCTGGGTTCATTCTCCTGGTTAATTAGAGCCACGTGTACTTGTTGGTCTCTCCAGTAGTCCTCAGCATTACTACAACATGTAGGTTCCTTTCTTTTTTGTTTTTGATGAAACAGACATTTCCCAGCAGATACCCAAACATACACCTCCACAAAGTACATTCCCCCCCAAAAGCAGTGAACTGACCACTGTGCTGTTAGGATAGGAGTACATTCACCACAGGGGCTGATTTTTATGGGCAGTGAGTTTTATCTGTTGAACCAGTGACCTAAGGGAAAAGGAGGCTCTCATTGGATCGTAGGCATTAGAACTAGGAGGCACCTTAAAAGCCATCTAGGTCTTCCCTTCATTTTACAAATGAGGACACTGAGGCTCAGAGGGGAAGTTACTTGTCCACAGTCATAAGGTAGGCAGAGCAAGGATTTCAAGTCTTATGACTCTGTGTGTGTGTATGTGTGTACACACATGCACATGTTTGCATATGCATGCATACATATATGTACTACTTTATTATATCACCTATAACATATAGTAATATATTATTTTTTGTAATTGATTCAATGACGTTTACCTGCCCCTGTGTAAAGCAAGCATAGAAAAGGGTGGATGGCATCTTTGGCTAAAAACAAAGTTGCTCTCTAAGCGACTAGAAGAAAAGAACTCATTTCAAGGTAAAATGGGTCAAATTTCTTGCCATTTCCAAGCTGGGCACAATACATGCTCCCCAATCCCCTTCCATCTTAAGGGTTCTTAGGCTGCCACCTCAGTTTCTCTCACTCCATTGATTAAACCTATGAGTTCCCAGATCTGTCTTCATGCTGCTTCACCTATCGCATCAAACACAGCCCTTAGCAGCTTCAAAAAAGGAAATGTGGAACACTGTGAGGGACCCTAGGGGAGAGCGACAGAAGTTGAGCCATTTCAAAGTAGGTCTCCCTAGGCAGCCACATCTTGGAAAGGTTGTCACTTGTCCTGTTGTCTGAAAGCACCCACCTCTACTGGTGCATTGAATACCAAGGTGTCTTTGTGTGGACGGTGGTGCCCCAAGAATGATTTAGAGAATGAGAGGAGAAATGCTGGTATTGGAATCAGGTTTCTGGTTTTATGTGTGGCTTTTCTGTTGCTTCCTCTCAGCCACATGGGCTGTGATTCAGGCAGGAATGAGGGTAGACCTTGAATTCACCCTTTCGGATATTTCAGCACTTTGAAGTGTGTGATACTTCAGTGGGTCTGTGATCTCATTGAGGAGAGCTCTCTTTGCACTGGCGGAGATCATAACCCACCCAAACCTTCTGATCCTGTGTATTGCTTGTCCTTGTCTTTCTAGATATTCTCCATAGAAGATTTGTCCAGCATGCCGGAGGCCTTCCTCTGGTTCTTTTAACATCTTGTGGGTACCCATGCAGCGCTCAGAAATCTGTTCTCCAAGTTTTCCATTTGTTATCCTTTGCTCTCTTCCCAGCTTGTGGCCTTTTTTGGTCATGTGACCCCTTGATGATATCTTCTGTACCACTTGCCGTGCTCAAGCTATCAATGACTAACTTACACCCACTATGGGTTTTTCCATTGCCCTTATTCTTCTGATGTCGTGGTGATCTGTGATTTATAGCCATACAAGGAGAATGCTAGTATTGAGAAGTTGGGCCTTCGAGGCAGGGAGGAGCTTAGAATTGTTGGAAGCATTGCACATTTGCCAAGTGCAGTCTAGCCCACTCTCTTCCTATCCAGCTCTGGGCCTACCTCACTGTCTATTTATAACAACTATCCAGTCTATATGTTCTAATGCAGCACAGCAAGTCAAAATCGGAGAAATCCGCATCTGTCATCCATTTGGTTTTTGCTGTTTGGATTGTTAGCTTAATCTCCTTGAGTTCTGGTGCTTGATGATGACCCTTTCAGGTTTATGTTTTAAAAGCCGTCATTCTTGCATACATTGAGTTGAAGTGATCAAATAGTTTATTCTTCCCACAAATGTTTATTAGGTACATAATGTGTGCAAGGGACATAGTAGATCCCTACAGAGTGTTCCCTAGACACTGGAGGGAGGGAGGGGGTGTTTAAAGTGTGTTATTCAGGGTTCCTTAAGCTGCCTTGCCTTAGTAGGTAGGGTAGAACCCTGTGTACAGCGAATAAATTGAACCTAGCTGGACATTCAGTGTCAGATCCTGAAGAAGATAATGTTACTCTGAAGAGAGGAAGGTAGATGAGCTTGCCATTCGTGCTTTTGTGTGTCCTCTGAAGCAAATGATCCCTCTTTCTCTTCCTAGCCCGGCTCCTGTGGAAATGCTGAACTTAAAGTTGCGCCAGCCAGCCCGTGGTGAGGACATTGATCTGAATGCCACTTTTGATGTGGACACACCCCCAGCCCAGCCCCATAGCTCCAAGCTTGTCCCAGCTAAGAAGCTCTGCCTGGAGAAGTCAAGGTGACTGGTCTTTGTCCTGGCCTGTGATCCCAGCTCTTTGCACTGGGGAAGCCCACTAAAGCTCTGCTTGGTCTGTAAAGAATTTAATGGTGGGCACAGGGGGAGGTGCATAGGCCATTACTACTACATTTTCCTTTGTTACCAGCTCCCAAATCCCGTTTTTACAGAAATATGGGGAAGGATAGAGGAAGAAACAGCTAGAGGAGAGCTAAGAATAGGGCATTAACTCCTCTGGCCAGTACTCCAAAGCTGGAGGTCGGGGTGTGATGGCCTGTGGCCTGACCCCAAGGAGGATGTGGGTCATTCCCCACTCTCCCCCATGATACTCATATGAAAGATTTACCACACCTCCTTATCCCTCTACCCACTCAGCTCCCTCCTTCTGCTGTGCAGAGTTCTCAACCATAATCTTTCTGTGCCAGACATCGGCTCTTCCTGGTACTTGTAAGATAGCCTGATGCCGCCATGCTCTTCTGAGGGAAGATTCTGCACTGCCAGTCGATGACCAGCATGTCAGAGCGCAGTATTTCCCATTGTTATTTTGGTTGGGAAGTCTGCTTCACATCTTGTTAGGGGAAGGAAGGAAAAGGAGGGAATAAGCATTGATGGAGTGAGTACCTGCTGTGTGTCAGGCACTATGTTGAGTGCTGCACAAATATTAACTTTTTTCATCCTCACGACAACCCTGCAAGGTCGTTCCTGTTATCCCCATTTTACAGTTGAGGAAGATGAGGTAAATGGAGATTAGTGAGTTGCCCAGAATCACAGAGGTAGCAAGTGTCCAAGGCTAGATCTGAAGTCATGTACTCCTGAGTTCAAGTTCATTATCTTTGCCCCAAACTCATTGCTCTTCTAAACTTCCCTACTACTGTTTTTTTTTAAAATAAGTTCTTATTGATATTTTGTTTCTTACATCACCATAGTGTTCCACATACATACTCTCACCTCCCAGAGAATCATCCCATATGACAAATAGTATTTTTTAGAGAGGGGGGAAAAGTCAGCACAACTGATTGATAGAGTTAAAAAGTCCAAAAACACGTGCAGTGTGTAAAACTTGTGGACCTCCCACATCCACAAAGGGGGTGGGCTGAGGGTGGCTTCTTGTTTCTCTTCGTTTGAGTCCCACTCAATCTTTGTAAGTTTATTCATTTACTTTTGTCTTTTTGGTATGTCATTGTTCTTTCTGTTTGTATTGTAGTTAATGTGCATGTTGTTTTCTTGGCTCTGCTTACTTCACTCTGCACCAAACATAGAAATCTTTCCATGCTTCTCTGGACTTACGACATATCATTTCTTAGGGTAGAGTGATGTTTCATCACATCGATGCACCATAGTTTGTTTAGCCATTCCCCAGTTGATGGGCATCTTCTTTGTTTCCGACTCTTAGCTATCGCAGGAAGTACTGCTTATACATATTTTGGAGTATGTGGGGACATTTTTCTTATCAATGGCTTCCTTGGGATATAAGCCCAGTAATGGGGTCTCTGGGTTAAATGGTGTAGATATTTTAGTCACTTGATTTGCGTAATTCCAAATTGCTTTCCAAAATGGTTGTACCATCTCACACTTCCCTCAGAGGTGTAGTAGTGTGCCTCTCCTTCCACAACCCCTCCAACATGGACTGTTGCCATTTTTTGCCATTTTGTAGGGTGCAAGGTGAAATCTCAGGGTTGCCCAATTTTCCTGTTATTGTTAAGGTCACCACTATCCTTTCAGTCACCCACATTCATAACCTTGGTGCCATCATCAAATTCTCATTCTCTTTCACCCCACACATCCAATAGATTGCCAAATCTTGTTTCTATTACTAAAACCTCACCCCTTCTGTCTGCTCCCATAGCTAACACTCTTCTTCAGGCCCTTATCTCCTCTTAACCAGACTCTTGTGATGAGCTCCTCTTTGGTCTGCCTTCCAATCTCTTCTCTCTCTAAACCATCCTGCACACAGCTGCCAAAGGGATTTTTCTAAAGCACACATCTGACCATGTTACTTCCCCTCTCAATAAATTGTGGTCACATATTAGTTCATCTTTATCTCATCCTTTAAAATATTTTTTCATGCAAGTTGTATAACATGCGTAATTATTACTACAATAGTACGTATAAATTAGATTTATAAGTAGGTGAATATGTGTATATTGGGAATGTATGTTCAAAATTTAGTTGCCAATAGGGATATACATCAAGAAAGTTTGTATACCACTGCTCTGGAAGTTCCCAGCATCCTTCTCTTCTTGCTCTGCTGGCTTCCTTAGGACCCAGAGCTTCTTCCCTGTGCCTTCATTTCCCTGTTTGTGTTTGTATTTGCCTCTCTGAACAACAGTAAGGATATAGGCTTTTCATATTACAGTCACAGGTGTTCTGGTGATTGAAAACCACCAGACAAGCATCTAAATGTCAGAAGTGCCCATTGTTGTGAATGCAGGGATATCTGGAAACACTGTGGCAGGGATCTCGAGCATGCACAAGCTGAAACTGCTATAATAACTAATAATAGCTCGAGTTTTTCTAGTGCTTGCTGTTATGTAGCCTCTAAGCTACAAAGGTGCAAAGGACAGAAGCAGATCCCTTCAGAAACTTAATGTGGTGAGAGAATGTGGTGCCCTTCAGAAGAGGGAGAAAAACTGACATCAAGAGAAGCAGAAAGTGGGACATTATGTGTGTCTGTGTACATGTACAGAGCAGGAGCTGCTCTGCACTGGTAGAGAAGGTCCCCACCTCAAGGGGAGTTCCCTGCACCAATGAAATCAGAGGCCTAAACTAAAGAACACACACACACACACACACACACACACTCTTCATCAAGTGTTCAGTCCCTTAACAAACAGGCTATTGACCATCTAGACGTGCAGGCCCAGAGAGTAGGGAAACACAGGGTTTAATTTATCAACTGGGGCCTTAGGGAAGTTACAGTATGTTTTAAAGGTCTTTTTTGAGTCCTCCTGCCCTCTTTCCCCATTCTTCCTTGATATCTTTATATTTCCACACAGAACAAATTAGTTTCATATCAAAAACTAACAAGAGAGTGTTGAACAATAGTGCAGTAAGTTTTCAAGGCAAAATCTGAAGATGAGAACAGCCAGGACACAGTGTAGAACAGACAGCCATTAGAGCAATGTGTGATGAGCCAGACAGACAGGTGGTTAGTGACAACAGATCTGATGAGGCTAGTAAGAGGGAAACTGACTCAGGCTGCAGAACACCTTACTTCATGGCCAGTGGTCTAAGAGCCCAGAGTCCAAGATAACTTCCTCCAAAACTCTGAAGTGATGACTTTTAGCCAGGTACTCAAGTGTAGAAAGTGACCTTCTTTTGGCCAGGTATTGTACTCTTGAAGTCAAGACTGTCAATAGTCAATAAACACTAAACACCTACTATGTGCCAAGCACTGGGGATACAGCTGTGGATAAAAAAAGATCATCCCTACCCTCAAGTTGCTTACAATCTAATGAGGGAAGACAACACACCAAAGGAAGCTGGAAAGGGGATGGGAGGGGCTCAGTGGAGAAGTCCCAAGAGTGTGCAGCCAGCTGAGAAGTGAGGAGAGAATATGTGCTGTTTCTTGAGGCTGTCTGTCTGGAAAATGTAGTTGGGGTGGGGAACATAGAGATAAATCGTGGTTTTTAAAAGAGGCAGTCTGAATGAGATTTAATTTGACTGAGACCACCATAGTAGGCAGCAGCTGTCTAGAGGGCCAGTCTTCAGCTGCCATTACATTCAAGGTGAATGGAAGACCTTAATACTCAAACAGCCCAAAGAAGTGAAGGTTGATGCCAAGGAAATGATCAGTGATAGGCAGCTGGTAAGAGATCAGAATCTTCAGAATAATGATGATGATGACACTGACATTCATTCAGCCTCATTAAGGTTTGCAATGCACTTTACATATATTATCCCGTTTGATCCTCACAACTCTGTGAAATAGGTTCTATTATATCCCTATTTTACAGATGTGAAAACTGAGGCTGAGAAAGGTTAAGTGATTTGCCTGCTTGCACATAGCCACTAAGTGTCTGAAGCAGGATTCCAACTCGGGTCAGTTGACCCCCAAGCCCAGCACACTGCCTGCTACGCTGATGTGTCCCAGAAAGGTTAACTGGTTGGGAAGTGTTCTTTAAGTCAGAAAGGGCTGATTAGAAAAAGATGTAGAGTTTCGTCAAAAAGAAAGAAAATCCTTCAAAAAACAAACTGGGGTATCTGGTACAAGCCAAAGAGAAAACAGCTTTGAAGTTCAGAGAGAACACTTGGGGGGTTGCAAGAAAAGTAGTTCAGAACCAAGTGCCCTGATGAGATTCCTGCCATGCTGCTGTGCCACTAATTGCCTACTCTGTAGACCTAAAAACAGGTGCTAAAATTTAGGGGCATACTTGGAGGGGGTGAACCCAGTGTTCATTCAACAAACATTTGCTGGCCAATTAGCAATGCAAGGTAGAGGGTTGCACTTTCCCTCTTTCCAATTCTATGATTCTAAATTATGCATAAGGTACTGTTGACGTCATGGTATAAGACATAGTTCCTACTTCCACATAGCTAACTCTCTGGTAAGTCATGAGATATGACATCCTTCCTTGTGTTTAAGGAAGGGAAACAAAAAGCCTGCAAGTTGATGAGGAGGAGATCACTTCTATCGAGGAGGCCAGAAAAGGCTTCATTGTGGCAGTGGTATTTGATCTGGGTCTTGAAGAATGGGTAGGATTTGGATGGGTAGATGGGGGAATGGGTATTTCAGGTTGAGGAAACAGTGTTAGCAGAAGCACTGAGGTAGGAAAGAATAGAGCCTGTTTAGCAAGTGGGGAAAATAGCCTATTTTGGCTTCAGCAGGTGTGAGAAAGTGAAATAAGGCTGGGAAGGTAAATTTCAGTTAGTCTGTGGAGAGTCTTTAATTCTGGATTGAAGAAATTTAGTCAGACTTTATTTCATAAACATTCATAAAAAAATTCATTGAATTTTTTTTAACAAGGAGTAACTTGATCAAAACAACATTAGGAAAATTAATCTTTGGTTTAGAGGGTGGATTGGAGGTCAGGAAAAACTGTGGGCCAGGAAACGAGGTAGGTGTCCATTACAAAGTGAGAGGACCCGAAGAGGAGATGAGCTAGGGCGGAAAGGAAGTGAACTCAGCTGTGCACAGCAGCTGCAGTGAACCAGCTAAACTGAATATATTCTGAGTCTGGTAAAATTAACATCCTCCAGGATCAGAGGGAATCTTGTGCTGCTAGAAGAGATCTGTCCAGAGTAGGAAAGGGGCAGTTAGGAGACTTAAGCAGTCTCCCAAATTGCCAAACACCTGCTTGTTTCAATGTCTGTTGAATGGAGACATGAAATGGAGGCACAAGATTTAGTGGTAGAAGACAATTAGTTCCTATTGTTTTAGAGACTTTAGACTCATAATGTCATAAGTAATGATGGAAAGGGATGGAGGGAGTGGAACAACAAATGGATTCCGTCCTTGAGACAGCCATTGGAAAACCTGAGGTACCATTTAACAGGCCCTAAGAGAGTAAGCGGTCTCAGTTCAGCAAATGTTTGAATATGGATATGTGCAGAACCTAATGCTAAGTTCTGGGGCAGAGACAAAGATGAGAAACCACAGAGTCCTTGCCCTTAAGAAATTTGTAATCTAATGGGATATATGACATGCACAAATAAAATTTGATCCAAGATTAAAATCTTGTGATCAAGCTAAAGAGACCTAAGCAAAGAGTTCTAGGAAAACTTGAGGGAAAAAAATCATTTTTAGTTGTTGGTCAGAGGAATGCTGATGCAGGCTCATCTTAACAGCCTCAAAGGAGATATTTCAGCAAGTAGGGATGTGGAAGGTGTGTGTGTTCCAGGCGTGGGGGAAAGGAACTAAATAAGAGGGTTTATCTGTATTTTATCAAGCCCAGTGGTTCAATAGATGGGTCCTCTAAGTGTCCTTGTGAGAAACTGGCCCCAAAAGTGCCACGGCCTAGACACCTGAAGGAAAAGATGAACAAATAGAGACTACAGTGTTCCCATCTGTAAAATGAGAGGTGTAGAGCTCAAAGTGATCTCTCAGATACCTTCTGGGTATAACTTTTATGATCTTTATAAGCAAACACCACCACAGACATGGTCTCTGTATTCTGAGAACAGCTGTTTGAATTCAGTGGAACTGGAGAAAACCTTTTATTTGATATCCTTAAAATGTTGTGACTCTCCTCATCCCCTCCCCCCTTCAGCCCTTTTTTGCTAGCAGAAAATACCAAGCCTAGCTGTATCCTTTGTGGATGTCAAGGGAAGGAGTAAATGAAGCTGTGCCCAGAGCCTCGGCAAACCTGTGAAGAAGGTGCCCCCTGGTGGATGATTCTGGAGGTAGCTGCTATGCTGAGAAGCTTATAGGCCAGCTCCCAAAAGGTGTATCACAAAGGACTGCAAGCAAGCCTCTCCCCTTCTGTCAAAATAATTTGGGGAAGAACCTAATGGTGAAGGCCCAAGGGTTTGCTAGACCTAGCACGATGGCCCCCAGCCTCTGGCAGCCAACTTTGAGCAGAGCTTAGACGATCTCACACACACACACACACACACACACACACACACACACACACACACACACACAAGCTCTCTAGCCAGCTTCTGACCTCTTGTTGGCTTTTATTGCAGCTCCCTGACTCCTGGCATCTCCAGAAAAGACAATAAAGACCCCATGAAGGTAAGACATCTCAACTTGCTCTTCTGTGGAACTGACCTGTCCTAGACTCCTCCAAAGCCAGGAGGATCGCCAGGTGTTAAGGCTAAGAGCCATCCTGCCCTGGCCAGCTTTGGACTCTCACTCTCATCGGTGCCTCCCTCACCTCTAAAGCTAGTATGTCTGGGTTCTGTAGGTTAGGTAGCCTTTCTATGTGAGAGAGCACTCTCACCACACAGAATATGGTGGGGAACACCGTAGTGAGGGAAGGAATGCTGGACTTGTGTCCCACTTTGGAGTTTTTTACTTCTTTCTTTGCTACTTCCTGTGTGATCCTGTGACCTCTTAGTCATAGAATCCTTCTATTAGAAAATGAGCTCCTTGAGAGCAGGGACTGTATTGACTTTTCTGTTTATGTCCTCAGTTCTGGAGCTTACATGAGATATTGGAGCTGGAAGTTATAAAGTCTTATGCAAATGTAAGACATTATTTTTATGTAATCAAGTCCGGACTTGAGCCTTCCCAAATGGCAGTCTGTCCTGCCCACTCTCCTTTAATAAAAAAAGTTTCCAAGGATAAGGTAGAACTCTCACCACCTCCTGGTATTCTTTCTTAGTCTTGTACAGGCAAATTTTTTCAAATAGGAAGCATACAGAATGAACCAGATCATTTCTACTGAACATGAGTAAAGCTAAACATGATAGATTTATTCAGTCAATCGCAAGTTTTTAGCTTAAGTGCCTACTATGTACCTGGCACTCTTGTTGACTGAGCCGAGAATTTTCACCTCCCAAGTTGGGAGACACAAAGGTATATAGGACATGACTGGTATGGAAATAAAAAAGCATCAACAAAACTTTATTTAAAAAATTTCCCCCACCCTCATGGCCCCAAGAACTTGTTTTCCCCTTTTTCTTTTTATCTACATAAACAATAGAATGGAGACATCATTATTATGTAGTGCCTTAAGATGCACAAAGTACAACAATCCTGTGGAGTAGGCAGTGTGAATATTTTATAAATGAGGAAGCCACGTTTCCCAATAGTTAAATCATGTCCAGGATCACACAACTAGTGTGTGTTGGCTGAGGACACTGAAGCCCAGCCTCACTGCATTGTGCCACATTTCACCATTCAATGATATCTCTATATGAAGAGATAAATTAGATCCTGCTCCAGCAGCCTGTCACACTCTGTCCTTTCCTGAGGTTGAGAGACCTTTCTCAGGGCAGGTAGGTGCCACAGTGAGTAGAGCACTGGCCCTGGAGTCAGGAGGACCTGAGTGCAAATCCGGCCTCAGATACTTGACATACTAGCTGTGTGACCTTGGGCAAGTCACTTAACCCCAGTTGCCCTGCCTTCCCCCCTCCAAAAGAAAAAATTCATTAAAAAAAAAGAGTTCGTAAAATTAAAGGGGTGGATTAAATGCTCTCTAGGGTCTGCTTCCAGCTCTAAAGCTCTCTTTTCTCAAGGACCCCTTGGACCAGCATGATATTTCCATGCCCCAACAGCAACTAAGATCTGTGCTTCTCTCTTGCTCTTCTCCCTCCATAGCCCTAAAATACAAGCAGCAGCTGGTAGCAGCCTGACCCCTGCAGACTCAAGGGAAAACCACTCTAGGACACTGGGGGTCTGCTTCTGGGATTCTCTCTCTGTTCACAGGGTGGCATGGTAGAAAGAGCTTTGGTAAGAAACCTGTGTTCTAGTTCAGGTTTTCTTAAGAACCAGTTGGGTGACTTTGGACAAGTCATTGACCTCCCATAGGGCTTTAGTTTTAAAACAAGATGGTTGTGCTGGCTGATCTCTTAGGGTTGTCCTGTCCTAACATTCTAGGTTCATAAGATTCTTCCTCCCAAATCCCCTGAGGTTCTGGGGATATGCATTGACCTGTATATCCAAGGTTTTAACTATGCCCTGGATTTTTCCCCTTCAGGTGAATGGTCTTTCTCTTGGGGGTCAGCATTGGGCTGGAGAACAAGATGATGAGCTGGTGGGGAACTTTCCCTCATTCATTCGGAATGCTGTCCTGGGCAAGAAGAGACCCCTGGGCAACCTGGGGGACCCGTGCAGGAATAGTGGAACTGTGAGTATAGCGGGCCACTTCCCTCCCCAGAGTGACCCTGTGGGTGTTGAACTGCCGCCCACCCCCTCATGCCTCATGGCCTTCCCCAGGGGAGGCCGATGGATCCTTCTCCCTGCTGGGCCAAGAGCTGAGCCAGGGCCAGACTGACTCTGGGGCTGGCAGCTCAGCAGCCAGGCCTTCTTCACCTCATCCCCTTCCTACAGAGCCTTTCTTTCCTCTTTCTGGCTCCTACCTCCTTCACAGTCAGTATTTGATTATCTTCCTGAAAATAAGGAAAGGCCTGTGTTGGAATCCTACTTCCATAACACTTAGATATCCCTCTAAGCCTCAGTTTCCTTATCTGTAAAATTGCATAATGATAGAACCTACTTCACAGGATCAAATGCAATAATAAGTATGAAGGTGATTGGCACATTTTCAAAGTGCTGTGTAAATGTTCATTGTTATGATGATAAGGCATCAGACAGGGATCCTATCTTTTATCAAAGCTTTTTATTTCTCCTAGAGCCCGTGTGCTGTATATGGTAGGCACTCATATGTGTTTGTTGTATTGCCATAGGTAAGAACAGGCTTTGATGGACTTGGAGGAAGAAGCAAGTATATTCAACCCGTATCCTTTCTTCTCTGACCCCGAGTTTGCCGTGGGGAGCTGGGGGAGGGGCCAGGGCTACCCCTGGGGAGACAGCAACCATCTGATGCCCTCCCACACATTGCCCACAACCACCAGGCCAGCCGGAGTGCAGGGAACAGAGGAGACCCAGGGGGCTGATATTTCATGTGTATAATATGACCCAGGCCCAGGAGAGTTGTAGTTGTGAGCCCAGTTGTGTCCTGACTGGGTGGCCTCCGGATCCTCCCTCGGGAGGAGGGACTGCTCTCACCTCTTGGCTTTGGACAAGCAGACCGAGAGAGCTGAACTTTTGGTTTTTTAAGACTGTTACTGTTGCCTTTCGTTTTTACAGCAAAGTCACTTCCTCTTTAAGTGTCCTCACACCTCTGTAGGTGACTCTGTTGTAACCAAGAATCTCACCACATTCTGACTTTGTGGTTCTGCCCTGCTTTGCTGAGAGGAAGGAGTATTTCATCAGCACTTCGCTGGGACCAAGATGAATTGTTACAGCTCAGCAGCCTTTTGGTGGTGTTTTTCTTGTACCTTGGGATAGTGTGGACACTGTGTATGTGTGCTCCTAGGGCAGAGATTTTTTTCTGTTCTAGCCCCGCTCCCTGCTGTCTCCAGATACCTGGACTTTTCCCTTGACCACAGTTTTTTTCCAGACTGACCCTTCTGTCATCCGTCCACTACCTGTAAAGCCTAAGCCCAGGCGCAAAGCAGTGTCAAGGAAAGCAGCTCCCTCTGTCCAGGCTAGGTTGGATACTTTCCTGAGATAACCTGGAGGCCCACGTTGGGGCCAGAGCACACATGAAAAGGCCACTGGGCATTGTCACTTGCTCTCCAGGCTTCTGAGAGACAGGGTTGCCTATTGGCAGGGGATGTGTGGGAGCAGGAGTGGGGAGCAGCTCCTGTAAACCCTGCAGCCCACTAGGTGGAGGCACCACTGACACAGAGTGCAGCATCTACCATCACTGGGGGCCCAGAGAGCCACCCAGGGCACTTACTGCTCAAGGTCCCCAATGGGGACTCCTTCTGCACCCTCACAACATGTGCAGCTGGCTCTGGCCGGGCCTATGGTGGCTTATGAATGAGCATCGGGGGCAGGGGCCATAAGCAGCAAAGTTCCCATAGCATGGTTCCCTCCCTTCCCTGTGTTACCTCTTTCTGCCTTCTAGGTTCAGGCAGCTTAGACTATGGTACATTTTAAAAAACTCCTCCAATGCTCAAGGCCTTGATTCTCTTACCTCACCCCGCATCCTGCACCCAAATACTCCCTGATTAGAGTGCAGTTTTTCTTCCTTGTGACCAAAATGGACCCCAGAGCCCAGACCCGCTCCCCCTCTGGCCCTGTGGGGCCGATGTAGGTCCAATCCCTTCTGCCCCTTTAGCCAGACCAGACCCCTCCGGCAGACACTCTGCCTTTGTGACTTCAGCTGTCCTGGTCAGCTCGGAGAAGAGTGAAGCGAGGACAGCCTGCTTTCTTGTGAAGGTGATGGGCTTGCCATGGAGTGTCATGGGCCATGCCTAGTGTTCTTGTGAGGATCCACGTGAAATAAAGGTAGTTTCACAAACGTGTGGGCATGACTGAGTGCTTTTGTTTTCTGGAGGTGAAGATAAAGGTGTCTAGGCCCAGCCAACTGGCTCTCTGTCCTGTGACCAGGAAGAAGGAAATAGGGCTGCCCTCCTGTCCGGGGCACTCAGGAAAGGGGGTATTTTTAAAAATATAATTAGTTATTTCTAGTTTTTAACATTCACTTCCATAAGGTTTTGAGTTTTAAATTTTCTCCCTCTTCCTCTCCTCTCCATTCTTCTCCCCCCTCCCCAAGACAGCATGTAATCTGATATAGGCTCTGATACACATTCTTATCAAACATTTTCACATTGGTCATGATGTAAAGAAGAGTCCAACTAATGGGAGAAACCATGAGAAAGAAGAAGTAAAACAACAAAAGAAAAGGAGAGCAAGTAGTCTGCTTCAACCTTCATTCAGACTCCATAGTTCTTTCTCTGGAGGTGGGAAGCATTTTCCGTCACGAGTCTTTTGGAGTTGTCTTAGATCCTTGCATTGCTGAGAAGAGCCAAGTCTGTCCAAGTCAGTCATCGCACAGTGTGGCTGTTACCGTGTACAGTGTACAGATTTTGCTCACTTCACTCAGCATCGGTTCATATAAGTCTCCAGGTTTTTCTGAAGTTCTGCTCATCACTTGTTATAGCACAACCGTATTCCATTATATTTATATACCACAGCTTGTTCAGCCATTCCCCAATTGATGGGCTTCCCCTCGATTTTCAATTCTTTGCCACCACAAAAAGAGCTGCTATAAATATTTTTGTACATGTGGGTCCTTCTCCCATTTTTATGATCTCTTTGGGATACAGACCTAGAAATGGTGTTGCTGGGTCAAAGCGCATGCACAGTTTTATACCTCTTTGGACATAATTCCAAATTGCTCTCCAGAATGGTTGGATCAGTTCACAATTCCACCAACAATGCATTGGTGTTCCAATTTTCCCACATCTCCAACATCATTTTGAAAGGGGTATTTTACTGGGACTTTGGGGGTCACCCACCATTAGCTTCTGTGGTCCCCTTTGTCTCACCCACTAGGATCTAGGACAAAGAGGTGGGGGTGGGGGTGGGGCTAGAAAGGAGATTTCCTTCCTGGAGGGAGAGAAGGCTTTGTGAGCAGAGTTGGAGTCAAGACAAGAATGAAGATGAGGTAAGGTCAGGCAGGGCCTCTGGACCTGCCTACCCCTCCAAGCAGATTATCCATATGGGTAAATACTATGAAACTTTTAGAGACCTTCCAGAGGACCAACCATTGGCTTGCTCCATCTGCCCAAGGCCCAGGGCTGGGAGGGTAGGATAAAGGTGAGTGTGGTACCCTGAGGGGCACCGGGGATCTAGTGAAGTCTACAAGCATCCTGTATCCCAGGATACAGACACAAACAACTTCCTGCCCTGAGGGAGCTCCCATTGTCCTGGCTGTTCTCACTCCGGGTCACCACTCCTGCCCGCCTGGCACCAGCTGTTCGTGCCCAGGGGTCTGCCCACAGTCCTGGGCTCAGGGGCAGTGAACCCAGGTTCACATACTGGCTTTATTCTTTCTCCCTGAGACTCAGTGTTTTCACCTGTAAAACAAAGAGGGGTCGAACTATTGCAAGAACATTATTTGCAGTTATAAGTCTTAGATTCAAACTCTAGTTCAGCTATTTCCTACCTGTCTGACCTTAGTCAAGTCACATCAACCCTCTTGGTCTTTTTTCCTCATCTTTAAAATGGCCTGGATGGTCTAGTTCCTTTCAACTCCAAATCTATGATCCAGCACCCCGTACAAAACCTGGGTCACTGGTGTTACCCAGCACTGCTGTCCCTATAGCCTGGACTTTCCCTCACCTCCAGGGCTGAGCCCAAGCTTCTTTGTTTGTGATACTCTATGCCGCTGCCACAACCAGTGTGGGGAAAATTAACTCGCCAGAGCGATAAATGATTCTCTGGGCCCTTTGTGACCCCTTTAGAGAGGGTTTCCCCAGGAGGGTCAGCAGCCCTCCTCTGAAACAGCTCAGCCCTTTGGACCTCCTGTGAGTCTGCTCAATGTCCCTCCTCATCTCAAAACCCCTTCATTATCTGAAAACTAACTCCTCCGCTTCTGTCTTTCACACAGTCCTCTTCTGTTTCCAGAAACCGTTCTTTCTCTGATCACTCTCCCTCCTTCCCCTCGATTTGCAACCATTTTCAAGTGTCTCAAGTTCTGTGAAAGGATTCCCTCAACTCTGCCATCCCCTCAAGCTGTGTCCTTACCCCCTCTGGAACAGAAAACAATTGCTGTTTACACTCATTCTAAGCCATCCATACCTAAACCTATGAGCTCTACAGGCTTGGGCCGGGCCTATTGGCCACTCAATAAAAGCCAGAAGGATTTGAGTTTAAAGGCATAGTCAAATAGCTCCATTAAAAAAGCAATGGGCTCCTTTTTATAAGCCTGTTTTTCAGAGCTATATTTCAAGAAATTGAAATGAAAACTGCATGGGACAAAAATAAATTGTCTTGGTTTTTTGAAAGATGGAGGAGAGAAAAAAGAAAGGAAGAAGATGATGATGATAGCATTTCCCCAGAGGGCAGCTACTACTACTCAGATAACGTGGTAAAGAGGTGATTAATGCAAAACCTCCTAAGGACCGGGTTCATGCCTTCCCACAAATACACGTGGCATCCTCAGGAGGAGGAGTAGGCTTAAACAGTAATGAAGCATATGTGTAAGAAATATGTGTGACAAGGTTTAACTCATATCACCTGTTGGAGTCCTCTGTGCAGAGACCTCATGCAGAACCCTGGTTATCATTGTTCATCCTTAGACTTCCCCCCACCACCAGCACCCCCTTTACTAATTCTCACACACACACATCCCTTATTCTCCCTCCCCCAACTCCTGTCCTTATATGGAGGGACTTCGTCATCCATATTGATGCTCCCTTCAATTCCTGTCTCCTTAAATCTGACCTAACCAATGACTCTACCTCAACTACCTATGGTAATGATTACACACTGAATCTCACCATTCCCAACAAGTGTTCACTTCTCTGAATGTGGATTGAAACATACTTTTTAAACCTTATTTTATGTGTGTGTGTGTGTGTGTTTTCTACATGGAAGTATGTTTTGCATAACTTCACATGCATAAATGATATCAAAAAAAGGAGTAGGAGCAAGAGGGAGGGAGAGAATTTGGAACTCAAAATGTTAAAAAATGTTAAAAATTTGTTTACATGTAATTGGGAGATATTTAATGAAATAAAAATATATATATTTTTTAAAAGAATCCAGGTCCCTAGCCTGGGCCAGATACCCTGTCCTCTGCCCAATCTTAACCAATTTAAGCATTTACTGCAGAGGTGTCAAACATGCTGCCAGATTAAAATGTAATTGAGAAATATTTCACAAAATAAATAGAAATCCAATGCAACACAAAGAATGTTAATTTGCGGTCTTCTAGGTCAATATGTGGCCTGCAGGGATCCCTTTCTATTTGTGTTTGACACTCTGGGCTTTATGGTATGCTGCATGCTAGTAATACAAACAAATGAGTCCCCACATGGAGGGAAGTGCACTGGTGAGTTTGGGGAACCACATATCAACTGATGAGAGGTACGTGACCATTTGAGCAGCAGGAAGGTAGCAGGAACGGCTAGGGGACTTGGGAGAGGCCATAGCCGTGGCAGATAAGCTAGGGGACTCTGTGAGGTAGAAGTGAGGAGGATTTGGGCCCCCTGCACCCCACCCCCCGCCAGCCCGGATTTCTTGGAGGTGAGAGGAGGCCTAGTTTGAAGAATAGCCAAGTCACCTAGTCTGGCTTGAATGGAGAAAGTACGTAAAGGGGGATGACGTCAGCTGGATTAATGCCAGGCTAACGAAGGCAGTGTATTGGTTCTTCTGCTGTTTCCCTTTGGGCACTGGGGTAGTTCCAGGTTGATAAGGAAAGTAACAAGTTAACTAGGTCCTTAAGATTCATTGTCAGGCTTTCACTTTCGCTTCCCTAGAAAATAAAAGAGGAGGAGGGAACAGAGAGCAGCAGCTGAGCCCTGTTCACTTTTCTCTTTGCTCCTTTTTATTTCTAACTGAGCAGAGCCCTGAGGTGAAGGACGAGGGAACATCCAGAATAGAGGCAGCTGCCTGGACACAGGACAGTCCTAGGAAGGGAAATAAAGGGAGAAGAGTGGGGAGACATTGGCTTTCATCATTCTGAGCCACCTCTGGAAGCTTAGGGCCAACACTGACCAGCTGTTTGTAGCTCTCTGGGGATTAGGTTTTTGACCAGTAGGATTTAACCGGGTGTCTGTCGGGGTGGGGGTGGGGTGTTTTTTTCTGTTTGGTTGAGTGTCTGGCTGGGTATCTGAGCGAGTAGGGGTCCATACAGGAGAATGAGTGACCTCAAGACGTATTTGGATATCAATGAACAACTGTATTCCCGACAGCTGTAAGTACAAGATGATTGGGGGTGGGGGTGGGGTGTGTGGAGTGTGTGACTGCCCAGGTTGGCAAGAAGCCAGATTTTAAACCATCTTTTCAGAAGGGGAGCTGGGTGGCAGGAATAGGAGGCTGATCAGCTGACCACAACTCTCTCTCCACCCCTCAAGGTATGTTCTGGGCACAGATGCCATGAGGAGGCTACGGGGCTCTTCCATGCTGGTATCTGGCATGAAGGGACTGGGTGTCGAGATTGCCAAGAACCTAGTCCTGGCTGGAGTGGGCAAACTCACTCTGCATGACCCTAGTCCGACCTGCTGGATGGATCTTGCTTCCCAAGTAAGAAAGGGTCAGATCCAAAGAGACCTGTTAGGGAAAAGGCAGTAGTGGCTGAAGAGCCCAGCTGGGTGTGGGGTCCGAGCTACAGGGGAAGAGTGTTTTTCTCTCTCTTGCCACTACTACCTCAAGGCACGTTCTCCCCTAGTTCTTCTTGTCAGAGAAGAACATAGGACAAAACAGGGCCAAAGCCTCTCTGCCTCACCTAGCCCAGCTCAACAGTGATGTGTGCCTCAACCCCTATGATGGACCCCTCACTGAGACTGTGTTACAAGGATTCCAGGTACCACCAGCCAGCCCGTCCTGTCCTCCAAACCAGCAGGTCTATTCCCAAACCGGCAAGCCCTGTATATGCTTCTCCTTTAAACTGGCCCCCACCTGCCCTCCGTAAAAGACCAGGAGATTCCTCCCCCACAATCCCATCCATGGAACTCCGGATCTTAGGGCTCCATCTTTAGACCCTTCTTCAATTCCTTCTGGCCTGTGTTGGGGGTTCCTGTCCAGATCCTATAGTGGTGGGATGGGAGTGAAAGGCTTGGTCGGCTCAGGCTGCATGCTGAGCTCCAAGGACCCCCAGGTGGTGGTACTGACGGACTCCACACTAGAAGAACAGCTGCAGGTGGGAAGCCTTTGTCATGAGCATGGGGTGCACTTCCTGGTGGCCAGTACTCGGGGCCTGGCAGGGTGAGTAACGTCGAAGGTCCATTCCCTTTTTTCCTTCCAGCTCCAAACCCCATACCTACCTAGCCTAGGATAACCTTCACCCTGCTCTGGCTCTTCAAAAACTCACCTCAAAGTCAACTCCTTGAAGCTTTCTTTGATTTCATTGTTAATTATCTCCCTCTCAGACTTCACACCACATTTTGTTTGCTCCTCTCTAATGCACTTTTCATGAGATAGTCTCTTACAGCATTCTGCAGCTAGACTGCGAGCTTCTCATGAAAGAGTCCTGTATCTATATTCTGCATTTCCCCATCCTCAGGCACAGCGCTTTGGACCTAGAGTAGAGGCTTCATAAATCTTTTGAATTCCTTAACTGAATTCAGCTGTGCCCCATGACGCTCAAAGCACCCACTACCAGGAGCTGCCTCCCTATCTTCCCCTTCCTTCTTTCCCAGGCAACTTTTCTGTGACTTTGGCGAGAAATTCACCATCCATGACCCTAGTGAAGCTGAACCCCTAGAGAACAACATCCGGCACATCTCTCAGGTGGGTGTTAACCAACCACAATCTTAACTGCTACAGCCTTGGATGAAGAGTGGCCTGAGGGCCCCCCTTGCAGAAGGCACTGACATAGGTAACCTGAGTCCTGTCATATTTAGGGTTCTCCTGGTGTACTCACTGTTCTTGAAGAAAATGGCCATCGTTTCCAGGATGGGGACTGGGTGACCTTCTCTGGAGTTGAGGGCATGACAGAGCTCAATGACTGTGATCCTCGGCCCATCCGAGTTCGAGGTAAGTCATCCCAACCCTGTGTGTATTGATTG
Organism: Trichosurus vulpecula; assembly: GCF_011100635.1. Lineage (NCBI taxonomy): Eukaryota > Metazoa > Chordata > Mammalia > Diprotodontia > Phalangeridae > Trichosurus > Trichosurus vulpecula. Next base: position 119,243,923 of record NC_050581.1, on the reverse strand, counting down.
TGAGAAAATCCCAGAGTTGGGGAATGGAGTTAGAGAGAGGGAGGAAGGGTATGAGTTATAGGACAGAGTCAGCTCCCAAGCTTGGGAAAATGCCCAATCTTGCCCCCCATTTATGGAGTCCCTAACCCAAAGGGGGGTTTCTAATCCTTGGGGACCCCCTAGTCTGAAGAACAATGACTCCTGCCCTCAGGGAGCTCCTTGGACTAATGTGGGAGACATGGCCCCTGCCTTCGGGCATCTCCTCTATGTCCCATTGGCCTCTAGGGACTAGTACTCTCAACCATCAGGAATTAAGGCCAGGATGACCCCAGGACAGAGTTCCTAGGGTAGTGGGGTGGGGTCAAGCATTGTGCTGATAGAAAAACTTGGCAGATAAATGGACCCTCGAGATTGGGGATACCTCAGCCTTTTCCCCCTACCTACGAAGTGGAGCCATCACAGAGGTCAAGAGATCTCAGACTCGTTCCTATGTGAGTAGTCCTTGGAAAGGAAGGAATACCAGGGGCTACAGTGAGGGTCAGGGAGGCTGGTAAGTCTGTGTGGGGGCAGGGGGTGAGAGACAGGCCCTTCCCCCAGCAAGGAACCATAGGATCATCGGATTTGGAGCTGGGAAAGACCTAAGTGAACTTCCAGTCCCATTGCTTCGTATGACTTGATTAAGGTCAAATTCGAACTCCAATGCTCTGATTCTAAACCCTGAGACCTAAGCCCTTAAGCATGGGGACTTAGCATACTGAGGGAAAGGGGAGAGGCTGATGCCTCGAGAAGTTCTGATCTAAAAGGTTGGGGGCAGGGAAGCAGGGGGAGTGAGGTCTAGATAAAGGTGGGATGTCCCCTCCTCCCATCTCTAGGAAGCCTTGCCCTTATCACTGTACCAGCCCAGGATCATGGCATCTAGCCTTCAGGAGGCACAACGTGCCCGCTGCTTGCATCAGGCCTTCCGAGCACTGCACAAGTACCAGGCTCAGACTGGCCACCTCCCCAGGCCCTGGCACCTGGTAAGTTGCCCTGGAACCCTCAGAACCTTGGTGATTGGAGGGAGAGCTGGGGCTGGGTAGAGCTTGGAGAAAGAATTTTCTCTTCATCACCTACTCCTTCTGGGCAGGAGGATGCAAATGAGCTGGTGATCCTGGCCCAGGGCCTAGAACCCCTTCAGGGAGATGATGACAGGAAGGTGAATGAGCCCCTTGATGAGGCACTGGTGAAGGCATTTGCTATGACCAGCACTGGGGACCTGAGCCCCATCAACTCGATACTTGGCGGGATGGCTGCCCAAGAGATGCTGAAGGTGAGAATCAGGGACCATACTCAGAGAATCCAGGCAGCCCCTGACAAATGCTGGGGAGCCACTAGCTTGCAATAACCAGAAGGGGCCGCCAGAGGGGATCCTAGGCCCAGACTTCTATGCCCTCCAATGTCCTTGAGCCCCTTCTGCCTGGCAGCACCCTAGAATTTAGAGACCATTTCTAAGGGATCTTAGAGACCATTTCATCTAATTCCCTCATTATGCATAGAAGGAAGCTGAGATCCAGAGGACGGGAAGGGGTTTTCCCAAGCCCACACAAGGAGTGGCAAAGCTGGGATTGGAACACAGGTCTAATTCCAGGGTCTGTGAATGCAGCCTTGTGGCCAATGCCCCTCCTGTGGGTGGGGAGCCAGCTGGGGTGGGAGTAGGGAGCAGGGAGTAGGAGGTAGGATCAGCTCCCATTTTTACACTGTTTCTATAAAGTCATACATAGGATCATAGACTTGGAAGTGAAAGGGACCTTGGAGGCCACCAAGTCAAACTCTCGCATTTTACAGATGTGGAAACTGAGGCATAGAGCGATTAAATGATCTGCCCAATGTCACAGTAGTGTCTGAGGCAGGATTTGAACTAAGGTCTCCTTGACTACAGGTCTATCACTCTATCCACTATGCCACCTAGCTGCCCAGTTTTCAAAGTCCTTTCCTCATGACTACCCTGGGAGAAAAGTAGAGGCATTATGGTTGTCCTTCCTATGATACAGATGAGGAAACCAAAGCTCAGAGAGGTGATGACACTTATGATCACACAGCTAGTGGATATTGGCATCCCGATTCAGACCCAGATCTCTGTGGAGTCTAAGCCTCTGCTCACTATACCGAGAGGAAGACAGTTTCAAGGACCAGGAGCTATTAGAAAGGAAGAGAAACAGAGCTGATTCTGTGGAGTAGTAGAAGGGAGGAATAAGGGTGGGAGGGTGGAAGGCTGGCGGGGAGAGGTAGCTAATAATGTGGGCTTTCCCAGGCAGCCTCAGGGAAGTTCATACCCCTGGACCAGTGGCTGTACTTTGATGCTCTTGAATGTCTGCCCGAAGATGGAGAGCCCCCACTGAGACCAGAGGCATGTGCCCCAGTGAGTGCTTCAGGGGGTCGGGGCAGGGATGGTGGAGGGAAAAGTCTTCCTGGGGTCTAAGCTCCCGTGTTAGACCTTGGGGGAGGGGAGGGCAGAATAGAAAGAAGGAAACAATCCCAAGGAATCCCAGATCTAGTAGGGACAGAAGGACAGGATTCACTCAAAATTGAGGAAAATCATTATTGTGGCCATCACGATTCATGAACAGAGTTCTGTTATATGTGTTAAGTACATACAGTTGGTATTTATATAGTGCTTTATATAAAGCACTTTCCTTGCAGCAACCTTGTTAGGAAGGCTATGCCCATTTCACAGACGAGGAAATCTTACCAAGAGCAGTGAGGTACCTAGAAACTCGGGTCTTCCGGCTGCCATGTCAGTGAACAGCAGTGGAAGTCATATTTTGGTTGTCACCTGTTTCCCTCTCTCTCTTCCCCCATACCCATCCCAAATCTTCCTTCAGAGAGATTGCCGTTATGATGGACAGATTGCTGTATTTGGGGATGATTTCCAGGAGAAGCTGGGCAAGCAGCGCTATTTCCTGGTGAGCAGGAAGAGGTCTGGGGCTCCAGGGGTCCAGGCTGGCCTAGGCCAGGCCTGGAGTGGGGAGGCTCTTTTCTCTCATCCAGCCTGAGCCTCTTGGGAAGTGTGATTGCTTAAGGCTGTTATGGGTGTGAGTCCCCTATCCTGACAGCCCCAAGCAGAGTTGGGTAGTTGAAATCAGGGTCTGGGCTCCTAGACCCTGAGCCCGTAGCCCAGCAAACTCTGGGGAGACTATCTCGCCCATCTCTAAGGTCACCGGAGGAAGGAGCAGGACGTGGGAAGCCAGGCAGGGTGGAGCCAAGGAAATGATCTTTGGAGGAGGTCAGGGGACCATGGAGAGCGGAGGTGGGCGAAGAGTCAGTCACAGGATTTTAGAGGTGCAAAGTCTCTTAGCCATCATTTAGTACAACAGCCTCCCTGTATCTCAGAGAATGGATAGGTAACTTACCGAGGCCTGTTTTCTCCTGGGTAGGTGGGGGCAGGGGCCATTGGTTGTGAGCTCCTCAAGACCTTTGCCATGCTGGGGTTAGGAGCCGGGCAGGGTGGGGGCATCACTGTCACCGACATGGACACTGTGGAGCTCTCCAATCTCAGCAGGCAGTTCCTCTTCCGGTCACGGGACCTAAATGTGAGTTGGGAGACTCAGCTCCCATTCCCATCACCTTCCTCAGGGTTCCACTTTCTTGAGGGAGGGAGATTCTCTAAGATCCACACCCTGACTTCCTCAGCCCCAAAGGGGCTACCTCTGTCCCCTTTCCCTCCGACTCCTCAACTTTGCACCCCTGGTTCCCAGACCCAGCTAGGCAGAGAAAAGCAGAACTCCAGTCTCCCTGCCCCAGTCCACCCCTACGCTTTTCCACCTCCTTCTTCCAGAAGCCCAAGTCAGAAGCAGCAGCTCTAGCTGTGAGAAGCATGAACCCAGATCTCTCTGTGACAACATACACAAGTGAAGTGGGCCCTGACACTGAACACGTCTTTGGGGATGACTTCTTCTCCAGCCTTGATGGTGTGGCCTCTGCCCTGGACAGCTTCCAGGCCCGTACGTCATCCTCATTGGGGGGAGGATTTAGACCTAGAAGGGCCATAGACAGCATCATGTCTGATGCTCCTCATTTTACAGAGGAAGAGGAAGAAACTAAGAACCAGGTAGAGGAGAAGCTCCTTCCCCTTTGTTTTATGGACTCTTTAGGTCAACTGGCAAAGCCCATGGAACCACTCTCAGAACCTCATTTTTAAATTATTGAAGGAAATGCTAAATTTGAGTTAGAGGTTAGTGAAAATAAAGACCCTGCAAGGTAGGTGCTATCATTAAGCTATTTTGCAGTTGAAACTAAGACAAACAGAGGTCAAGTGACTTGTCCGCACTGAGCTAGTAAGGATCTGAGGCCCAGCACTCTGTCCACTGCACCACCAACTGCCCTAAGGGGAGAGACCTTTGGTATACTGATACTAGACTGTTCCCTGAGTACTCACCCAGAAGCCCCTGGTCCCCAGTTCCTGAGCCCTGGTGCCTTTTCATTCTCCAACTCTTCGATTCCTAGGTAAGTATGTGTCCAAACGCTGCGTCCACTATATGAAGCCGATGCTAGAGTCAGGCACTCAAGGTACCCAAGGCAGTGCCGCCATCTTTGTGCCCTCCCTGACCCAGCCATACAGCACACCGTCCGAAGATGCTGGGACTGCGTACCCTGTCTGTACCCTACGCCATTTTCCTAGTACCATTGAGCACACCCTACAGGTAACTAACTCACTTCCTGGAGCCCTTGCCTTCCTTCTAACCTGAGCCTTGTTCGTCTTTACAGGAGGGCCTCTAAAAGGCAGGCAGAGTAGGGGAGAGGGAGGCATCATAGTAGAATGGAGTACTTGGAGTCCGAGGATCGGAGTTTGAATCCCTGCTCTCTGTGACCCTAGACAAATCACTTAACCTCTCTGGGCCTCAATGTCATCATCTGAAAATGGGGAGGGTTGGACCAGATGAGCCAACAGTCTAAAGGCAGGAGCAAAGGCTCCAGGACAAGGTGGGGGCAGGGGGGAGTGTGGACAGAGTTTAAGATACCTACCTCTTTCAGGCTGGGTCCCAACCAGCCTCTTTGTTTCACGTATTCTCTTGGCACAGTGGGCCCGGAATGAGTTTGAAGGGCTGTTCAGATTGCCAGCAGAGATGATTAACCGCTACCTACAGTAAGGCCTTGACAGTGGAAGGCAAGGGATGGGATGGGGTCTTCAGCAGCAACAGTGGATGCCCCAGGGACTGGGTATCACTGAGCTTTGTTCTCTGGTGGTTGGGAAATGGTGTTTATCCTGGCTCCAAGAGCCCCACATCTCGAGGGCCCGGGTGTACAGGTTGGTAGGGATCAGAATGCCTGTTGTGGGAGCAGAGCTAAAGGCATTGACTTGAATGATGGGGGGGAGGGAGAAATAGCTCAGAGTTCAGGTCCCATGAGGTCTGGCTCTGTTCCTGGCTCCCAGGGGCCCAGACCCTAGGACTATGCATTGAGGATTCTCTCTTCCCAGGGAGCCAGACTTCTTAGAAAAAATGGAGGGGCCACAATCCCTAGATTATCTGAAGACAGCAAGCCTTTCCTTCCTAACACCACCACAGTGTTGGTGGGACTGTGTAGCTTGGGCCCGGAGTCGCTGGCAACATTGCTTCCATGACAACATAACTCAGCTTCTTCAGTACTTTCCCCATGACAAGGTAAGAGAGCAGGGAACAGGGGTGTGTGTGTGTGTGTGTGTGTGTCTGTGTATTTGGGGGAAGCCGAGGGAGCAGGGGGGAGTCAGTAACGATACATAGAGTAACACACTCTTGATGAAGATTCAGACCTGCCCATGCTCCCTAGGTGAATGAGGAAGGAGTCCCCTTCTGGTCCGGTACCAAACGCTGTCCCCAGCCTCTGGAGTTTGATGTCAGCAGGGTGAGGAGGGGCTTGGAGGCTGGGGTGGAAGAACCGGGATGAGTGGGGAAGGGAAGCCAAGAATTAATCCCTAGGGGAGAGTATACCTCTTCTCTCGGTGCCTATGCCTGCCTCCCCAAATCTTGAAGAGTTTGTGATCTGGACCTCACACCTTTCCCCCATCTGTCCAGAATTAAGGACAGGCCATGACACTGACATGGGAATGGAACCCCTAAGGGGAGGTATATCAGGATCCACACAGAGACGCATAGACATAGACCCATAGACACAGACATATACATGAACACAGACAAATGCACAGGCTATGTATATGTCAGTCCACAAGCATTTATTAATCACTTACTGTGTTCACTTAACCCTGTGTTAAACACTGAGGAGACAAAGAAAGTAAGAAATGTGATCTTTGCCCTCAAAGAGGGGAAAAGACAGACCTGAAAACAACTTCGTACATACTAGATATATACAATGGAAGTAGAAGACACATAGGCATACGTGAGTGTAGGGTATGCAAGGGCACGCAGATATATAGATATGTGTGTGTGTGTATATACATATATATATATGCATACAAGCAGGTGTATTGCACAAGAACACATGCAAACATACACACATTGAGCTACGTATGGAGATACATGCTCATGGACACACACAGACTCTCCAAATACAGAGGAGCATTTGCACAGACACACACACTGCAGACATATATATACAGACACACATGTACTTAAATACACATGCATACATCCAATCAGATAGGCCAAAGAGAAACATCCATGTGACATTAAGCCCCACTGATCCTGGCTTCTACCATAGGACTCCCATGTGGATTATATTCTGGCAGCTGCCAACCTGTATGCCAAGACCCATAAACTGCTGGGTTCCCAGGACCGGGATGAATTATGTGTGGTGCTTCAGGAGCTGCCATCACCTGCCTTTCACCTCCAGGCCCATACCCCCATCTTTGCCAATGACCAGGAGCTAGGACAAGCCTCAGCAAAATGGGGTAAGGGCTTGTGCCTCCTTCATCTGTCCTTAGAAGTCCCAAGTCTAACAGGGAAGACATGACTCCTGTCCACGGAGAAAGACAGCTAGGACTTGAGAAGGAAGTCATCAAACAAACAGCAAGCATTTGTTGAGTACCTACTATGTGCCAGGTGCTTTCCAGCTAGGCAATGGCTATCAAAATATGAAATCAAGACAGTCCCTACCCTCAAGGGGTTTATATTCTAATAGGAGAACACTAGAGATACAGGGCAATGGTGGCCAGGGAGGTGAGCCATATTGGGGTAGTAGAGGATCAGGCTCTTTCCAGCAGCGATGACAGTATCAATCTGATTTTGAGCATCTGTATACTTCAGACCACAAGAAAGAGCTTTCTATGATTCATTTAAAAAGAAAAGATAAAAAGATAAAAGAAAAGACAAAATCAGAAAAAAAAACTACACAAAAATGAAGTCGTTAAAAGTGGGCCTATAACTACTCAATCCCAGATTCAGTGGCCCTTAAACTTTCTAAACTATTCTCTTTCAGGACAGGATTAGTTTGACCCATTCCAGCTTTCTCTCTACTCCCTCAAGAATGTTAGCTAACATGCCTAAAGAGATTGAGATTAATGAGTCCATTTGTTGCTTCTGGCCCAAAGTCATGGGTTTATTCTGCAACTGCAAACCCACTTTCAATCAGTCAGAAGTCCTCTTTACTGTACAGTGGGGGTTGGGAAGGGGGAGGTTAGGGCTTCACCCATATGGTAGGGTCATGGAACTAGAGCTGCAAGAGACCTTGTTGCTCTGTTGTTGCTCAGTTATTTCAGTCGCGTCCGACTCTTTGTGACCCCTTTTGGGTTTTTCCTTGGCAAAGATACTGGAGTGGTTTGCCATTTCCTTCTCCTGCTCATGAGGAAACTCAGGCAAACAGGGTTAAGTGACTTGCCCAGGGTCACATGGCTAGTAAGTGTCTGAGGTTGGATTTGAACTCAGGGAAATGAGTCTTCCTCACTCCAGGTCTGGTGCGCTATCTATCCACTGCACCACCCCGCTGCCCTGAAAGAGATGTTAGACTTCATTCAATCTAACAAAAGAAGAAAGTGAGACCCCGAGCTGACTAGTGCTAGGAAAAATACACAACGACCAAAAAATACCCCCAACAAAAACCCACCATCCAAACAGGTAACAATCAGGCTCCCATCATCTTCAAAAATCAATCAGAATGATTCAGCCTAATAGGTGATCAACCCCAACGTTTACAAAAGGTAACTCCGGACTCCCACACCCAGAAATGACAAAGAAGCACTGTTCATCAGTCCTAGGATTGCAGCACATCACACACGGGAAAGACCTCCGTGGTCATCAAGACAAACCCTCTTGTTATACAGTAAAGGAAACAGACCCACAGAAGGCAAGTGACTTGCGCCTCAGTGACAGAAGCAGGAGTAGAACTCAGTTCTTTTGACTAGCAGCTCGGGGCTTCTCCACTACGCCTTGATAATAATAAAAGTGATGGTGACAAGTCACTTTCTAGAGCACTTTTAAGATTTACAGAAGTCCCTATACCAACGCTAGGAGGTAGGTAGTAGGAAAATTGAATACCTGTATGTTACAGGTGAGGAAACAGTGGCTCACCTGTTCTCATGTGGCTAGGAAATATCATAGTCAAGATTTGAACCCAGGTCTCCTGACCCCAAGTTCAGACCTCTCTCCTTCTTTAAAAATTCTCCCACTCTGTCTCTCAAGGGCTCTTATTTGACTATTAAAGCTCGTCTCATGGCAGAGAGAGACGCGCAGTTTTTGGACATGGCCAATATGGGAATTTGTTTGGCTACACCTATTTGTTACAGGGGTTTTGTTTTTTCTCTTTTTTCCCCCACAGTGGGAAGAAGGAGAATGGAAGGAGGGAGGAATAAAAAAATGAATGATAATTGGGGAAAAAAACATAAAATTTTATTTTTTTACAAGTGAATTCTACTAACCATGTATATATACATACATATATATTGCTGTTTGTATTAATGTTTATTGTTTCTTTTTTAACCATCTTAAATAATGTAGAATTTAAATTTTAAAAAAAGTAGCTGATGGGAGAAGATTCCGGGCCTGGGCCTGGGCTTGGGTGCTCAGCCTCAGGACATTCTTTATTCCCTTCCCACAGCTGCAGATCTTGACCACATACAAGAACTACGCTCAGCTCTGGTGAAATGGCCAGGAACCTCCTTGGAGCCACAGCTGTTTGAGAAGGTAAGAGACAGGCCTCGGTAAGTACACTAAGCATCTCTGGCCTGGGGTCACTAGACCCAGCTTAGAGCCCCAGAGCCCACCAGACTCCTCTGGGTTTTGACTAACTCTCCACAGGACGACGACAGTAACTTCCATATGGATTTCATTGTGGCTGCATCCAATCTTCGGGCCGAGAACTATGGAATCCCCCCAGCTGACCGAAGCAAGGTTGGACACCACCCCCCATCCTAGGGTCCTCACATCCACTCCAGTTACAGTGAAAAGTACTCTGGGTTTGGTGTCAGAGGAACAGGGTTCTGATCCCGCTTCCAACAATCACTAGCTGTGTGACCTTGGTCCAAGTCTCTTCCTTCTGTGGGGCTCACTGTCTTCTGCTATAAACTGGGGGTGTCTAGAGCCCAGATGACTACTGATGTCCTCTCAAGCTTTTAAGGTGTTAAGATACGATGATTCTCTATGCCAGCTCTATCAAGTGTCTAAACAGAGAAGTTAAATTCTCCAGTCCAGCTGGACCCAGAGGGATCCATTTTCCACCCTACAAGAAAGACCTGGGCAGGGGCAGGGCAGGAGGGGGCCTGGACACATATGTGGCTCTACATTTTTCTGGAGGGTCCAGCCCTCCTTGCCCTGATCCCCTAAATGTCTTCACCTCTAAAGCTGCTGATCCCTTCTCCATGTCCATCCCTCTGCAGAGTAAGAAGATTGTGGGAGAGATCATCCCAGCCATAACCACAACAACAGCCGTAGTGGCTGGACTGGTCGGCTTGGAGCTGTATAAGATTGTGATGGGGCATCCATGTCTTAGCTCCTACCGCCACAGCCACGTACACCTGGCTGTGCCTCACCTCTCTCGCTGGATTCCCAAGGCCGCGTGTGTCCAACAGGTGAAGACTCATTCTCTGCCCTCTCCCTGCCAGGAACCCCTCATCTTCTCCCCGTGGCCTCCAGTCTTCCTCCCTCTCTCTCATTTGTCTCTCTTCTTCATCCCTACCCACCTCGGGCCTTTTCCCGCACCCTCTCCCCCTTCCTAACATCCATGTCATCTTCCCCTTAGCCAGTCCTTCACCTCTCCTTTTCTACATTTGGTCCTGATTGCTGACCCTGTTCCTGGCTCTCTCCCTATTCTTCATCTGGCCCCCCTCTCTCATCTTGACCCAGACCTTAGCCCCATCCCTGTCCCTCTCCCTCCCCCATTCCCATAGATCATTCTCTGTCTTTCCTTGACTTTATCCTTCACTCAGTCTTTCTTCCTTCTGACCCCAGTCCAGACCCTGTTGATGTCTCCCCCCCGCCAGTCATTCTCCCAGCCCCTTCTGCTATCCCTGCCCCTCACCTTATCTCAGTTCTTCCTTCTGTCCCTCCTCCTCCCCCCTTGTCCATGGACGATTCTGGTCTGGACCATGGAGCCTCTAGTCTTAGCTTCTCATGAGTCAGCTCCTTCTCTGAGCTGACCCCAGGGAACCTTTGCTCTTGGTCCAGGGCTTCCTTCTTAACTTGTTCTTCCTTGATGGTAGGAAGTCACCACATCTGGCTATAAGCAGCTAAGCTGACTCCTAGCTTTCTATTTAGGACCCTCAACCTCCACAGAGTCCCTGGATTCCCTGGCTCTGATCCCTGGTGGCCACTTCAGGGGGCTGGTGGGCTTTTCCGCAGGTGTTTCTTTCCAAGGGTATGAGCGCTTACATAAATGCCAGTGTAGAGGTCCAAGTGGCTTTGGGGTATATAAAAATATTCTCCTGCATCTACTGAGTGAGGCAGAAGGAGCATTGGTTTAGGAGTCAGAGGGCCTGGGTTCGAATCTCAGCTGTGAACCTTGGACAAGGCCCTTCTTTTCTGTTCTATAAAGTGAGAGGCAATTCAGACTAGGTTTTTAAGATTCTGTCCAACTCTTAAATCCTCTAGCCCGTGGGTGACTCACAAGTTTCCTAAAGTGCCTAAAGGGAGCTAACATTTGCCCTGGCTGTTCTGGGCTGAGAGTTTTCTCTCTAGATGTCCACACATGCACACACACACACACACACACACACACACACACACCAGTTCAGGTTTGGCCTTGTTGTGTACTCTAGATAAAGTTCATCTGTCCTGGCAGCATCTCACTTTAGCCCACCAGGAAGCCTCTCTCCTTAATGGGAAGGCCTCTGGTGCCCCCTCTATCCCTAACTATAATACTTTGTGCCAAGGTCCCTATTCCTATCTCTAATCTAGTGTCCAAATGCTTCATTCTCCACTCACTCTTGAGCCTTGCTCTGTCTCCAGCTCCAGGCCTGGTCCAAGAGGCATCTTGGGAAGATTGGGGCCCCACAGGAAGCTCCCTGAGAATCCAGATGTACAATCACTCTCAGCTCCCCATCCCTGCCTGAAGAGGCATTCTACTGATGCACTCTGAACTTCCCCCAAACTGGAGTGTCAAGAGTAGAGGCCAGCCCCTCTTCACTATCTCCCCCTTTCCCTCCCAGACTTCCAGAAGGGTTTGAATTGCCAGTCTAATTCACTGGGATGATGTATAAGGGAGGTTAGGAAGCTGGAAGGTGGAGGAATGGGTGAGGACTGAAGAGGGGGAGGACAGAACCAGGCTGGGAAGGATGAGAAGGGGAGAAGGGGGACTGTTTGGGAGCCAGAGGCTTGGGGAAGGGAGCCAGGCTGGGGTGGGAGGAGATGAGGGGCCAGAGTGGGGAACAAGAGCTGAGGCTGGGGGGATGGGGGCAGCAGGCTGGGAACTGTCAGACACAGGAAGCAGCCGTCAGACCCGATGGGGTCTGTGGGTGGTGGGGGGAGAGCTCGCAGCTTTAACTCATTAGTGTAGCCAGACATCCCCCTCCTCAGCCCTCCTCCCCTAGGGAGCCCTCCTGAGGGGCGAAAAGGGGAGCCTGAGACCTTCTCTGGGTTCAGTCAGCGCCAAGTCCACCCCATAGAGGGGATGAGAATGAGATAGGCCTGGACAAGGCCCTGGTTCCAGCTGCTGGGCTCTGGGGGATGGGGGGAAGTAGGTCTCAGTTCTACCAGCTTCCATGCCAGGGCCCAGGGCAGATGAGTGAACAGAGTTCCAGGCCCATGGGAGGGCCTTTAGGCCAGCCTTGCCTCGAGGGAGTCCCTATGGGTGATACCTGCATTCATATACATCAGTACATATAGGCATGTATGTCTTTGTGAGGGCATTCATGGCCTTGTTTGTATGTCTCAATGTGTACTTATGTGTGTGCATGTATGTGTGTGTTGGCGATGGGCAGAGGGAACTGAGCTGCATTTGAGTCTGGAAGTGATTATTAGCTCATTAGGCCAAGCTAATGAAAAACAGGGTCTGAGGGGCAGGAGGGAGTGGAAAAGGCAGGAAGAGGGAGAAAGAGAAGGGAACAGTCCAAAATACTGGAAGGGCTTGTCTACCTCCCCTCCCCCCACACGCAGTATGTGAGAGGAGTCAGGGGCACAGGGACCGACTGTTGTCTAGTCCTGGGGTCTTCATTCCTTCATGTCCCCTCAGTTCTACAAGCCCATCACAGAGGGCCTTTGTATAAAGCCCAGGGCAAGGGTTAGCAGGGAGCAACCTAGGGCCCCCTTCCTGCCCCCACACACAGGGCCTTCTTTGTCTCCAGATTGGGCCCAGCCTCAGGGCTAGATCTGGTCATTCTATGGGGACACTAGAGTTTCTGATGAGCCAGGGTAGGAGCCCCCAGGACAGTCACCCCTCACAATCCCTCCCTTCCACAACCTTCCCACTGTTCCCTGACTTAAAAACCTCCCCATGTCCCTTATATCTTCTGAAGCAATCTAGTCAGAAGACCTCCATCCTGGCTCTTCCGACTCCTAACTGTGGGACTGTTCCTTTCCCTTTCTGGGCTTTAGCTTCTTCTCCCATAATATGTGTGTTGGACTCAGGTGGTCTCTAGGGTGCATCCCACTCTAAATCCTAGGATCTCTTCTCTGGGATCCTTCTCTGGGATCACACAAATGTGAAATCTGAGATCTAAGAACTCAGGTCAGCTCATCTCACTGAGATCCAGGGAGAGGAAGGAACCAGCCCCAAGTTCCACAGCCAGTTAGCCGCAGAACCGAAGCTGGAGATACCATCCTGGTGTCCCTATTCTAGGGATGTCACTGGGCAACCCTGGAGCAGGTTCCTTCTTAACGCCCCAGGGTGGGGGGGATCCTCTCCCGTCAGGCAGGTTGGGGAGCTGAGGGTTAGCACCTCAGAGACTGAGCTGGCTGGACGGCCGTGGACTTGAGGAGAAACGCTCCTTATCTAAGGTTTGCAGCTGCTGCCCCTCCCCCCTACTTCCTCAGGAAACTCTCCTGACCCCCACCCCACCCCCCAGCCTTCGTGACGAAGCAGCCCCTTTTCCTGTGGAAATGGCCCCCACAGCCATGTCCTGTGACGGGCTCCACTGAGGAGCCAGACCTGGGGAGGGAGGAGCAAGGAACACTGACCTAGCTAGCCCTCTGCTCAACGTCCCCTTTTCCTGGACTCTCAGCCTTCTTCTGCTTCTTTCCCCCTCCCCCTTCCCCATCCCCACTCCAGAACTGCCCTTTCTTCCACCAGTAGCTCACAGGCCTGGGTTTCCTGGCCTTCCCTTTGGGGTGGGAGGGAATACATTTAGGCTCAAAGGATCTAAAGTGGGAAGGGACCCTTGATATCATTTAGTTGACTCCCCGTCTTATGTTACCAAAAATAAGGCACAGACAATTATAATATAGAACTAAGAGCTACAAAGTGTCAGGTGAGGCCTGAAGTCAATGCCAGCCCGGTATAACAAGGGAAGGCTTTCTGGAGGAGTTGGCATTTTGGTTGGTCTTTAAAGGACAAATAAGAACTCACTAGGCTAATAGGGGAAGGAGGTCACAGCAGGCATATGGAAGAGCCTGAGTGAAGGCACGGAGGTGTTTGGGGGAGTAAGGGTAGAAGCAAAAACGTCCCTTTTGGCTGGACTCTGTGAGAAGGTAGGTTGGGCACATGTGGAGGACAGGGAAAACTGAACTTTACTCAAAAGGTAATAGGAAGCCAGTAAAGGCTGATGAGCAGAGGAGTGATATGCCTAGATATACACTTTAAAAAGATTATCCTGGTTGCAGAAGAAAGGATAGGGGGAGATATTGATAGCAGGAAGTCCTGTGATGTGGTCGTTGCAGTAATCTCAGGCAGTGGTAAGGAAGGCGTGTCCCAGAGTGTGCCAGTGGAAATGGAGATAAATTCAGAAGATATTCAATCAAACAACAAACATTTATTAAGCACCTACTGTGTGCCAGTCCCTGTCCTCAAGCAGTTAACATTCTTTCAGGAGAGTCAATATGTACTTACAGAAGACTATGCAAGATGTACACAAAATTAACCTAATTTGCGGGGAAGGCATTAGCAGCTGCAGGGTCAGCAAAGGCTTTGTGGAGAAGTTGGTACCTAAGCTGAGTTTTTAAAGGAAATTAGGTATTATAAGAAGCAATGATAAGGAGGGAGGGCATTCCAGGTATGAGAGACAGCCAAAGCAAAAGCATAGAGGTGGGAGATGTCGCCAAATTGGAATCGACAAGACCTGGTAGCTGATTGGAGGTGAGAAGTGAGGGAGAGTTTCCTCCCTCAAAGGTAACTCCAGCATGGGGGACTGGGTGATGCCACAGAGAGAAACTATAAAGTCAGAAAGAGCAGTGGGTGCGTGGAAAAGATGAATTCAATCTCACGTGTTGGTTTTAAGGCAGCAGAACGTTCAGCTCAGGTGAGGTCTGGCTTGGGAAAGCAGGGTGAGGAGGGGGCTACTGCCCCTTCCTTCTTGCTTCGCTTCCTTTCCCATTCACTGCTCTCTGCTCCCAGAGATTGCCCTGAGCTGGGCTCTTAATCACTAGGGAGTCAAAGAGGCGAGGAACTTGTCAGGGAAGTTCCTCTTGTTCAACTCTATCCCTTCCCGAGTAGGAGACTGGGACCTGGTTCTTCAGCCCTAGCTGTTACTTCTGCAACTCAGAAGGAAGGAGCTCCAGGGCCTTTCCATTCATTTGAAGCCTTGCTGTGGAGTCTAGACTCTGCTGATGCCCACATCTCTGCTCACCCAACAGTATCGTGACATAAAGTGGACATGCTGGCACCGGTGGACAGTGCCTGCTCCCGTCCCAGGTCAGCCTGAGATGACCCTGAAGGACCTGCTCACCTATCTCCAGGTGAGCTGATCCCCACCTGTCCGCCAGACCTCATGCACAGTCACATAGCCCTTAGCAATGGACTTCTATCTGGGCCTCCCCAAATGGGGAATGGATGAGTTGCCCAAGGACTTGGGACATGTCCCCCTTTAGAAGATTGGACCCCATTGCCTAGGGGCTCAGATCTCTCCTACCTCCAGTGCCCTATCCCTTAGAAACACCCCCTCTCCCAGCAGACTCATTCATCCCTTCAATGCCCATGGGTCCAGATGCTAATGGTCCTGGCTTCTTCTTCCCTCCCCTCCCAGGAGAGGACCCACAGAGTAGATTCTCCCTAGAAGAGTCTCTTCTTCACACCTTGCCCCTACCTGCCCCCCTCTCCCCCCACCAGTGGCCTCTATGGCTTCCAACCCACCCCATGGATTCCTCCACATGTATGGGGCCAGGTTAGGGCTCAGCAGGGCCTATGTCCTATCTCCATTACCCCCAGGAGAATTACAACGTTCCAGTGACCATGTTACTGCTGGATTCCTATCTCCTGTACTCAAGGCGCTGGCCAGAGGCTCAGAAAAACCTCCAGCTCAGGTGAGGTCCGGTCTGGAGGAAAGGGTGTCCAGGCCTCCTCCAACCTCTCCTTTCTGAGGTACCCCCAGGGTTCTCACTCTCTGCCACCCACAAGAAGATCAGCTTCCTCTCTGTTCCAGTAGCCGTTTAAATCCCAGCATCTTTTCCCAGGGGGATTAGAGATGCTCCTCATGCTCTTCAGAGGGTGACACAGTGAGTAGAGCTCTGGGCCTACGGTCAGGAAGACCTGAGTTCAAATCCAGCCTCAGACGTGTACTAGCTGTATGACCCTGGGCAAGTCACTTCACCTTTGTCAGTCTCAGTTTCCCTGACTGTAGAATGGGGGTAACAATTGTACTGACCCCCCAGGATTGTTGTGAGGCTCAAATGAGATAATACTTGTAAAAAGAGTTCAGTGTGTGTGCACCTGGCACACAGTAGGCACTATAGATAAACACTCATTCACTCCCTCTTCAGTCTTCTCTGGGCCTCAGCTAGATCCAAGCTTGGAGGCTGCTCAGAGAGAAAGGTACCCCTCTAGACCCAGAGAAGTTCCTCCCATTCAGAGGCTGCCCTTTGGGGAGAAGGAGGGAAAGGGGGTGAGATGAGCAAGTGGCTGTGGGGACCAGGGCAAAGATTCCTCTGGGTCACAGCTGAAACCGGCCAGTGCCTCCAGGCTGTGAGAGGACCCTTCCAGGAGTGGCCGGTGTCTGTGTGATTGAGGGGGGGGGGCGGGCCTGGGTGAGAGCAGAGAGGCTAGGGTCCGAGCCCAGGGCATCCAGAAGGACGGGACTATGTGTGGCTGAGCAGTGTCTCTTTCACAAATCAGGAACGGAGGCTGGGGAAGGAGGCATCGGAAGGATCCAAGTGTGCGTCAGGTAGCAAGAGTAGGGAATGCTGCAGCATTTGAAGGGGGAGGGGACTGAAAGAACATCTCGTTCTAACCCTTTCATTTTGCAGCAGAGAAAACCAAGTCCCAGAGGGGTTCAGTGATTTGCTTAACGTCATCTAGCTACTACATAGCAGAGGCGTGATAAAGCCAGTGTTACAACAGCAAGCTTCCTAGGGGTCCCATCACTAACTGACCCATTACCGTGACCTTTTCTTCCCTCCCTGTCCCCACCAAAGGGGCCCCTCACACTTCCCCGGCAGTTTCCTGCAACCAAATGGAGCTGCCAAATGGATTCTGTAGAAGGTGGGAGGAGGGAAAGGGAGGGGGGAGGAAGCTAGGTAAGAGCAGAATTAGGGTCCTGCCTGGGCCCAGGGAGAAGCTAGCATCCCCCAGTCCATCTGCCCACTCCATCCTGCAGGTCCTGGACTTGGTTCTGGGGATAGGGCCAGATCCCCACCCTACTTGCTGCTCAGGGCTGTTCCTCTGAGAGAATGGCCCGTTTCCTGCCTCTCTGCCTTCGGCTCTCTCCTAAAATAGTTTCAGATGTTTCCTGTCTTGAGCTGCTCCTGTTTCTCACCGCCCCCCTGCTTGGGCCCCCAACTCTGGCTCTCTTTCTCTCTTTGCTCCCTCATCCAAGTCTGGCTGAGCCCCTGACTCCCGCTGCCCACCCATCCTCCCCCACAGGGTGACAGAATTGGTGCATCAGGTGACTGGCATGGAGCCGAAGGTGGGCCGAAAGGAGCTGGTGTTCGAGATCAGCTGTGAGGACGAAGAGGAGGACACTACCTTCCCCCCACTGCATTACTGCCTTTGCTGAGCCCAGACCACAAAGACGGACACACGACTGAGCTCCCAGCCCCAGAATCATTAATAAAACAGTTGATGAAGCATTAACTAGCCCCAGGTGATGGTGGCCAATTGGATGTCAGAAAAAAATTGCTTGAAATGTTGCCAGCCAATCAGACTCTCTTACAGCCCAGGATTCTGCCTCTCCCGCCCAGGGAACAGGCTGCCGCACCGAGCCCCTCTTTTCCTTTTTCTCCCATCTCCCCCCACCCCATTGGAGACTCAGGCACCCTACTGCGTCATGGCCAGGCATCCTCCCTGGTAACAATACTGGCTCTGCTCCTTCATCGAATCGTGAGAGGTAGAGCTGGAAAAGACTTTCGTCCTCAACCAATCCAGTTCCCAGAGGGAGCCCAGGAAAGAAAGATATCTGCCCAAGGCAAATTTGTAGACTACCAAAAGTATGGCACCGACCCTCTTCTCACTGCCTACTCTTAGTTCCGGCCCTGTCCTTGCGTCCTGGGACCACGCCTCAAAGGCAGCTGGGATTCTCTTCAGACCAAACGCTGCAATGTGGCATATTGTGGAGTCAAGGGGTTAGGATCTGTGTCTTTGCTCTGCCAGATTCTGTGTGACCCTGGGCCAATCTCTTGTCCCCTCTGGGTCTTAGCTTCTGCCTATGGATAATGAAAGGATTGCTAGAATCCGAATCCTGTGATTCTAAGGGTGAGGTGTTCCTGGAGCCGGCGGTAGACCCTGCTGGGTAGTCTTGGGGCAGGGCTCCTCCCCCAAACCCTTTCTGCTCCCTGCCAAGGAAGGTAGAAATCGGGGTCTAATAGAAAACCCTTTATTGTCCGTGGTTGGGGATGGGGGTGGAGGGAAGAGGTGTCAAATGTAGCCAATGACATCATTGCAAATGATGGGCTGGCGGCTGCGGCTCCTCATAAGAGCAGCAAAGTGGGTAAAGTCTGAGGCAAGGTCCGGCGAGGGGAGGGGGCACCCAGGTGCAGGGGGGCAGGACAGGCGCTTGGCAGCCATGGCTGCCGGGCTGCTCCTCTGGGGGGCTGCCCCGGCTCCAGAGGGGCCCCGGGCCCGGCCCCCGCTCCCACCTCCACCCCCACCCAGCCTGCGCCTGAGATGGTCCGAGAGGTTGAGCAAGAAGTGGTGGGGCTTTCCCAACCAGCGGGGGGCCGCCGCCGGGCACCCTTCACCCGCTGCCTCGGGCAGCTCCATCCAGTTCTCCACCAGGTCTGCGAAGCAGTTATCCCCTAGCACCAGGGGCTGGCGGCTGCGGCTCCGGGACAGTAGACATGCTGTCCAGTCCTCGGCATCTAGTCCCCGCCACTGCTCCAGACAGATGTCAGACGTAGATTTGGGGCGGGGCCGACGTCCAGGTGGGGGGCTGGCCCGGCCCCGTAAGCGGCCCACCCTCCTAAGCACTGGCCGGTCCTCATCCCGCCAGGTGCTCCCTGACACCTCTGAGTAGCCTGAGTCCCAGTCCAGGGTGCGTTCACAGGGGGACAGTGCAGCCCCCTCCTCGTCGTCCTCTTCTAGGCAGCAGGCTGAATCTGCTTCCGAAGCATCCGAGGCTCTTGGTGGGTGGCAGGGCCGGGGGCCACTGGCTGGCTCTGGTGCGGGTGGCTGGGAGGGACCCTGCATCCGTGGGGAGCCCGGCTCTTCCCGCCCGCACAGCTGAAGGAGAGAGGAGAGAGCAAAGGTCAAAGTCATGCGGGATTATTTTAGAGAT
Source organism: Trichosurus vulpecula (assembly GCF_011100635.1). NCBI lineage: Eukaryota > Metazoa > Chordata > Mammalia > Diprotodontia > Phalangeridae > Trichosurus > Trichosurus vulpecula. The sequence goes on along the minus strand of NC_050581.1, from coordinate 119,224,749 downwards.
GCGGGAACAGAGTCATAGAGGAGGGACTCACTGCCTGCTTACAGTAGGCATTCTGTGAAGAGTGTTGGTCGTCGTGAGAAATGGGATTATTCCATCCCCATATGGGGAAACTGAGGTACTGAGCAGTGAAAATGACTAGCCCATGTAACGAATTAATACAAAGCCTGGACAAGAATAAATTTTAGCAAAACATTTTTATTGTTCTTACATTATAACACGCAAGGACACATATCCTAGTTTTGCAGGTGAGGAAATTGAGGCAAAATGACTTCTTAAGGTTACCCAGCTGTGACGTTGTAGGCCAGGGTCACGGACCACCTCTAGGATCTGTGCTCATGCTTTATGCTGGGTACACTCCCGGGTTCCCTCCTCTCCCCTATCCCATCTTTTCCTATTAGCCCAGAAAGCGCCCAGATTTGCAGGAGCCAAAAGCATTTTCATGCTGGTGGAAAATGTTCTGGGGGAGACGAAGACTGGGCCCCAAGCGCTATGTCCAATTTGGGGCATTGCCACCTATTTCCTACTATGGGGGGCATTTATATCCTGATATAGCGCATACCAGAAACAGGTGGGACACCTACCAAAAGCCTGCCTGGCCCCCTGGCACGCGCAACCCTGCCCAGCCGGCAGCAGCTGCCACGTGCCTGGCCCCCCAACCTCCTGGCTCCCTGCTTTCTTCAGACTGGCAGGCTGCAGCATGTTCCCCAGCAGGCAAGTCAGCACCCGCTGCAGGCGGCCCGGGGGTGGCGGAGTGCGGGTGTGGAGAAGCTGGGCCAGGATGGGTCGGGCTGGGCTGAGCTGAGCTGAGCTGGGGAGGGGGAAAGGAACTAGGGCAGGGCAGGGTAAGGGGGCCGTATCCTGACCCAGGGGGCTGCTGTCTCAGCCCCCATTCCAATCCTGGTTCTATCCTGGCTCAAGAGTAAGGGGAAGTGGCCCCCGGAATGTTATAAGGTCTCCCCTTCTTCCCCCCTCTCCTTGTCACACTCAAGCTAGCTGAGTCCCCCCTCCCTTTTTACCCCTAGGCCCATAACAGGCAGCAGACAGCCCTCCTCGTTCTGACCCACCCCACCCCCCACCCCCAGTCAGCTACAAAAACCACAGCTGTTGAGATAGAAGCTGCTGGTTGTGTGAGTTCCTCCTGGCTACCATGGGTGCCGGATAGACTTAGGTGCCTGCCTACCTCAGTTTCTCTCTTTGTGAGAGAGAAGCTTTTTTTTTTCCTTTCCTGGATGTAGGAGATAGGGGGAGGGAAGCCCTCTGCCAAGCACGGCTAGCCAGGATGTTGTTACCTGATGCCCGGGACAGCCCCCAAAGTTCCCCAACCGTCCGAAACCCAACCCCAGCCATCTGCCAGGGCAGCTTCAGCCAGCTGGGGTGCCCCTCCCCCAGTCCCACACGTGTGGGCAAACACAGACCTAATATAGGACCACACGTCCTCCACAATTGTGTCTGCCAAAAGCCCCCATCCCCACATACTCACTACCCATAAAGATGCCAAGTCCAAGGTACTACCTTCTTCTAATACATCTATGGTGGGGTGAGCTGGCTAGGGAGTGGGGGTGGGGACAGCTACTTCCTGTCTTGTTCTGGGGTCAAGGCTGTGGGAGGAGAAACAGCCTTGGGGTGCCCCAGAAACCATTCTAGGTTCTCTTCCTGGTGGGCAGGCCTCTGCCTCCCCAGGACCCACCTCCGCTAAGAGCCCACCTCAGTGAAAAGAAGCAAAGGAGCCAGCTGCTCCCCAACCCTCTAGGGGTCCTTCTACAGTTCCCCACTGTGCCCCCTCCCCATGCTCTCTCAGGGCAGAAAGCTCACCAACTCTAGACGGAACTGTCCCAGGAAGCTGTCCAGCCGGGAGCTGCGCATTCCCAACTAGGGAGAAGGGCCCCAACTGGGGCCAGCACCTCCTCCCCAGGCCCTCTCCACTCAGGCAGCCGCTGCTACAGGACGTCTGTGGCTTGGGCAGGGATCGCCGGAGTAGAGTTTGGAGGATGGCCGGCTCTGCTCTCCCCTCCCTCCTGCTGCTCCCAACATCTGGCTGTAGCCCAGGCCGCGCCCCTCCCACAGTCAGCCAATGAGGCAGGGAAGTGTGGGGAGGGTGGAGAGGAGGGGGGCTGTAACTGGAGCCCCCGCCTCCAGCTGGAGGCAAGAATCGGGAGACCTAGCCCTGGGGAATAGTATGGTGACCCCCTCCCCGCATTGTACCCTCTCTTTCCTGAGCTTGTCCTCCCCACCCCTCAAAAGTGATGGGACCAGAGCTTTCTGTGGGACAGGGCATGTATGGGAGAGGCTCCTGGGGGTGTGGATGGGTGTTTGGAACAGTGATTGGGCTCGTGAGAATCACTTGAAAGTCAGAATTTAAAACACAGAGCACAATGTCAGATTTGGAAGAGATCTTGGAACATAGAATTTAGAATGTCAGGGCTCGATATCCTTCACGAAACACACTCCCCCTCCTCATATCCTGTCAAAAATCTCTCTTCCTTCCAGGCGCATACAGCTCGGGTGCTGGCATCCCTCATTAGAAGGAAACCTCCTAGCAAGTGGGTATTGTGTTCTTCTTTTTGTGTTTATGCCCAGCACCCATCCCAATGCTGGCACTCTCAGTAGATGCTTAATAAATACTTGTGGATTGATTGATCCCTATGAAGACCTCTGATTCACCCCAGTCAGACCTATTCTCTCTCAATATGTGTATGTGTATATATGTATGTATATATGTATGGGTGTATATATATATATATGTATATATACATATATATGTATATATACATATATGGCATCTGTAGCCTACTATCTCTTTGAGGCATGGAGGCTTTTGTTTTTGTCTTTGTTGCCCAATCAGTGTTCACTGAATTGAAAATGGAATATGTCAGCCAGAAGGGGCACCAGGGATTAGAGTTACTCTGTTGCCCTCATTGTGCATAGGAGGAAACTGAGGCCCAGAGATGGGAGGGAACTGGCTCAAGATCACATGTAGAAGGGTCAGTCACCCAGGGTTTCTAACCCTCACTCAAGGCCAGTGTTCTTTCCACAATGGGGTGTGGGGAGAGAATGGGACGAGAGAGAGAGAGAGAGAGAGAGAGAGAGCGAGCGAGAGAGAGAGAGAGAGAGAGAGAGAGAGAAAAGAAGAAGAAGAAGAAGAAGAAGAAGAAGAAGAAGAAGAAGAAGAAGAAGAAGAAGAAGAAGAAGAAGGAAGAGGAGGAGGAGGAGGTGGAGGAGAAGGAGGAGGAGGAGGAGAAGCAGGAGGAGGAGGAGGAAGAGAAAGGAGCAGAGAGAGAGAAAGAGAGGAGGAGAGAGAGAAAGAGAAAGGAGGAGAGAGAGAAAGAGAAAGGAGGAGAAAGAAAAAGGAGCAGAGAGAGAAAGAGAAAGGAGGGAGAGAAGAGAAAGGAAAAAAGAAAGAGAAAGGAGAAGAGAGAAGAGAGAGGAAGAGCGAGGAGAAAGAGGAGGAGGAAGAGAAGAGAAAGGAGCGAAGAGAAAGAGAAAGGAAGGAAGCGAAAGAGGAAAAGAAAAAGGAAAAAGTAAAGAGAAAAGAGACAAGGAGCAGATGAGAAAGAGAAAGGAGGAGAGAGAGAAGGGAAAGGAGGAGAGAGAGAAAGAAAGAAAGGAGGAGCGAGAAAGAGAAAGGAAAAGAAAGAGAAAGGAAGCAGAGGAAAGAGAAGGCAGCAGAGAGAAGAGAAAGGAGGGAAGAGAGAGAAGAGAAGGAGGAGAGAGAGTAAGAGAAAGGAGGAGAGAGAGAAAGAGAAAGGAGCAGAGAGAGAAAGAGAAAGGAGGAAAGAGAAAGAGAAAGGAAAAAGAAAGAGAAAGGAGCAGAGAGAAAGAGAAAGGAGGAGTGAGAGAAAGAGAAAGGAGGAGAGAGAGAAAGAGAAAGGAGAGAAAGAAAGAGAAAGGGAGAGAGAGAAAGAGAAAGGAGGAGAGAGTAAGAGAAAGGAGAAGAGAAAGAGAAAGGAGGAGAGAAAGAGAAAGGAGAGAGAGAAAGAGAAAGGAGAGAGAGAAAGTGAAAGGAGGAGAGAGAAAAAGAAAGGAGAAAGAAAGAGAAAGGAGCAGAGAGAAAGAGAAAGGAGGAGAGAGAAAAAGAAAGGAGAGAAAGAAAGAGAAAGGGGAGAGAGAAAAAGAAAGGAGAGAAAGAAAGAGAAAGGGGAGAGAGAAAGGAGGAGAAAGAGAAGGGGGAGGGGTAGAAATGGCAGAGACAGAGAAAGGGAGAGGGGGGGAGGGGGAGAGATGGAAAGACAGAGACAGAGAGATCTAAAACCACAGGGAAGTCTGAGCTTGGGAAGTAGCTTCTATAGTGGAACCTCTTAACCCTTTTTGTATCATGGACCCTCCTGGCAGTGTAGTGAAGCCTTTCTCAGAATCATGTTTTGAAATAATTCAAAGAGAGCCCAAATTTCAGTTAAACCTTAGTAAAAACCCAAGATGTAATATTTTCCAAGTTCAAGGATCCCCTGAAATCCATCCATGGACCCCATGGTAAGAACTCCTGTTCTATAACATCTTACTACCCATATGCCTGCTCCTCCCTGGTCCTCAATTTTCATCTCTGTAAATGAGACATATTTTTGGACGTGCCTAACTTGGGAGATTTGTTTTGCTTGACCATGCATGTTTGTTAAAAAGGATTTAGTTTTTCTTTTTCTAATTGAGGGAGGAGAGGTAGAGAGAAGAGAACAATTGGGGGAGGGGCGGAGTTTAAAACCTTTTTCTTTGTAAAAATAAGGAGATTAGATGGACTAGGGTCTCTTCTGGCTCAAAAATGCCATCAGGATCTGATGTTTCTGCCCCCTACATCAAGGCAGTTAGTTGGCACAGTGAACAGAGTGTTAAACATGGAGTCTGGAAAACGGGAGTCCACTTCCAGCCTTAGTCACTTCACTAGCTGCGTAACCACTGCCTGACTCAGTTTCTAAAATGAAGGTCTTAAAAGCGTCGGTCTCCCAGGAATGTAAAGATAAAATCATATTTGTAAAGCGCTTTGCAAACTTCAAAGTGCCATACAAAGGCTAGCTGCTACCGTTCAGTCTTGACAGAGACACAGACCCCTTTCCGGGGTGCAGAGGAAGGAGGACTATTGGCCAGCTATGGGAGGCTGGAGGATCCGCAGGGATGGGGCGGGATGGGGGTGCGATCTGACCACCGCCCACACACACTCCCAAGGGCGATCACGGTAAACCCTGGCCAAATGAGAGCTTCCAGAGCTAACTGCACCCTGCCCTGCCTCCGGGTCTTCTGTGCCCAGAGGTCAGAACCAGGGGTGAAGGCTAACCCCAGAAACTCAAAGGTCCAACCCCTTAACCCCCACACCGGCTTCAGCCTCTTTTTCTTGGCGGTCATTCATCCTTTTCCTAGGTAAAACCCTGGACTGAGTGGAGCAGCTGCGCCCCCTGGTGGGGAAATCTCTGAACGTATGAATTCCTCCTCCTTCCCAACCCAAAGTCCCGCACCTCCATCCCTCAAAACCCAATTACATTGTCATTAAACTTCAGAAACCACCTAGTTCAGGGGTTCTCGGCGGTCATTTGGGAAGATTTCAAGGGGCCCTTGGAGGGAAAAATGTACATCTTTATTTCCACTAATTTTACTGATCATTCCTTGGATTTGAGTGGACTCACCAAAGCACAGCAGTATTAGGTTTGACCAGGCTGCCAAAGAGATGCGTGACACAAAACAGTCCTGACCCCAGTCTAATCCAACATAGTCATTTAGCAGGCAGCTGGCGGGGGTGGGGGGGAGGCTCGTGGATAGAGCGTTGGAGTCAGAAAGCCCAAGATTTGGGCATTTACTAGCTGTGTGACCCTGGGCGGGTCACTTACCATCTTTCAGCCTCAGTTTCCCTCTTTGTAAAATAGGGCTAATAATAACACTACTTCCCAGCTGTGAGGATCAAATGAGATAAGACAGACAAAGCACTTTGCAAGGTCTGCATTAGTGCTAAGTGGGATTAGAATTAGGGTTAGTGTCTGGTGAGATAGCATTTGCAAAGCATCCAAAGGGTCCATAACACAACAAAGGTGAAGACCAATGCCTGCTATAGAAGGGATACGCATCTGCGCTGACACAGCCTAGGAGTCTTTGCTCAGGCACCCAAGCTGTGTCCTTGACCAGGAGTCAATGAAAGTGAATGAAAACTCTTGCCATAGACCGTGGAGATGATGTGCCTGCACATAGTAGGCACTTTGTAATTGCTTGCCCCCTTCCCTTCCCTGTTATGCACTTCCTGAGCGCCTTCTGCTTGCAGGGCCCTGTGCTAGGCCACCCCAAGGTGGAAATTGATGGACGAGAAAACTTACAAAGACCCGACCTAGCCCCAATCCAAAGCAGAACGAGAACCATGAAGGAGGCTGAGGCTCAGAGCCAGGGGCTTCAGAGAAGGGAGTGTTTACTGCCAGGTAGGAGGTGGTTTTCACTGAACTTTAAAGGAAGGCAGAATACAGGGAGTCTGTCACAGTGAAAAGGAACACTGAATTGGAAATCAGGAGATCTAGGCTAGAGTATAGGCTATGTTGCTAACTGGCTGTGTGACCTAGGATGGGTGGCTTAACCTCTCTGGGCTGCAATGAGACAATCTTGATGATTTCTGAGTTCCCGTGCAGCTCTGATAATTCAGTGATTTCATTTGGTAGAAAGGATTGGCAAGAACAGAAAGTAGAACATTCCTCCTGTCCAGAGGAAATGCAGGATGGGCAGACAACAGATATCCAATGGGGAGAACACAGGAGGGGTCCTCAAAGGGGAGCTGGAGACTGTCCAAATAAATGGTTTGAGAATTACAACAATTTTTTAAGCCTTGGGTACCCATTCATTCTCTGAAGCCACATTTGGGATGTCTAAGTCACACTTAGTAATACACTTGAGCCACACACCCTTCCAACTGGTGGGAGAGTGGGGGCAGCTAGGTGGTGCAGTGAGTAGAGCACCAGCCCTGGAGTCAGGAGTACCTGAGTTCAAACCCAGCCTCAGACACTTAACACATTTACTGGCTGTGTGACCTTGGGCAAGTCACTTAACCCTAATTACCCTGCCTTCCCCCCTGCAAAAAATAAAATAAATAAAGGGAGAGTGGACAGAGCTTTGAGGACACAGAATCTGTTTCCCTAGAGCAGGTGTGCAGCCTTGAGGCCACATGTGGCCCTCTAGGTCAGAGAACAAATCCTTTCATTAAGGGGTTAGAGTTTGAGGCATTTAGGGTTAAGAGTCAGGGATTTGTTCTGTGACTTACAAGGTGTGCTAAGCACCTTACAATTATCTCATTTGTTCCTCACAACAACCCTGGGAGGTAGGTGCTATTATTATCCCAGTATTATGGTTGAGGAAATTGAGGCAAATGGGTTAAATGAATTGCCCAGGGTCACAGAGTTAGTGTCTGAGACCAGATTTGAATTGTCTTCCTAACTCCTGGCTTTACCACTGTGCCCCCTAGATGCCCTCTAGGTTGCAAGATTGAATGATCAGGAGAACGGTGGTGCCTTTGACAACAATAGGGAAATTTGGAAGGCGAAGGATTTGGAGGGAAAGATAATGAGTTCTGTTTTGGACTTGTTGAGTTCAAGGTGAGAATGGGACATTCTGATTCAAGCTATCCAACAAGCATTTGGAGATGTGAAAGTAGAGGTCAGTAAAGAGGTTAAGGCTGGATAAGTAGATTTGAGAATCATCACCATTGAATCCATGGGATTCTTATGATAATATTTTAAAATAATTGAAGGTACAGAGTCAAGATGGTGGAGTGAGAATCAACATTTTTGCCCATTTTTGCCCAACATACCTCATCTACAACAACCTGGAAAACTGCTATACTAAATTCTGATTGGGAAAGCCAAAAAAAAGTCGCAGTGAGTCATTTTTTCAGCCCAGGGCAGTTTAAGAAGATAGAGAGGTCTGTGAACACTGGGGTGGGGACTGGCCAGGAGCTCAGTGCAGTGGCAGCAGCAGTGGGGAGCATTCTAGCACTAGGGATGGTAAGGGGGCTAAGACTGAACACCAACGCTGGAAGCTCCAGGCCAGAAAGAGATACTAGGGGACCCCTAAACTAGTGCTGGGAGCACAAACAGGCACCATCTGGCAGCTCTGTCATCCATTACCCAGTTCCAGAGTGGAGAGGAGTGGTTACAGCTTTGAGCAAGAGAGTCCTTAGCTGCGTACAGGAAAAGGAACAAGTTTCAGAAGCTTAGATGTGTGGCTCTGAGCCCAAGAGCAGAGAAAGGACTCAATTCTAACCTTTAGCCCCTCACATAAACCTGCAATAGAACAGCAAGGGCAAGAAACCAGCACCAAACAGGAGTCAAACAGTTCGGTCACTCTGAACCTGCAGAACCTCCCAATAGGCTAAAAATCACTGAGTCCAGCAGCCATTTACAGAAACTCAACCACACACAAGCCAACAGATCCAAATTTGGGTCAGGAACTTGCAGGGCTCAGACCAGGAGAGCAGTGAACATACCTCTCCCCCCAGATTACTCTGCTTTGGAAGCACTGAAAACTTGCAGGCCCCCAGACTGAGATTTCCAAATAGCAGAAAGTCATAAAGAGACAAAAGCTCAGGCCAGACATCTCCCCTGTAAGTGAACAGATCCAAATACTGACATAAAGTCCAAAGTCAAGAAGTAGGCTGGAAAAATGAGTGAACAAAAAAAGAATCTGACCATAAAAATCTAGCAGCTTTTAGGTGACAGAGAAATTCAAGACACAAACACAGAAGACAATGGTTTGAAAACATTTACAAGCAAAGCTTCAAAGAAAAATCTAGATTGGCTGGAAGCCCAGCAAAAATTCCTAGAAGAGTTAAAGAGATCTAAAAAAAGAAAAAAAATTAAACTGGATAAGAAACTATAAAGGAAAAAATGGGAAAAGAAATGAGTTATCCCAAAAAGTGGAGAATTAAGAGAATTTTAAAGGAAGTACAAAACATTACTAAAGAAAATAACTCCTTAAAAGTTAGAATTGGCCAAATGGAAGTTGATGACTCAACGAAACATTAGGAAATAATGAAACTAAGTCAAAAGACTGAAAAAATAAAAGAAATTATGAAATATTTCATAAGAAAAACAACTGACCTGAAAAATTGATCAAGAAGACATAATTTGAGAATAATTGAACTATGTGAAAACCATGAACAACAACAACAAAAAAATAGAACCTAGACATCACATTGCAAGAAACTATAAAGGAAATCTCTCCAGATATCCTAGAACCCGGGGGCAAAGTATAAATCAAAAAAATTTACCAGTCCCTTTCCAAAAGAAACTCTAGAATGAAAACTCCCAGGAATATTGTAGTAAAATGGACACTTGAGGAAGGACAAGGTAAAGAGGAGAAGGATGAAAATAAGAAAATAGGATGGTGGGAAATACAGAGTCCACAATCATAACTATGAATGTGAATGGAATGAACTCACTCATAAAATAGCAGAATAAATTAAAATCCAACAATATAGAGTCTACAAAAAAACACACACTTAAAACAGAAAGATACATATAGAGTTAAAATAAGGGGCTGGAACAGAATCAATTATGTTTCAGCTAATGTAAAAAAAGCAGAGATGTCAATCAGGATCTCAGACAAAACAAAATCAAAAATAGAGATAAACAGGGAAACAACATTTTGCTAAAAGGTACAATAGACAATAATATCAATACTCAACATATATGCTCCAAATGGCATAGCATCCAAATTCTTAAAGGAAAAGTTAAATGAGTTACAGGAGGAAACAGTAAACTACACCCCCGGAGGACCTCAATTTACACCCTCTCAGATCTAGTAAAATTAACTACAAAATAAGCAAGAAAGAAGTTGAAGGGATGAATAGAATTTTAGAAAAGTTAGGTATGATAAACTCCTGGATACTATTGAATGGGAATAGAAAGAATTGAACTTATTTCTCAGTTGTACAATGAGCCTTCACAAAAACTGACTCTGTATTAGGGCATAAAAACCTCATAAACAGATGCAGAAAAGCAGAAATATTATCCCTTTCTGACAATAATACAATAAAAATTATATTCAGTAAAGGATCTTTGAAGCATAGATAAAAAATTAATTGGAAACTAAATAACTTAATCCTAAAAAATGAGTGGGTCAAAGAACAAATCATACAAACAATCAATGATTTCATTAAAGATAATGACAACAATGAGACAACATACCAAAGTTCATGGGGCACAGCCAAAACAGTACTTAGGGAAAATTTATATCTCAAAATGCCTACATATATAAAAAATAGCAGATCAATTAATTGGACATACAACTAAAAAAACCTAGAAAAACACAATTTTTAAAACCTTCAATTAAACACCAGAATAAAAATCTTGAAAATCAAAGAAGAAATTACCAAAATTGAAAGTAAAAAGGAATTAAACAATAAATAAAACTAGAAGGTGTTTTTTTTCCAACAAACATGAAAATGGATAAACCATTAGCTAATCTGATTTTTAAAAAGAAAGAAAACCAAATTATCAGTATCAAAAGTTTAAAAAGTTAATTCACAACCAATGAGGAAGAAATAGAAACAATTATTAGGAGCTATTTTGCCCAACTATATGCCAATAAAACTGATAATCTAAATAAAATGGATGAATATTTATAAAAATGTGAATGGCCCAGATTAACAAAACAAGAAATAGAATACTTAAACAACACTATATTATTTTTTTAACTTATAAAAATTTTATTTTTTCCAATTACATGTAAAATAATTTATAATATTCTTTCTTAAAATTTTTGAGTTCTAAATTTTTTCCCTCCTCCTCTCCTCCCTTCATTGAGAAGGCAAGTAATTTGATATAGTACAACCCCATCTTAGAAAAAGAAATTGAACAAGCCATAAATAAGCTCCCTAAGGGGAAAAAAAAACTCCAGGACCAGATGGATTTACATGTATATTGTACCAAACATTTAAAGAATAATTACTTTCAGTATTACATAATACTGTTTGAAAAAATAGGTATGGAAGGAGTCCTATCAAATTCCTTCTATGACTTAAATATGGTCTTGAAACCTATACCAGTGAGAGTCAAAATTGAGAAAGAAAACTGTATTCCAATTTCGCTAATGAGTATTGATGAAAAAAAAAAACCTTAAAACACTGGCAATGAGATTATAGCAATATATCACAAAGACCCATACACAATGACAAGGTTAGATTTATACCAGGAATGCAAGACTGGTTCGATATTGAGAAAACTATAAGCACAATTGACCAGCAAAAATCATGTTATTTCTATAGATGCAGGAAAAGTTTTTGACAAAATATAGCACCCATTCCTGTTTAAAGAAAAAACCACTACAAAGCACAGGAATGAATGGAACTTTTCTTAAAATGATAAGTTGTTCAGTCATGTCCAACTCTTTGTGACCCCATTTGGGGTTTTCTTGACAAAGATACTGGAGTGATTTGCCATTTCCTTCTCCAGTTCATTTCACAGATAAGGAAACTGAGGCAAACAGGGTTAAGTAACTTGCCCAAGGTCACATAGTAAGTGTCCGAGGTTGGATTTGAACTCAGGTCATCCTAATTACAGACCTGGTGTTTCATCCACTGTGTCACTGAACTGCCCCAAAAACGTAAAGTAGTATATCTAAAATGAAGAGCAAGCATTATCCAGAGTGGGGAGAAGCTAGAAGCCTTTCCAGTGAGATGAGAAGTGATACAAAGATTCCATTATTGTCATTTTTATTTAATATTGTATTAGAAATATTAGCTGTGGTTTGTCCTTCATTCTTTTTTTTGTCTTCTTAACTTTCTTTTTTTAATTAAATTTTTTATTTTTAGTTTACAACACTCAGTTCTACATGTTCTTGAGTTTCAAATTTTCTTCCCTTCCCTCTCCTTCCCCCTCCCCCCAAAACAGCATGCAGTCTGCTATAGATTCTACATAAACCTTTGCATTAAACTTTTTTACACAATAGTCAAGTTGCAAAGAAGAATTATGACCAATGGAATGAATCACAAGAGAGAAGAAACAAAACCAAAAAAGAACAGAAAAAAAAGAGCAAATAGTTTGCCTCAGTCTACATTCCGACTCCATACTTCTTTCTCTGGATGTAGCTAGCTCTCTCCATCATGCATCCTTTGGAGCTGTCTTTGAGCCTTGTATTGCTGAGGAGAGCCAAGTCTATCAAAGTTAGTCATCACAGAATCAATATGACTGTGGTTGTGTACAATGTTCTCCTGGTTCTGTTCCTCTCACTCAGCATCACATCACGTAGGTTTTTCCAGGTTACTATGAAGTCTGTACCTTCTCCATTTCTTATAGCACAATAGTATTCCATTACATTCATATACCACAACTTGTTCAGCCATTCCCCAATTGATGGGTATCACCTTGGTTTCTAATTCTTTGCTACCACAAAAAGAGCCACTATAAATATTTTTGTACGTACAGGTCCCTTTCCCACTTGTGTGATCTCTTTGGGATACAGCCCTAGGAGTGGTATTGCTGCGTCAAAGGGTATGAACATTTTTATAGCCCTTTGGGCATAGTTCCAAATTGCTCTCCAAAATGGCTGGATCTGTTCACAATTTCACCAACAATGTATTAATGTTCCAATTTTAACACATCCTCTCCAGCATTTATCCTTTTCCTATTTTGTCATGTTAGCCAATCTGACAGGAGAGATGTGGTACCTAAGAGTTGTTTTGACTTGCGTTTCTCTAATCGGTGGTGATTTAGAGCATTTTTTCATATGCCTATAGATGTCTTTAATTTCTTCCTCTGAAAACTGCCTGGTCATATCCTTTGACCATTTCTTAATTGGGGAATGGCTTTTATTCCTATAAATTTGGCTCAGTTCCCTATATATTTTACATATGAGGCCTTTATCAGAGACATTGATTGTAAAGATTTTCTCCCAATTTTCTGCTTCCCTCCTAATCTTTGTTGCATTGGCTTTGTTTATACAAAAATAGTTTAACATAATAAAAATTATTCATTTTGCATTTTGTAATGCTCTCTATCTCTTGTTGGGTCATGAATTCTTCCCTTCCCATAGATCTGATAGGTAAACTATTCCATGCTCTCCCAAATTGCTTATACTATCAGCCTTTATTCCTAAATCATGAACCCATTTTGACTTTATTTTGGTATACGGTGTAAGATATTGGTCTATGCCCAGTTTCTGCCCTACCATTTTCCAACTTTCCCAGCAGTTTTTGTGAAATAGTGAATTCTTAGCCCAGAAGATGGATTCTTTGGGTTTATCAAAGAGTAGATTGCTATACTTGTTGACTTCTGCGTCTTGTGTACCTAAGCTATTCCACTGATCTACCACTCTGTTTCTTAGCCAGTACCAGGTAGTTTTGATGACTGCTGCTTTATAGTACAGTTTGATATCTGGTATGGCTAGGCCACCTTCCCTAGCATTTCTTTTCATTAATTCCCTTGATATTCTGGACTTTTTGTTCTTCCAGATGAATTTTGTTATTATTTTATCCAGCTCTGTAAAATAATTTTTTGGTAGTTCAATTGGTATGGCACTGAGTAAGTAAATTAATTTATGTAAAATTGTCATTTTTATTATATTAGCTCGGCCTAACCATGAGCAACTGATGTTATTCCATTTATTTAGGTCTGACTTTATTTGTGTGAGAAGTGTTTCATAATTATGTTCATATAGGCCCTGGGTTTGTCTTGGCAGGTAGACTCCTGAATATTTTATAGTTTCTACAGTAACTTTAAATGGAATTTCTCTATCTCTTGCTGTTGGGCTTGTTAGTAATATATAGGAATGCTGAGGATTTATGTGGGTTTATTTTATATCCTGCAACTTTGCTAAAGTCATTTATTATTCCAAATAGTTTTTTACTTGAATCTCTAGGATTCTCTAAGTAAATCATCATATCACCTGTGAAAAGTGATAATTTAGTTTCTTCTTTGCCTATTCTAATTCCTTCAATTTACTTTTCTTCTCTTAATGCTAAAGCTAACATTTCTAGTACCAAATTGAATAATAGGGGTGATAATGGACATCTTTGTTTCACCCCAGATCTTATTGGGAATGCATCTAGCTTATCCCCATTACAAATAATGCTTGCTGATGGTTTTAGGTAGATATTATTTATAATTTTAAGGAAGACTCCATTTATTCCTATGCTTTCTAGTGTTTTTAGTAGGAATGGGTGCTGTATTTTGTCAAAAGCTTTTTCTGCATCTATTGAGATAATCATATGGTTTCTGCTAGTTTTGTTATTGATATGATCAATTATGCTGATAGTTTTCCTAATATTGAACCAGCCTTGCATTCCTGGAATAAATCCTATCTGGTCATAGTGTCTTATTCTCCTGATAAGCTGCTGCAATCTTTTTGCTAATATTTTATTTAACATTTTTGCATCAATATTCATTAGGGAAATTGGTCTATAATTTTCTTTCTCTGTTTTGACTCTTCCTGATTTAGGTACCATATTTGTGCCATAAAAAGAACTTGGTAGGACTCCTTCTTCGCCTATTTTCCTAAATAGTCTATAATGTATGGAATTAATTGTTCTTTAAATGTTTGATAGAATTCACATGTAAAACCATCTGGCTCTGGAGATTTTTTCCTAGGGAGTTCATTGATGGCTTGCTCAATTTCTTTTTCTGAGATGGGGTTATTTAGGTAATTTAATTCCTCTTCTGTTAACCTGGGCAATTTGCATTTTTGTAAATATTCATCCATTTCCCTAAGGTTATCAAATTTATGGGCATACAATTGGGCAAAATAATTCCCAATTATTGTTTTAATTTCCTCTTCAGTGGAGGTGAATTCACCCTTTTTATTTCTGATACTGGTAATTTGGTTTCCTTCTTTCTTTTTTTAAATCAAATTGACCAAGGGTTTATCAATGTTATTGGTTTTTTTTCCACAAAACTAGTTCTTAGTTTTATTTATTAGTTCAATAGTTTTCTTGATTTCAATTTTATTAATCTCTCCTTTGATTTTCAGTATTTCTAATTTGGTATCTAATTGGGGATTTTTGATTTGTTCTTTTTCTAGCTCTTTCAGTTGCATGCCCATTTCATTGATCTCCTTTTTATCTATTTTATTCATATAAGCATTTAGAGATATAAAACTTCCCCTAAGAACTGCTTTTGCTGTATCCCATAAGTTTTGGTTTGTTGTTTCATTATTGTCATTTTCTTGAATGAAGTTATTAGTTGTTTCTATGATTTGTTCTTTGGCCCACTCATTCTTTAGGATTAGATTATTTAGTTTCCAATTAATTTTTGGTTTATCTTCCCGTGGTCCTTTATTACAAATAATTTTTATTGAGTCATGATCCGAGAAGGATGCATTGACTATTTCTGCCTTTCTGTACTGGATTGTGAGGTTTTTATGCCCTAGTACATGGTCAGTTTTTGAGTATGTGCCATATGCTGCTGAGAAAAAAAGTATATTCCTTTTTATCTCCATTCAGTTTTCTCCAGAAGTCTGTCATATCTGCCTTCTCTAAAATTCTATTCACCTCCTTAACTTTTTTCTTGTTTATTTTGAGATTAGATTTATCAAATTCAGAGAGGGAGAGGTTGAAATCCCCCACCAGTATGGTTTTGTTGTCTATTTCTTCCTGTAACTCCCTTAACTTCTCCTCTAAGAATTTGCATGCTATACCGCTTGGCGCATATATGTTAAATAGTGATATTGTTTCATTTTCTATGGTGCCTCTTAGCAGGATATAGCATCCTTCCTTATCTCTTTTAACTAGATCTATCTTTGCTTTTGCTTTGTCTGAGATTAGGATTGCTACTCCTGCTTTTTTTACTTTAGCTGAAGCGCAATATATTCTACTCCATCCTTTTACCTTTACCCTGTATGTATCCCCCTGTTTCGATGTGTTTCTTGTAAACAACATATTGTAGGATTATGGTTTTTAATCCATTCTGCTATTTGCCTCCACTTTATGGGAGAGTTCATTCCATTCACATTCACAGTTATGATTACAAGCTGTGTCTTTTTCTCCATCCTGTTTCCCTCTCCCTTTTTGTGCTTTTATTTCTCCCTCCTCCCTTCCACTCCTCAAAAGAGTTTTGCTTTTGACCACCGCCTTCCTCAATTTATTCTCCTCTTGATTTCCCTCCCTTATCTTACCCTTTCCCCCTTGCTACTTCTTCCCTCCCTTCTGACCACCCCCGCTTTTGTTTCCCCTTTCCCCTCCTACTGCCTGTAGGACAGGTTTGATTTCTATACTTATCAGAGTATGTTATTCTCTTCTTGAACCAAATCCAATGAGAGTAAAGCTCATATACTACTCTTCTCCCTCCCTTTTTTCCCTCTACTATAATATGTTTTTGTGCCTCTTCATGTGATGTAATTTACCCTTTTCTATTACCTCCTTACCTCTTCTCCCAGAACCCTCCCTTTACATCTCTCAATTATGTTTTTATCATCATCTCAGTTATTTTATACTGACACCCACAGTCTATGTGTATCCCTTTCAATTGTCATAATAACTGTACTATTCTCAAGATTGACATATGTATATATAATTAACATATATAAAACAATGTAATCCTATATAAGGATGTAAACAATTTGCCCATATTGATTAACAAGGTTTGTGGGAGGGGTTCCCCTTGTTTACCTTTTTATGTCTTTCTTGAGTTTTGTATTTGGAGATCAAATTTTCCATTGAGTTCTGACCTTTTCATCAGGAAGGTCTGGAATTCCCTTATTTCATTGAATGTCCATCTCCTTGCCTGAAAAATTATGCTCAATTTTGCTGGCTAGTTGATCTTTGGTTGTAGTCCAAGCTTCTTTGCCCTTCTGAATATCATATTCCAATTTCTCCTGTCATTTAATGTAGAAGCTGAAAGATCCTGCATGATCCTGACTGTAGTTCCATGATATTTGAATTGTTTCTTTTTGGTTGCTTGCAGTATTTTCTCCTTGACTTGATAATTCTGAAATTTGGCTACAATATTTCTTGGAGTTTTCAATTTGGGATCTCTTTCAGGGGGTGATTCGTAGATTCTTTCTATGACTATTTTCCCCTCTGGTTCTAGGACCTCTGGGTAGTTATCTATGATAATTTCTTGGAAGATATTGTCCATGCTCTTTTTTTCATTGTGGCTTTCCAGTAGATTAATATAATTCTTAAATTATCTCTCTTGGATCTGTTTTCCAGGTCAGTTGTTTTTCCAATCATATATTTCACGTTTTCTTCTATTTTTTCGCTCTTTACATTTTGTTTGACTACTTCTTGATGCCTCATAGAGTCATTAGCTTCCACTTGCTCAATTCTAATTTTTAATGAACTTCTGTCTTCATTTTGCTTTTGAGTCTCCTTTTCCAATTGGTTGATTTCACCTTTCAGGGTATCATTTTATCTGTTTAGATTCTGAATCTCCTTAGCCATTTAGCCGATTTTACTTTTTAAAGATTTGATTTCATCAGTGGTTTTTTTTTTCCATTCTTTCTTTTACCTCCCTAATTTGGTTTTAAAAATCCTCCTTTAGCTCTTCCAGGAATGGTTTTTGGGCTTGAGACCAGTTCACATTCCCTTTTGAGGTATCAGATGTGGGTATAGTGTCAATGCTGCCCCCTTCTGAATTAGTATTTTGATCTTCCCTGTCTCCATAAAAAGTATCAATGGTCCTCAGTTTTTTCGTGTTCTTCTTCGTGTTGGTTAGCTTTTTCCTGGCTTTATAGTGGATTTATGCCTTTGGGGCTCATGGACCTCTATTCCAGGTTTCTTGTTCTGGGAATTGTGAGCCTAGTTACTAGCTTTATGTGTTGTGGCCTTCTGTTTCCTGAGGTGTGGGGGAGGGGTCGTCTGGCTGCTGGAAGTCTCTTCTTCCCCTGGGGCAGCTCTCCAGAAGGGGTGGTCGCAGCTGTTGTCTGTGCTGGTGTCTGCCGCTTCCCCTGGCTGTGCAAAGACATGTCTGGGTTTCTCGTGTTGACCCTTGCTCACTCCACCCTTCTGGGACTCAGGAATTCCCACTGTTTGGGTACCGGAGCCTCATTTCTGTCATCTCTATTCCAGGGTTTTTCCCAAGGTATTCTCTCTGGGTCAGGGAGGGAGGGATGAGAGCCATTTACCTGGCTATTATGTCTCTTGGAAGTTCAAGAAGGCAAGTTTCAAACCTTTGGGCTGCAAGCCTCAGGAGTAGATGTCTTGTGGCCACAGGCACTGCGCTGCTGACTTCCATCGCTTTGACAGACTCCCATCCTGTGTTGGGAGGCCTGGGGATCTCCACCGGTTTCAGGTGCCCAGCTTTCTCCCAGCCTGAATCTTGTCCTTCATTCTTGAAGAGGACTGTGACATCAGGAAAATGATGCCATGACTTGCAATTGAATTGGATTTGAGTGACGAAGGGCTGTGCAAAGTCACCAGTCTCACTTTCTTCTCTGGAGCCCAGTGGCCAGATATTCATCAGGACAGGACAACTGGAGATGATCCAGGATACAGTGGGAGACCTTGGCCTTTTTAAGTTAAGGTTTTTCCAAGTTCTCGCTTTGAGTGAGGCAACACCCATTCAGTGATTAGGCCTGTTTAAGAAGTGAGTCAAGGGATGGTCCCTTTAATAAAAAAAAAATCAAACTGGGAGGGGAAGATCCTTAGAATTGCTGTCCGAAAGAGAAACAAGATCTCCCACTGCATCCTGGGTCATCTCCAGTTGACCTGATCTATATCTGGCCACTGGACCTGGATGGCTCCAGTGGATAAAGAGGCTGGTGACTTTGCACAGCCTTCCCTCACTTAAATCCAATTCAGTCACAAATTATGTTCTTCTCTTCCTGATATCATGGTCCTCTTCAGGAAAAAAGGACAAACCGCAACCTGTGAGTAGTCTGAGCTGTCCCAATGGGGACCCAGCTGGCCAGTTCCAGTTGGGTAACTCAGCTCATCCTCCTTTCCTCTCCCCCACTTCCTTCCCCTCCCCTCTCCTCCCCTCCACTTCACTCTTCTTCCCTCTCCTGTTCCCACATGGGGTATCATGACCTTACGTGAGGGAGTTCTGCCCAGAGGAAAGTAAATTTTGATGGCTGAAACCTACCTAGTTATCTTGGGACTTACAGGCTAAATTTCTTTCTTAAAGACCATGCCTTAAACCCATTTCACTCTGGCTCTCATTGATTGGCCAACAATAGGTCCCTGCCCAAGAAATATTAGCTGTAGCAAAATAAGAAAAGAAAAAGAAATTGCAAGAATAAGCATAGGCAATGAGGAAACAAAACTATCACTTTTTGCAGATATGATGGTTTACTTGGAGAACTCTAGAAAGTCAAGTAAAAAACTAGTTGAAACATTTAACAACTTAAGCAGAGTTACAGGATATGAAATAAACCCCCACAAATCATCCTTATTTCTATATATGCAAAACCCCAGCAGGAAGAGATAAAAAAAGAAATTACATTTAAAATTACTACCCTAGCTGACTCCAACTCTAACCATAAATGCCTCCAACTCCAGCTCAAGATACACAGGAACTATGTGTACACAATTACAATTACAAAGCACTCCACACAAAGACACCTAGATAATTACAGAAATATTAATTGACCATGGGTAAGCCAAGCCAATATAGTAAAAATGACAATACTACCTAAATTAATTCACTTATTCAGTGTCGTCCATACCAATCAAACTATCAAAGAATGGTTTTATTGAACTAGAAAAAATAATAACAGAGTTCATCTAGAGGAACAAAAGGTCAGGAATACCAGGGGAATCAGTGGGAGGGGGAGAGAGAGAGAGAGAGAGAGAGAGAGAGAGAGAGAGAGAGAGAGAGAGAGAGAGAGAAGGGTGCCTAGCAGCACCAGATCTTAAACTATTCTGCAAAGCTGTAATCATCAAAACAATTTGGTACTGGATAAGAAATAGAGTGGTTAATCAATAGAACAGGTTAGGTACGTAATATAGAAAAACAAATGAGTAAAGTAACCTAAGTGTTTGATAAATCCAAAAAATACCAGTTATTGGAGTGAGAACTCGTTATTTGACAGAAACTGTTGGGAAAACTTACAAGTAGTATGGCAGAAATTACACTTAGATCAACATCTCACATTGTATATGTAGTAAGATAAGCTCAAAATGGCTATATGATGTAGACATAAAGAGCAACATCATAAGCAAATTAGTGAAGCATGGAAGAAATTACCTGTCAGATCTATGAATAGGGGGAGAGTTAATAAACAAGTAAGAGATGGGTTCATGGGAGGTAAAACATAACTTTAATTATATAAAAATTTTTAAAAGTTTTATTTTGCACGAACAAAACCAACGCAGCTAAAATTAGAAGAAAAACAGGAAACAGGAAAACAATCTTTGCAGCAAGTTTCTCTGACAAAGGTCTCGTTTCTAAAATATATAGGGAACTGAGTCAAATTTATAAGGATAAGAACCATTTCTGAATTGATAAATAGTCAAGGAGTATGAATAGGCAATTTTCAGAGGAAGATATCAAAGCTATCAATAACCACATGGGAAAAATGCTCTAAATCACTAACAATTAGAAAAAAGTAAATTAAGACAACTTTGAGGTACCACCTCATAGCCATCAGATTGGCTAAGATAACAAAAATGGAAAATGATGAATGCTGGAAGGGATGTGGGAAAGTAGGTACACTGTTAGTATAACTTCAAATTAGTCCAACCATTCTGAAAAATACTTTGGAACCCTGTCCAAAAGGCTATGAAACTATGCATACCCTTTGACCCAGCAATACTACTGCCAGTCTGTACCCTAAGGAGATCAAAGATAAAGGAAAAGGACCTATGTATTAAAAAAACATTAAGAGTTCTTAGTAATGCAAAGATCTAAGACAACTCCAAAAGACTCATGATGGAAAATGCTATCCACATCCAGAAAAAGAACTGTGGAGTCTGAATGCAGATTGAAGCAGACTATTTGCTCTCTCTTTTTTTGTTTGTTTGTTTTTTCTTTTTCGTGGTTCTTCCCATTGGTACTAATTCTTCTTTATAATATGACTAATGTGAAAATATGCTTAAGAGGAATGTATATGTAGAACCTATTATCAAATTGCACAACATCTTGGGGTAGGGGTAGAGGAGGAAGGGGGAGAAAATTTGGAACTCAAAATCTTATGGAGGCGAATATTGAAAACAAAAACTTAATTAATTAATTAAAAAATATTTAGAGGAGCTCTATTTGTGGTGCCAAAGAGTTGGAAACTGAGGGGATGCCCATAAATTGAAGAATGGCTAAACAAGTTATGGTGTGTGTGTGTATGCGTATACATGTACATACATATATGATAGTATACTTGTGCTATAAGAAATAATAAAGGGGGTGGGTTCCCGAAAAACCTGGGAAGACTTGTATGAACTGATGAAAGTGAAGTTAACAGAACCAGGAGAACAACCTACACCATAATAACAATATTGAAAAGATTATCAGTTGTGAAAGACTTAGTAACTCTGACAACACAATGACCTACCACAGTTACAGGGGACTCATGATAAAATATGATATCCACATCCAGAGAAAGAATTGATGGACTCAGAGTGCAGATTGAAGTGTATTTTTTCCTTTCTTTTCTTTTTGGAGGGGGGGAGGGGGGATGTAGCCAATGCAGAAATATCTTTGCATGACTATAAATATTTGTAATAAGTTTTGCTTTTCCTGCCTGCTTATTGGGTATGAGAGGGAGCAGGGGAGGACGAGAATTTGGAACTAGAAAAAAAAAGAATAACGAAATGTCTAAGCGCTTTAAAAAATAATTGAAGGAAATATAAATTTCATTTTGAAGCTAGTGAAAATAAAAATATAATTTTTTCCCATTCATGTTCATGAATCCCTTAAAATTCATCCATGGACTCCTTGGTCCATGGGTTCCAGGTTAAGAACCCCTATCCTATAGAGAGGTATCTTCAATACCAGGACATAAGTTAACCTTTAACCTTGTTCATCTTGACCAAGTTCCTCTTAGTCATGCTCTCTATAGGGACAAAGGGGGAATAAGCAGGACTTGGTCATTGATTTTATAGGAGAGGTGAGAGTGCGAAGAGTCAAAGATGGCCCCATGGTTACAGGGAAGTGAAGGAAAGGGAATGATGGTTCAATAGACAGAAGGTGAAGTCAGAAGGGAGAGCAGATTGAGTTTGAGGCACCAGGGGGATAGCCAAGTGATGTTCTCATCCCAGCTCTTTTGTGAAGAAGCTGGGTCACCTTGAGTAGGTCACTTGCTTTACCTAGGCCTCAGTTTCCCTTTCTATGACATGGAGGCACTCATCCCCACCCTTCTGAGCCCCAAGGTGAGAATGAAGTTCACAAAGTAGGGAATAGGTCGCCCAGTGAAGTGACAGGTAGTTTACACCTGGGGATCAGGACCCAGGGATTTTTTCTGAACCCAAAGCAAGGGTTGGGCGGGGCAGTGGAAGGTGGTGTCCTCAGTTCCCAGGCAATGCATCCTGGCAACCTTATGGGTATGACAAACACCAGCTAAGAGACAGAGACTTCAGATGAGGGAGTACTAGCCACCCTCTCAGTTATAGACCCCTAACATGAAGCTGCTCTATTTTGGGGGGCTCATTTTTGCCTTGGAAATGTGGGGTATGGAGCAGTTGGGGGTGGGAAGGGCAAGGGTAAGGGTATGGGAGATGTCTCTCCTGGGGTATGGCCTTTTACCTTCCCACCCCACCCCCAGTCAGAATGGATTGTTGTCTCTGAAGGTACCTCAGGATTACTCATCTTGGAGGATTGCAAGAGCTTAGTCCCTAACCTGCTTCCTGACCTTACAGACCAGGTTCTGAGAGGTAAGCTATCCTCCTGGGGAGGCCCCTAGGGTGGGAGGGAGCCTGAGGGCAAGGCAAAGGGAGGGAAGTCCAGGGTGAACCTCAGCACCAAACTCTGGGTCCCCTTGAGCCGCCTAACCTCCCCAATGTAACTACCTTTGAGTACTCCCTTCTAAACCACCCCAAAGGTCCCCTATCACACAACAGAGATTTCCACCTTCCACTCCCCACTCTGGGAATTATATGGTATGCTGAGAAGAGTTCTGTATTTGGAGTTAGGAGAGCTGGGTTCAAAGATGTTTTATGGCTTTCTACAGGTATAACCAATCACTTAACTTTTCTGTTAAAAATGTAAATCTTGGGGCAGCTAGGTGGCACAGTGAGTAGTAGAGCACCGGCCCTGGAGTCAGGAGGACCTGAGTTCAAATTTGACCTCAGATATGTGACACATTCACTACCTGTGTGACCTTGGGCAAGTCACTTAACCCCAATTGCCATGCCAAAAAAAAACCCCAAAAATGTAAATCTTGCAGCTTGGTGACACAGTGGATAACGGTGGATTTGTATTCAGGAAAACCAGAGTTGGAATCCTGCCTCAGACTCTGGCCTGTGGGACCCTGGTCAAGTCACGTCATAGCTCTTTGGCTCAGTTTTCTCACCTGTAAAATAGAGATAGCAGGACATATCTCAGTCAATAAGCATTTATTGAGTACTTACTGTGTGCCAGGAACTGTATCTCAAGTGAGATAATATATGTATACTACTTGGGGGCAATGAGGTGGTACGGTAGATAGAGTAAGTAAGCTTAGGGTCACAAAGATCTGAGTTCAAATCCGGCCTCGGACATTCACCGGCTGTGTGACCCCTGGACAAGTCACTTAGTCTCTGTCTGCCTCAGTTTCCTCATCTGTAAGATGGGGATAATAATGGCACCTACTTCCCAGGGTATCTATAAGGATTAAATACGATGATATTTTCAAAGCGCTTGGCACAGCGCCAGTTACCTCCAGAGCAGGCACTATATAAATCTTAGCTGTTATTACTTACAAACCTTAAACCGCTATATAAATGCTTGCTATCATTTTGCTTCTTTTCCTCTGGGACTTTGTTTCCCTACCCGTAAAATGAAGCGTTTATGGAAGCCAATCGCTGAAGTCCTTTTCGTCTCTGGATTCTACAGGCAGACGCAATTCTGCCCACGTTGCAAAGAAAACCAAGGCCTTGAGAAGTCATGCTCATTGTCAACCCATCCCTTTGCCTTAGGGCCGGGAGCAAACCTCTTTCATTATGATCTGAGATGCAGGTGAGGGAATCACTGGATGCAGAATTGGAACCAGTATTAGAGTTCATCTAATCTAATTCTCCAGCTTTACAGATGGGGAAACTGAGGCCCAGAGTAAATAAGTGGTTTTCTCAGGGTTTTCAAGCCAGAATTTGCACTCAGGTCCTCTGACTCCAATTAGATGCATGGGTTCCTGTGATGCTCTTATGGGTGCAAAGGGCACAAGGAATCCAGATCACCAAGCAGTTTGGGTGCAGGCTTGCCGAAGCTACCCTGGACTGTGAATATCTCTGAGGCACAGGAACCTGGCTCGGTCATCTACGTGTTCTCTTTCAACTGCTCCTGCCCAGCCACCGTAGAGCTCGACAGCGTGAAGCCCCCCAGCTCCTTCTTTAACCAGCCCAGTACATATAGATATCACCTACGGCATTTTGTAGAGGTATGAGGGGCCAGGTTGGGTTGGTGAAGGAGGTCTAAGAGAACCAGGGCTGGCCTCAGACAAACTTTCTATCAACTCTTACTTAAGGCTCCCTTTGGCTGGGTAGGTGGGTGGGTAGGGGATAAATACCTTAGACACTGAGTAGGAACTTTGGGATGTCGATGCGTTGACCTTCTCTGCCTTAGTTTACTAATCTGTAAAAGGAGAGGATTGGATTGAATTCAATTCAACAAATATTTAGGAGGGCCTACTCTAGGCAAGGTGATGAGGTCCCTTTCAGCTCTGCATTTCTATGATGCTGTGAACCAGACATAGCCCCTCCCCTTAAAGCGATATAGAGATATTGAGAGAGAATTCCCAGAGCAGAGGAGGTCTGAGAGCCCTGGGCATTTGCAGGGTTCCTAGGATCGAGAGCTGAATGGGACCTTAAAAGTCATCTAGGTTGGTCAGGGGTAGCTAGGAGGTACAGTGGAGAGAGTGCCGGGCCTGGAGTCAGAAAGACTCATCTTGAGTTCAAAACTGGCCTCAGACACTTACTAGCTGTGTAACCTTGAGCAAGACACTTAACCCTGTTTGCCTCAGTTTCCTCTCTCTAAAATGATCTGGAGAAGGAAATAGCAAACCATTCCAGTATCTCTACCAATGAAACCCCAGATGGGACCTTAAGAGTCAGACATGACTGAAAAACAACAAAACAAAAACAAGAAGATTGGTCTAGTCCAGAGGTTCCAAACTTATCTGGCCTACCATTCCCTTTTCAAAAAGAAAATAGCTCCCCTTGAAAACCTACTTTCTTTAATCCTTTAATGGTTTTTTTGCATCATAAAAAATTTTTTTAAATGATGCATCTTAAATTTAATAATTTATTGTAAATTTTGGGGGTTTTTCCTGCATTAAAATTTTGGTGTCACAATTTGTGTCATGTAACCATATAGTATAATATTGTCAACAAGTCATTACACGCACGTATTCCTGTCGATGCATGCTGGACTTTGGAAAATGTGCTACACGCTTGCCTGCCAACACTTGCTTGTTAAGACCTGTTGGTGGACTTGACCACTGTTTGGTTGTAACTTGCATTTTTTGTGTTTATTTGGAAAATAATGTAATCACTATGACTTTAACTCTCTTACACAACAGATGAAATACTTGTAAATGGTTTTTCAAAATTTTCTTATTAGTTTCTTTATGCTTCCACCACCCCCTTATTTTTATTCAACAGCCCACAATTGCACCTTGGGCTACTACTGCCCTGCCCCGATCATTCTAGCACCCCCCAAGGGATGGTAACACCCACTTAGGGAATCTATGGTAGTCCAACCTTCTTATTTTATATATAGATGAAAAGGCCTAAAGAGATCACACATGCCAATTCCTACCTGTTCCCCTAGACCCTGACTCTTAGGAAGAGCCTTCAGGACACCCTTAAGGTGGGGGTCCAAGGGATGTAGCTACTTCTAATTTCTCCAGTCTACCTCCACCATCCTGAGGAGCTACCCCTACCTGCCCCTTCTGGGATATGAGTTCCTGGGAACGGACTGAGATCTAAGAATAGAGGAAAAACATGATCTGGGCAGGATATTTCTTTCTAATTAAAAGAAAAGGCCGCCTTTTGTTTTTGCAACACATTTGATTCAGAATCTCTCCCTCCCCACTGCACATCTCATCCAAGGATCCTTATATGGGAAGGAGTAGAGAAGGCAGGATAAGACAGCCCTACAAAAATGATGAGTGAGGGCCAGAAGAGCAACGTGAGAAAGACAGAGAGAAGGACAATGGAAGTCCTAGGATATGCCATGAGAAAGACTACAGAAGGGGGTGTGAAGAAAATACTTCATGGCCTGGTTTGTAAAGCCTCGTAATATTTGGCTTAGATGTTTTAAAGGTTAAATTTTTAAACAGGGCAGTGTGAGAAAAGCAGCACACACACACACACACACACACACACACACACACAATTTGGCATAAAATGTGCTTTGAAATCATCGATTTACGATGTTAAAATAACCCAAGTCACCACGCTACTGCTTCTTGGTCAAAGTTAAGGGGAGAAAGGAATTCTTTACTCTAGCGATTACCCTGGTTGCTCATAACAAGGTGCATCCTGAAGCTTCCTATCTAAACTAACTCTTCTTGTTAATTAGGTGCTAATTTGGTTGTTAATTTTTGCGTCTCTTGGGACTTGCCTAAAGTCACATAGTTAGTACATTGTGGAGACCGAGTCTAACTGCAGTGCTCTCTGGTTCTTCAGGGGCTCTGGAATGCTCTAATAATAGCAAAACTATATCGTTTTAAGGTTTTGTAAAATGCTTTGCAAAATTCTCATTTTACCCTCACAACAACCATGGGAGATATTTGGTCATTTTTTCAGTCGTGTCCAGCTCTTCATGACCCTATTTGGGGTTTTCTTGGCAGAGTTACTGGAAGATTCACCATTTTCTTCTCCAGTTCATTTTACAGATGAGGAAACTGAGGCTAACAGGGTTAAGTAACTCGCCCAGGGTCACACATCTAGTAAGTGTCTGATGCCAGGTTTGAACTCAGGAAGATGAGTCTTCCTGACTCCAGGACTGGGGCTCTATGCACTATGGCACTACCTAACTGTCCCTGAGAGATAGGTAAATTATTATCCACATTTTATAGATGAAGATACTGAGGCAGACCAGAGTCACAAAGCTACTAAGTATCTAAGGTGAGATTTGAACTTCCTCACTCTGGGTCTAGCACTCTATCCACTATGCCAGCTATGAGGTACTCACTGGACACTGTCATGCTTGCCCCTAGATGACCTTAAGCAGTGCGGCCAGGCTGGATGCCCGGCGGGTAAACCACTACCAACTCAATCTGAAGCTTACGTGTTTGGGAAAAACTTGGAATTTGCTCCTGTCTGTTGAGGTGTTTAAGGTCCATGGTCACCCCATTTGTCTGGGCCGCTTTGCCAGCACAGGTAAGGTGGGCACAGGGTGGACACAGAGGTTCTTGGGAGCTTTGCCTCAGCCTGGCCCCAGCACCTTTGGCACAGTGATGTGGGTCTCAGTGAACACTCTCTATCGTTCTTCTGGCACCATGCCCATGACCTGGAGCACATGGGGAGGGGTGATGCCTCCTCCTATGCCTTTTATAAAACCCTTTTTTCTGGCACTTGAGAGCTAGAGAGGAAGCGAGAGGGGGAGTCTCCTCTATTAGCAATCTAGCACAAAGAGGCAGTGGGTCAGAATGGAAGGAGCACTGAATTGAGAGACATAGAATCTGGGACCGAATCCCCCCCTCTTGTAACCTCTCTGAGTCTCAACCTCCTTCTCTGTGAAATGAAGAAATTAGACCAGATCCTTTTTAAGGTCCTTTCCATCCTTTAAATCCTGTGATCTTGCCTGGGGCAGCTGGGGACAAGGTGCAGGTTCTGGAGACTGTGGAACCCCAATCGCCAATCTACGTGGTGCTGCTCCGCAGAGGTCTGACCAGTGTCAAGGTGAGCCCAGAGGACCAGGGCTTGGGAGCCTGGAGCTTGGGGACTGAGGGGGAGAGCAGTAGGCAAGGGCTAGCCATCTCTAAACCCCAGGCAGCCAGGCGTAGACTTGTAGAATAATAGAGATTCTAAGCAGAGGAGACATTGTGAGGAAGGGCGATCGAGAAGGTCTAGCCTAGCGGAGAGCATGCTGGGCTTGGGAGCAGGAGGGCCAGTGTTCGTGTCTGGATGCTTCCTAGCTGTGTGACCTATCTGTAAAATGGGGGTACGAGTAGCACCTACTTTACCGGGTTGTTGTGAAAATCAAGTGAGAAGCTAAAAGCAAAGCATTCTGCAAACCTTAAAGCCTTATCTAAATGTTAGCTATGATGGTGATGGTGATGACGATGATGATGACGATGATGCAGTAATAATAACATTATGGTAGGTGGCATAGTGGATAGAATGCCAGGCCTGGAGTCAGAAAGACCTGAGTTTAAATCTCGCCTCAAACACTTACTAGCTGTGTGATCCTGGGCAAGTCGCTTAACCCCATTTGCCTCAGTTTCCTCATCTGTAAAATGAGTTAGAGGAGAAAATGCCAAACCACTCCAGTATCTTTGCCAAGAAAACCCCAAATGGGGTCATGGAGAGTCAGACATAACTGAAAAGACCAAGCAACAACAAACTATATCATGGTATTATATGACGTCATATACAAAGTATATATAATTATATTATATAAAATAACAGATAAAATTATGTAATTATCATACATCTAATATTATATACTCTCTATCATGCTATGTAATATTACACATAATATTATTGTATATCGGAAATAATAATCAGACATGGGACACGAGTGGCTATATACAGGGAAGCAGTGGAAGAGACAGGTAGGTATAGGATTTTCTCAATTTACAGATGAGGAAACTGAGGGAAGTGAATAGCTCCAGGTCACTTGGCTAGTAAGTATCAGAAAGTGGATTCAGATCCGGATCTTCTGATTCTGGACCCAGCACTCTTTCCCTTATCACAGTGAAGTTGGTTTGTGGAGAGCTTAGAGAAGAAGAGGCCCAAGCTGGGGTCCCTGATTGCCCACTCCAGCCTCTTTCCCCGCAGATGGCGATCACAAGCGCCCAGGACACGCGAGACTTCTCTATTAATGAGCTGGGGCAGGTGCTAACCCCCAGCCAGGGCCTCATTGGTAGTGCCCACAAGGTGAGTGTCGCTTGCTTGCTGGGGGCTGGGGGAAATGGATGAGACACTGAGGTGGGTTTGTGGGGGCCCCAGAAGGAGGGAGGAATGATGGGAAGTGTGCAGGGTGAAGGTTAAGAAAACTTCTAGGCTGAAAGAGAGGGAATGGTGGGTAAGATGAATATAGGAAAGATGGTCCCAGGCTCAGGCTTCTTTTTGCACTGCCTGCTGCCCAAATGATCTGTTCATTAATTCATTCAACCAATACGAATTAAGCACTTATTGTATACAACCAACAAGCATTTATTGAGAGCACTCTGCTGAGAGCCAAGGATACAAAGAAAAGCAAAAACACAAAACCAGTCCCTGCCCTTTGTACTCTAATGGGGGAGACCATGTGTATGTACAGTACCTGTTTACAGAGTAGAAGCAAGGTCACCTTAGAGGGTCATAGGTGGATTACTAGGAAAACACCATATTGGGCCCTGAGGAAGAAAGGCAATTTAGATGCACCCCTTACCCTCATGAGATTACCATCTAATACACAGAGAAGAAGAATAGTATTCTGTGGAGAGAGCCTTAGAGGGGCCCAAACCATGTGCTACATGAGATTTCAGGGAGAAAGTGACTCTCAACCACAAGGAGTAGAGAGAGAAGAACTGGGATTTGAGTTGGACTTTAATAGATGGATAGGAATCGGAAAAGTGAAGAGAGAGAGGCATGAAGGACGTTCTGAGCCATTTAGGGTATATGCAGAATGGGGGAAGAGATTCATTCACTTGCACTGGAGTATAGAATGTGCGAAACAAAGAAATCAAGCTGGAAAGGTAAGATCAAACTATGAAAGGCCAGGCACAGGTATTTTGGAGGCAGTAGGGAGCCAGTAAAGATTGTTGAGCTTAGAAGCCTGGAGTGATCAGTTCTGTTGATAAGGAAGATGATTCTTGGGATGATTCTTGGCCTAAAGAGTGGTTTGTTGCTTGGTACAGGGGGCAGAGCAGGGTGGAGCAAACTGAGAGTTGTAAGGATGCAAGCCTGGTGGTGATGAGGGCCTCCATTAGGGTGGTGGTGATTACAACAGAGGAGAAGGGAGGGTGTGATATTTTGGAAGTGCTGAGATAGGGGAAGTGAGGAAAAGGGAAGAATCGAGAACAACCCCAAGGCTCCAAAGCACGCTCTTCTCACTCTTCCCCTCATTAAAATTCAAATATCCTCAAGGTCTGGAAAAACAGCTGATTAAGAGGCAGGGAAGCATGGCCTAGTGGTTAGAGAGAGTGAAAGACCTGGAATCAGTAAAACCTAAGTTTAAGTTCTACGTTGAACACTTACTAGTTGTGGGGCCCTGGGCAAATCACTTAGCACCTCTGTCCCTCAGTTTCCCCGTCTCTAATTATGACAGAGCCAAACTCAAGGACTTCTTTAGTTCCCTCCTAATTCTAAATCTATACTCCTATGACTAAACCAATGCACACTGAAGTGTAATCATAATAATAATGATGATAATAAGCCAACATTTATGTGGCACTTTGCAGCTTACAAAGGGCTTTATCTGAGGTGAGCAGGGCCAATGTTATTATCCCCATTTTACAGAGGAAAAGACTGAGATTCAGAGAAGATCCCCACAGGTAGTAAATGGATTGAGTCAGCCTTTAAATCTGGGTTTCCTACTCTATTCACCCCCAGACTTTCTCAGAGTGAATAACCAATAGCTTAATGTGTCAACCCTTTCTAGGGTAGTAGTATTTTAAAAGCGGGGTTCTTTAACCCAATAAACCTTATTAAAGGTCCAAACTCCAGAAGGACATCTTATCTTCATATGTCCTCCAGGCCTGCATAATATTTATTGCATGGATGAATGAATGAATGAACAAATGATGCTGTTATGATAGGGTTCCAGTTAGTGTGGCAGGCTCATGGACCTTCACCCTCTATTTTGGTTTTCTCCTGGGTCTCACCTCAGCACTTCCGGCTGAAGATCATGGTCGCTGATGGACAAGGCAAGAGTTGCCAAGGGACCCTGACAGTGGAGGTTCTGCCCAATCCCTCCAACAAGGTCTCCTTTGGGTAGGAAATCTTCCTCCCTCTGGGTCTAGGGCTGAATCCTACATCCTGGGGAAGACAGAGGAATCTGGCCCCAAGCTGCAGCTCCAGGAGCAGCTTCTCTTTAGCACTTTGCCTTGAGACTGTCCTTACTTTCTTAGGAGCCCCCAGGATCAGTTTCTAGTCTGGGGATTTGGAGGCATGGATGTGGGAGGGAAACATTGTGGTACGATGGAAAAAGTCTTGGTTCTGGAGTTAGAGGCCCTCGGTTCAAATCTTCCTCCTGAAGCTTGTTACCTTGGCTTCTTAACCTCCATAGGGCCATCCGTAAATGGGATGGGAGAAGGGAGAGATTGGACTAGGTGGCCTTAGGGGGCCATTCTAGCTCTAGACTACAATCTTATGACTTCTTCTACCAGAGCTCCAAAGAGGAGGTAGGAAGAAGGCCTTGAACATAGAAGGCAGCTAAAAAAATGTTTATTGTATTTTTAATGGTCTTATTAAGAAAAAGAGACTAACATTTTATTTCATTCCAACAATATTTACTGAGTTCCATTTAACTCCAAACTTCTTAATGATTAGAAATGTCCAAAAGTTGAATGGTCGGGCCCTGGTATTAGTTAGACCTCCCCAGAGGTCTTTAGGGGAATCTAGATGGCCACTCATCAGGGAAGTTGTCTCTGGCTTCCAGCGTAACCCCTCTCTGGTCCATCTTTCACATGGTTGTCTGGGAAATCTTCTCTTGCCTACTGAATGAAGCATAAACTCCTGATCCTGGCATTCTCAACCATTCCAATCTAACTCCAACTCACTCGTCCAGACCTTTCTCATCCTACTCTCTTTCTCCCAGCCCAACTGAACTATTCTGGGTCTCCCATTCTCATTCTCTCCCCTCTGAGGTAGTGCAGAGAGGTAAGAGGGGACTGGGTCTGTGTGACCTTGGGGATCAGTCACAGGATCACACAGCTTTCAACTCCCCTATTTTATGGACGAGGAAACTGAAACCCAAGAAGGT
The DNA here is from genome assembly GCF_011100635.1 of Trichosurus vulpecula. NCBI lineage: Eukaryota > Metazoa > Chordata > Mammalia > Diprotodontia > Phalangeridae > Trichosurus > Trichosurus vulpecula. The sequence continues at coordinate 119,192,662 of NC_050581.1, read as the reverse complement.
AAGTCTCTTTATTTCTCCGAACCTCTGTCTCCTCCTTGTACAATGGGAGTCATAACACTTGCATAATTCCATCCACAGGGTTATTGCAAATATAAAGTGAGATAAGGCGTATAATGAATACTGTAAGTTACATATAAGTGCCTTTGCTTGTGCTTTCCCAGAATGCCTCAGATGGATTTCTCCTGGCCTCCTCCCCCCATCTCCATTTCCTTATATTAAATCCTTCTCTTCCTTTAAAACTTACATAATATACTATTTCAGGAAGCCTTCCTTGATGTTCCAGGTTAAAGAGATTTCTCCCTTCTCCAATTTCTTATAGCATTCTCCCTGGACTTCCCCTTTACATGCATCCCACTCTCTCTTGTAGCATTGATATTTAAGTCCATATGAATGAATAAATTGAATACCATTTATTAAGCACTTACTCTGTCCACTATGCTACTGTCTTTCAATGCTTATTGAATTGAATGTTGGAGAGGGGATACCTATTCTGACTCTGAGATCTTGTGATCTGTGATTCTGAATGTAGAATGTGTTCAGCTCTGGGCTGGGTCTCAAGGGGCTGCCCAACTATAGCCACCTCTCTCTTTCTCATCTGGTTACTCTGCTCAGGTTGGGGAGGGGGGGCGGCAATGCTAGGGAATAGATCTGTAAATGGGAAAGTATTTAGATTTCTTGGGCATGTAGGATTCAATTCCAGACCTTCAACATCTCTGAAGACCTAGAAGCTGGCAAAGTGGTTGGCCAGGTCCGAGCCAATGGCGACCGTGTTCGATATGAGATCATTGAGCCTATCCCCTGCCCCTTATACTCCATCAGTTCTGGTGAGCCTTCCTGGGTATGGGGAAGATTTGGGGATGGGCCTGGGCAAAGGTGACCAGGACAGGTGGGATGGGGGTGTGCGCTGTGGGCTGGTCCATAGGTTCACTCCTCCCTACCTGCCTTCACAGGGAATGGACAGATACAGACCACAGCTCCTTTCGATCTGGTGCGGAGCCCTGGGGCTGTGGTCACAGAGTTACAAGTGAAGGCATATGATCCATTTCAGCCCTCGATTAGTGACCAGCTCAGTGTCACCATCAATGTGCAGCCCATCAACACCTGGGCCCCTCGCTGCACCCCTGCTTTGCTAGTGTGAGTTGTTAGCAGCCAGACTCTGCCCTTCTGGATGCTTCTACTCATATGTAACCCACACCACCCAGAGCCCACCAAGCCTGGTGCCCAAGATAGCAGAGGCTTCCTGATTGGCTGAAAATGAGCCTATGATTATAGAATAAACCAAGGAACTCAGTCCATGGAGTCCAAAGGTATCCTTCCTAGTCCAGGGGGAGTATGGACGGCCAGGACAGGTTAGGCCTGGGAGGATTGTAGGATAGTTTAGGGCCTCCTAGTCTAGAACTGACATTGTATTTGCATTTCCAATGACTTTTCCTTGTATGGATTTCTGAATTTTTGTATATTGTTTCACTTCTGTATAAATGCTAGAAAACATATTGTTATGGCTGTTGTTTTATTTATCTGTCTGTCTGTCTGTCTATCTATCTGTCTGTCTGTCTGCCTGTCTGCCTACCTGCCTGTCTGTCTGTCTATCTATCTATCTATCTGTCTGTCTGTCTGCCTGTCTGCCTACCTGCCTGTCTGCCTGCCTGCCTGTCTGCCTGTCTGCCTGTCTGTCTATCTGTCTATCTATCTATCTATCTATCTATCTATCTATCTATCTATCTATCATTAGCCAGGGAAGAGAAGGGAAAGGGTATGCTAGCACAGTACCTCACACATAGCAGGACTGTTGATTAACTGATTGACGGGAAAGGGAATTGGAGAACGTAGCAGCGAGAGGAGGGGTATGGGGATAAGTGATTAGAAATGAGGAAGAGAAAAGCCTCTGAACCAAGGAGCCAAGTTTGCTGAGGGACCGGAAAGGTCCTTGAAGAAATGACTGTGTGGATTCAAGGATCAAGGAAATTTTTTAAATTGTGAAATGAAAGCGAAAAGGACTGAAGGAAACATCCCCAAGATGGGCTCTGAGAGGAGCTGGTATGATCAGAAATAGACCGAAGGTCAGGTAGGCCTAAGGCCCAGGGTAGAGGTCTTTCTTATCCTTCAAGGTGTTTGTTTTATGGCCCCTTAAAGGGACTTCCACACAGGACTGGTGCTTAGAGCCTTTCAGAGTAGAATGGAGTTGGGAAATTTTGTTGATACAGGTTCCCTGCTGGTCCTTTCCCTTGGCCTTTGAAATAGCCTTTCCAAACAAACATAAAATGCTAGAGTTGGGAGGGGCCTTGGAGAGCATCCCATCCAACTCATCCTTCCCCTCGCTCCTCATGATGAGAAAACCAAGAACTAGGAAGGTTAAGCAATTCTTCTGTGATCACATAACTGGCCTTCTCTTTCCAAATCAAAGCTTTCCCCAATGTACCAGCACTGTCTTCCCCTTGAATATCCCTCACTTTGATTCTTAACACCAACCCCCACATCTTTCCAACAGCAAACAAGTCCCAGAGACCATTCCCGTGGGCAGCATCCTGATGACTCTGGCCTGCTCTGACCCAGACTCCAGCAGCAGCACCTTTCATTATCAGCTCTGGCACCACAATGAGACCAAGTCAAGCCACAGCTTCCGCCTGCAGGGTCCGGTCCTTCAGGTGCCACCCCAGCCTCACTCCTGACCCAGGGTCTCTCTGGACACCACCAGGAGCGGTCGTCGACCCTGGGAATCCATTTCCAGAATGGGCAGTCCTGGACCTGATACAGCAGCCAAGGGCTAGGATTTCCACCAAGGCTTGGCCCTGTGACTTGCTGTGGGGAGGGTGGAGAGTGGGTGGCTTTATATAAATATATATATAGTACATACATATATGTATATGTATACATACATATATATAATATATATATATATTCCTTACCCTTCCCCAAACACTTTCATATCTATTTGATCCTCACAAGTTTATGTAGTAAGGACAGGAAAGAGAGAGATTATTCCTCCTATTGAACCTCTCTGATATCCTTATTAGGCATTATGAGGTGTTAGAGTTATCTGTGTTTGTATTTTATACTCTAGTGTATGCTTCAAAGAGCCTGGGATGGGGTCTTCTCTAAATCCTGTGTCTCCCCTGCTCCTAGCACAGTGTTCCACACACACGGAGTGCTTAATAATTTTGTTCAATAGATAGATGAGGAAAATGAAGCCTGGATAGATTAAGTCATTCAACAAGGTCACACAATTCAGTTAGACAAACGTTTATTGCAAATCTATGTTCAAGGTTCGGTTCTGTTTATGTTGTGGGTAATACCAATATTTCAGTAGAGAGAAACCTTGATTGGCCTGGGTCCTAGGAACTACCATAGCAGTTAGGAAGCACAGCAGATAATGAGACAGACTTGAAGGCAGGAAGACCCGAGTTCACATCCTCCCTAACACCTCCCAATTCATGTCATTAAACTTTCCCAGCTTCAGTTTTTTCATCTATAAAATGAAGTTAGTAATATCATTGGGTAGTTATGAGAATGAGTTATCACATGTAAAGTATCACATGTAATGTACTATATAAATGTGAGGTATTATTCATTTGATACCCTTCCTCAGTATTGGGGTGACTATTTTTATGGGAATGCCAAAGGGCGAAGGATCTATGGTAAGGGGCGTAGAGGGTGAGTGTTTCCCCTGAGTGCTGCTATGTGAGAAACTCCCCCTCCGCCTTTTTCACCCAGGAGAATCCCTCTGGAACACATTAGCTTCTCCTGAGTTTGGGGTGGCATCAACCCTGTTCATTCAATCAAACCCTAATCAATCCTGTTCAGCGTCTGAGATTCTTTCTCCTCTCTCTCTTCTCTCTTGGCAGGTGAACAGTACACTAGACTATGACTCGTCTGCACCCAACGTCCAGTACAGGGCCACCATCCTGGTGACTGACAGTGGCCAGCCCCCCCAAACCAGTGAGTTCTCTTGGGCCTGGGCTTCGTCCAACTTCCCCCTTTCCTAGGGTTAGAGTCTATCAGGACCCAGTTCTCCTCCCAGCTCCTTCTCTATATCTGACCTCAGGGGCCTAGATTTCTTGTTTCTCGTGTACCGGTGGCCTCAATTTGCCCTGCTGTAACCTCTAATTAGATAGCATCCTGCTTGGTACATACTGCTTCCTTTCAGGAGGACCTCACCTAGCCCCTTAGTCCAGAAACTCCCTGAGGATGGGAACAATGTCTCTCTCTCAAACTCTTGACTCCCAAAAGCCAAGAGCTTTCCCCTTTCTCAGCCTTTAGTTCCTGGAGGCCAGGGACCCCATATCCCCCTCATGCCAGCTGTTACCCAAGGAACAAAGTTTGAATGGAGGCTCCCCAAAAGTAGGTGCCTGGTCTCCTCAATGTAGGTATTTCCTGAGGGGGGGGCTGTCATTCCAGTCTTCCAGTGGCATCTAGGTGCTGCTGCATGCAATGGGAAATTGGGGAAAATAGTCTGAATGAAGCTCCCGGTCTCTTCTTCATCCTCCCACCCCTATCCCCACCACCAGGCAAAGTGCCAGTGCTGGTGACAGTGACACCAGTGAATGAGTATTCTCCGATCTGTCCTGCTCACACATTCCTGGTCAGAGAAGATGCTCCTCATGGTACACTGGTTGGCACCGTCCTTGGCTCAGACCGTGACTATCCACTCAACAGCATTGACTACCACATTTCAGACTCATCAGCCAACTTCTACATTGACCCTCGCAGTGGTACCTACCTTCCACCATAAGCTTAACAAAACTTCCCCTTTTCCCTTAAATTGTAGTTTCTTAACCTGGGCTCCATGAACTCTGTTTTGTTTTGCTTTTAATTTTTAATATTTCCATATATTCTGAGAAGGGACCAATGGGTTTTACTTTGACAAAGGGGTCCAAATATAAACAAGGTTAAGAGCCCCTTTGGGGCATCTCCTACTTTCTCTCATTATTACTGGTCCCTCTTGTGTACCACAGAGAAAGAGGGGAAATATTCCCAATTCTCCAGCACTTTTAGGGCTAAAAAGCACATTCCTCATAAGAATGCTTAGAGGCAGGAAATTTCAGGACGATTATCCCAGGGCTTTGTGAAAATCTTTAATCAATGCTTTCATTCATTATCTCTTTTGCAAATGAAGGAACTGAGGCTTAGAAAGGTTAAGTGATTTATCTCTAATCATACAGCTAGTAAGTGTTGGAGACAGAGCTTAAACCCAAGACTTCAGTTTCTAGAAATGGTGTTTTCTCCATCACACCCCAATGCCTCTGAGACAGAGGGCCTGGGAGAAAAGTTGGACTCGGGCTTGGAATCAGGGTTTGGGAAGTTGAGGAGGACAAACTTCCCTGTCAGGCAAACTCCATCTTCTGGCATCACTGGACTATGAAAAACAGAAGACATATATGCTGGTGATCTTTCTAACTGATCGAGACCAGGACCAGAATCCTACACAACACAAATCTGGTTCCTGCACCATCACCATTGAGGTTCAGGTAAACCATGCCCTGTGTTAGAATCCTGGCCCTAACCTCTCTACCTGGCCAACCTTTGGCAAGTTACTCAACCTCCCTGGGACTCTTTACCTGTAAAATAAGAGAGTTGGACTAGATGGCCTGTAAGGTCACTTCCACTTCTAAATCTATGGTCTTATTCCAATCCTTCCACTTCAGCTGGTGTCCTTTCCTCCTGCTGACCAGCCCCACTGTTCCAACAGGATTCTGGGGAAAATATTTTATAGTCTTGAAGGTGCTCTATGGTACAAATAATCCTCATGCAAATAGAGGGATGAGTTTTCCCCGAGCTCTGGGCTTGGGAGTCCCCCTCACAATATCCCTGACAGATCCCTCCCCCTTGCCCCTTTTTTGGTTAACTTGAAGAAAGGGAGATGTCATTTCCAGAAAGGAGCTAGAACATAGGCTTCGGTGCTCTGAAGCTTTTCCCTCTGAGTCAGAAAGGAGGAATCTGAACCCCCTTCTATCTTGTTGCAGAATGTGAATGACCATGTCCCAGAATGTGAACCCCCATTCCAAGAGCTCACCATCTCTTCTGCCCCAAGCATCAATGCAGAGGTGACAAGGTTGACGTGCTCTGACAGGGACATGCCAGAGCAAGCCCCAGCAGCATTCTCTTTCACCATTGTTGGAGGTCAGGGATGGTCGACTGGGACTGTAAGCCTCTGGACCTGGGTTGAGAGGGATGGTTTTAGAGGCTGAGGAGTACAATGGAACAAAGCTGTTCTGGTGCCTAGGTACCAGGAAATGTTCTGGGTCAAGCAGGAAAGGCATCCTTAAATCAACTTTGAAAGACAAATTCAGTTGCAGGAGAAGACCCCAGGGAGAGGTCTTGTACCTCGAGCCACAAGGTCCCTTGCAGTGAGAAGACCCTAGGACAGTGGCTTCCATGCTGCTGATGGGGAGGCTACTGCTAAGGGCAAATCAGGGCTGGCGTTTCAAGTAGGGTGTGGAAAAGCATTGGGATCTCACCTCAGATGGTTCCTGTGGGCTTTTACCCCAATTAGCTGGTCTTTGTGTGAGCCCCTGATTCTTGCATGTGCAGATTCTATGTTCAAAATCTCAGAGCTAGTGGATAGCCAACACTACCTCTACTAGAGTGCCCCACCCCACAAAGTCATGGTCCCTGGCCCAGCTGGGTGTTGTTGTGCCAGGGGAGGGTAGGCCCATCCCTCAGAGATTTTAACCCGCCCCCTGCCTCAGGAAGAGACATGTTGGGGCCGGGGGAGGTGACAGAGGATAAAGAGAGAGAGGGGGTGGAAAAAAAGTAGAGCTGCAGTCATCTCTCTTAACCCACCCCTCCCCATGCAGCAAGAAATTGCCAACGGTGAGCTTTGACAGACGGTGGGCAGGCCATTAGGTCCCAGGAGAAAGGCATGGTAGAGAGTGTCTGTTGAGAGTGGGAACTTACATTCCAATGGGGAAGGAAGCAAAAAGAAATTTTTTAAAGGAGACAAGAGATGATAAAGTTGACCTCTTTTATGACTTTCCTCAATAGGAAACAGCAATGGAAGGTTCTACATGAGGGACAATATTCTACTCCACAACGTCTTTTCCTTCCAGCCTGATAGGCTCTTGGACCCCCACACTTACGAGCTCCTGGTCCGAGTGGCTGACAAAGGACCTACTCTTCCCCTCTTCAGTACCACAGCCATCGTCATTGTTCATGTGATTCCCTGGATGGCTACCATGCCCACCACCAGCACAAAGCCCCGGATGGTGAGGCTCCCCTCCCCCAATTTGGGGCAGCCCTGAGACTCTCTCTCCTGGTCTCCCTTCTTGCCTTGCCAATTTCCCACAGCCTTGCCTGATCCCTCCTAGGCATGTCCATCTCTGTTTTCAGATTTCCTCACCCACACCCTTGCTAGTGACTAGAATTGAGGACTACTGGGCTCCAGAAGCTTGGTTTGTGGTTGTGTTAACAGTGACTGGAGTTCTTCTATTCACTGTCTTGGGCTGGCTCCTTTGCACATGGCCTGGAAGGTAAGTGCCCTAATCTCACCCATTCTACTAGGTCTCTACATTCAGTATGCTTATGAAAAGGTTGAAACAAGGAGTATAAAAGATGTCATTACAGACATGAGTAATTGTGAAAAGAATTGGGTAGGTCAGAGAATGAGAGAGAGGAATGGCAAGTAGACACCCCAAGTACTTTGTTGTTCTCCTTGGAATATTCAAAGCACCTGTGGAAGTCTTCTAGCATGTAGAGTAATTTTTGGGTAGTTAACTTTTGGAGGACTTATGGAGAGCCATGGACAAGAATCCTACCAAATGAGAAGGTAAGTAGGGGTGGTGAGCTGCCTCTATGGAGGGAGTGCTCATCTTGATGAGATAATGGATATATCAAAGAAAAATTATTGCTTAGGATGTAATGGCTTCAAGCCCCAGGACACTGGAAAGGAGCCATCTGAGAAAGTCTTCTTTGATATCACAAGCCGAATAACTAGTCAAGCCCCTACGTGGGAGCCTTATGCCAGTTACTATTATGGGTGTATTCAAAAGAAACCAGAGCATGGTCTCTGAAGTACAGGGATTTATCATCAAAGGGGGCAGGACATGATAAAGATTTAAGAACATTGATTGAGAACATTCTTTGATGAATCTATGCTCTCACCAATGTGCATGATTCTTTCAATAGAATACATCTTAATCTGTCTTCATGTTCTCCTTCTGCAAAATTTTTGTCTATGTCTTTATGAAGGATCTATCCAAGAGGAAGGTCTTCCTTTGGTTCTTTTAATATTTTCTAGATACCTGTATTCAAGCTGTTTATCTATAATCTCTCTCTCTTTTTTAAAAAGAGTAACCCTTTAAAAATTTTAATTTTGTATTGATATCTTTTATCATATCACCTTCATTTCTGTATATTTCCCTCCTACCTTTCCCACTGAGAGAGCCATCCTTTATAATAGAGAATGAGAAAGAGGAAAAAAAGTCATTAAAACAAACCAATGCATCAACTAAAGCTAAGAGTACATTGAATGTTATCTACCCTTAGTACCCAACCCCTATAAAGAAGAGAGAGAAGTGCGTCTTCTCATTTTTTCTTTTGGTCCAAGTTTCGTCATTATGGTAACACTTGTTGCTGTTTTACTGATTCTTTCCCTTTACATCATATAGTCATTGTGAATTCTGTTTTCCTGCTTCTGCTGGGTTCACTTGACATCAGTTCATAAGTCTTCTGTGCTTCTCTGAATTTTTAACCCTCATCATTCTTTCTTGCACAGTAAATATTCCATTACATGCATGTACCACAATACGCTTATATCCATTCTCCAATCGACAGTCATCGACTTTGTTGTTTCCATATCTTTATTACTACAAAACAACAAAAATGATGTTATTAATATTTTGGTATATATGGGACCTCTCAGTCTTTTTTGACTCCTTGGGGTAAACATCTGGTAGTGGAATTTTGGGGTCAGTCCCTTTTTCAGCATAATTCCAGATTGTTTTCCAGAATGGTTGGACCATCTATTTCTCTTACTCTCAGTATATGACTGTTTCACCTCCTTTTCTAGTCAGAGGTATCTTCTAAAATGCCTTCCTGGCACCTAATGCAGTGCCCTACTTATTGCTTAATGAATGTCTCTTGAATTGAAATTGACTGCCTTTTATACCAATTCTCACGTACAAGTCATCGTTGGTAACATGCTGTGGTCTACTTAACAACAGTCACGCATCCTTCCATTGCCCTTTAGGGCTCCTGACATTTTAATTATTCTGAGATTATGGTTCTTAGAAGCCCATGATTCATAGCATTGCAGCATTCCTGGGAGACTTTTGGCCTTAAATAGTGAGCTTTTGCAGTCTGTTCTCCCTCACTATTTAGGTACTCTGTGCATGAGTATGTTTGTTCATGCTGCCTAAAACCTTTTTGATCATGTTTGTTCTTAAGTCAGGACAGTGCCATCTATGACTCAAGAAATCTAGCAAAGAAAAAAAATGTCAACCAGTACAAATCAGCATGATGCAACCTGAGAACCAGGTTGGATCGTGCTGAAGAGCTCATCACTCAGCACATACCTGAGCCTTTCAGACTATGCTTTTGCACCATTTGTGAATGCTCTGTGCTCCCAGAAGCATAATAGAAGCTATTCACAGGGGCCTGATAACTTGGTATTCTTGGAGAGAAAAGGAGGATGGGAAAAGAAGCTCACCCATCTGGATCTCCTTTCGGGATGGCTCGGAGCATTAAAAAATGTCAAGAATTTCAAGACAGTTTGTTCCTTTGTCGCTGTCTGCTTTCTTGGTCACCCCTCCTCCCTTTCTAAATTAACTGAGTGTATCAAGCTCTGATTAAGATGTTTAGGTCCCTTGGGAAGAAGGCTGATGCAAATTCTCGAAGGCCGGGTCAAGTAGAGAATGAAATGAGCTGGACCTTAGGACTAGAAGCTCAGCTGAGAGGTGAATCTCCGGATCAGACAGGAAAAGTGAAGTGTAAAGAGAGTGAGGTGACCCAGGCTCTGTCCTGTTTCTTAGATCGTGAGGCTGAGATGAACTTCCAGAGGGATGCTTGAGCATTTTGAGCAGCCAACTTTTAAGATTCAGTACTAGCTCTGTGTCATTTGTAAAGAACAGTGAATGTCAGATTGCAGCTCTCAAAAGGGCAGTTTCATCGCTTAGCCGGCCTCAAGGTAACACTCCTTTCAGCTATGAGTCCAGAAGACAAGGAGCAGGCCCTGTCAGCTGGGCTGTACAGCTGTCACCCTATAGAAGCAAGGTCAGGAGCTATGAAAAGAGCAGCTGAAATTCCCATCTCCACCACAAAGAACAAACAAGCAGCTTAGAGAACAGCTGAAGCCAAAATTTCTGTCTGGTATACTTCTAGAGGCAGTGTGGCATAATTCAAAGATGCTTGGAGTCAGATTCTGAGAAGCTGGGTTCAAATCCTGGCTCTCCTATTTACTACCTGGTTAAGTCAGTTCATTTTTTGCTTGGCCTCGTTTCCTCATCAGAAAAGTGTTGGGTTGGATGAGACAGCTTCTAAGGTTCCTCCTAGTTTTAACTCCAATGAACCTCATCTATCTTGTGAATCATTATGTCTCTCTTATCTCTCCCCTAATGGTTTATCTTTCTGCCTTTTCTGTTCTCTATCTTCTTCTTTTTTTCTCTCTCCTTTTTATCCACTTTTATCCAATTCCTTGACCTTTATTAGTCACGCTGCTAGCTTCTGATAGACTCTACAACCAGATGAGAACATAACAAGCTAAAGAATGTGTTTAAACCCTGTGCCACCTTTTTTTGGATTTGGAGATCACAAACCCCAGAGGAGTAGATAAGGATTTGTGGATGGTGTGAAGCAAGGCATTACCATAATGTACACAGAGCTTACCATGAGTCCTGCCACTGGTAGAGAGTCTAATACAGGAAATGAGTCAGAAAAATAATTATGTCTCTGGATAGAGAAAATAGAGTGACAGTAAATAATTCTCTTAGCTGCCGTGGCACATATCAAGCAATCAACAAACATTTATTCAGGACCTACTATGGGCCAGACACCATGCTAAATGCTGGGGATAAAAAAATGAAACAATTTCTTCAAGGAATTTACATCCTATTAGGGATATAACTGTACATATATGTCAGTCAGTCATTCAAATCAGGAAGCATGTATTAAGTGATTACATTATGCTAGCATTAAGGGGGACTGAGAAAGCTTTTTGTAGAAGGTAGGATTTTAGCTGAGATGTGAAGGAGGTCAAGAAAGCCAGGAGGCAGAGATGAGGATCATCTTGACAGTTGAGTGGAAGATAGACTGGTATGAGGAGAGAATTGTAGCAGGGAGACCAAACAAGTCTATTGCAATAGTCCAGATGTGAGGTGATGAAGGCCTGTACCAGGAAGTGTCAGAGGACAGAAGGGGACCTATGTGAAAGATGTTGCAAAGGTAGAATTGACAGTACTTGGCAAAAGAATGGATATGCAGGGTGAGATAGATTGAGGAGTTGAGGATGACACCAGGATCGTGAGCCTGGGTGATTGGAAAGATGGTGCTTCCTATGACAAAAATTGGGAAGAATTCAGAAAGAGGTGAAGGTTTTGGGAAAAAAGATCATGAGCTCAGTTTTTTACATGTTGAGTTTAAGATGTCTATGTGAGATCCCCAATGGGTAGTTGGAGATATGAGACTGGAGGTCAGGAGAAAGTTAGGTCTGGATAAACAGATCTGAAAATCATCTTCATAGAGATGATAATTAAATCCGTGGAAGCTGATGAGATCATCAGTGAAATAGTATGGATGGGGAAGAGCAGAGGATCCAGGACAGAACCCTATGGGTATGACATACTGATAGTTATAGGGCATGACCTAGAAAAAAAAAATCTATCAAAGGAGACTGAGAAAGAGTAATTGGTGAGGCAGAAAGAGAATCAGGAGAATTACAAAAACCAAGAGGGAAGAAAGAACCAAGGAGAAGGGGGTAATCAACTATGCCAAAGATTGCGGAGATGTCAAGAAGGAGAATGGAGAAAAAACCATTAGATTGGCCAAGCAAGAGCTCACTTGAGCTCTCACAAGAGCAGAGTTTCAGTTGAATGATGAGATCAAAAGCAATTTGAGACCTGAGATGAGAGTTGGAGGAAAGGAAGTGGAGGCATTGATTGTAAATGGCTTTCTTAAGGAGTTAAACTGCCAAAGGGAGGAGAACTAGAGGATGGGAGCAGGCTGGGTGAATGAAGAGATTTTTGTTTTGAGGGTGGGGAAGAGACACAGGTGGTTTAAGGAGTAATGAAAAGGTTTGGAAAAGTCACTGTGGTGAGTGGGCTAGGGAATCAATTAAGGAGGTGTAAAAGAATTGTATCACTACTGCAAGGGCCCAGTTGAGACTATGCAACATAAATTTGTATCGGTCCCCCAATTATCACAGTTTTGTGCTTTTCTCCAGTTTCATTCATTACTCAAGGCATTGGATGGTGGGAGTAATCCAAAGGCTTGGCAGGGCATGATTGATGATAGCAAAAGGGGGATAAGGAACTTGAGAGCAGAAGATAGGGTAGAGTTGAACTGGTTCATCAAGAGGTCAAGGTGGGGAAGGGAAGGAAGATGGCTAGTACAGGGGTGATAGCCTGGAAAAGAACTGATAGGTAAAGGGGTTGGAAAGGATAGGGAGAAAAAGAACAGGTTTAGGGGTTGTAAGGCAGATAGAACGATAAGAGATTATTATCTGATTCAAGAATTTCAGGTTTCACGAACATGGTGGTAGAATGCCTAAGGGTGATAGCAAGATCATGGGTCTGACCATCCTTGCAAGTAGCTCAGGTGGAGTAGAAGAGTAGGTCATGGGAAACAAATAAATGAAGGAACTGGGAAGTTAGAGTGTTCGAGGGAGTGTCAAATATATATACATATATGTATATATATGTGTGTATATATATATACACATACATACATATTGAAGTCCCCTAGTATAAGGGGAGGAATTAAAGAGGAGAGAAAGACTGTGAGCCAGGAAAGGAGAGAGTTCTGGAGGTCAGTAGATAACAGCAACCAGAATCTTGCGTGGGTGGTAAATATAGATTGAATCAGCCTCCCCGGAGGAGGAGAGGTTACTGAATAATGATAGAAGAGGTAGAGTCTAGAGAAAGTAACAGGGATCAAGGTATCCTGACCTCCCCACCAAAGCCAGTGAGTTAGTGGGTATGAATGAAAGCACAATCAGTGCCAGAAAGGATGGACGAGGATGCTGTGCCATCAAGAAGAAGCCAGGTCACCGTGAATGTCAGAAGATGGAAGGAGTGAGAGAGGAAACAATTTAAGATGAAAGCAAACTTAACTGTGGACCAGGCATTCCGGAGAGCACAGTGGAAGAGGTGGGTGGATCCGGAGTGGGTTATTGGGGGAGAGGTGGCAGTACAGGAGGAGGAAGTAGAGGACAGGGAGCAAATTTTGTACAATGACAGACAGAGGTTCAGAACCACTGGGATAAGGGGGTATGACGGGGTGGGAGTATGCTTGCCATTGAGTAATGAATCTAGGTAGATTATCAGCAATTGGAAAAAATCCTTTGAGGCAGGGAGGTGATTAGACTGTCCAGGGGCCCCTCTTGATGGTCAACCTTGTGGCAGGAGGTCTACCTCACAAAGGAAGGAGGAGCTAAAGATACAGTCCAACACAGAACTCCAGAATGAGGAAGCCACAAGCAGGCAGGCTGGATAGGAGCTGATGGGGGTGGGGGGGAGGTCAAAGGCAAAGGGCACCGAAGGGCAGGCTGATCTGGGGTTCCCCGGGACAAATGCAGAGGACAAAGGCAGGCTGGAGCTGGATCGGGATGAAGCAGTACTCCCTGGGAAGCCCCAGAGGCAAAAACAGGGGTCACATGTGGCTGGCCACATGAATCAGGGTGAAGCGGTACCCCTGGAGAGTCCCAGAGGCAAAAAACAGAAGCCTCTGTATACATATAAACAGAATAAATATTTACATGTAGAAGGGATAGAGTTGGTCATGATGCCCCAATTAATTTATTTGTTCTGCCTCCAGTCTGATTGTTGAAATCACAGAAGGGGCAAGTAACAAGGCCACGGTGTTAATGTCTATGCCCTGTTACCCCTTTAGGATGTGTGAAATTTTCCCTAATGGAATTTAGTTTGCCATGTAGCTAGCTGAATCTTAGCCATACTCCTAGTGGCCTTTAAAAAGCTAGCTTGTGAGCTCTGGACACAGCCAAGGCCAGAGAGCTTTGTAGAATGTGACCTCTGGTAGTTTAAAGGAGAGCCAGCTATGAGGAAGAACCCAGCTCTTGAGACAGAACCCATGTTGGCCTTTCCCCATGTTCCTCTTCCAGATGGCAGTGAGATTTCTCTCTCCTTTCCACCACCCACTGTTTTACGGCGGGGCTGCTCTCCCCATAGGAGACATTACACCCAACAAGGAACAGGCCCAGGAATTCAAGGGAACAGTCAGTAAAGGCATCTCCACTGGTAGCAGATAAAAGAACTGATTATGAATTCCAGAGAAACTAGCCCTGGGGTATAAGATTTGAGTTGTGGAGATGAGCAGGCCCAGGGAACTTGGCTGAGCCACCTGCCTAGCAGAGACTCTATGCCTAGCATGAAGAGCAGCATGAAGACACCATGAGAAGAAATAGGACATCTGGACTCAGCAGTGCCGCAGATAGGAGTCACTTTGGACATATGTAATCCTTATGTATGTGCATACATATTGCCAGTTTACACTATACATGTGCCCACCCTTCCTATTGACACTATGCGTGTTTGTGGGAGGTATGCTTCAGGTTCATGGGAGCAAAGTTTTGTAGTTATCCTCATCACTATGCCATCTTAGTAAATACCTTTACTTTCAGCTAATTGGGTGTACTGGCTGCCAAAGGTAACCATCATAGTGTGTACATGTATATATGTATATATGTTCCTTTAGGTTCATTCCCCCAACTTGCATTCATACAGACAGTTTGTATACCCAGAGGAGCAGGTGACTGCTTCCTCAAGTTCCAAGATTAACCCTATGGAATAACTCCTAACACTATAGCCATGAGCCTGTGATTCCCATTAACAATCACCTAGTAAATGTGATTAATTCTTTAAAGAAAAAACCCATTTACACAAGGGTTTTCTTTTCCTTTTTCTTTTTCTTCAGTGGTGGAGGCTGGAGGTAGGAGGGAGAGAAAGTAGATTTATGTTCATTTAAAAAAATGATTGAATTTGGTTTTTAAAAAAGACATTTACCTAAATAACACAGCAAGAATAACAGTTATAAAGAACTCCCTATGAAAAGGGGCATCCTCCCTTAAATTCACACAGAGTCTATGGAAGAGGAAGAGTGGGCAGAACGTTAGAGGACTCTGTGAAGCAAATGCGTTGGGCGATTCCCAACCACAGAACAGCAGGGCCAGATACCTTTTCTTTCTGCGGTGAGCTCACTTTGGGGCAAGGCACTAGTGTCAATGATGGGGGTGAGTCACCTTCACAAGCATAAATTGGAGGAGGCACAGTTAGACACCATGAAAAAAGATCTGGGGGTTTTGGTGTGGACTAAAAACTCAATATGAATCAGAGTTTGTGATGTGGCAGCCAAAAAAGCTAATACAATCTTGGAATGCATGAAAAGGGGCATGGCTTCCAGAAACAAGAAGGAGATAGTCCCATTGTGTTCTGTCCCTGTCAGACTTCATCTGGAGTGTTGTGTGGTCAGTTTAAGGATGATGATAAAACTGGAGTGTCCAGTGGAAGACTTACCGGTGTGGTGAAGGCCCATAAATCTATGATGTATGTAAATTGGTTGAAAGAACTAGAAATATTTAGCCTGGAGAAAAGAAGATTCCAAGGGAGAGATGATTGCTGCCTTCAAATGTCTGAAGGGCTGTCTTGTGGAGGAAGGAGGACGTATTCTGTTTGGTCCCAGAGGGCTGAACCAGAAACAATGGGGGAAAGTTTCAAAGGGAAAATAATTAGAACTGTCCAAGAGGAAAATGCGCTACCTCATGAGTTGGTGGATTTCCTCTTTTTTGGATGTCTTCAAGCAGAGGCTGAATGACTACTTACCTGATATTTTATAACAAGGATTCTTTTTGTGGATGAGTTGGACTAGATGGTCACTGAAGTCCCTTTCGATTCTCAAATTATGTGATTTTGAGTCATTCTACTGCTAGGCTATGCTGGCTCCCCACAGAGCAGGAAGTCTTGGGTGGATTGATCCACTTGACAGAGTCAAGCAGGGCTGATCCATACATATAGTTTAGGGATTCTGAACCTGGGATCCATGGACTTCCTGGATAGATTTCAGAGGGTATGTGAACTTGGATAGAAAAAAAAATTCCTATTTATTTTCACTACCTTCTAAATGAAAATTATCATTTCCTTCAATTATTTAAAAATGTTATTCTCAAAGCGGGGGTCCAGAAACTTCACTAGGCTGTGAATGGGCTCTATGACATGCACAAAAAGGTTAAGATCTCCTGATTTAGTTGTTTACGACCCTGGAAAAGGTTCAAGGGAAAAGTCTCTTAAACAAAGCTTGAGTTTCTCCAAAAGGAATTGACAAAGTCCCATCTAGAAAAGATAATCAATGTACAAAGCAGTAGATATCAGATATAGGAAAGCTATTTATTTCATGTGCCACAAAACAAAATACTTGAAACAAAAAAGACTCATAAGTATACATTGACAAATACTTCCTCACTAAGGATGCCGTGACAACATTAGAAATCTGCAAAGTGTGTAAGTGCTGAACTCTCCAGAGAACATTTTGAAGAACAGCACAAAGCAAAGACTGGAGGTCACTGAATTGGATTCTGTTCTGACGACTTGCATGATGCAGCTTTTGCAAGATGATCAGAGTAATTTTCTGGACCTAAGGATGACAGTCTTTGGCATTGCTTTTCAAATTTCCATCAGGGCTTCACAGGGCTCTAGGTGATTTTCTAAGATTATAATTTGCAGAGAAGGTTCTGACTTGCGTTAGTTGAGGGAGTTTCTTCATTATGCCAATAAAATTATCCCTAACCCTATCCCTATCCTTATTTCCTACCCCTATCCCTAATTGTTAGGAATATCTGCCCACCCCAAACTACTGGGCCTAACCCTGCCT
Source organism: Trichosurus vulpecula (assembly GCF_011100635.1). Lineage (NCBI taxonomy): Eukaryota > Metazoa > Chordata > Mammalia > Diprotodontia > Phalangeridae > Trichosurus > Trichosurus vulpecula. The sequence continues at coordinate 119,175,634 of NC_050581.1, read as the reverse complement.
CTTTTTGTAACTTCCACTCATTGCTCCTGATTCTGCCCTCGTGGGTCAAATAGAACTGGTGTAATCCCTCTTTCACATGAAAACCCTTCAAATATTTGAACACATACATCAAGTCCCCTCTGAGTCTTCTCCAGGCTAAACAACCCCAGTTCTGTTACCTGCTCTTCATATGGTAAGACTCTTTCCACCATCTAGTTACCTTCTCCTGGACATTCTCTAGGTTATCTATCTATGGCTTTCTTAAACCAAGGAAACTAGAACTAAACACAAAACCCCAAGTAAGATCTGATAAGGACAGAGTAAAAAGGGAGTATGGCTTTCTTATTTCTGGAAGCTAAGTCTCTTTTAATGCAGTCCAAGATTGCATTAGGTTTTTTGGCTGCCAAATCACGTTACTAATTCATGAAAACCTCAGGTCTTTTTCAGACATGCTGCTGTCAATCCATGCTTCCCTTATCCTGAAGTATTCATGAAGTTGATTTTTTTTAACCCAAGTATAAGACAATACATTTATTCTCACTGGATTTTATTTTATATAGATTTAGTTCAGTTTTCTAACCTGTTGAGATCTTCTTGGATCCTGATTCTGTCATTCAGTGCCTCCCCATCCCCTCCCATCTTTGTGTCATATGCAGATTTTGGCAGTGTTTGTTGGTCTTGCATGGCCTGAGGGCAAGTGCGGTGCAAAGTGCGCATGCTTTGTGTTCAGAACCGAGGCTGCAGTGAAGTTGCCAGATGCGACCTGGGCAAGAGCTGCCAGAAACACCTTGGATTCATTACACATTTGATTTTTAATTAATTTTTGGTTGTTGCATGCTCAGAAACCTTTTATTGTTGCCAAATTTTTCACAACTCCGTATGGGTCGTGACCCACAGTTTAACAAGCACTGATTCTAGACCTTACCCAAATCATTAAAATGTTCAACGTAACAGGACCAAGTACAGGGCTCTGAGCTAGTTTACTCAAGACTTTCTGACAGAGTGACATTCAAACCATTGATGGCTATTCTTCTAATCCAGCCATCCAAGAAGTTTTGAATCAATCTAATCGTATTACCATGTATTCCACATTTCTCCATCTTCACAAGAAGAACATGAGATACTTGCTCAAAAGTGTTGCTAAAAGCTAGCTTAAATTATATTTACTGCATTTTCTTCTATCAGCATAGCAACCTTGTCAAAAAAAATTTTAACCTTAATCTTTTAAAAAATTAATCATTTTTATTATTATGAACCTGCTGAAAATCAATAAACATGAACACTTTCTTTTACAAAGAAATCACGACACTATGAATCTCTATTAGATACTTTCTGGGGATTTTTTTTTAGTACATATGAAGCAATACGTTAGTTCCAGTATCACCTTTCTTGCTTATCTGAATCCCCTTCTAAACTTTCTTCTGCTCATTTCTTTGCATTTTAAAAATATTTCATAAACCCTCCTTTCCTTTTTTCTTTTCTTTCTTTCTTTTTTTGATATCACTATCACTACCCCCTCCACTTCCTTACACATATTTCCCTCCCCCAAAAAACCCTCCCTTGTAAAAAATGAATATAGTCAAGAAAAACAGATACACTACATGAACAATGTCTCTTGATGTCTATCTCGTTCTGTGCCTCGAGTTCATCACCTTCTTTGTCAAAAAGTGGGGAGCGTGATGCATCATCACTTTTTAGTGATAGGTCATTGCATTGCTCATAGCTCTTAATTCTTTCGATATTGTTTTCCTATTGTCCTCGTATTGTAATGGGGAACTGGTCAGCAGTTAAAATGTGCAGTCCCCACTGGGGGTGGGGTCTTGCTTTTGCTGGAAAACAGATATTTACTATGAATATATAGCAAGAAAGGAAATACATTTTCCCCAACACCTGGGGTTATACTCTCCTTTGTACTACCTTGGTCCCTAGGGAGACTGGCTACAGTTTCTACAGAGCATTTGTCCCATCAAATTCACTTCCAAATGTCACATGGCTGATAGATGGATGAATTGCATTTCTGCTACTGCTGGACTGGGTCAGGCAAGTCACCTGAGAGTTTGACCTTTAAGTCAGACTTTTACCAAACCCCAGAATGAACTCAGATCCTGGCCTTCTGGATGGCTCACTCCTGACTTTTTGAAGCTCACAAAATTGTAGCCATCTTCAATTGCTTTTACAACCTCATTTGAACTCATGCAGAGAAACATGAGGAAGAAAGATACTTACTTTTTTACCTTTTGAATGCACACCCAGTGGGGCTCAGAAGTCAATCGAAAAGGCTCCTCCTTTTGTGTTGTGATCAGACCGGAAATAATAACTACACACACATACTCAAGTCCACATGGAGATTGAGTCTGCCACCTCTGCATCCTCATTAGGACTGGGCTTATTGGTCAGTCCACTTTGTTACACTGTAAATTATTCTGATTTTGCTCACTTTACTTCACATCAGTTCATAACAGCCTCACAGGTTTCTTGGAATCTTTCCCTTTCTTCATATCTTATGGTATAATAATATTAAATTACAGTCATATACAATAGTTTGTTTAGCCATTTCCAGTTTATGGACATCCCCTTTGCTGTCAGTTCTTTGCTATAACAAAAAAGTGTTGCACATAGGACCTTCCCCTCTTTCTTTGATCTACATAGGGAAGATATCCAATTGTGGTGTCATTGAGTTCAAAGGCAGTTACAGTTTAATGACTTTTTGGGTAGAGTTTCAAATTACTTTCCAGAATGATCACATCGATTCACAGCTCTGCCAGCAGAGCATTTGTATGTCTATCCTTCCACAGCCCCTTCAACAATTTCCATTTTCCTTTCTTGGGGGCCATCTTTTCCAATCTGATGGACGTGAGATAGGATCTCAGAGTGGTTTTAATTTTCATTTCTCTTTCTATTGATTTAGAGCATTTAAAAATATGATTGTTGATGGTTTGTGGTTCCTCTCAAAACTGCTTCTTCATATCCTTTGACCATTTCTTTCTTGGAGAATGGCTCTTGGTCTTGTCAGTTGATTATATATCAATTTCTATCTATCTTGGATATCAAACCGTTATGAGGGAAATAAATATGCTGCAATTATTAGGTAATTATTTTCCTTCTAACTATATTGATTTTGTTTGTGTAGAAACTTGTTAATTTTATTCAATCAATAGCACCTAGTTTTATCAACTGTGATCTACTCTGTCCGCTGTTTGGTCAAGAAGTCTTTTCCTATTTATAGTTGTGATGAACTTTTATATCTAGGTCATATATCCATTTGGAGTTTATGGTATGGTGTGACACATTGGCCTGATCCTAATTTTTTCCAAACTACTTTTTTGTTTACCTAGTAGTTTTGTCAAATAAGCCTTAACCCCTAGTGTTTTAAATTCTTGGGTTTATCTAACACTATGCTGCTATGATCAATCGCATCTGGATCTTGTATACCTAATCTATTTTACTGATCAACTTTTGTATTTTTTAATAACTACTCGATAAGTTTTTACAAGTATTGCCTTATAGTCTAGTTTTCAATCTGGTACAGCTAGGCCCACTTCTTTCCCACTTTAAAAATGATCTAACTTGAGGCCCTTACTTAACCTTCTTCCAGATGAATTTTGTTATGACTTCTTTTTTAGTTTTATAAAGTAAAACTTGGTTAATTTGATTAGTATGAATTAATTTAGGTAGTATTATCATTTGTATTATATTATCACAGCCCAACCATGAGGAATTAATATCTCTCTAGTCATTTAGGTCTATATTTCTATAAAGTGTTTTATAGTTATATTCATATAATTTCTGTATGTGTCTTTATAGGTGGACTCCCAGATATTACATTCTGCAATTATATTGAAAGAAAATTCTTTTTCTGTCTTTACCTCTTGAGTTTTGTTAGTAACATAAAGAAGCATTTTTTATTTTATATTTTACTACTTGACCAAAGCTATTGTTCCGATTAATTTTTAGTTGCATTTTTAATGCTCTTAAATCAGAGGTGTCAAACTTTCCTAACTCATAGTATTTCCTCATTGTGTTTGGTATTTTCTTCTTTTTACTCATATTTGCCCTGTGAAGGCCCAGTGTTCACAGACGTCAAGTCCATTTATTAGACTTCCCTGAGTGATCCCTCTCATAGCCTCCAGTGGCTTCTGGCAGTCTTTTTGAGCAGTTCCTTTTGGTTTTCCAATCGTTGCTCTGTTTAGGGCCCTTGTCAATATTTCTTGGGGTGGGTACAGATGAGTTGGGTTGCTCTACAGCCTTCACTGTGTCCATCAGGTGGTGTTTCAAGTTAAAGGCTGGGGACGCTGGTCCTTTGTCACCTGACTGCTATTCTGGGATGAATGTGGGTGGAGGCAGCTGATTTTAGAGGGCATCAGAAGAGGAAGAGAATCCACTGGGCCTTATTCGCATTGTCACTGGCTCCTCTGGGCTGGTTGAGAAGAGATATAGGAAGAGAGTGTGCTGGCCTCTGGCTCTTCTGGGCTGGGTATGGGTCAGGAAGCCTGGGATCATCTGTTCTTGATAAGCCATGCTGGCTTATGGTAATCACCACATCCCTTTCTAAAAGTTTACCAGCACCTCTATAATGATCCATTCCAGAATTTCTCAAGAATTGAAATCAAGTTGACTAGCCTATAGTTTGCAGCTTCTGTTTTTTTTCTTTTTCTGAAAACCAGGACATTTGCCCTTCTCCAATCTTGTGCTACCTTTTCCATTTTTTTTCCAAGTTCTTCTGGTACCTGGAGATATAGTTCATCTGGGACAGGTGTCTTGAATTATTTAAGGGCAACCATGTCATGCTTTTATTTCATTTTGCTATTACCTAGCTTTATTTCCTTCTTCCATATATTTCTTTTTTCCCTTTAAGTTGGTTGGTTTCCTGTTTATCCACGTTTGTCTCTTCAGACATCCTATTTTTCCACCTCATTGGACTTGTTCCCCTTTTTGTCTTCAGAATTTATTCTTGAGTATCTCCCTTTCCTCCTTCTCTGACTTCAACTGTAGAATTTTCATATCTTCCTTTCCCTCAGCATTGAGCCCAGGGGCTGTGCGCACAGTAGATGCTCAGGAAATGTCTACTGGATGGATGGACACAGCATCTTGGTATAAGATTCTTTCTCTGCCTACCTCATCTAGCATCACCCAACAGGCACTGAAAATAGTTCTTTAAGTATTATGGCCCCTTATTCCATTTAGAGGCCCTTATTATAATAAGGAGTGGCAACAAAATTCAACCTTTAATAGATTGTGGGTTCAGTGGGTCATTTTTTACCCAAATTACTTATCCCCATATCAAGTGTGATGCTCTAACATGTCATCATGAAAGAGAGTATGGGGTAATAGGCAGAGTAGAAATTCCTCTAGGCAGGGTAGCATCTACACTCCACTTACTTATCCTCAATACTTCTTCCTTTTATTCTAGGATGGCTCTAAGCCAGCAAACACATGGACCATCCTCCCAGACTCTGTTGTTAGACAGGTAAAGTAGCAACTTCCTTTTCCCTTTTCTCCCTGGGTTTCACAGGATTTTGCTCATCCTCACTCAATTGCCTTACCTTTCAAAGCCAGTTGCTGGGGTCTGAAAGCTACTCTATGGCACAAGCAACCTGCTCTGCTGAGGCTCCTGCCCTATTAAAAACCATTTTACCAGAGGTTTCAAGATCACTAATGTTAAAGTCCCTGAAGACATCTTCCAGCTCTTCCTTTACTTTTCTCTTTCACCTAGCACCAGGAGAAATGAAAATTCTGCTGGTGAGCTAAGAAAAAAGAAGAATGAAGAAGCTAGCAGCAACCTAAATCTGGTACTGCTAAGCCTGTTCCAATCAATGGGGTTTGAGAGGAAGGGAAGTGGGTATAAGATGAACATTTATTAAGCACCTACTATGTGCCAGGCCCTAGGCTAAGCACTTTATAAATATTATCTCAAAGGGCACTTCCACTATTGACCGCTGGCACCAGAGCTGTCTCCAAGATATCACTACTATTTGATTGTCCCTTCTTCTCCACAAATTCCCCATCTCTTGTTTACTTCAAAATTCAGTCTATGCTACCTTCTACGCATGTAGCCTACCTCTTCCACCCAGTCACCTTGTATTTCTTTGGTATATAATTTTGTGTGTACTTACAAACGTATATAAGGGGCATAATAGATAGCGTGCAAAGCCTGGAGTCAGGAAGACTCATCTTCCTGAGTTCAAATCTGGCCTGAGACATTTACTGGCTGTGTGACCCTGGGCAAGTCACTTAACCCTGTTTGCCTCAATCTCTTCATCTATAGAATAAACTGGAGAAGGAAATAGCAAGCCATTCCGCATCTTTGCTAAGAAAACCCCAAATGGGGTCACAATGACTGAGTTTGACATGACTGAAAACCAACTGAACAAACATATGTACATATTGACTTCCCCATGATTCAAATATAAGCTCCTTGAGAGCAGGGACTTTTTTTTTGTCCTTGTATCTGCAATACCTAGAATGTTACTTGGTAGACTGTTATTGTTCAGTCATTCATGACCCTGCGGACCATAGGATGCCAACACTGATCATGGGATTTTCTTGGCAAAGATACTGGGATGGTTTGGCATTTCTTTCTCCAGTAGACTAAGGTAAACAAAAGTTGAGTGACTTGCCCAGGGTCACACAGTTAGTAAGCGTCTGAGGCTGGATTTGAACTCAGGTCTTCCTGACTCCAGGCTCAGAGCTCCACCTGGTAGACAGCAGGTGCTTAATAAATGTGTGTTGCTTGATTGATGGCTAAGAGCTCTAAATCAGGGAGCTAGCCATATCTAGTACCTTCGGCTAGAATAAACAAAGGGCATAGCAGTTCTGGATATTAGAACTAGATGCTGATTTGGGTGTGTGTGCAGGCGGGGTGACTGCTAAGTGCTTCTCTCTCATTTCATTTTTCTTTTCCACTGAGCAGCAGCAGTTTGATGGCAGAGCCCAGGACCCTGGTGAGTTCTCTACTTTCTGCGCTGTACTTACTTTCACCTTAGCCCCTTCTGCAAATAAAGGGATATACTGTCACAGAATCCAGTTTGGAACAACAGTCATCACTGCCCCCATGACCCTTTAGGAAAAAGTAAGGCTTCCTTGGCCAGACTCCCTATGCTCTGACACCCCGACATTGATGTCCCTTTGCTTTAAGCTTATTCATACTTTTTCTTTTGGCCTAGACTGAAAGCAATTCAGGACTTACAGGGCCACCCCAACCCCTCTGCTTCTCTAGCCTTCTTCTTCTACCCCCTTCTTTTTTCCCCTGATCTCTCTCTCTCTCTCTCTCTCTCTCTCTCTCTCTCTCTCTCTCTCTCCCCCTCTTAGATTTTTAATTCTTTTTTTTTCAGTTCCAAATTCTTTCCTTCCCTTTTCCCTTCCCCCCACCCCAACTGAAAAGGCAAGAAAAACAAAACCCATTACAAATATACAAAGTATAGTCATGGAAAACAAATTTCTGCATTAGCCATGACCATGAGAAAGAGACAGATAGAGAGACAGAGACAGAGATAGAGATAGAGTGTCAGAGAGAGAGAGAGAGAGAGAGAGAGAGAGAGAGAATATGCTTCCATCTTCATTCTGAGTCCATCAGTTCTCTATCTGGAGGTGGATAGTCTGTTTCATCATGAGTCCTTTGGAATTATGGTGGGTCATTGCATTGATCAGAATTTACTCAGATCAGAGTCCTTCAGTTTATATCATAAATATCTTTACAATATTTTTGTTACTATGTAGAATATTCTCCGGGTTCTGTTCACTTCACTCTGTATCAGTTCATACAAATCTTCCTAGTTTTTCTGAAACCATCCGCTTCTTATTTCTTATAGCACAATAATATGCCATCACATTATATGCCATAACTTGTTCAACCATTACCCAATTGATGGGCCTCCCCTCAGTTTCCAATCCTTTGCCACAACAAAAAGAGCTGCTATAAATATTTTTGTACATATGAGTCCTTTCCCTCTTTTTTTGATTTCTTTGGTATATGGAGCTGGTAGTGGTATTACTGGGTCAAAGAATATGTACAATTTAATAGCTTTTGGGGGCATAGTACCAAATTCTCTAGCCTTCCCTGGTGAGAATTGCCTTATGTCTTGGGACTGCCTTTTGTAGCTAGATGAAAATGGCTGGCCATATGCTACTTCCATTACACACCCTAAGATCCTGCTTGGACCTGCCAGGGTGAAGTCATATAGAGCTCACTGCTTTTCACATCTAGTTACAGGCAGAGATTACCTCTTCAGCAGCAGCACAGGAGCACGGCGTTGGCTCTGAGACCAATCTGAACAGCACGGGCAAGAGCTGTTTTAAGAAATTAGTAGCTGTACTTTTTTGGAAATGGGTGAGATACATAAAAGGGATCCAGGCTGACTCATTTCCCTGCTGGTGTCATACGCTGCTGACTCCCTACTTCCCCCCAGCCCCTCCCTTCCTCTTCTCCTATCACCACAGACCCTAACTTCCAGTTTGTGTTTCGCTATCAGAATGATCTTACAAAAATAAAGGTGTTATTTTACTCTAATGTGAGATTGAATGTCAATAAGATAATTCTTAAAGAAAGAGAAAAGAAGCAGCAGGGTCAGATCACCCCGTAATGAGCAGAAGACATCCCAGTGGCCTGGCAGCCAATGATTCTCTAAGTGTTTCGTTGAGAGCCCAAAGAGGCCTCAGTCCCTTCTTACTATTCTTCCATTTTCCTTCGTACTTTTAAACATTGTTAAAAGCACATAAGGGTTATCGGGTACAATAGGTCATGACTTTGTCCCTTGCTATCCCATGCCATCAATAACATTGCTTGACATCCTGAACTTGAGGGAATGTTACCGTTCCCTTGGAGGATGCTATCCCACCTTAGGAGAAACAGCCTCAGAAGCCCTCACCATCTAAGTGAAGACATTAGTAGTAGAGGAAACAGGAAACCTGAGTCTTTTCTCCAGGTAGGCTTCAGTTATTACCCTCTCATTTCTTCTTCTTAATAATAATAAAAATATTTAATATTTATATAGTGCTTTAAGGTTTGCAAAGTGTTTAATCAGTATTATCTCATTTCACTTTATTATCCCCACTTTATAGATGGGGAAATTGACCCAGAAAGAGGTTAAGTAAATTGCCCAGGGTCTCATAGAGCTAGAAAGTGTCTCAGACTGGATTTGAACTCAGTTTTTCCCAACTCCAGGTGCAGCACTCTATCAGCTGTGCCACCTAGCTGCTATAATAGCAGTTATGATGTAATATGCAGAATGCTATAATAACTTGCCCTCATCTTACCTTCCAGGCATGTTCTGGAAGGATTAATAAGGGTTTTTTTTTCTTCAAAAAATTATAAAGTGCTTTGAGCTCCATAATGATTGATGATAAATGAATATAAGCTGCTATTATCATTATTAATGAGCTGGGTATGCCTAAATCTTCCCTTTGCAGTCTGCATTCCATTCTTGGGAAGCAGAAAAGGGATCAATTTCCAACTACTCGTTTTCCCCCTTTTTCTTTTACCGTACCCCAATCATCAACTAGCCCCTGTGTCAAATTCACTTTAACAAATATTATGTACCTATTATACGCTAGGCATTGGACATACGAAGATGAAACACGAAAGTCACTGCCTTCAAGGTCCTTACAGTCTAATGGAGGAGAAGACGGGACATTTTACAGACATGTATAAAGGAAGGTTGATTGAGAAAGAGGCAAAGAAGAGATCCAGATAAAGCTCTCTAGGAAAATGTGAGGTTAGAGAATCATTTTCAACTGAAACAATCAGGGAAAACTTAGTGAAGGAGTTGGCACCTAAGCTGGGCCTTGAAGGAGAAAGATCTCAAGAGGTAGAGACAAGAACAAATGGTGCATTCCATGCAAGGAAGAATATCCAGATGTGAGAGAGGACTAGTAAGTAGCTCAGTTTAGCTTGAGTACAGGGTATGTGAAAATGAGCAATGTGAAATAAGGCTGGAAAGTAGGAAGCCTTTCCCAACCTCTGGTAATTCCAGTGCCTTCTCTCTGTTAATTATTGCCTATTTATCCTGTATATAGCTTGCTTTGTATATATTTATTTGCATTTTGTCTCCACCACTAGATTGTAAGCTCCTTGAGTATCTTTTGACTCTTTTTGTATTCCCTGTGTTTAGCACAGTGCTTGGCACATGGGAAGCTTGATAAATGTTTATTGATTAATTGATTGAAAGTCAACGAGCATTTATTAAGTTCCTATTTGATGCAGGCACTTAAGTGCTTCTGTCCCAGGCTCTGTGCTTAAATGCTGAGGATACAAAAAGAAAGAAGCCAAAGAGTCTTTGCTCTCAAGAAGCTAGAAAATCTAATGGAGGAGTTCATAGTCTAATAAACTGACTGAAAGGCAGGTTGCCTCCAGACTGTAGGGAACCTTAATGCTAGATTAAATGCTATTTATACTATGTGCAAGAGAGTATGAATTCTAACCAAAATTGGGGAACCCTTCCCAGTAGGGCGACTGAGCATTTGCTTCATGTCACATGTTGTGAACTGGACCTTTCCCAAGGAAAAGGAAGCCAAAGGGGCCTAGTAGACCTGGGAGCTTTGCCTAGTGGTCTGGTGTCCTGAGGAGCTTCCTATCCTGGTTGCATCACCAAAAAAAATTGAGGTGGAGTCCTTTTCATCCTAGCTAATTAGTTACATCCAGCATTTCTCCCCTTAGGCATTTGGGTGTGAATGCTCAAAACTCTAGTTTTCCTCAGTACAACTCCCCATAACTCCCCAGTCATCCTGTATGGACCTGTAGGGAGGTTGTCCCTGCCTGATTATAAGCCTCATTGTTGGCAGGTAGCTTAGAAGTACTACTTGCGCTTAGGTCATCATTTATTGGGTACCTGGGGATCCAGAAAGGATTCCAGTGATATCAGAAAACGTTTGAAGCTCTCTAGATGCACTGATTGGGTGAAACTAAGCATGTCATAAAGGCTGTGACCTTTGGTATGCTGGGTAGTCACAGCTGCTTCAACTTCTCAGGATTCCTGGAATCCCTTGGCAATAGCATGGGAAATGCCCAAGGTCACGGTTTAATGTAGGAGCCCAATCCCTGGGCCAAATTCTTTTTTTAAAGCCCTAACAAGCCTCATTAGTCAACACTACTACAGTTATCATAGTCATAATTGAGCCTAATATGATGTTCAAATTCCCCGTGGAAGGCCCATTCTCTTTCCGGTGACATTCCCTCTTTGCTTCCTGATCACTGAGGCCATTTGGACTTTGCTGTAGCGCTAATAATAATGGTTCATAGGTCTGAATTTCAGGGAACTAGAGGGCCCTGAGCCATGGAATTTCCTTATTCCTCTGACCTGAGATGGCCCCATTTTATAGTCACTCAGGACGTGTAGGAAGTTGCCAAGTAAAAAATGCAACTGGCTTGTATGAGGGGAACATTTATTCTTTTAGGACCTGTATTCGCCACTCCTGACTGATTTCTACAAAGATGAGCCAAATAAAATGTGTCAGAACAGGTCTCCATGGCAGCTGAGAAGAATGTTAAGTAGGTTGCTTTACACAGGAGGAAAACAACATTAATGCTCCATGGATCTGAAATGTCATTTATGTAGGCCCTGGCAAAGGTGCAGCTCATAAGCCATCCATACTCTCTCATCCTGTGCGGACCTCATTTGTGGTGTCCTATAAATCCTTCACTCAATGTAGCGGATGCCTTCTAATGTTCAGAATGTTTTCTAACACCAGGAGAGTCCTAGTGCTAGAGTCGGGCTATCCATCTGTTGTCACTGGCTCTTGCTCCATCTTGGTCCATGTGAGCATACATCTTGGTTATCTTCCATCGCTCCTCATGCGCAGGTTATCTTTGATATAATCTCCAGCCTCTTTACACCAACCAGATTGGCCTCAACTGCCCTTTGAGTCACACAAATTTTGATTTAGAGATTGTGGTCAGAGGCAGGGTGGCAAAGGTAGAAAGTATGCTACCCTTGAAGCCATGGAAATGTGGGTTCAAATCTAATAAACACCAGCTGAGGGACCCTGATTCAAAGCCATATAGCATCAATGGAATAATGGTAGCCTTAAAAAATATATTTTTTTAAGGGCAGGTGAGCACTATACAATTTCCCAAATGCGATCTAGCTGCATCCCTTCCTCCAACCGGTTTTTTTTTTTTTTTGGAGGGGGTAAGGCAGGGCAGTTGGGGTTAAGCGACTCTCCAACTGTTTGAGACCAGCTTACTGTCTCTATGCGGTGTCTGGGCTGGGGCTGAAACTGAGGCCCTAAAAAGGGGGTGGGGCGTGGGATGGGGTGTGACTAATTTGACCAAGGTCAAAATGGTTAAGTGGCACAGCCAAGATTCAAACCAAGGTGTTCTGACTAGAGTCCAGCGCACTCCTTCTGGGAGACATTGTTCCCCCATCTTCTCAAAACCCCGCTTTTTTTTCAAACCCCGTGATCCGGCTGGCTGCAGGTATAGACAGGTGGGTACCAACAGGTGACTTCCACCGCGCAGAAGCTAGTCACCGCGCTCGGGGGGTGTTGTCACTCCCTTGGGAGGGCAGCTTAGGGCCAGGTCTACACCTGCGTGGGCCACTGGCCGTATTTCCTCACCTACACAGTTCAGAACCTAATTGGACCCGGGGATAGCAGCTTCCGCATCTCCAGCGAGGATTTTGAAGGGCCGGCTGGCGAAGGGGCAACCGTCTACACCTCCCCTGGCCACCCAGTGGCGAATGGGGAGGGTGGGAGGTGACAATAGGCTACAGAACGGTCCCATCCACCGCGTCAGGTGGAGAAATGAACAGGAAGACACCGGGGGCTGCGGGGCTGCTTCGGGCGCCTCACTGACGGCAGAGCTGGGCCCAGCCGGGCCTGCGGTACCGCAGTCCAGCCCGTGACCTAGCAGCCGTCGCGCGCCCGGCCCGGGAGCTAGCGCAGCCCACGGTCTAGGAGCGCGCGGCCCAGGCGCAGAGGCCCGTCATAGTCACGTGCCCTTGGCGTTGCGGACCTGAGTAGGCGTTGGGGATGCAGGAGGATTTGGACTGACGGGCCGCGCGACCTGTCAGCAGGGGGCGCTGACCTCAACCGGTGGGCGAAGCGGCTTGTGATTGGGGAACCAGTCCCGGTGAGGGGCGTATTCCTTGCCGGTATGGTTGCTATGACGCCAGGCCCCCGCCCCCTCGGCTGGCCGCCATCTTGTTGTTGATTCGTACCCAGTCCGAACTGAGCCGGGAGCGGGTACGGAGCGGCCGCTGAAGGGCCGCCGCTGTCGGGGCTCAGCCGTCAGCGCTGCCTGCCTGCCGGCTGGGCGGACCGGACCCTGGAGGCCCGGGGGGCCCAGCCCCCGGGGGGGAGCCGCGGCCGTCAGCTGCCAGGGCCCCGCGGGTGAGTCACGGAAAGGAAGGCAGCCCGTAGTGACGGGGTGAGAGCAGGGGTGGGGGGTGGGGGGGGCGAGCGGAGGGGGCCACGGGAGAGCTGCGGTGCTTGAGCCCCAAGGGCGTAGGAAGGGGGGCGTTGAGGACCCCCGGGTCACGGGGGGGGGCGGGGGGGATCGTGAGGGTGAGAGGCGAGTGCGCTGCCCTGCTCTGCATCCCGTAGGGGGCAGGGGCATCCTGGTTTGGAGCATCCTTGGGGGCGAGGGATGGAGAGTGGGGGGGGGGGATGGCTAGGATGCGGAAGGGAGGAGGAGATGGGAAGATAAGGCCGTTGAGACATTGAGAGAGAGGACACGGAAACCTGGTCTCCTTTACAGATGAGGAAACTGAGGCCCAGAGACAACCCCTAGAGATCATGATGGGAGAGGGGGCGATTAGAGAGAAAGAGCCCCGCATAGGAGAAAGAGGGAGGGAGGGGGCTGGGAGGGAGGGGGCTGCGAGGTGGAGATGTTCAGAGGAGCAGCAGTAGGCCAAAGGTAGGGAACGGAGATTATATAATAATAATAATAGCTAATATTTTTACCTCCTACTGCGTGCCAGGCACCGTGCTAAAGGCTTTACAATTATTTCGTTTGATTCTAACAATAATCCTGGGAAATAGGTGGTATTCTTACCATTTTACAGATGAGGGAGGGGAAATACAACACACAACGCATGTATATATACGCACATGCATGTATACATGTGTGTACTGCATACATCTATACATACTCATAAATAAGTAAGGGTCTGCAAGGCCCCTCCCTGTGTGGAGTAAAGACAGGATGCTGGACCGTTGGCTTTCCTCACTGTTGGGAAAGTGGGTTGCAGACAGATTGGGCCCAAAGCTCTGTGGGTAGCAGGTTGTTTTCCTCAGGGACTTGCCTCAGTTTGGGTCAGAGAGCTTTTTGCCTTATTCCTCTTGGGCAGAAGTAGCGGTCTGAATGCTCAGTAATCCAGGGCAGGGTGTGCAGTGCATTAGGATGTGCTTGCTCAGTGGGAAGCTGGCCTCTGAGTCTTGCAGCACAGACAGACCCGGTCTGATGCTGTCAATGTCATCATTTTGTTCCCAAGTAGAAAGGGAAAGAGCTTTTTTTCCTCCTGTCCCTCCTGGAAAGGTAGTTCCTGCTTCTTGAAATGAAAAATGTCTCTTCAGACTGTTGACTTTGTGTTAACCATTTCTTTCTTTATTTCAGGGTGCCTTGTACTACATGCCCTTCTGCTGCCTCCTTGCATATACCTACCCAAAGACACACACAGTTCAAATACTTCAGAGGTACTTATTTTGTTTCTATGGATAGGTAGCCTATTTTAAATATTCATATTGCTCTTGACTGGAGCACCCAGGAACATAGTAGGGCCTTCCTGTTTGCTTTGGAGAATATGGAATAGGATTCCATTGATCCTCCTTTACAGAGATAAGAGTACTCTGCTAACTTCATCGTATTGGTATCTGATGTTACATCAAGCTTAGGAAATAGAGCTGATTGTGTAGGTCAAGGAAAACAGAATTTATATTACCCTGAATCCCATTCTACCACAAATAAAAGTTCAAACGGTGCTAAAATGGGAGTATGCACAGAAGCCAGGAAAAGGAATATCTGTTTATTTGTGAAAGTCATTTGTTAATTAGCCTTCATCTTGGTTTGTGAACTTGAAGGTTTAGAAAATAGGATCTGTGGAACAGGTCAAACTAAGCTATTTTATTATAAGAATTACTTTCTCCTTCACCTCAATCCCCAAATTTCATTGCAAAGAAAGCTATCTTTTTTTTTCTTGGTCCCTTAATTCAGCCTTCTAGTTAAATGTGCACTTGTTAATGACAAGTTGAAATGCTTCCTAAGTATTTATAAGTCTTTGTCATAAGGAAACAGAAACATTGGAGGGGGTTTCCTTTATAGTTTCTCTGTTGGTGAGGTTTATTTCTAAGATTAAGAGTATCAGTTCACCCCCAATTTCTCCCTTCCTTTGCCTTAAATGACACTTAGGACTTTGAGTTCCAAGTTCGTGAAATCTGATTTTTGATTCTGGTCAGACCTAGTTGTAGGAAACCTAGGAAAGTGAATCTATGCCTTGGATTACATGTGTGGCAAAATCTGGGCACCTTAGAATAGTACGTAGTTCATTATAGAAGACGACAAGCCATTTGCTCCCAGAAGATGCTTTTCTGAAATTCTTGGATTTTTTATTTTTTTTGGTGGGGCTAGGAATGAGAGGAGTGCCAAAATAAAAGAGAGATGGTATTCCAGCTGCCTTCTTTCTTTTAATGAATGAATGAGGCACTTACTAAGTGCTCACTGTGTGAAAAGCGTTGTTCCAAGTGCTAGGAATACAAATGGAAAGCAAGACAGTCCCTGTTTCAAGGAGCTCATCTTCTAATGAGGGACACAACACAAAAACAACTATGCACAAAAAAGTAAGCTAAATTAGAGTTAACAGAGGGGAAGGCACTTATATTGAAGAAAATCAGAAAAGGTTGCTTGTAGAAGGTGGGGTTTTATCTAGGACTTGAAAGAAACCAGGAAGTAGAGATGAGAAGGGGAAGGGTTCCAAGCCTAGGGTGAAAAGAAAGTACACAGAATAGGGAGATGTGGGGTCTAGTGTGAGGAAAATTGAGCAGGCCAGCGTCGCTATATTAGAGAGTATGGGGGACAGGTAGTAGTGTGGCGAAGAGGGAAGAGAAAAGTATAAAAAGACTGGAAAAGTAGGAGGGGTCAGGTTATGAATGACTTGTAATGACAAATAGAATTTTATATTTAATCCTGGAGGTGATGGAGAGCCGCTGGAGTAGGGGGTAGGTTTGGAATATGGTCCAAACTGAGCTTTAGGAAGATCACTTTAACAGCTGACAGGAGGACGGACTGAAGCTCAGGGGAGAGACTTGAGGCAGGTAAACCCACTAGCAGGCTATTGTAGTGGTCAAGGTGCAAGGTGATGAAGGCCTGCACCAGAGTGGTGGCAGTGTCAGAGGAGGGAAGGGGGCATATTTGATAGATGTTACAGAGATGAAATTGATGGGCCTTAGCGGCAAGATTGGACACAGGAAGTCAGAAAGAGGGGTTGAGAATGGCAAGTAGGTTATGAGCCTGGGTAGCCAGTGGTTCCTTCACAGTAGTAAGGGAGTTAGGAAGTTGGAGAGAGGGAATGTTGGAGGGAAAATAAATCACTTTTGGATCTGTTAGGTTTAATATGTCTATAGGTCATTCAGTTAGAGATATCCAGTACGTAGTTGGGAGATGCCTTTCTGGAGGTTAGGAGAGAAGTTAGAATTGTGTAAGGCTTTGAAAATCATCAGCATAGAGATGAAAATTTAATGTATGGGAGCTGATGAGATCATCCAGTAAAATTGTATGGAAGGACAGGAGCAGAGAGCTCAGAAAAGAGCCACGTGGGGCCCCCTGCATTAGCAGGCTTGACCTAGACAAAGATCCAGCAAAGGAAACAGAAAGAGTGGTCAGACAAGTAGGAAGAGCACCAGGATAGAGTAGTAACATGGAAACCTAGAAAGTATCAAGGAGAAGTGAGTGATAGTAGCAAAGGCTAGTTTTTATCTTGTTAAGAATATGAAAGGCAGGCATTAGTTATTTGTCCGATTACTATTTCTTTGGAGTATCTCCTAAGGGAGAAAACCACTAAAACTGGAGGCACTTGAGCAGTTTTTAAAAGTAGTAATATTTAAGTAAATTGGGTAACTATAGGATTAAAAAAATCCTTTCACTGGTTTTACTGTGTATTTCCATTTAGTTTTGCTTCCTGTTCCTTGTTCATGTAATCCTCCAGTCAACATGAACATGAGTGACAGGAACTGGCTATATTGAAAAGAGAAATATGTAGCTTTTAATATCCACATCAAGGACAATTGAGTAATTGGTATAGAGCTGTTTTGGCTCGAAGACTTGTTAACCAGCTAAACTGTAAAGAAGCCTATTGGAAAGAGATTCACCTACCTCTTAATACCATTTATATATTTATAGGCACAGAAAAAGTTGAATTTTCTGATATGTTGTCAATTAGAAATCTCTTTAAGCCAACACTTCCAGACTTTGCCAATATAATAAAGCAGCATGGTATAGAGAAAAGAGCACAGAATTTGGACCTGGATTAGAATCTTGGTTCTGTTACTCATTACCTATGTGATTTAGGGCAAGTCATTTATTCTCTCTGGGCATCATTTTCCTCATTTGTAATATAAGACATTTGTACTAGATGATAATCTCTGCTTAAATTGCATGACCTTAAGGATTGCAAGATCCTAAAATGCCTTTTGTTCAGTTGTTTTAGCCGTGTCTAACTCTCTGTGGCTCCATTTAGGTTTTCTTGGCAAAGATAATGGAGCGGTTTGCCATTTTCTTCTTCAGCTCATTTTAACAGACAAGGAACTGAGGTAAACAGGGTGAAGTGCCTTGCCCAGAGTCACGCAGGTAGTAATCGTGTCCAGGACCAGATTTGAACTCAGGTAGCTGAGTGGTTGTTATTCCAGGCCCTGCACTCTGATCACCTAGCTGCTCCAAAATGCCTTTAGAATCCTGAAAAAACAATTATGTTTGATTTTACTGTTAAGTGTATTTTTTGTCCCTAAAATTATTAAAAATAATCTGTAAACAGGGTGTATGTTTAAGTGTATCATTACCAGAATATTCCATTCACCTTAATGGATAAAGATCCAGTCTTGAAGCCAAGAAGATCTGGGTTCAGGTGCCATCTCAGATATTACTGACCCTGTTGTACAAATCTGGGCAAGTCCCCTTGCTTCTCAGTGCTTCTAGTCAATTTTCTTAAGATTAAAGTTGCAAAAAAAAAAAAAGGTTAAAGTTGCAAAGAAGGTGCTGATCTGTGTTGGTGGTTTCCTCACCTGGAGTTCACTATCTGCTCTCCTTATGTTAGTATAGCACTTGAGCTTTTCAAAGTGCTTTTGCATACACCCTTATTTTAGTTTCCAAAAACCTGTGAAGTTAAAGCAGGACAGTTATTTTAAAAATTAAACACTTAACCATTAATAGTGACAAATTAACATGTAAACTGTGAAGTAAAATCTGACGTAAACCCTTAGTATTTAACAAAACAACCAAATAAATGAAAAATATTTATGTCTTTGTCAATTTAGCATGAAATTCTATTTTTTGCTATATTTTCATAGCTACACATATATGTTAATGTTTTTATCATGTTTCTGTTAATTTTACCTTATATTACTTTGCTTAGGTATTTATTTCCTTGTTTGCTTCCTATTTTTTTATTTTTATGGTACTATAATATTGTATTAACATTAAAACAATATAATGAATATTTTATTCAGCTCTAGTCATTGGATATATAGGCTATTTATAATTTATTGCTATTACAAATAAAATAGCTATAAATATTTTTGTGTTAATAGCTTCCCCCCCCACCTTTTAAATATTTTTAGAATAAAATTCTACTAGTGGAATTACTGAGGTGAAAGGAATGATGAGTTTTGTGATAATTCTGTATTGCCATTTTTTCTTGTACTACCCCTACAGGTTTAGCAGCAGTGGACTAGAGTGCCTGCTTCCCTGTAATAAGGCAGGCATTTTTATATAATTTTGATGCAAAGGAAATCAAGGCCTAAGATGGAAGTAAAGCACAGAAGTGAGAGTAAGGAGATTTGGGTTCCAGCTTCAGCTTTACCACTTAGTGTGACCTTTCCATTAATGATAACAACTGACAATACTGTGAACACAGCACAGTACTTTGCACATAGTAGGCACTTAATAACTGCTTCTTGACTTTAAATATAGCACTTTAAAGTTTTCAGTTTATTGTACCCTACTTCATCTCATTTGCTCCTCACAGCAGCTCTGCAAGGTGGGTAGTTACAGCTATTATTAGCTCTATCTCACAGGTGAGGAAACCAAGACACAGAGGTAATATCATTAGAAAGAGTGGGAGGTGAGATTTGAACCCAGGCCTTCCTCACACTTAGCCAGCATTCTATCCATTCTGCTAAGCTGCCTCTTGGTGCCTATAGAAGTGAACTTCTTTATTTTAGATTTTTCAGTACGTGTTGCCAATCTGCAGAAGCATGCTTTCTCAGTCAAATGCTGCCTCATTCTTTCATCCCTCATCTATTAAGTTTGAAGTAGTTTCTCCCTCCTCTGATTTTGTTCCTCTTTTACTTGTATTCTTGCTCTATATGCTTAGAAAAAAGTGACCACAATAAGTATGTTTATGTCTAAAAACATTTCTTAGAGAAGAATAAGGTTACCTTATTCATTGCATAAACATACATTAATTACATAGCAAATTACAACTAGATAGGAGCAAAGCCTTTAAAGTTCTTTTGGAGAAATAGGATTCTATTTTTTCACAATTATTTTTAGGGGTAATGGGTTTATTATTTGAAATAGTTTCCTTAGTCCTTTGGTTGTAAATATTACAAATGCTGGGGACTGTGCCTCTGTCTACACTCTCTTTGCATTTGTCTTCGCATAGTGGCAAAAATCTGACCCTTGAATTGTTCCAGGGGTTTGGGCTCTTTTCATAACTAATGGAAATTATTTTATTACTGTGTAAAATTGCCTCATTGACACCCTCATAGCTATAATTGAATGTGGACTCACTAGTCCATTTAAATCTAGACAAATGTATGTCTTCCATTTAACTGGAGTTGGTTTTCTTCCCCTAAGAAGCTGTTGGTGATTTAGTAGCATATGGTATTAGGGCTGGGATTTGTGTTTTGAGGCCTTTTGTTCAGAGAATCCCCTTTTTGTGGAAGTGCTAAGGGTTCAGGGCCTAGAACTTATGACTGATCCATTGAGTCCACTTGGCCAACTCTTGTGTATATTTTGGTCTTACACTATTTCTTTCATATTTTGGATATGAATTATTTACTTCCCACCATCCAGAGATGATGAGTTGCTCAAAATAAAAAGTTTTGAGCTACTTTGGAAACATTTTTAAGATAAATTTTTAGTAATAATACTTAGTGAATTCTGTGACATTAAATAGCCTTTGAGTCTCAGGTGACTGAATCTTTAAATGAGGGGATTGGACTAGATGAGGTGATCCCTCACTCTAACTCAGACATTCTGGGATTCTGTGTCCGAGAGAGGACAAGTGGCTTAGCTTGATATTCAGGTGCCTCCACCTTCATTGATCTTACCTACTTCCCTACCTCACTATCCTTAGAGCCTACTCTTCCTCAGCACAAGTTCTCGGCTGCAGTTTGCACATTTTATCTTTTTTTTGTTCATTTAAGCTGTGCCTTCAAGAGGCAGTGTTACGTTGTGGTTACATAGTGCACGACTTGAACTTAGGAAGACCTGGGTTTGGATCCTGCGTTTCATGCCTACTCACTGTGTAACCCTGGAGAAGTCATTTAACTTGTTTGGGACATAGTCTCTCTCCCCTCAATATATAATGTGTAAATCAAAGGAGATCATGTATGGCAAGTGCCACGCAAGACTTAAAGTGCTGCATTATGTGCTAATTTGGTGTCTAGCTTCACTGTCAAGCACGTGAAGCTTTTCTTGTGGCTGCGTCAGTTGTTTATCACTTTAGCACTTAGGACCTTTTCATTATTATTTGCTATTTCATATGTATGTCCTTTCTTCCTAACTAAATATGAAGGCCCCAGAGTGATAAAAGACTACACTAGGGTGGTGGCAGTGTGTGGGTCAACAGACCACTGACTCAAATAAAAAACAGAGGAGTCTTGGCTTTCTCAAGGTAGAAACAAAACAGAAGCTTTATTTGATCAAGTCTTGCGAGAATTGGGCATCTCCCACTACCAGGGCGGAGATAGTAGTGAAGAGAGGCAAGGGGGAGAAGGCAAGCAAGGGGATATATATCCTTGTACAAACAATTCTAAGAAATCCCACCCCAGAGGCTGGACCCGCCTCCCCATTTGCAGGGACAGGTGGCCTCACAATCTAACCAGGAATAAGTTTTACCCAATACCAGCATAGAAACTACAGAATTACCTTATAGGGAAACTTTAATGTTAAGATGGTGGTTTGTAAGTAGGCTAGGGGAGGGGGAGAGGGGAATATCACCTGATTTCCCCAAAATCATATGATTTACAGGAAAACGATACTTAGGCCTAGTGAGGTCCACATCCTAATTCAATTTGTACTATTTGAGTATCACCTTACCTGAGTTATCCATAGGAAAGCTTTCACAATCTTGTATTCCACTCAAAGTCCCCCCTCTTATTCCATAGTTGAAAGATTCCCACACCAATCCTTATACACTTCTTCAACCTCATGATCTAACTCATTGGTCTTCTCTTCAGGATCTAGTCGGTCATCCTGCTCAACTAGTTCCCATTCCTGCGCCTTCTCTAAATATTGATTCCCAAGCATTTTAGATATAAATACTTATATACATATATATACACATATACCCTGTGAAGTCTTCACACTTTATTCTCTCACTACGTCACACAGCAGCATATGTGAAGAGGAGCAGACAGTTTTGAGGAATATTAAGGAGAGGTATACTTGACAGGACTTAATTACTGATTAGATGTGAAAATAGTGTGGGAGAAGGAAGAATCAAGAATGACTCCTGGTTGTTTTTGTTTTTTTTTTTATCCTTGGTGACTGGGAATACAGTGGTGCTTCAAACAGAAATAGAGAAGTGAATAAGGGTAGGATTATTTTATACGTGATGAATTTGAAGTGCAGGCTCTCCATCCAGGTGGGGATATCCAACAGATAGTTGGAGATGCCAGACTATATATAGTTCAGGGGCAATGAGTAGGCTGAGATTTAGTAGTCATCTGCACGGAGGTCATAATTGAAACCATAGGAATGCATCAAATTGACAAAGGAGGAGATCAAAGATAGCCTTATGGGGAAGCCTTATAGACATTATGTCCTAACCTAATTCAGCCTTTTGACCGAGTCCAAGTTTTACAGAATAAATCCTTTTATTAAGGAGATTTGTTCTGTGACGTTTGCATTTAGTCAAAGGGCTGAAGTCAAGGATGTAAAGGGCATGTGGCCTTGAAGCTGCAGGTTCCCCACCCCTGGGTTAGGAGAATATCAGTGAATCAGCAAAGAAGACAAAAGGAGTGAACAAGAGCTATCCTTTAAAAGTTCAACTAAAATGAACTGGGGTATGTCGTATCAAATAATTTTGAGAGTTGAAAGGGAAATTTCAGAAGAAATCTTATCTAGTTCAAAACCTATATGAAGTGAATTCCCACTTACCCATCAAGTGGTTGTCTAACCTCTACATGAAAACCTCCAACGTGAGGGAATCCACGTATTCTCTATGGCCTAGACAAGGAAATTGAGGCATCAGAATCTTCATTGTTGGTGAAGCTGTGAACTAAAATGGCTCAACCATTCCAGAAAACAATTTGAAATAGTTGGATTAAAGGAATGTAAAAAATGAACTGTATCACTAAACACTTGGAATCAGGAAGGCTCAGCCTCATGAATTCAAATCTGGCCTCAGACACTTGCCTGACCCCAGGCAAGTCAATTAATTCTGTTTGCCTTAGTTCCTCATCTGTAAAATGAGCTGGAGAAAGAAATGGCAAACCACTCCAAATATCTTTGCCAAGAAAAACCTAAAATGGGGTCATGAAGAGTCAGACGCTTCTAAACAACAACAAATTTTGGTGTAAATGGGGACTTTCTTAGTGATGACCTTTGCATAATTTCAAATTACTTTACAGAATGGTTTTACTGATTTCAAAGCTCCAGCAGCAATGCCTTATTGTACCTGTTTTCCCACAGCCTCTCCATCATTGATTATTCCTTTTTTTTTTAATTTGGGGGGAGTGGTGGTAATGCTATTAGGTGACTACTGTGTCCCCTGCCATCTGACTTTTCTTGAAAAAAATACTTGCAATTAGATTGTAAACAGGGACTTTATCTTGTTCTCTTTGTATTCCATCCAAGTGTCTTTCATATAATTATAATGTGTTCAATCAATATTTGTTGAGTGATAAAAAAGAAAAAAAATGACATATAGATGTAAGATTTCTGTGTATTTTAGAATCCATTGACGTCTTTCATTACTTACTTCTGAGCCTTGTTTTCCAACATTTTTTTTCACTGTGCTCCCCTATGCTTTCCTCTGCATTGAAGACACCAAGTAGTAAGGTATACATTAATTCAGTTTGGATGGTCTTACCTAGTTCTTTGTAGAATTTCTCTACATATTGTGTTTTGCAATAGATGTTGCTAAATGAATTGCAATGATCTTCATAGGATTCTTTTTATAAATGCTTGTTGAGAGTACTGCAATATGAGATGCCCAAATGTGTCATGAAAGGTTTTTGTTACCTTTGGATGCATGATAAAAACCAATTAAACTACTTTATTTGCCTCATGGAGGAGGATCTGTGAATCGTTTTATTTAGTTTCAACTTTTGGTCTTGTGGTTTCACTTTTACTGAGAATGTCAAGATTGATATGATTCAGTTCAGTTCTCCCAGTAGTATATTCACTCACTGGTAACTGGACAAGGACCTCACATTTAAAGTACTAGTCCCTAAGTAAGTTTACAGAACGTGGAATGGGGCTGCATAGAATCAAGTGCCATTTTGTGTTTTTCTGTTTAATAGATTTCCATGACCAGAGTTCATTCCCAAGTAGTCAACCTCCTGGTGATTAGGATTTTGGTATATAGCTAGGCTGTTCCTCAGAAAGCAGATAACTGTCTTTTGCCTAAAGCTTGTTGCATACCTTTCCAGCTTGGTAAAATCTTCCAGAACATGTCCTTCATTGACATGCCTCAGGAAACCCTCTTGCCTTACTCCACACATAGCTAGACTTGTCCTTAGAAGCAGATAGTCTCTTGGTGGGAATATACTCAGTCTTTCTTCCTTTTGTGTTTTTATACCATAGTGGTTTCATGGTATCATTTCTTTCCCATTTCCCCCACTCTTCCCCTCACTCCCACCTCTCCATTATATCAAAGATAATCTGACTGTGCATAGCTTTCTGGTTCTGTAGTCTTCTACTTTTCTACCCTAGATAAGGGGGGTAGCATTTCATCTATTCTCCTGCTTGGGGATTAGGCTTTACGGGTTTTTTTTTTCAATATTTAAATATTTCCCAATTACATATAAAACATTTTTAGCATTCATTTTTAAAAATTTTAAGTTTTAAATTATCTGCTTCCCTGACGCCTCTTCCCCCTTCCTTGAGAAGGCAAGTAATTTGATATCAGTTATACATAAGAAATCATGTAAAACTTATTTCCACATTAGCCATGTTGCAAAAGAAAACAGACAAACCCCAAGAAAAATAAAGAAAGTTAAAAAAGTATGCTTCAATTCTGTATTCAGAGTTCTTTAGTTCTGTGGAGGTGGATAGTATTTTTCATCATAGGTCCTTTGGGGAATTGTCCTGGATAGTTGTCTTCATCAGAGTAGCACAGTTGATCATCCTTAAAATATTGCTGTTACTGTGTACAATATTCTCCTGGTTCTGCTCACTTTGCTTTGCATGAGTTCATATAAAAGTCTTCCCTGGTTTCTCTGAAACTGTCATGCTTGTAATTCCTTCAGCACTATAGTATTCCATCATAATCACATACCAGAGGTTCTTTAGCCATTCTTCAATTGACAAGCATCTCCTCAATTTCCAATTCTTTGCCACCACCACACACACACACACACACACACACACACACACACACACACACACACACACGTGCTACAAATGTTTTTGTACAAATAGGCCTTTTTCACTTTTCTTTAATCTCTTTGGGATATAGACTTGGTAGTAATATTGCTGGATCAGAAGGTATGTACTATTTTATAGCCCTTTAGGCATAGTTCCAAATTGTTCTTCAGGATGTTTGAACCAGTTTACAGCTCCACCAACAAACCATTAGTGTCCCAGTTTTTCCACTCCCCTCCAGCATTTGTGATTTTCCTTTTCTGTCATGTTAGCTGATCTGATAGGTGTAAGGTGGTACCTTAGAGTTGTTTTAATTTGCATTTCTCCATTCAATAGTGATTTAGAGCATTTTTTCATATGACTATAGATAGCTTTGATTTCTTCCTCTGAAAACTGCCTGTTCATTATCTTTTGACCTATATGTCAGTTAGGGAATGGATCTTATTTTTCTAAATTTGTCTCAATCACGTAAATATTTGAGAAATGAAGGCTTTTATCAAAGAAATTTACTGTAAAAATTTTCCCCCATTTTTCTGTTTTCCTTCTAATTTTGGCTGCGTTGGTTTTATTTTTGCAAAAGCTTTTAAATTTCATGTAATCAAAATTAGGGGCAGCTAGGTGGCATAGCAGATAGAGCACTGGGCCTGGAGTCAGGAGGACCTGAATTAAAATCCAGTCTCAGACACTTCCTGTCTGTGGGACCCTGGGCAAGTCACTTTAACCTCTCATTGCCTGACAAAATGGAAGAACAAAATGGTAAACTACTCCAGTATCTTTGCCAAGAAAACCCCCAGTGGGGTCATGAATGGACACAACTGAAATGACATAACAACAAAATCAAAATTAATCCGTTTTACTTCCCTTGATCCTCTCCATCTCTTGTTTGGTCATAAACTCTTCTCTAATCCATAGATCTGACAGGTAGGTTTTTCCAGGCTCCCCTAAATTTACTTATGGTATCACTCTATATGTCTAAATTGTTCATCTGTTTTGACCTTGTCTTGATGTATAGTGTGAGATGTTGGTTTATGCCTAGTTTCTTCTGAACTGCTTTCCAGTTTTTCCTGTGGTCATTACTGTGGTCGTTTACTACTGTGTGTTGCATACCTGATCTACCCCTCTATTTCTTAGTACCAGATTGTTTTGATGAGTACCACTTTGTAATATAGTTTGAAATTTAGTACTACTCGGCCACCTTCCTTCACATTTTTTTCCTTTGATTCCCTTGATATTCGTGACCTTTTGTTCTTCCAGGTGTATTTTGTAATTATTTTTTCTAGCTCTATAAAATAATTCTTTGGCGGTTTGATTGGCATAGCACTGAATAAGTAAATTAACTTAGGTAGAATTGTTATTTTTATTATATTGGTTTGGCCTATCCATGAATAATTAATATTTCCCCAATTGTTTAGATCTGCCTATATTTTGTGAAAAGTGTTTTGTAATTATGTTCATTATAATCCCTGGGTTTGTCTTGGGGCATTACATTTAATCAGAGATTGGTTCCCTTTTGGCGTTGGCCAAAGGGTTTGAACAAGTTTAGTGAGTTTTTGTTACATGATTTAGAATTCTTTTCCAGAATAGTTGGATGAGTTCAAAATATCATTAACAGTGAGCCTGTCTTTTTGTAACCATAAATTATGCAGTCAACAACAAGCATTTTTTAAGCACTTACTTTGTACTTGTGCCAATGCTAACAATTTGGTCTTTTATTACCTTTGTCATTTTGAGGGGTGCGAGATGAACCTAAAGAGTTGTTTTGATTTACCTTTCTCTCATCAGTAATTCAAAGCATTGTTGTTGATAGTTTGCAGTTCTTGTGGGAGTTGTTCATATTCCTTTATGGGGCAAGGGCTCTTGGTCATATGTAACTTCAGCTTCCTAACTCCAAGGTATTTGGAGATACATATACACACATACATACTGTATACATATTTATTGATAAGTCAGCAAGTTTAAAGTGCCTACTTTGTATTAGGTTCCATTTTCAGTTCTGGGGCTTTATGTATAAGAAATGAAAACAATCCCTACTCAGAAGGAGCTTGTATTCTAATGAGGGAAACCAGAAGTACAAATAGAGATACATACAACATTAAACATAAAGTGAATAAATAGAAACATTTGCACAGTATTTGATTAGGGAAAGAGGGCACTAACAACTGGGAGATCAGAAAGGGCTTCATGGAGGAGGTGCTGCTTGAGGAAGACAGGGAGGGATTCAGTAAAATGGATGTAAGGAAGAGTGTAGTCCAGGCAGGGCAAAGGTGTGGAGATGGGAGATGGGTATGGAGTGTCGTGTAAGGAATAGAACAAAAGCCATTTGGGCTGGATCTCAGAGCACAGAAAAGGGGAAATGTCCAGTGATGCTGCAGAGGTAGATTGGGACCAGGTTCTCTAGGGCTTTAAAAGGTAGGCAGAGGAGATATTTTATCCTAGAGATACAGGTGTGTGTGTGTGTGTGTGTGTGTGTGTATGTATTTTTATATATATTTGTGTGTATATATATATATATGTATATGTATATGTGATGTTTTTCCCCGAGTATCTTGGATATAGCAGACTTTTATCAGAGATGTTTTATGGAAAGGTAGGTTTTTTTGTGTCTAATAGTTTCTCTTATTCTAGATGAAATTTTTTTCACATAAAAGTTTTTTAAATTTTATGCACTCAAAATTTCCTTTTACCTTTTGTGATCACTTATGTTCCTTTGGTTAGAATTTATCTCTAATCGTAGTTTTGTTCTGTTATTCCCTTTTTTTATGATGTGACCTTGTATGCTTAGATTGAATTATTCATTTGGAGTTTATGGTATATGATATAACTTGCTGGTATAAACCTAATCTCTACCAAAATGTTTCCTAGTTTTCCCAGCAGTTCTTGTCCTTTCTCCATTAGTTTGTGGTCTTGGGTTAAAAACATTAAACTGAATGCTCCTTTTGGGCTTTTCTTAACAAGTCTTAGCTACTTTTGTATTTGTTAGCCAGTACTAAATGTTTTTGATGATTACTGTTTTATAATACAGTTTAAGACCTGGTAATGATGCTATATGCTTCCTAAGTCAAAAATCCCTTCTCTGATTACTTCCTGCTCCTTTGTCCATGTCAGTCCCATCCTTGGGTTTGCTCAGTTATCTTTGTAGTCTTTTGTGGTTTGCTATATAGGCTTTACCAGACAGCCAAAGAGGGTCCATGACACAAAAGGCTTAAGAACCCCCAGGCTAGAGGAAATAACTGAAGAGCTGAGTTAGTAGATTTAAAGCCAGCCAGCTGCTTATCTTTATTTCCTTGTGTCTTCTAGTTGTACTCTCTGTTCCTACATCTCTAAGAGCTAGAGTGAAAATGTAGGTTACATTTGTGTTCGTGTTACATTGTCAGCATAGCTTGGCCTTAGTTTTTGAAACTGTTTCTTTCTGGACTTAGTTATATTTGATAGGACAAACATAAGCTCCACCACATACTCTCTTCTCAGTGACAATTTTTGAGACGGTTTTAGTTAAATTTTATAATTCAGGTAATCAATGTATTTAGGTTTTTGTGGTTTCTCCCCTACATTATGCCTAAAGAACCTTTTCTTTGATTACGCCTTGAGAAATCTTTCTTTTTGGTCTCTCTTGACCATGTATGATGCTGCTGAATATCATAACTTTTCACTTTTCACTATCAAGTTAACTGATTTTAAAGATTGCTTTCATTTTGTGATGAGTAGCTTTTCAAATACTATCCTTTCCCTTAACAGTATAGGGTGTAATGTTAGGTTATACAGCATAATTTTTTTCTGAGATCAGAATCTTTTTTTTTTTTTTTTGACAGCAGAAAAGGCTTACCTTTGAAGTCATTTAGCCCAAACCTTTCATTTTACACATGAGGAAACTGAGGCTTAGTGAGGATGTTATTTGCTCAAGGTCAGGCATTAAGTTAGTGGCAGAGCCAGGATTAGAATTCTGCCCTTCTACTTTAGTGCTCATTTTTACCCAAACTATGCTTCTTCCCTACTGGGCTAACTTCATCTTGCCCTTCCTTCAGTGTACTTTTTTACTTAATCATTGGATATAAAGGATATACCTTCTGGCCTTGGGAAATTTTGAAGACTCATCAGAGTTTTAATAAACTCAACACCTCTGGCAGTTTTAATTGGCTTTTTGAATCAAAAGGGTCTTGGAAAGCTACAAAACAAGTTTACAATATGGCTCCACAAGGCAGGAAAATAAGGAAATAGAACCATTTATAATTTGATTGGTTACACTTTAATTCAGGCTACCCTGCTCCAATCACGTCACCTCTCAGTGTCCAAGGTAACTCACTAAGACTGCAAGTTTCAGAAAATATGCTGATCTGTTTCTCACTGGGAACTTCCTTATCCCCATGAAATTACTTGTTATTATCAGATAAATGATAAGCATGACTTTTCTGCTTTTTCCCTTATCAAAAGCTAGAGTTGTACTCTCAGCTCTGAATCAGTCACTTCCCTAGATACTAAATTATCCCTCCCCTCACATTCTGCAGAGGAAGAAACTGTCAGAGAGGGGAAGGGTCTTACCCTTTATTAAGTAAGTGAGAACAGTTACCAGTGAAAATTTGGAGCCCTGTGGGACAGAATATAATTTCCAGTTAATATTTCAAGTATAGTGCTGAATTTGTGCTTTACTCTGAAACTATATTTGTGGCTAGTGGGTTTATGTAGCCACTATTTTAAAAAAATAACTCAGCAATTTGAAAAAAAAAAGTTTTTTGGATCAGACATGTAATTTCATGGGTACAGGGAAGTTTCCAGTGAGGAGCTCCCTCTGCCAATGTAGATGAGCATCATTTCTGGAATTTGCAGTCTTCAGAGAGTTACCTTAGACACTGAGTAGTGACTGGACTTCAGGATGACTTGTACATCTTCTAGGTGGCAGCTTAGGTCTTCCCTGACTGCAAGACCGGTTTGCTATTTGTTTGCTCTTCACTGCCTTGCTTATATTCAAAATTTGACATAATTTCTAACTTGCTTCTTTTTTAACAGCAGTTTTTGTGCTCTAAATGTGCTTCTCTTTGCTTAAAATTTTTATTGTAGCACGTTTCCATGTCATAAACTTGCACTGACCAAGTTTTTTCTTTCTCTGCTTATGCTGGAAAGGCTTATGTAAATAGATGTATTTGTTCTATGTTTCAGATTGTACATTTAGTAATGGATAATTTTTTTTCCCATGAGCTTGACTTTGCCTTATAAATTTCATATGTCCTTGAGAGTGTATGATGAAAAGTTATGATTGATTTGGGAAGTGTGTAGCTACTGTTTAGCCAGGAACAGTAGCAAATTAGTGGAGAACCTCAGGCAAACAATTATTAATTAGGGATTTGTGATCAAAGCAAAGAAGTTTCTGTGGCTAAAGGGCCAAACGTTCAGGTTTTGGGAGGTTGAATATCACAATGCATGAACACAAGTCACTACCCCATCTATAAAATCGGAGTAATACTGTTTGCAATACCTAAATCACAGGGTTATTGACTGAAGATGTTTTAAAAATACTTTATAAACATTAAGGTACTTGGGAATTTTCATCTAAATCTGAAATAAAAATCCATTCAGCTACTGAGGCCTTTCTATTTTAACATATCAGAGTACCAGTATACTACTTAGGCTGTCTGTCTTTGTATTTCATTCTTGTCACATGAAATACACACTCTTTTCCAGTTATACACATGCTCCATGTTGTTCCTTATGTTATTTCTCTGGCACAAGTAGTCAGGGGTGCCAGCAATTGCTAATAACACTAGGATGCAATGATATTATATCTGACCTTGTTGGATTTAAGCAGACTGCTTCCTTGTAACCGAAGGAGGTCTAGTAGGTATGATGATGTAGGAAAACTAAAAGAGAGCTGTGTCACTGAAGTCAGAGGAGGAGAGAGTATTCGGGGTGGGGAGTGGGGGGAGGTTATGGTCAGCAGTGTCAGAAACTGCAGGGAGATAGAGGATGAGGCCTGTGAAAAGACACTTAGGAGGACTGCAACAAGACAATGTCAAGTATGGTCACTGTGTCAGATAGTTCTGCTTAATTGTTTTTCTTTGTCTAAATTTTCATTGGTAACTACTCTCACTTTTTAAATAGACCCTTCCCCTCTCTGGCAGTTTCTTTCTCTTTAGAATGTGAAGGTGGGATCAGTTAGTCCCCAGGGAAGTGACTTGCCTACAACTCACAGTGATTCAGAGCTGAGAACCAAGCAGAAAAGTCATGCTTATCATGGGAGGATGGTTAAAATAACTGTGACATCAGTTAAAATGTATTTTTAAAGATCAGTGGATTTAACATTTAAGATTGTTCATAGCTTTGGAAAGGTCGGTTTCAGTCTATTGATAGGGTTGGAAGGCAGATCAAAAGGTGAATGGGAGGTGAGAAAATGGAGATAATGTGAGCGAAAGTGACACTTTTTCTTGGTTGTGAACAACAGAAGGGCACAAAGGGCATGTTTGTTTGCAGCAGGGAAAGTGTCCATTGGAGAAGATGAAGCTGAAGATGAAATGGGGGTGTGGGATGACCAGTGAGGTGAGTGAGCTTTCAGAGGACATAGGGAGGAGATGGGATCGAAACACAAATTTAAGGATTGAATTTGCCAAAGACAAGGGCCACTTCCCAGATACTGAAGCAAAATTGGAGAGAATAGAGGATTGTGTAGAATGGTTTGGATGCGAGAGAAGTAAAGGAGAAGAGGAAGCTTTTTCCTGTAGTGAGATAGCCTTTATTTTCCTCAGTAAAATAGGAGGTAAGACCTCTGCTGTGAAGGTAGATGATGTAGGGAACTGGAAAAGAGATTTAGAATTATGATAGATGTCAGTGATTGCAGTGAACATTTCAATGTACAGAAAGAAGATTGCCTGTGAAATTCAAATTTTTATGTATAGTAACATGATGCAAATTAAAACTACTCTGATGATTGCCTTATATCAAATTGACATGGGTAATAAAAGAAGGAGGAATTCAATACTGGCCATTATATGCTGGTACACTGTTTGTAGAGTTGGAAATTTTTTCTACCTTTAAAGAAAATCATAAAGAAGTGTATATGAGAAGTTAGAAATATGTTCATACATTTTGATCTAAAAGATGGTCTAAATGAAGATCTACTTTGTCTCATTACCCTTACCTCTATTGAGAAAGCAAGAAAAACAAAACCTCCTATTACAAACGTGTATAGACACGCGAAACAAATTCCTGCATTAGCTGGATCCAAAAAAGTATATGTCACCATCCACACTTTCTGATATGCACAATATGATCTTTGCTAGTTTATGCCATAAGGACATTATGAACTGGAGAAAAAACTATTTGTATTAAAAAAATAATATTTAGTAGCAAAACAAACTGGTAACAAGTCATGGGCCCAGTGATTGGGGAATGTTTGAATAAGTTGTGGTATATGAATAATAAAATGGTATGTTATTTCTATGAAGAAAGCTGTATTAAAGGAATAGTAATGCACTTGTATTACCTTTATTACTAGAATGCACCTTGTTGGCAAGTTGTATTTCGGGCTCAAGTTTTGCATTTGTGAAGTAGAATAATGTGAAGGGGAATACTACCTACTGTCACTTGGCCTTTAAGTTATGAGAATGCGATTATAAATGTGAAGTATTTTGAACCCCATAGAAATAAAGCATATTGGAGGTGGGATTAATTATGATTTTCCTTTGGATATCAAATGTCTTTTGACCAAAATCAAAAGTTCCTATGTTGTCGTGAGTCCTTGGATTTTTGTAACTTGTGAAGCAAAAGTGGCTGTTCAAAATTTAGCCTAATATTTTTCAAATTAATTTTGTGCCAAGTGTTATTTCCTAAATATGCTAACTACCTGAAATTGGTTTTGTACCTTTGGCATCAGCGCATTATCCTTGTATGTTGAGTTATCAGACCTCTCATTTAGTTGGTGGAAACCCTAATATTTCAAGGCAGCTTTGTCGTTTAATGGACAGAGCTTGCATGTGTTTCCATGGGAAAGTTGCATTCATATATTTTGGTGTTGTACTATATTCCTTTTTGCAGAATAGGAATAGAGCAAATGTCACAGAAAGTGTATTGTTCTTCATTGTTTTGAAAGTGAAACTACTTTACTATAAAACTGCACTGTAATGCGTCAGCTTATGGAAATGGCTCTTGCAGCCTGCTATACTGTCGGAAACTTCCTTGTTAGATATAGTAATTAATGAAATAGAGAGGAGATACAGATTTAAAGTCTGTACTCCTAGTGAGCCAGGTATCAGCTGTTACTGAATAATATTCCCACATGACTAGACTCTGGAAATTTAGGTAGTGGGACCCTTTTCCTAGCTGGCCCCAGACTCTAATAACAAGTCTGCTTGTTGAGAAAGCTGGTACTATTACTGCCACAGTAGTTTTTTGAGACCACCAGAATTTACCTTAACTCTCTACCATGTCTAGGTCAATTTTATTAAAGAAAGGAACTTTTGGTTAGTGAAGCTTTGTTAATCAAGGAATCGTTGTACATACTTTACAGAAGCTTGCTTGATGTGAAAACATCCTACTTCAAGGCCAGAAGCCAAATGGCGTTTGGATGGACTTCTAGGACAGATGAAACATTAGCATGGTTATCTGTATACGTGTGTGCCTATCCACAAATCACAAAGCCTTAATAATGCATATCTTGAACTTGGTGCTTAGGTTCTTTCTCAACTTTTGCGTAAGCAGTGGAAATTTGTTATGACTTTGGTATTTGGCATCAAATATTCCTTGAACACTCACTGAATAAGAAACCAGTATTTTATGAAAAGTAACTTTAAAGTCAAGCACTTATATTTTTATTGAAGTTACTTTGTTCAGGTTTTTTTTTTTTGTCTGTATTTGCTTTCCTTTCCTCCTTTTTTTTTTTTTTTTTTTTACTATGACCATATTTCCTCAATAGTAATGTGTTCCTGGGTTAGAAATGGGACTTGATATAATTCTATGTAATGGGGCCAGTTTTTGGAGCTGTCTTTTATGTCTTTTTGAGCTTTCCTTTCATAGTAATCCCCTTAATAGTTATAGAATCAAAGATCTTGGTGAGGGAATATGGCTTAAGAGTATCTATTCTACCCTCATGTTGTAGTAACAGTAATCAGAAAACAGATTTCTTTTGATCATAAGTTCCTTTTCCTCACTTCTTTGATATAGATGTGTGTATACTGTTGTATTGTCATTTTCTACCATTATACCATAGCCTAAAAAGGTTTAAGATCTCCTGCTGGTTTTCCTATGATATAACCTATCCTTTAATTATCCTGTAATTCCTCTAAATTCCAATCCTGATGACCCTTTTTAATTCGATTCCTATTTCTAGCGCTATTAGTAACTCCCCAATTTGGCCTATATCAGAGGCATCAAGCTTGTGTCCACAAAACTCCTAAGCCAGATTAAAATGTAATCAAGAAATATTTAACAAAAATCAATAAAAATACAATAAAACAAATAATATTAATTTGTGGTTTTCTAAGTCAGTATGTGGGTTACAGGGATCCATTTCTTTTTTTTAATATTTATTTTTTAGTTTACAACAGACGGTTCTGCATAATTTTGAGTTCCAGATTTTCTCCCCTCCCTCCCCCCTCCCTCCCCAAGATGGCAGGGAATCTCATATAACTACCAAGAATGACTTCGCATTGAATTAATTTATACACTAGGCAAGTTGCGGAGAAGAATTATGACCAATGGAATGAATCATGAGAAAGAAGAAACAGAACCAAAAAAAAAAACAAAACACAAAAACAAAAACAAAAGAGAAGAGAAAAAGGCAAGCATGAAGTGTGCCTCAATCTGCATTCAAACTTCATAGTTCTTTCTCTGGATGTAGATAGCATTCTCCATCGTGAGTCCTTTGGAATTGTACCTGCACAGTGATGGCAGTATCAGAGGAGAGGAGACATATGTGAGAGATGTCACAAAGGTATAATCAACAGGACTTGGCAACAGATTGGCTATGGAAGGTGAAAGTGAAGGGTCAAGGTGAGTATGACCACTGAGTTGGGAGACTGGGAGGATGCTGGTTCCTTCAACATAAATAGGAAAGTTAGAATGTGGGGTGAGGGTTACTTATGGGGGGAAATGAGTTCAATTTTAGAAATGTTGAGTTTAAGATGTCTATAGGACGTCCAGTTTGAGATGTCCAGTAGGCAGTGAGAGAAGCAACACTGGAAGTCAGGAGAGAGTTTTAAGTTTGGATGGATCTGTGAATTATCTGCATAAAGATGATAACTGAAACCATGGGAGCTGACGAGATCATCAAGTGAATTAGTATAGGGGGAGAAGAGGAGGCCTAGGATAGAGCCCTGGAGGCACCTATGGTTAGCATGGGTGACTGGCTGAAGATCTAGCAAAGACAGAGTTGGAATGGGGAGGAAGAGAACCAAGAGAGAAGAGTGTCAAGAAAAACCTATGGAGAAGAGACTCAAGGAGAAGATGATTGGTAGTATTAAAGACTGCCAAGAGGTCAAGAAGGGTGAGCATTAAGAAAGGGCCATTAGACTCTTGCTTCAGCTGCTGCCACCACCATCACCATGATTCACTTTTTGCTAGGATTTACATTCAGCAATGTGGTGGGGACGTATCTGGCTCAGAACTATGAAGTTCCGAACTTGGCCAAAAAACTTGAAGAGAAAAAAAAAATGTAGATGCCAAAACGAAACCACCTAGCGGCTAGGTCCTAGCCCTTGATGTCAACATGTAGTAATGTTGTCTGGATGCTTTCCTGTTCAAAACAAAAGCTCCTATTCTCTCCTCAAGGACTGGGTGACTTTCTTTTCCCTGAGCTACACTGAGCTGCCTTTGAGTTAAAATACATTCATAACAACAAAGCTATCCTTTTTTATTTTCCTCCCTCTCCCCTAGGACTCCTCTGACCCCTATACCTTTGTGGGAGATTCTGATAATTGAATCATGGTGTTTGATAAAGAAATGCTAGTTTTGATTACTGGTCTGTCTCCTTACCTTTTAAGTTGTGGATTTCTAGTCATTTTTAAAAGTTGCTTTTTATATGTCTGAACAGATGGGAGTCATAGTAATTCTACTTATGTCTGTCTTACTGGATGCTTTATAAACATGTAGTATCAAAGCATTATATAGCAACTGAAAAAAAGGAGGAAAAAAGGCCATTAGATTTGGCACTTAGAAGAGATCATAAGTAATTCTGGAAAGAGCAGTTGCAGTTGAATGGTAAGCCTGGAAGTCAGATTGCAGAGGATTTGGAAGAGTGAGATAAAAGGAAGTGGAGGCTTCCATTAGAGATGGTCTTCTGAAGGAGGTGACCATGAAATGGAGGAAAGATAAATGACCCATGTGGGTGGGTCAAATGTTTTTTTTTTTTTTTAGGATGGAGGAGACATGAGTGTGTTTGCAGGCAGCTGGGAAGCAGCATATAGATAAGGAGCAATTGAAGCTTAGTGAGAGAGAGGGGTTGATAAGGAGTAAGTCGGCTGGAGAAAGCAGGATGGAATGGGATAACTTTCTCATCCTCCTTTTCCAAGAATATCCCCATTTATGATGGTTTTTATATTTTCACCTGGATAGAACAAAAGACACCAACATTAGATTACACCAACATCTCTTTTGACACAAGTTCAGTGAGCTGTCTCCTCTTTTACTCCTGTGTCACATGATGAGGTAGCTTTCTCCTTGCCATGGAAGGAAGGAAATAAGAATTTATTGTGTTTACTGTATATAATCGTTTCATCTGCAAGTAGTTTCTTAGCAAACTTGGACTGAGTCTTTCATGATACTAGTGAATGGAAGAACATCTTAATTAGCCTGCACATTTTAATCCAAGTACTTTCAAGAAATGATAAATTAAGAGTGAGTACTTAGCAGAATTCCTTTGAATTGGTGAAAGTCTGAGTTGGACACGACTGAACAACAACCAGTCATAAGTTCTTTTGAGTTGGTATGCTGGTGTGAGATCCAACTTAATTTGGTCGATTTTGAGTTTTAATTGGTACGTTGCAACTAAGGAAACAAAGGGATTAAGACCTTGTTTGTCATTCTTTTGTTTTTGTTCCATGCTAAGGAAAAATATCTTCTTCACGTATCATAAATGTTAGCCTTGCAGAATATGCAGGGACTTGATGCATATACATAGGATCAAGAGGTATTCACCAACAGATAAGTGAGTGGTAGAGTTATTATGAGAAGAATTGCAAATTAAAAATCACCACATTAAAATATGCTTACTATAGTAGCAAGAGAACAGCAAATGAAAATAAATGAAAGTTTATCACATCATGGAAATAGACAAAAATGAAAAAATGATAGGGATAGTCAAAAATGATAGGGATAGTCTATGTTGAAAGCACTATGGGAAGACTGGTGTTTTTGTTGTGTTGTTATGAAGTCATGAAAGAGACCAGCCACTCTGGATTTTAATTTGGAACCAGGCAAGAAAAGTGACAAATTTTCAATAGAAGGGAACTTTTTGAGGGATATTGATGGGGATGACTAGCCTTTAAGATACTATTTCCTAACCGTTGCATTGTAGTACAAGACATTTTCTTTGCTATATGATATTATAGACTCCCTGGTTTTCTCAGTTCTCTTTACATTTTTTGATTAGGTTTATAGGGAATGATAAAACCATGGTAGAGGGAGAACAGAGTTGGTGTCTCGGTATAAAAATAAATAATATATGTGATTTGGCAGATAGAAGACTGGGGTGAAATGTCCTCCTTGACCAATTCATGAAGAACATTGGCTAACACTGAGCTGGTGTTGCTTCTTAGTTGAGGCATTTGTCTTTACTCACTAATTTAGTCAGTTAATCTGCTGTGACAGAATTCTTCATCCTTCCTGCTCCTGGTCTGGTTCAGACCAGAGAAATTAAGAGTATAATCGAGTTATAGATAAACAAATGTTTCTTTGAGAAGACAAGGACACCTGAAAATGTGAATTTAAAATCTGTGCTAGCTACATAGGTAAGATAAAGTGGGAGCTCTCAGCGAAATTGAATTCTCAGAGGTTGAAGAGGTGCTCAGAGAGATTTTTCCATTGGAATTGGTGTTGCTGGTGCTGTTTCTCCTGTCTGAACAAAAAGAAGGCAACAAGTTCAACACTTGGTTAAAAAGCTACTGATCTTGCGGAAGTTCAGAAGTATTTTTGTGCCATTCAAACAGGAAAGACAAGACTTGATCATAATTGTGTAATCCCCTAGTCTGAGGGAGAGATTTACAGTATAACGAACGAGCTATTCTCAGTCTCCTTTGTAGGATGGTATATATCAGGAAGGGCCGGGTCTCTTCTAATAGACTTTGGAGGTCACATCATAGATAGTATCTGATGTTCAATTCTTTCCAAATTCTGAATCTTATTTCCAGTCTTTGTTTCTTCATGATAAAGGTATTCCATAAGACCCTTGAGTAAAGGTCAGTTTATCAGGAGTCCAAGGCAACAGTTTTCTATCATACGGCTTGTGATCTACAGCACGGGTTTATACATCATAATCTACAGTGAACAAATGACATTATAGTAAATAATAATTGATATTTAATATTACTCTGAGGTTTGTAAGTCACTTTGTATATCATATCATCATCTTCTGTTCTGAGGTAGATATATGGAGCACATTTTACTAAAATGATGTGTTACAAGGGAAAACCCTAAAAACATGGTCACCTACTCCTATTTCTTCCCCACCTGCATTTTCATATCTCTGCTGGATCTTCCTGAGATTCTTATCTACTAAGGGGCACTACCACTGCACCTGGCCTCTTAACTGTCTTGGCATATATGTGGATAGATTACCTCTTAAATCACTGTGAGACAAGATTGGAATTTTTTCAAAGGAACTTAAAAAAATACAAAAGCTTAGAATGGATGAGTTTAGAAGTTCTTATTCCTAGCTTCAGTCATTGAAGTTTTACCACATATGCAACTGACGTTGTGTAGATTTTGGGACAGAGGTCCACCAGTTCATTTGCTTTGCCTCAACTCTGTCTTTGTTGAAGTAAGACTTGCCAGAAATGAAGGAAGTAGGAGGGGTGTTAGGCTAGTGAGGAGGATGAGAGTGTTTCCAAAGGCCTCAGAATCCTGGCAAGAACTGGTACAGTTGATGTTGCTGGAAGCAACATTGTGTAATAAAGTACTTGGCTTGGAACCTGGAAGACCTGAAGGGTTCATGTCCTGAGGGAGTTGGCCTCTAAGGGCCCTTCTAGCTTTAAATCTATGATCCTGTGATCAGAAAGAGTTGGGACAACGGAGTGGGCTTTTTCTCTCCTGATGAAGGCTTCCCTTATATGTGTAGTGCTTTTTTGAAAAACTGTAAGACTCAAACAACTAGAATGATTTAAAATTCCGATAACTTTTTCTTGTGGATAGTGAATGTTTAGCATTAAAAATGGTTTCCTCAGCAGGAACCACCTGTCATTGGCTCAGTGGATTCCAAAATAAAATGTGTCTGGATTATTTGTTCACTACTAGTATATACAAATAATTGAGAATTAACTGTGCACATTGCATTTCTAAGAGTTGTCACTAGTTAAGAGGGAAGGGAGAATAATCAAAGGCTTCTGCTCATTCTCTGTAAAATTTATTCTACCCAGGTCCCCTTAATCAGCAATAGGAAATCGCATGATACATGTGATAGACTCTAGTCGAATCAGCAATGGGAGATAACTAGTCCAGAAATGTTGCTGAGTTATTGCTGAGAAGAGTTAAGTCAATCAATATTGATCGTCACATAATGTTGCTGTTACTGTGTCCATTGTTTTCCTACTTCTGCTCATTTCACTTTGCCATCAGTTCATACAAGTCTTTCCAGATTTTTCTGAAATCTGCCTGCTCATCATTTCTTACAGCACAATAGTATTCCATTACATTCATATGCCAAAGTTTGTCCAGGCATTCCCCAATTAATAGGCAACCCCTCAATTTCCAATTTTTTGCCACCACAAAAAGCTGCTATAAATATTTTTGTGCATGTAGGTCCTTTTCACTTTTTTGTGATCTCTTTGGGGTACAGACCTAGTTGTGTGGGGTACAGACCTAGTTGTGGTATTGCTAGATTGAAGGGTATGCACAGTTTGCCAAATTGCTAAGAGATAGGATTTGAACCCTGGGCGTTTGAATCCAGAGCCTGTGTACTCTTTCAACTGTATGACAGTTCTTTGGAGGCAATGATGTTATACATACATTTTGCTGCTATATAGCTATACCAGTAAAATATTAGTATTGAAAAAGGTGGGCTTTTACTTCAGGGGAAACTTCAGGGTCAGTAAAAAAGAAAAGCTTTTGCAATTTTCTGAAAGCAATCTAGCTCTTAATTTTTCACTTTTTCAACTTTGGACCCAGCTTATTGTCTGTCTATATTGTCTATCCCAGGTACACTTGCTCTCTATCCAAATACATGTTGAAATCTAGGCTGTAGATATTCCTTATCCATTTGGTCTTTTTTGTGTGGGTGGACAGACCAAATTCTTTTGGCAATTACAGATCTCTTCTAGGAGGTTCTGCAGTGTACCTTGGGGCATAATGTTAGAAGCCTTTGGAGGACCTCACAGGGAATCCCTGCTTTGTGTGAACTCTGATGGCTGAAGAGGGGTAAAGGCCATTATTAACAAAAGAATCAGGAAAGACTACGTGGAAAAATGTGCATTTGAGTTGGTCTTTAAAGAAGGGGCAGGAATTCAGTATGTGGGTGGTTGGTGGCAGAGACAGCATGCCTAAGGAGCAATGTTAGCAAATGCATGGGTATGAGAAACGGCTGTGTGTGTGTGTGTGTGTGTGTGTGTGTGTAGGCATGTGCATAGGTACTAAGAAGGCCAGTTTAGCTTGAGTGTAGAGTTTGAGAGGGGAGAGTAGTGTGAGATAAAACTGGAAGGACAGGACAATATTGTAATGTAGAAGAATTTGAGAGCCTAAGATAAGAGGTTGGAATGAATTTTACTTGGTAGGTGTTAGCCAGTAACAGATTTTGAACAGAAAAAGGAATTGAGGAGATCACTCTGTTAGTATGAAGATTTATCATTCTCTTCTTTATATTCCAGAGCTTTTATTTGTTGCCATTTTTCAGGTTTGTATTGTCCTTGTATTTAAATAAAAATTTATCTTATTTCTGGTTCCTGAGATGTTTTGTTCTTGTCATAATTCTTTTAACTAAGTTCTTGATGCCCTTTAACTTAGGTTATTGCCATATTAATTTTCTGCTTTATATGATGTGTGTCTAATTTTAAATAAAAATATTCAAGTACCAGACCTAATACTGTTTCTTCTGGCATCCTACTTCCTGGACTTGTATATTTTCTTTAGTCATGTGATGGTATTCTTATCCAAGTCGTATTAGACTTGTTTATCTCTGTTGTGCTGTATCAAATCTGCTGTGAGACCTAACATAGAATGTTTCACATTCCCTTCATTAATTTAAAGTTTTGTCAAATGACTGGCCTTCTTTGTTCCTGGTTTCTTCAGATTTCACTGTCATCTAAATGTTGTTGCCCTGATTATTTGCTAATTATTGACATTACACTTTTAGTACTGTAGAAGCTCAAATTCATCTCTACTTACTTTTAGC
This sequence comes from Trichosurus vulpecula, assembly GCF_011100635.1. NCBI lineage: Eukaryota > Metazoa > Chordata > Mammalia > Diprotodontia > Phalangeridae > Trichosurus > Trichosurus vulpecula. The sequence goes on along the minus strand of NC_050581.1, from coordinate 119,134,181 downwards.
GTGATAGAAATTTCTTTTTGGAAAGTTGGAGAAATGAGGATTTAGGGATCTCAATACTAAAATTTTGAGAATATTGGGTTTTCCCACTACAGTGAGTAATAATTTAATTTTTCATTTTCATACTTAGATAACTCATTAATTGCTTACTACCATCACATGTTCTTCACTGTCCTGTAGGACTATTTTAAAATGTTGCTATAAACAAATCTACATCTGCACTTTTTCAACAGAAATAGTTTTATCAACAGTTTGTCCAAATGTGCTTTGGCACTAACTTTATCCTTCCAGCTTATGAGCCCTTATTGACTTGTGGCGTTTCAGTTTTTGTTGTTTTTTGGAAAGGAAAGGGGAGACAGCAAGTTTATCATTTCCATCTTAAACTTTTTTTCTTTTGTCTTAGAAAGATTGCATGCTTTTTGGTACCATATTTTCATTTTATATTTTAGAGCAGTTGTAAAAACTAGTTGACATAATTAAGGAACTAAATCATATCAAATTTCAAATTCTTGGTAAAAATAAAAACAAAGACAAAAGGAATCTACAGCTAAAGGTAAGGATGCAGGTCCTTCATTGGAGAGGCAAATAAAGGAGTTGGCTAAATTGGTTTTGTCATGCATCCAAAGGCAAAAAGAAATATAACTTCATAAGTCATATTGCAGTGCTTGTAAAATTTGTGGGGAAAAAATCCACCACAAAGATTGTTTAAACTTATGCCCTAACACCTGTTGTAGAGAAATAATAATAACAGCTAATATTTATATAGCACCTCCTATGTGCTATGCATTGTGCTAAGTGCTTTGTAATTATTATCTCGTTTGATCTTCACAATACTGGGAGGGAGGTGCTATTATTTTTTTTTACCCTACTTATTTTTTTTAATTTAATTTAATTTATTTAATATATTTAGTTTTCAGCATTGATTTTCACAAGAGTTTGAATTACGAATTTTCTCCCCATTTCTACCCTCCCACCTACTCCAAGATGGTGTATGTTCTGGTTGCCCCAGTCAGCCCTCTCTTCTGTCACTCCACTCCCCTCCCATCGCCTTTTCCCTTCTTTTCTTGTAGGTCAAGATAAATTTCTACGCCCCATTGCCTATGTATATTATTTCCTAGTTGCATGCAAAAACTTTTTTTTTTTGTTTTTGAATGTCTGTTTTTAAAACTTTCAGTTCCAAATTCTCTCCCCTCTTCCCGCCCCCCCCCCCCACCAAGAAGACAAGCAATTCAACATAGGCCACATGCGTATCATTATGTAAAACCCTTCCACAATACTCGTGTTGTGAAAGACTTAACTATGTTTTGCTCCTTCCTAACCTATCCCCCTTTATTGAATTTTCTCCCTTGACCCTGTCCCTTTTTGAAAGTGTTTGTTTTTGATTACCTCCTCCCCCATCTGCCCTCTCTTCTGTCGTCCCCTCTTTTTTATCTTCTTCCTCCTCCTTTCCCGTGGGGTAAGATACCCAATTGAGTGTGTATGATATTCCCTCCTCAGGTCAAATCCTATGAGAGCAAGATTTACTCATTCCCCCTCACCTGCCTTCTCTTCCCTTCCTACAGAACTGCTTTTTCTTGCCACTTCTATGTGAGATAATTTACCCCATTCTATCTCTCCCTTTCTCCCTCTTTCAATATATTCCTCTCTCATCCCTTAATTTGATTTTATTTTTTATTTTTATATACACCTACATATATACATACATACACATACATTATGGATACATACATACACACACACACACACACACACATATATATATGCATATTCCTTTCAGCTACTCTAACACTGAGGTCTCATGAATCATACACATCATCTTTCCATGTAGGAATGTAAACAAAACAGTTCAGTTTTAGTAAGCCCCTTGTGATTTCTCTTTCTTGTTTACCTTTTCATGCTTCTCTTGATTCTTTTGTTTGAAAGTCAAATTTTCTATTCAGCTCTGGTCTTTTCACTGAGAAAGCTTGAAAGTCCTCTATTTTATTGAAAGTCCATATCTTGCCTTGGAGCATGATACTTAGTTTTGCTGGGTAGGTGATTCTTGGTTTTAATCCTAGCTCCATTGACCTCCAGAATATCGTATTCCAAGCCCTTCGATCCTTTAGTGTAGAAGCTACTAGATCTTGTGTTATCCTGATTTCTTGTTTCTTTCTGGCTGCTTGCAGTATTTTCTCCTTGACTTGGGAGCTCTGGAATTTGGCGACAATATTCCTAGGAGTTTTCTTTTTGGGATCCTTCTGAGGAGGCAATCTGTGGATTCTTTCAATTTCTATTTTACCCTCTGGCTCTGAAATATCAGGGCAGTTCTCCTTGATAATTTCTTGAAAGATGATATTTAGGCTCTTTTTTTGATCATGGCTTTCAGGTAGTCCAATAATTTTAAAATTCTCTCTCCTGGATCTATTTTCCAGGTCAGTGGTTTTTCCAATGAGATGTTTCACATTGTCTTCCACTTTTTCATTCCTTTGGTTCTGTTTTGTGATATCTTGATTTCTCATAAAGTCATTAGCTTCCACTTGCTCCAATCTAATTTTTAAGGTAGTATTTTCTTCAGTGGTCTTTTGGACCTCCTTTTCCATTTGAGTAATTCTGCCTTTCAGGGCATTCTTCTCCTCACTGGCTTTTTGGAGCTCTTTTGCCATTTGAGTTAGTCTATTTTTTAAGGTGGTGTGTTTTTCAATATTTTTTTCAGTATTTTTCTGGGTCTCCTTTACCAAGTCATTGACTTGTTTTTCATGGTTTTCTCGCATCCTTCTCATTTCTCTTCCCAATTTTTCCTCCACTTCCCTAACTTGCTTTTCTAAATCCTTTTTGAGCTCTTCCATGGCCTGAGACCAGTTCATGTTTTTCTTGGAGGCTTTTGTTGTAGGCTCTTTGACTTTGTTGACTTCTTCTGTCTGTATGTTTTGGTCTTCTTTGTCACCAAAGAAAGATTCCAAAGTCTGAGTCTGAATCTGAGTATGTTTTTGCTGCCTGGCCGTGTTCCCAGCCAACTTACTTGACCCTTGAGTTTTTCGTCGGGGTATGACTGCTTGTAGGGTAAAGAGTACTTTGTTCCAAGCTTGAGGGGATGCACCGTTGATTTCAGAGCTATTTCTATACAGCCAGCTCTGCCACACTAGCACTCCTTCTTCCCCAAGAACTACCAACCTGAACCTGACTCAGATCTTATGCTGGCTCTGCACTCCATCTCTGATCTGCTCTGATCAGTCACTTAATTCCTCCCACCAGGTGGGCCTGGGGCCAGAAGCAACTGTAGCTGTAGTTCTGTAGCTGCACCACCCCCGCTGCCTGACGGTGGCCGAACTGCAAACTCTTTTCACTCTGTCCCCCGCAGCTTTTCCCACTAACTTTCTGTGTTGTCTTTGGTGTTTGTGGGTTGAGAAGTCTGGTAACTGCCACAGCTCACTGATTCAGGGCGCTAGGGCCTGTACCGACCAGCTCCTGGTCTGGTTGGTCCTGCCGCTGCCCACACTCTGTGCGTGATAGACCTCACCCAGCAACCATCCAGGCTGGCCTGGGCTGGATCCCTGCTTCCCTCTGCTGTTTCGTGGGTTCTGCAGTTCCAGAATTTGTTCAGAGCCATTTTTTATAGGTGTTTGGAGGGACCTGGTGGGGAGCTCATGCAAGTCCCTGCTTTCCAGCTGCCATCTTGGCTCCACCCCCCCCCCCGGTGGTATTATTTTTACTCCCATTTTTTAGATAAGGAAGCTGAGAAACACCAGGTTAAGTGACTTGCCCAGGGTCACACAGCTGGGATCTGAGGCCACATTTGGACTTAGGTCTTCCTGATTCCAGACTCAATGCTCTATGCGCTGCACCACCTAGCTGCCCCTATTTAACAGATTCAACAAAGACACAAAGACCTCATTAAATCCTCTAATTTATGTCAGTTTATGCTTTAATACTTATGACTTCAATAAAGGATTGAGTAGTATAAGGGAGGAAAATAGAAAAAAGTTTCAAAATATAACTCTATATTGTAAGAAATGGAGCCCAAAGACTTGTGAACCATAAAGAAGTCTCATGTTTATATATCGTGAATATTGGAGAAGTGTTAGGAGGTCCTGGATATGGTAAGCATTAAACACGAAATTGTTTTTATCTTAATAGATCAAAAACAACTTGTTGCCCATATGGTTCTCTATTGTCAGACCATCAGCTTACAAAGCTAAGATAAAAATCATTGCCAAATTAGGACAAAGTTAATAAAAACTAAGATATGCTATGTAGTTAAAAACCTTTTTTAATAAAACCTGAGCCATTTACATAAGCAGTCGATTCTGAAAAATGGGAAGGGAGTAAAAGAATAGACATTGACATACTATTGCTATTTCTTACAGAAATTTAACCGGTGTGAATCATTTGCAAGCCTAGAAACTACCTTATAATGGCAATGATAATAGTGCTTTATATATTTTATATAATGCTTTAAGGTGTGCAAAGTGATTTGCTTATGGTTTCTCATTTGACCCTCATAACAACCGTGTGAAGTAATGTCCATTTTATAGATGAAGAAATTGGGATTGAGAGAGGTTAAGTCACGCAGCTAATCACTGTCTGAGGGAGAATTTGAAATCTAGTCTGACGCCAAATAGAACACTATCCACTCACCACTTAGCTTAGTTTTATTCAGCAAATGCTTGATGACCCAAGATTGAGAATATAAACTTGTTTGTAAAATCTTGAGGAGATTGATAGAAGATAATGAGCAGTGTTGCTTCATAAAACAAGAAGCCATTTTCCCTCTGTCATTGACAGTGGGACCTATGACATTTGGATGACTGGTGCTCCTAGATGTGAAGAACTAGAAGTAGCATTTACAGAAAACAAATACGGAAAGAGCAACAGAATTAGGGTAGGTACACACAATGGGGGAGGGGTGTGCTGAAGGCAACATAATTGCAAGGTGTTGAGAGCGCTCGATTCCAATGCAGCTCCTGCCCAGGTGGAGCTTACATTCTAATGGAGACTATTGGCTAGATTGTGATGTATAATTGCATAAAGAAAAGATGATGATATTGTGTGTGTAGGTGCGCACATGCATGCTGCACGTAGACATACAAGGCTGATGCATAGCGGTCTCCATTGAAAGCCCCTAACCTTTGGCCTATCTTTCCAGGCTTCCTCAAGACTGCATTCACTCTTGGGAGTGGTCCACCCAAATAACTTCTCTTTGGTTCATTTTGCCTTCACCTCAAGTTGACTTTGGAAAATCAAAGAACATAGGTCCCTGTCCATATTTACATACATGTAGGCAAAAGTCAATAGTTTCCCTTCTAGTACTCAAGGTGACAATAAATATTGGGTATGGGAAAGCCCTTTTTTCACCCCACAGAAGATCGTCAACATATATAGCATTCATAATAGCCCAAGAACAAATTTTTCTCATTCTGGTGAGTAAATTGCCTTCAGGTTCAGAGCACCACCCTATGGTTTGGAAATTCCTCAGAAAGGAAACAAATTTGAAGGTGGATAGACAGGCAACCCTACCAGACCTGCACTGCAACAATATCTCATGGGAATAGCATAGGGAAAAGTTGACTTTTTTTCGGGGGGAGGGAGGGGAACTACCCCTCTCATGGCCTTAGTGTACGTCACTGCTCCTCAGGTGTGTGTCCATGTCCCAAGAAGGTGGTGCTGCTCAAGACCCTCTCCCTTCACCCTCTCTCAACTAGAAGTCTGGGAATCCTTTTTTTCTAGGCTGACCAGGATATCCCACTGTATCCATTAGACTGACATTTGTGAACTTGGGGGCAAGGAGCTTCCTTGGCCTTTGTGGTTGAGAGCATGTGTAGCCATACATGTTTTGGATTCAAAGGATTCCCCTGGTCTGACAAACAGAATATTCTCATGGTTGATTTGCTAGATTTTCTGAATGCACAGGAGATAGAAGGTAGTTGTGTCAAGATGGCTCTAAACAGTCGCAGCTGCTTTGCATGTTTTCTTGGCTAAGTATCTAGAATTCTTTGATTATGATGGCTGATACCGAGAGTTTGCTTCACACAGGTTGGTATTCCTATTAGAGGGAGGAATCCACCTTCTTTAGGGGTGGGGTGGGGATTGATGTTTTGTTGCTCAAATAAAGACTCCAAACCAGAGGTGTCAGACTTGTGGAGTGTTAAACACATGGAGGGTGAAGCCAGATTGAAAGGTAATTGAGAAATGTTTAAACAAAAATACAACACAACATAAATAATGTTAATTTGTGGTTTTCTGAAGTCAATGTGTGGCTGGTAGGAATGTTTCTGGTTTTTTTTTTTTTTTTTGATACCACTGGCTTAGACCAAGAATCGTATGCAAAGGACTTGGTTCTAGTTCAGTCTAGAAGAATATTTTTTCCACCCTGTGTTTGGTATTGGCCATGTACATTCCAAGGGAAGCTATTGAATGGCTGCTGGTCTGCATATGTCTCCATATCACAGTCCTCCATGTCTGTAATGCTCTCTACATCTCCCAACTGCTCTTTTTCATCTCTTTAAGATCCAACTTAGGTACCATCCCTGATTTTTGTCTGCTGCCGCCTTCCATGCCTACCATTAGCTGAAAATGGTCTATACCTCTGCAAGTTTCTTGTAGCAAGCTGGCTGTATCTCTCTTCTACCTTTATCCTGCTTCATAATGTACATCATGCTTATTTGTGCACATGTCATCTATATCTCTTCTAAAGTGTAAAATCTTTGAGTGAAGGCATTGTGTCAGATCTAACTTTGTAGCTCTTAAGATTCAGCACAATGCCTTTTTCATTATGAGCACTTAAAGTTCATCAAATTGAGTTATCTCTTTGGTGTCTTCTTCATGTCATACTTCACTATTCCAGGAAAGTCTTCTCCCATCCCAGGCTTGTCCAGCTCAAGTTCTACCTCCTCCATGAAACTTATGTTCCAATCAGCATTGATCTTTCCTTGATTTAAACTCTTAGTGAACACAGGTGTTTTTTGTTTTTTTTGGATGGGATTGATGATTTATCAGAAATTCCCTCTTCTGGTACAAGTTGGCACCTGCTCTGCACTTGAGTCTGTTACTCTCTCATAAGAATAAACAGTTTTTAGAGCTGTGGTCTACAGAGTCGGATATCCAAGATGATTCATTGGGGTACACCTTGAAAATGTTAGAACCAAGGAGTGCAGCACAGCTGTTCAGTGGGCTTTCAGTCACCACCAACCTCTGCTGTTCTCTTTCTGAAGGCAGCCATTTATTCTCTACCTGACTCAAGCCCTGGCTTCTTGTTCTTCACGAGAACTTCAGGAGGTAGGCAGTCATTCCCCTTCTTGTCCCATCTGGTCCTTTTCCTTCTGCCCCAGGCATCCTACTTCCACTGACACTGCAGTACAGTCCATAAGTTTCCTTGCCCTTGGCAAAAACTTTTTTTGTACTGTAAATGAACAAAATATTATCAAATACTGTTTTATTTTATCTATCACATTCTCCTAAAATGTCTGTTTTGTGTTTTATAATTCCCATAATATATTAATAAATGCATATTTTTAAAAAAGGAACATTTTAAAGTAAGGACTTCATCCATCACTGGCATTTTTTTTTCTATTCTGAAACAGATGCCAATTAACTTCCAAGTTATCATTCACAAACCCAGCCCCCTTAAGGCAAATCATGCCAGAGAAAGAACCAAATTTGTAGTCTTTTTGTCACATTTGAAGATAAGCAGTGCTTATATTCTGTGTCTTTTCTGAATTTGGCCAAGCTGAGTTGTTCTGTGATTTTATTCGTCTTTGCTGTTTGTTATTTTTATAGCTGCTGAGAGTTAAACCTGTCTTAATAAAGAATATTTTAGAAATGTAAAAAAAAGTGTACATGATTTTATATCTATATATTATAACATGTACATGATTTAAAAATAAATATAGATTTATTATTTATAAAAGTGTACTCAAAATTTTTACTGATAGATACATGATTAAAACAATTGAAGATTATTGGCCAAGGACACTGGGAAGTTATGGCTTTGAACAGGGTCACTCAGCTAGTATATAACAGTGGGATTTGAACCCCACACTTCCTAATTCTGAAGTTAAACCATCTATATACTACACTGCATTGCTTCTCTATTTACAGTTTATATTTTATAATTTAACACTGTAATATATCTGAATTATTCACTAGTTGTTAGTGCTGTGAAAATCTTGTCTTCTTAACCAAATTGTGGTTCTTGATTGTGGGTAGTTAAGTGGCACAGATAGAGTGATGGTTTGGAGTTAGGAAAACCTGAGTTCAAGTCCAGCCTCTGACACTTAATAGCTATGTGACCCTGGGCAAGTCACTTAGTTTCTCCATCTGTAAAATGAGCTGGAGAAGGAACTGGCAAACCACTCCAATATCTTTGCCAATAAAATCCCAAAAGAGGGTCACAAACAGTCAGACATGACTGAAGCAACTGGACAAACACAACAAAGCATCTTGAGGGTAGTGATTGTGTCCTGGACTTCTGCATCCCACATGGAGTAGAGCTGAATGGAAACATAATCTTGATGCTGACAGGGATTGCATATTTAGCCTCCTCTCTAGCACAGGAATTGACAGGATCAGTAGGGCTTGGAGCTAGAAAAGGATCTTAATCCATATCCATTTCGACCTCCTCACTTAACAGTAAAAAATGAAGCCCAGAGAGAGCATCTCAGCTCAGTTCACCCAGCTGCTAATAAATAAGAAATCTCATACATTCTCCACTGAAGATGCACCTCTGATCATACTTGTCTGAGTCAACTCTGTTCTTTAAATGTCTTCCAAAGCCTCTCCAGATGGAATTAGCTTGTGCTCTGAGGCCATCTTAATTTCAGCACCCTCCTTCCGCAGACTGTTACCTTTTATCAAGACTTTCTCTTGCACAAAAGTAGTGAGAATGGATACCTGACCCTCGGTTGACCTTTTGTTTGACCTTGTTTAATTTGGAAGCATTTGGAGAAATGGTTCCAACCTTTCGCCTACTCTTGATCTGTTGGGAGACTTTAAGCCTTGGAGTCCCACCAGGTGAAGGGAAAGCTGTACCCTTTTGGAATCTACTCTTCAGGTGTTTCTCTTAAGATCAGTTGGCTACAGAGCAAAGATACTACCATCAGGTCAGAAAACAAGAAATTGCAGTGGAGTTCATGGGCTTAAAGAAATTGGTTAAGGCAAGAAAGCATTCGTTTTCCTAGGCTATATTTAGCAACAAAGCCAAGAGCTTTTGCAGAAGAAGAGTTAGCAAATCCTAATAGATTTATATTAATAGACTTGGAATCCTTTTAGGACAGTGTTGGTAAAATGCAGTTGTCTTCTGATATGCCTTTTCTTCACTTTGAAGCATGAATTGACAGATGGTGGCCCAGTTTGTTGGAGCATGCAATCCTTGTGACATTCGTAGGTATAGAAATAACAGTACCTCAAGAGAGTATCACCAGGTCATCTGTTCTGTCTTTTTACTCTAGGGTATTTTGATTTGGAGATTATTATAGAGTGTTGGCTTCTATGATCTATGAAAGAGAAATCTTAAAAGAATGACATTTTCTTTGTAATTGAATATCTCTGAAGTCTGTCTCATGGGAAAATCTGAACCTTATCTAGTGACCATTTAGCTTTATGCAACATGGTCACTGAAGTATAGCACAGTACTTGGCACATAGTTAGAAATGCTCATAGACTTAATGCGAAAATCCAAACCACCTGGACCAGAAGAGAAGCTAGATGAAGAGTTTGAGGGACACATCACCAGCCTGGCACTGAGGCAGAATACAGTAGTGACAGAAGCCTCCAGTTCTTTCTATTTCTTCCAAAAGCAAATAAGTTAATTACTTGTAGATTACCTTAGTGGTAATTTAGCTCCCTTTGGAAGGGAGGGAAAACTCCTACAAAGAGGAATTCTCTTCCACATGGGATTCTCATTAACAGGAAAGAGATGGTTGCTGAGGTGGAAATGATGGGAACCTGGAGGGTAAGAGACCTTCTGATAGAGAAAAGGAAATCTAAACATAGATTCTGGAAACACAGATTTCAAAGGGTTCAGAGGGAAAAGAGGATTTCATGGATTAAAATGCTGCAGAATAAGTCACCAGGAGATGTTTAAAAATAGATTCTAAAGACACAGAGGGAAACAATTTCCATGAGGACAAAAAAATGGATTTGTCTGAAGAAGCCAACATGGAGGCCAAAAGAGCTTAGCAATAGTCTTAGATTATTTATAAGTACAAAAGATGAAAACAAGGACTGATAAGAGAATGAATATAAGTATCTAGAATTCTAAAGCTCAGAATGAGTTGAGCCTGGCAAGGGAAGCAAATGACAAGAAAAAGACTGGCGTTTTTTTTTCCTTTATATTTGAAGAAAAAAGGAGGATCAAAGAAAGGCTAGGACCTTTGCTTGTTGAAGATGGAATGATAATAACTGACAACTGAGAGCAATCGAAATTGCACAATTCTTATTTCACTTCTTTTTCTGTGCCCAGGAGAGTGACTTTGGTACTGTGGAAGCAAATGGTTGACAGTTAACTCAAGACAAAAAGGGAGATAGTAAGAGAGTTCCTGGCTGCTCTTAATGAGTGTGTTAGACAGATAATACACAGGAGGCAATGGAGGTTTGGACTCCAGCCTCTAGCAGGTTCGTTCTTGATTTGGTCAGACAGGAAACACAAGCTTCAAAGGGGTTAATAATAAGCTTTATTCTAGTCTAGTTTTCTCTAACAGCATTGCTGATAACAGGAGCACTACAAACTCCCAGCAGTATTCCCCGATCACCCTTCTTGCAGGGTCCGGGGAGAATGGGGGGGCAACTACCCTTACATCTCGATGGGGACAATCGAGACAGGCACAACTTGTGCATTCAACCCTAAAGGGTTCCCCTAAATCCCCTCAAGCCTCAATGGGGGCCGGTTGAAGCAAACACAGATTCCCCTCTCCTGATCCTTGATGGGGGCCGATGAAGGCTCACAGCATCCCAGCTTGTGCATTCAACCATAAGGGTTCCCCAACTCACTGACCACCTATTTTATAGGGTGTCAGACAAAGAAGGCATGTTGCTAGCAGTAGCATCACAAGTTTGCATCACCTCATCCCTGTATCTCACTGCGCAGTCGCAGTGGATGTTTACAGTTTCAGCACACATGTTTATATGATTTATCCTTATATAATGCTGCACAAGCGTGGTGGAGATGTTTTGAACCATGGGCCTGGGAACTCATATCTAATACCTGGGAAACAGAGATTGTTATGGCCACAGATCCTGGGAAACTGAACTCTAAGAAGTAATAACAAAAATCCACCTTACCTACACTAAAGTTCACCTTACTTACAGAGTGCAAGACCCTTGATCCAGATTAGGTACATCCCTAGGTGTAATGAAAGAAGCCCTATGATTGCTGAGCCCATTATCAGTGATATTTGAAAGATTATGGAAAATGGGAACGCCAGATGGAGAAGACTGGAGAAGGACAAATGTTTTGATTTTCACAAAAGGGAAAACAACAGATTCTGCCTGTTTTGAAGGTAGTGAACTGAACTTTGATTCTGTGAAAATTTACAATGGATTACTAAAGAGATAGTTGATGAACATCTAAAAAGGGAAGTTGTGCCAGCCTAGCCTAATTTCTGTTTGTGATAGGATTATTAAACTAGTAGATGAGGGGAATGTTGGGGAAATAGTTTGCCTGGATTTTAGTAAAACTTTTGATGTACTATCTCATGCTGTTGTTGTCGTGAAGATGCAGAGATGTGTACTAGACTATAATACAGTTAGGTGGACTCAGAACTAATTGGATGATTGAACCAAGAGTAGCTCTTAATGGTGAGCTGTGAACATGGCAGTTTTCAGTGACTTAGAGAGATAGCATACTTGTCAGAATTGCAATAACATTGATTCCTGTTATTTGGTCTCAGAGTGCATTAGGAGCATTGAGTGGATGTTTCTAGGAAGCTCAATTAGAGTGTCTGGAGAACTGGTGGATTCTCTTTCCTTTTAAAGTCTTTTTCTTAATTTTTGGAGGCAATTGGGGTTAAGTGACTTGCCCAGGGTCACACAGCTAGTAAGGGTCTGAGGCTGGATTTGAACTCAGGTCTTCCTTACTCCAGGGCTGGAGTTCTATCCACTGTGCCACCTAGCTTGTCCCCCTTTAAAGTCTTTAAATAGAAGTTGAATGATCTTTTTCTGGTTATTTTATAGGAGGGGATCTTTTAGTGTATTGGTTGGATTTAAGTGACTACTGAGGTTCCTTCCAACTCTCAAATTCTGCGAAAAAATAGTTACTAAACACTCACTGTATGTCAGGTGCTGTAGTTATTTATACAAAGCTAGTTGGTGAAGCAGTGATTGGATTTTGGAAGGGGAAGTGGTAGCTAGTGCTGCCATCTCACCTTTTTTGTGTGTGGTAGTTGGGGCTGGAAACAGTCTAAGAAAAGAGTCTAGACTTTGAAGGCTACAAGATTTCCAGTTTTGCCCAGCGAGCTGCTTAAAATGAGATTAGAAGTTGTGCATCATACTTTAAAAAGTCTGTGGAGATTAGTCACACTATGGGAAATGAGATTAAGTGATGACATTGAATTTTTTTCAGAGGGGTTTACCCAAAGCAAGTGCTGATTTGTAATAATTCTACAGCATACTGAGGCCATGAGAATAAATGGTATTTTGGTGAGAGTTCTTTTAAGGACTCCAGGTTTTGCTACTGATCAAGCTACAGTGGGACCATTTCTAGGAAAGGGAATTAATTGTTCTCACCCGTGACAGAGCGAATGTCCAGTCTGACTGTGGTAGATTTCCTTCTGTTGCCAAATCTTACTCTACCTTTGCTTCTTTGGGAGTGAGATGTTTCAGAGATTACAAATGAGCTGTTGCCAGATTCTCGTAGTGAAGATGGGACTGTTACCGTGAACTAAGAATTTGAGTTCACTGTCTTTTGGGAAAACTTAACCAACTTCTGTTGTGCAAGAAGCTTTGCTAAGAGTGAGTGTGACAAGCATCATCCGTGTTTTCACAGTGGTTCTTGATGAATCCAGCCATTCTAGGGAGCAATTTGTAATTGTGCCCAGGAAGCTATTAAACTGTGTAAACCTTCTGACCCAGCAAGATAGCTACCCGATGTCCCAAAGAGATCAAACAAAGAGGGAAAAAATGTGTGAAGCCACTTTTTTTGTGGGGGCAAAGAACTAGAACTGGAGGAGGGGGAATGGTTTAACAAGCTGTGGCAAATGAACATCATGGAATACTACGGTGCTGTAAGAAATGATAAAGGAGAGATGGTTTCAGAGAAAGCAGGGAAGACTTGTTTGAACTGATGAAGAGAATATGAGCAAAACCCAAGAAAATGAAAATTTTAGTAACAATGATAGCTAACATTTAACATCTGCTATGTGCCAGGCACCATCCTCTGTACATTACAATTATTATCTCATTTGAACTTCACAACAGCCCTAGGATGGATGTAGGTTCTCTTATTATCACCCCCATTTTTACAGATGAGGAAACAGAAGTAAAGAGAGGACTAGCGATTTACCCAGGATCACTCAGCTAGTAACTGTTTGAGGCTGGATTTGAACTCAGGTCTTCCAGACTCCGGACCTGGCACTTCTACCTAGTTGCCTCCATCAATATTGTAAAAACAAACAACTTTGAAAGACTCTGGAACTCTGATCAATACAGTAAGCAACCATGATTATAGAAGACTCATGATAAAACATCCTACTCACTTCCTGACAGAGGGGGCAGACTCAGGGTAAAGATTGAGATTTTTCGTGTTTTTGGATGTAGCCAGTGTAGGGATTTGTTTTGTTCAACTATACATGTTTTACAAATGGGATTTGTTTTTCTTGCCTTACTTTCTCAATGTTGGTGGGGGGGAGGGGGAGAGAAGGCAGACTTTAAATAATTGAAAAAAAAATTTTAAACCCACAAAAATAAAATGGCTCTTGAGCTAGCAGAGATCACCAGATGTTTCTGTGGTACTCTGAATGTTGGTCTTTCCTAGTAGTCAGTGAGTATTTATTAAGTGCCAATTATGGCCTAGGAACTCTGCTGAGTACTGAAGATCCAACGGAAAATGAAAAGTTACTGCTTGCAAGGAGCTCACAGTCTAATGAGGAGTACGACATGCAGACAGCTCTGAGGAAACACGATCTACAAAGGAGAAAGAGCAGCTGATCAGAGGGACGGCTTCCAGTGAAGGTGAAGGGGAGGCTTTAGCTAAGACTTGACTCTAGGAAGCAGAGCTAAGGGAGGAAAGAATTTCAGGCACTGCAGAAGAGGGGGTTTTGTTTGAGAGAGCAAAGAGGCAGCCCATGTCATTAGATTGAAGAGTATCTGGGCAAGTGGGATATGAGATGTAAGAAGACTGGAAAGATAGGAGGGGCTTTGGAAGCCAAGGGTTTTTATAATTGATCATAGAGCTAATATGGAGCCACTGGAGTTGGTTGAATAGGAGAGTGACATGGGCACGCCTGTACTTCAGGAAGATCAATTTGACAGATGAGTGAGGGACTCATGCTGGGCATATAATTGTGTTGTCTGCATAAAGATGGTAGTGAAACTCATGGGAGCTAAGGAGGTTACCAGGACAGAATGGAGGAGGAGGAAAGAAAAAGGACCTAGGACTTGGGTGGGGTGCTGTGGATGATAAGCCAGCAGGAAGACTGAGAAAACAGGAAGAGAACCCAGAGAGAACAGCAAGGAAAAGAGGGTGGTCACCAATGTCACATGTAACAGGTCAAAAATGATGATTGAGAGAGGATGATAATATCTAGCAATTAAGAGATCTTTGGTAAGCTTGGGGAGGGCATTGTCGTTTGAGTGATGAAATCAGAAGCCCAGTTGCAGAGGTCTTAGCAAGAAATGGAGGTGAGGAGTCTAGGTACTTTTTTTTAAGGAATTTGGCTGAGAAAGGAGGGGAGATAAAGGATGATAGCTTGAGAGGATGATAGTATCTAGTGAATATTTTAAAGTATTTATATCTCTCATTTAGGTTGACAAAGTGCTTTATACACATTATCTCATTTGTTCTCACAGCTATCCTGTGAGCTATCATCACTTCCATTTTACAGATGGGGAAGCTGAACTGAGAAAGGTTGGGTGACTTGCCCAGAATCACACTTCCATTACATGTTTGAGGCAGGGTTTAAACCCCGCACCCTCATGTACTACTTCACCTAGCTGCCTTTCAATAGTTGCTGTTTTAGTCTAGTTGTATGTGACAAAACAGACCCAGAAGTCAAAGTTAAGGTTGTAAAGGTAATCTTTGTAGCCACCTTTGAAAAGCAAGTAAGTACCCTTGATAACACTCCACTGCTTTGCTCTAGGCCTCTAGTGAGGCCCTTCTGGGACCTGCTTTTGAGGGTTGGGTGGTGCTTAACATTTGAAAATGACTCAATAATGCAGATTCCCATGTTTTAGATCAACTTAGAACAAAGGAGAAGGCCCTTCCTGGTAACTTCCAACTCTATTGATTCAGGTCTTAGTACCCTGGTCTTAAGATCAGAGGAGCCTTTTGTTGAACAGTCTTTTATCTGGATACTCAGGAAGGGCATGTCCTAGCATTGCTAGGAACCAAATACTCTCCCTACTCTGGCTTTTGGTCTCTGTGTTGAGGAATTTATCTCCGGGGGCTTGCAAGAGCAAACCTGTAAAACAAGATGAAGGAGGAGGGAAGTTAAAGCAGCTTATAAATGAGTAACATTTTAATAATTCATGTAAGGACTTGTGGATGACAAGGCCAGACAAATGTGAAGTCTAAAATTATCTTTATGAACTCTTTTAACTTCAAGGCTGCTCTGGCTACATATGAGGAAAACAGAGGAAAGGAAAGTATTCCATAGGACTGAAGTTACCAACCTTTTTGGAGTGCCAGCATTATTTAATGCTTGGCTTTCTAATATTTTCCTTCTTTTCTCCAGGACACTATTGTCGAAACTTAAATTTCATTTTAAGAATTTCGTAACACCTCAGATATTTGATAATACTCTAGTTATGTACTGTGGCATACCACAGTTGATAATAATTGCCTTGGTGGTTCCATAAAAGCTATTGATTATTTGCTTTTGCTTACATGATTATAAGAGCATCTTGTCTTTCCCTTCTCTAATCCACTCTTTCTGCAGCCCCTAAAATAATCATTTTAATGTATCTGTCTGACCATACTACTTAGAATTACAGAATTTCAGATTTTGGATGGGACTTAAGAGATTTTGTCATCCTATGCTTACTTGAATAGAAATCCCTTGTATGAGATCCTTGACAAATAATCATCCAGTCTTTGCATGCAGACTTGCAGGGAAAGGGAAGCCCACTGCCTCCTGAGTTAGCCATTCTGCTTTCGGACTGCTCTGACAGGAAGCTTCCCTTAAAGTGCCTAAATTTGCTTCTTTGCTGCCTACACCTTGGGACCAAGCATGACTCCTTTTTTCTTGATAGCCCTTCATATGCTTGACAACAACTACAGTATCCTCCTAGCTCTTGTCTTCTCCACGCTTAAATGTCCCTACTTCTTCCAGCTCACTGATCTTCATATTTAACTAATTCAACTGTACATGGGCTCAACCTTTGAATCTTTTGTCTAGTTGTTCTGTCCCTATCACTCCTCCCATTGCCTGCCTTCTCTACCCCTGTCTGTGTGCTGCTGAATGTTTCCAGAGAAAGCCATACCAATTTTGACTCAGTACACTATGCGTGTGTTACCCTAGATGTCGGGCCTTCACTTCTGCCTCCTTTTTTCTCTTCTTTGATTGACTTTCTGTCCCATCTCTTCGAAGTGACAATTCCAAACCTTGTCTTCTTTATCAGTTAAGTAAGTAATTACTAAATGCCTACTCTGTGCTAGACACGAGAGCCAAAAAATGAAAAATTCCTGCTGTAGAGGAGCCTACATACATGTTGATGAAGACATACTTCTCAGCAGAGGACCTCACTTCATAATTCAAGTAGAAAATCGAGGTCATCAGTCAAAAAATGATCCCTTCTACCCAGCTTTACCTTTCATATCACTTCAGCATCATCCCACTTTCTTTCCTCATTTATTTCAACTGGAAAGGATATAGTAGCTCTTGTCCTTTTCCACAACCATTCTTCTGCTTGTGCCTTTGATTTCCTCCCCTTCTGTCTCTGCCCCTTTGATGATATACCTCTCTCTCCCCCCAATTTTCAGCTTTTCCTTAGGGCTTTTTCCTAATGCATGGGTAATTAGAACATTTTCAGTGACAGTGACCTAGATGAAATACCAACTCTTTAGACTGATATTTAAAAGCCAAAAAAGCTTTGGTTCCTGTTTGTTTTCCCAGCTGTATTTTAATTTTTAAAAAATATTTCATTTTTTTCAATTACATGTAAAAACAATCTGTAACGTTTGGTTTTCTTAAAATTTTGAGTTCCAAATTCTCTCCCTTGCTCCCCCCCTCACCCTCCCCTCATTGAGAAGGCAAACAATTTGATACAGGTTTTACAGTCATGCAAAATATATTTCCATATTACTTATGTTGTAAAAAGAAAAGACAAGAAAAGTAAAGTAAAAAAAAATGCTCGAATTTGCATTCAGACTCCCATCACTTCTTTCTTTGGAGGTAGATAGCATTTTTCATCACAAGTCCTTCAGAATTGTCTTGGATCATTCATTGTATTGCTGAGAATAGTTGAGTCTTCCACAGTTGATCAGCCTTACAACATTGCTATTACTGTGTACAAAATTCTTCTGGTTCTTTGCAGTTCACTTTGTATCAGTTCATGTATGTTTTTCCAGGTTTCTCTGAAAGTTTGTTGTTTTTTATAGCGCAGTAATATTCCATCACACTCATATACCACAACTTGTTTAGCCATTCCCCAATTGATGAATATCCTCTCAACTTCCAATTCTTTGCCATCACAAAATTTGTTTTTGTACATATAAGTCCTTTTCCTTTTTTTTAAATCTCTTTAGGATACAGACATACTAGTGATATTGCTGGGTCAAAGGATATGCACAGCTTAATTTTTCTTTGGACATAGTTCCAAATTGCTTTCCAGAATGGTTGGATCGGTTTACAGCTCCACCAATAGTGCATTAATGTCCCATTTTTTCCACATTCCCTCCAACATTTATCATTTTCCTTTTCTGTGATATTAGCTAATCTGTTGTGTGGGGTAGTACTTCAGAGTTGTTTTGATTTGCATTTGTGTAATCAGTGATCTAGAACATTTTTTCATATGACTATAGATAGCTTTAATTTCTTCACCTGAAAACTGCCTGTTCACATTATTTGACTGTTTATCAGTTGGGGAGTGACTTACATTCTTATAAATTTGACTCCGTTCTCTGTATATTTGAGAAATGAGGTCTTCATCAGAGAAACTTTCTGTAAAATTTTTTTTTTCCGATTCTCTACTTTCCCTTCTAATCTTGACTGCATCGGTTTTGTTTGTATAAAACCTTTTTAATTTAATGTAATCAATTATTACCCATTTTGCATGTCGTAACGCTCTATTTGAGCTTAAATTCTTCCCTTATTCATAGGTCTGACCAGTAAACTATTCTGTGCTCCCCTAATTTGCTAATGATATTACCCTTTATGTGTAAATCATTTATCCATTTTGATCTTATCTTGGTATACAGTGTGAAGATGTTGGTTTATTCCTAGTTTCTGCTTTTCCCCAGAAAATTTTTGTTTTTTATTTTACCTGTTTCTTTTCCTCCTCTTCATCTTCCCTCCTCCTCCCTTCTTAGGTGTCTTGCTTCTGACCACCACCTCCCCCTATCTGCCCTTCCTTCTATCAGCACCCCCTCCTCCTTTTTAGTTCCCCCTTCTGTAGGGTAAGAGATTTCTGTGACCAACTGAGTGTGTATGTTATTCCCTCTTTGAGTCAATTCTGATGAGAGTAAGGTTCAAGCATGGTGTGTCTCACCCCCCCCCCCCCATATCTTCTCCTCCACTGTAAAAGCTCTTTTCTGCCTCTTTTATGTGGGATGATTTTCTCTATTCTACCTCTCTTCCTCTTTCTGCCAGTGCATCCCTCTTTCTTACCCCTTAAATTTTTTTATATCATTATATCACAGTCACCTTACACCCATACCCTCTGTCTATGTATACTTTTTCTAACTGCCCTAGTAATGATAAAGTTCGTAGTAGTTACAAGCATCATCTTCCCATGTAGGAATGCAAACAGTTTAACTTTATTGAATTCCTTATAATTTCTTTTTCATTTTTACCTTTTTATGCTTCTCTCTTGAGTCTTGAATTTGAAAGTCAGATTTTCTATTCAGCTCTGGTCTTTTCATCAGGAATGTTTGAAAGTGTTCAGTTTCATTAAGTGTTAATTTTTTTCCCTAAAGGGTTATACTCAGTTTTGCTGGGGAGGTGATTCTTGGTTATAATCCTAATTCCTTTGCCCTCTGGAATATCACCTTTCAAGCCTCTCCTCTCTTTTAATGTAGAAACTGCTATCTTGTGTTAGTACAATTACTTGCAATAGTTTCTCCTTTACCTGGGGCTCTGGAATTTGGCTATAATATTCCTGGGAATTGTCATTTTGGAATCTCGTTCAGGAGGTAATCAGTGAGTTCTTTCAATTTCTATTTTACCTTCTGGTTCTAGGATATCAGGACAGTTTTTCCTTGATAATTTCTTGAAAGATGATGTCTAGGTTCTTTTTTTGGTCTTAACTTTAAGGTAATCCAATAATTCTTCAGTTATCTCTCCTGGATCTATTTTCCAGGTCAGTTGTTTTTCCAAAGAGATATTTCATATTTTTCCCCATCCTTTTGACTTTGTTTTGTTGTTTCTTGATGTCTTGTGGAGTCATTAGCTTCCACTTGACCAGTTCTGATTTTTAGGGAATTATTTTCTTCATTGAGCTTTTGTATCTCCTTTCCCATTTGGCCAGTTTTACTTTTTAAGAAATTCTTTTCTTAAGTGAATTTTTTTTTACGTCTTTTTCCATGTGGCCAATTCTTTTTTGTTTTAAGGAGTCGTCGGTGAATTTTTACACATTTTTTGCCCTTTGGTCTCTTACATTTTTTTTTAAGGTATTACTTTCTTCAGTATTTTTTGTGCATCTTTTACCAAGCTGTTGACTCATTTTTCATTATTTTCTTTCATCACTCTCATTTCTTTTCCAAATTTTTCCCTCTACCTCTCTTAATTGATTTTTAGAATCCTTTTTGAGCTCATCCAGGAACTCTTTTTGGGTGTGATACCAGTTTACATTTTTCTTTGAGGCTTCGGATGTAGCTGTTTTGACATAGTCATCTTCTGGGTTTGTGATTTGATCTTACCTGTCATCATAGTATCTTTCTATGGTAAGGTTCTTTTTTTGTTGTTTGCTCATTTTTCCATCCTGTTTCTTGATTTTTAACTTTATGTTCAAGTTGGGCTCAGTTCCCAGGGTGAAGGGGCGTGTGTGTGTGTGTGTGTGTGTGTGTGTGTGTGTAATTTACTAATTTCTGAACATATCCCCTTCTCCCCCACATATATATACATACGTATATGTATGTATGTGTGTGTATACACACACACGCAGAATAAATACAAAGGGAGGGAGAAGGCTCTAAGAACAGAAGGCACTGGGAAGGGCTCTTTGTCAGGGTGGCATCTATGCTGAGCTTTGAAGAAAGCCAGGGATCCAAGAGACAGAGATGAAGAAGGGAGGGCGTTAATAGGTCTGGGCGATAGTATGTGAAAAAGCACAGAGCTTGGAGTTGGGATGATTGGTATAGATCACAGCCAGCAAGTGGGTTTAC
This sequence comes from Trichosurus vulpecula, assembly GCF_011100635.1. Classification (NCBI taxonomy): domain Eukaryota; kingdom Metazoa; phylum Chordata; class Mammalia; order Diprotodontia; family Phalangeridae; genus Trichosurus; species Trichosurus vulpecula. The sequence goes on along the minus strand of NC_050581.1, from coordinate 119,113,516 downwards.
ACCATGGAGTTTACAGCATGGAGTTCATGGGGTAGGTGAGTGAGTGTAATGGGCTGTGCCAACCATGTATATACTCTGCTTCCTTCTTCACAGACAAAATCTTAAAAAAGTATCCACACATATCAGGAAGATTCTGGGAGTTTCTTGAAACTACATTTGGAAGCTCTTGACATAGTAGCTAACTTTCCTTCATTGTTGCGTAGCTGATTCAGTTCAGGTCTAGGATGCAGTTCTTCCCTGATCCATCCTCTTCTTTTCCAAAACACTTGTAGAGTAGGTGGCTCCTGAATAGTGGCTAAGTGGAGGGCATTTGTGCTGTGGCATTTCCTCCTCTTGGTTTCAGTCTTGGCATGGACCCTAGCACAGTTTTTCCCTTAAGAACTGTGGTATATACAATATTGTTGACTTTAAATAAAAATGAAACTATGTTCAACTTTAGACATACTCAAGTATTCCTTAATTTTGCTGGAGGCCCGTCTCTGGAACTAGATGTTCTCTAATTTGAATTTGCCTGAAAACATCAAATTTTACCCCATTTCAGTAGTTATATGCTCAAAAAACTCTTGTTGAATTGAAGTGACTCCAACCTGATTGTGTTTTCACCTTTAATATCAAGAAGCCAATTTGTGATGAATTAAATTTCTTCTCTCTTCCTCCTCCTCCTCCCTGCCATTATACTGTAAAACATTTTTAGGCATGTATTGAGTAGAATGAGAAAAAACTTGCATCTAAACAACTTTTAAGAAGCTATTCCAAAGTTGTCTGTATGCTTTGACATAGAGATAAAATTGCAATCTCAATCAGTGAGAAAATGAAGAGCCCCATATATACCAACATTTATAGCAACAAAAAAACATTTATAATAACACAAAATAAATAGTAGTCCATTGAGTGGGGAAGAGCTAAACAAATTGTGATACATGAATGTAGTGAAATATTACTGTGCTGTAAGGAAATCAGTGTGCTGAGTACAGAGAGGCATGGGAAGATTGGTGAGAGCAGATGCAAAGTGAAGTAACCAGAATCAAGGAAATAACATACATGATGACTATAGCAATGTAAATGGAAAAAAAACAACAACAAAGCAATCGAAAGGACTCACTGTTGCACAAAAACAACTGGAAAAACTGGAAGCAGTTGGTCAGAAGTTAGGTACAGCCAGCATCTCACACTCTATACCAAGATAAGCTTCAAATGGATACATGGGTTAGATAAAAAGGATCACATTATAAACAACAAGGAAGAAAATATCTTGTACGATTGTGGATAGGGAAAGTGTTCATGGCCAATCGTTGAATAGAGAGGATCACAAAAATTAAAATGGACACTTTTGATTACATAAAATTAAAAAGTTTTTTTGTAAATAAACAATGAAGTAAGTCTTTCCAATAAAGGTCTCATTCAAAATAGAAAGAGGTGATACAAATTTATAAAAACAAGGATGATTTCTCAATAGATAAGTGATCAAAGGCACTTTTCAAAGAAAGAAACCCAACTTAACAAGGATATGAAAAAATTCTCCAGAGATCACTAACCTACTCTCAGGTTCTGCTTTACACCAGTCATGTTGAGAATGGTGACCAAAAAAAAGATAAGTGACCATTGTTGGAATGGCTGTGAGGAAACGGGTACACTAATGCACTGTTGATGGAGCTTATGAATTGATCTAGCTGTTCAAGAAAGCACTTTGGAACTGTGCCTAAAATATCACTTAGCTGTGTAATATCCATTGACCCAGAAATACCATTACTAGCCTAACACCCCCAAAAGATCATAGAAAGTAAGAGGATCCATATGTACAAAAATATTTATAGTAGTGCTCTTTGTTATAGCAAAGAACTGAAAGTTAAAGAGATGCCCAAAGAAAACAACTTTGCAAGGCTTAGGATCTCTATTTGATGCATTGACCAGCCGCAATTCAGAAGACTGCTGAAGCTTGTTACTTAACTCAGAGAAGTTCATGGACTCAAGTTGCAGAATCAGACCTACATTTTTGGAGAAAGCAAATGTGGGAATTTGTTTTGCTTGAATGACTATGCATATTTCTTACAACTGTTTTTCTTCTTCTCTCTCAGTTTGGAAAGGAGAAGGAAAGCTAGAGAAAGTGTCCCCAGAAAAAGAAAGGGGAAAAAAAGAGGGTCATTGAAACATGTTTCTGAAATACACAGAAGAGAACAGAAGGAAAGCCAGAAGGGAATCACAGACAAGCAGGATAGCTTGGAAAGTTACATGGTGAATTTATTATACATTTGTGTATAATATGACATAAGTTATATTCATATATATACATACACAGGGTGTTCCTAAAGTCTGGACACATAGGCAAAAATGCATGTTTTCAAAAAATGAATGAAGTTTTCAGCAACATTTTATTTAATTGGAATATTAACAAATAACATCTTCAATATGATTTCCATCATTTGTGATGCAAAGGTTGATGAGCTTTGCAAGATTCATGTGAACTTGATGCAATAACTCCACATTGCTGTCAGTTTTAGCACATTCACTCTTTATCCATTCAGTCAAATTTGTTGCATTGGTGATTTTCATTGAGTATACCTTCTCCTTTAGCATACCCCAGAAAAAATATTAAAAAAAAAATAAAAAAAAATAAAAAAAATATTCCAATTAGATAAAATGTTGAAAACATTACATTTCTTGAAAATATGCATTTTTCCTGTGTCCAGACTTTAGGGACACCCTGTATATTGCTTAGTTTCGCTGAACTTTTTTCCTTTTTTCTTTATTCTCTGGAAAGGGCTAGACAGAGTGAGTGAGAAATGTAGGTGATATAAAAACAGATATGAATAAAATTTTATTTAAAAAATGCAAAAATTCATCTTTTAATAGCTACTCCTGGTAATGGGTTTATTTTTAGCCATGGGATATAACATTTCAAAGGGAAAAACTGTCAGTGCTGAAAGGTTCTTTCACTTGTGAATCAGATGACTTATTTTAGGGTGTTCTAATCCCTGCTCTTATACTGATTTACTGGGGGTCTTAGATAGACTACAAAAGACTCTTGGATACAGATTCTTTGTGTTCCTACTGAACTATATTCTTTTGGCCAATTTGGGAAGTTGATTCTTACCTATGGATATACTGCTTAGCTGATCAGTAGTCTGTCATTTGGTGGGAGTGTTGGGATGAGCCTTTGTAGTGGTGAGGAAATCTTATTTTTGTATCGTTGTTTTTGATGGCTTTTTCCATGCTGCTTGAGCTGCCCCTGTCAGGCCTTCTGTGTATGTTCAGTAACAAAGTAAAAAGAAAGAAGTCTCAGCTGCTCTGAATACGTGCCAATGCTCAAGTAATTTCTCTGCTGGAGTTTCTTCTGTTTATGAAACATTAAAATATAGAATGGCCCTCAGGCCTCTGTGTCCAACTCATTTAAAGAGTCTTGAGTTGAGTGAAAATGGATCTCCTCTCCGTATGATATACAGAGGAAGTCATTTTGTACATGATTCACTTCCCTTAAATGTACTACCTTTTTGCTTCGCTCATTTGTTTTGTGTGTACCTGTTATTCACTGGCACTCTTTTCTCCTTTCCTCCCTTCCTCCATTAAAAAAAAAAAATAGACAACAGGAACCTAGAACACTCATGACTCCTTGTGGCCAGTCGTAAAAGGTTTTGAATTCTCCTTTTAGGAGGAATACAGTTAAGTTGATTGAGTAAAAAAATACTGTGTTAAATTGCATAATTAAATTTTTATTGAGTGACTTCAAATGAATTTACCCTTTTCTCCCTTGATCTTTTTACCCTAACAGGGTAATTTGAACCTACCATATTACAAAAGGACTAGTCTTGGGTTGTAAGTTTTCATCAATTAATCTGTGAGATTCTAGCTCCTGTTTACCAGAGAACAGTGAATCACCCAGAGCTGTATAACAAGATTGAATGCTAGGCGGTATGATCAAGTGAGTGTTGTGTTTGGAGCCAGGAAGAGCCAGGTACTAGCTGTGGGACCCTGGGGCAAGTCACCTAGCCTTTCTCAGTCTTAGTTTCCTCACTGGTGAACTGAAAATCATAATAGCACCTACCTTACAGCTAGGTTTGTTGTAAGGATCAAATGAGATAATACATGTAAAGTGCTTTTTAAATCTTAAAGAGCTATATAAATGCTAACTTAGAAAAACTAAAACCTGGCTATGCCTTCTTAGTATTGAGTATGATCTAAGAGGTCATTTAATTAAACCTCATACACCTTGCTGAAAGCCATTATAACTCTTGACAATTATATAGCCTCTAGTGATGAGGAATTCACTATCTAAAAAGTCATTTTTTGAAAAAACTGATTTTACTTGACTTTTTTTTATTGGGCTACCTCCCTGTAATTTCCATCTGCTAGTCCTTGTTTTACCTGCTAGGACCATGTAGAACAAGTCTCTTCCTTTTTTCAGATCATAACTAAGTCTTCTATTTTCTAAACACTCTCATGAACTCTTCAGTTCTATTTAATACGATGGATTTTTCCCCAGGGTTCCCATTGCTCCTACTGTAGCCACTTTTGTTGGTTAAAATTAAGGTCAAAGTTACAGAAGTATCAGTTCCCCTTTTTTGTTCTTCACTGATTTCAGTTTAGAATTGGTCAAGAAAAGTGACTAAACGGTCTGTACCTTTTGCCTCAGTAATCTCAAGGAAGTGAAAGTCAGAAGCAAAAGTCCAATCAGTATATACTGAAATAGCCATGGCAGCATTGTTTGTGGTAGCAAAGAACTGGAAACAAAATGGGTGCTCATTGATAGGGAATGGCTGAAGAAGGAAAAAACCCCAATGGTATGTGAATAGAACGGAATGCTGTTTTATGTAGAAAGAAGGAATCACAGAAACATGGGATGATTGGTATGAACTGATTCAGAATGAAATGAGACCAGAAGAAAAATACGCAGAGTGGCTAAAACATTGTAAATGAAAGATCACTCTAAGGAATTGGAATTCTGAGTCGAAAACTAAAGTTCTAAAAAGCCGATGAAGTAACAACACCTTCTTGGGTGAGAAAACATTTTTCCGTGCCTTCCTTGCAGCAGAGGAGACCCTGGTGTGGAACGTTGCATTTGCAGTCTGACTTAGTTGGTGTGTGTGTGTTAGTTTGGTTGAACTGCTTTTTTTCCCCTTTCTTTTTCTTTATAGGGGATGGCTCACTATGAGGGGGACGGCTGTATTCAGAAATGAAGGTGATATAAAAACAAAATATCAGTGAAATTAGAAAGATAAAGCAGTGACGGTCCTAGAGAACAACTAATGAAACAAAGCTCCTTCCTCATGGCTTAATCAAGGGAATACCAGTACTAGTAATTAATAATAATAAATAGCTAACATCGATAGATCACCTATGTTCCAGATACTGTGTGAAGTGCTTGATCCTCACAACAGCTTTGTGAGCTTGGTCTGTGCTCAAAAGGTTATTTTCCCTATTTTACAATTGAGAAAACTGAGACAGAAAGAGGTTAAATGACTTGGCCACACAGCTAGTCTGAGGCTGGATTTGAACTCGAGTCCTCCTGACTTCAGGTCCAGTGCTCTATTGACCAAATGGGATGTTTTTGCTTTGTTGCTTTAATTTTCCACAAAGCAAGGTTTGTATGGTGTAGGGAGTTAAAATGATTTTGATCAGTCAGAAGATAATCCATAAAATGTATTTTTTTTTAAAGTAAACTAAATTGTTAACAGAAAAGGTGAAGAACACCCCGTGCCTTGACGTGGAAGGTGCTTAGTAATTGTTAAATTGAATTTAGCGCATTAGAGTTCTCCGGTGCCTCATTTGGATATGTAGGTCTCAAGGCCGAGACAGATGAACATGAGCTATGAAGGCTGCAAGGATAGCCCTGGCGAAAACATCTGTTTTCCAAGGACCAGTGTGCCTAAGTAGAAGGCATATCACCGTTAAAACTGGCCACTTAGTGAGAAATCTTTGGACCAAAGTAGCTTTCAGTCCTTTGTGGTCCTTTTTTGCTTTTAAAGTGATTGGCAGAGGGTACCGATGGGAACTAGAATCACACATTTTTCAGCTATCTTTAAATTTAATTTGACTATTGATATTCTAAATATGAAGTTCTTTTCTAATGACCGTTGTTGTTATTCAGTTGTTTTCAGTCCTTTCCAACTCTTTGTGACACCATTTGGGGTTTTCTTGGTGGAGAAACCGGAGTGGTTTGCCACTTCTTTCTGCAGTTCATTTTACAGATGAGGAAACTGAGGCAAAACAGGGTTAAGTGACTTGCCCAGTGTCACACAGCTACTAAATATCTGAGCCCAGATATGAACTCACAAAGATGAGTCTTCCAGACTCCAGGCCTGGCATCCTATCCATGGTACCACCTGGCTGCTCCAGTAAGTGGGCATAAAGTTGGAAGAACTGAGTCATTTATCAATCTTGATGTTTTGCTGTAAATAAGAAATCAAGAGAGTAGAAAGTATGTCTTAGAAGAGGCAAAGAAAAGTGTTGATGGAATGGATTTTATCATGCTTATATACATTACAAAGACCTCAAAAAACATTTCTTGGTATATTTGGTCATTGAGTGTTGCAGTATTAATGAAAAATTTTTGCAAAGAGGCTACCATGAAAATAATTGCTTCTTATATACTAACATTGGTTGTTGAAGATAGAGCTAAAGAAATTTTATGAAGTACTTAATTAGACCTTCCAAGTTAAGTCAGTAAATATGCTGATACTTGGTTGTTTTTTGTTTTGACTGGAAAGATAGGAAAAGGTGACAATGGGGTGAAATAAGTAGAAAAGCATACTTCAGGAAGAAAAAATAAGAGGCCACAGACTTGTATTTGACCTTGAAACTTTGGGACTGTATATTATGAACACTTCAGTGATTGGTAGGCACTGGACAAATAACTGGCAACTAACATTGCAGAAAACAAAATAGATTGTATTTTAATAGATAGGAAAAGATATATTATTGTTGTAGGAGTTACCCAAGAATCAGCTGTATGTGTAGTCAAACGACAATTTGTCAAAGCTAGGATTAGAATTAATAAAGGATGAGAAGACATAAGAATGGGGAAAAGATGGTATACAGTTGAAACAATTCAGTCCTGAACTGTTTAAGGAATTGACAGCTAAATGGAAAATGGCTTACAGAAATGACATTAAGATTGATTATGGTAATTTTTAAAGAAGTCTATCCCGTGCAATTTAGTTGCCACAACAAAGAAAATATGCCAGTCAATAAACAGATATTTATTGCTCCTAGTATGTGCAGGGACTGTTTTACAAACAGCTGGCTTACTCACCAAATAGAAAAAAAAATGGCTGCCAAAGGCAACATTAGGTTAGAATTTAAACCTTTTTTAGACTCTTACAAAGGATGATGGACAGTTATGAGCAGTACTGTCTGATAAAGAGGTATATATGTGAATAGAGATAGATCCCTGATCTGCAGCATTAGTGTTTCCTCATCTATGAGTTTTTGACCGAAATATTAATGTGCTATTAGAAACATACAAATGGTACTAAAGAGAGCAAAGAAAAGAGGGGAGCCAGATGTTGGACCAGGTGTTTATGGAAAAGATCTGTGCTGGAGCTGATAACAATTATGAGGGCATTATGGGACCAACACACGAGGCAACTGTTTTAACAACCCAGCTAGCAGCTTCAGTGGGGGCGTAAGATCCCTCCCCCGCTGCCGGGACCCAGGAAGCTGCCGGGAAAGCACAGGTTCTTTTTATCTGCTTAAACAAGGAAAGCACGGTGAAGGGGTTGACCAGCTTACTTTAATTCAGCATTCAGTTAGCATACAGACAACAATCATTTAGTTCAGTGGAAAACGCCAGCATTCAGTTAGTTCAGGGGAGCATACAGAGAAGCATCAAGACACAGACCAAATACAGATTCATTGACTTACTTCAGGGGAAAAACCAGCACCCTGAGGTTCAAAACATTCATTTAGTTCGGGGGAAAAACAAACCAGCACCCCGAACCTCAAAACCAAAAGACAAACAAATTACAAATATCAACAGACAGACCCAACACAATTCATAGTTACCAACATCTGGGCTCGGCCCGAGAGCAAGGGCTGGCCCAGAGTCACGCTTGCTTGCCGCTGCTTCCCACACCAACCGGAAGAGGAAAGAGAGAGCTTCAAGCTGTCCTCTCCCCTCTTATAGAGTTTTTGACATCATCAAGCGCCGCCTGAATGACCAGGGCCGATTGGTTCTTGACTTGGCCTCTCCCCCTAGGGTAGACGTTAACACCTCCCCTCAGCCAGCCCCATGACTCATCACACAGGAAGTTTTCTGCTTCCTGACATGCTCTCTAGGCTTCCTGCCCCGGAAGAGCAAGCCACAGCATCCAGAGGCTCAATGAGGTAAGCTGAGTCATTCAGAGAAAACAAAGGCCATTCTGGTTACAGCAACTGAGCATCAGTGACCATCAGTCAGTGTGCCTACACTCTCCTTAGTGCAGAATTTCTACAAGAGGCATCTATCTATGCATGAGCTGAGGGCATCCTCAAAAAGGGGTTTGTAGGAGCACGTAGGCTCTGAAACAAGCAGTATTCAGCAATGGACCACGAAAACATATTTGATTTTTTTTAGAGCAAAATGCTACCAGAGAGGTTCTTTTTAAAATATGAAGCAACAGAAATAATCCTATCAATGACCCTCTGATTAAAAAAAAATTAGCTCTAATAAGAAAATGTAAAACAAGATGTATTACTGTCAAAAACGCTTGCAGTTATGATGGGAGAGATCTAGTATATTGTCCAAGTTGAAAAGGAAAAGCCAGGAAATGGTCATCCTCCTCCTCCTCCAATCCATCCTCCACAGTATGACATTGTGCCAGTTTCATCAGGCCCCAGAACACTGCAGAGTCTCTTGGAAGAGACTTGTAATCACTCAAAAGAGTTTGGCCTTTCCATTCATAAAGGAGAGACCAAGTTTACTCTATGGATAGCCATTGCTGACATTACAACATGTGTTTCGGTGGGCACCTGTAGAGCTTTTACTGTTATTTTGTATATCTCAACAGACAGTACAGATTGACAGGTTAGACCTGGAGTTATACAGGAAAAGGAGAGCAGATTGGATTGTCTCTGGGAAACTGAAAAGCTCCTTTCATGATCCCAAGCTTACCATGGGGTCTTACTTTTTGTAGAGCAGCAAAATGTGAAATACAACAGCCTCCAAAAAATGTTAAAGGTTAACACAAGAAGAGTGTGTTCAGGTTGCAACATGAGGAACTTGAAAGAAGAACAGGAGTAAAAGATGTCATCAAGGAATGGTATGATAAGGAGAGACGATAGACTGGTCAGGTGGTGAGGGGGAAGGATGACTAGTCAACTGCCAGAACTACAGTAATGCCTTTGTGATGTCAGGAGAAATGAAGGAAGCCGTCTAGGCGTTGGGCAGATCTGTGTGGAATGTGGTGGCAGGACCTGGGCAAGAGTCTCACAGGAGGGAGGGGTAGGCCTGGACAAGTTGTGATCTGCATCACTGAAGGGAACTTCCAACAGATCATTTGAGTACATCAGACTCACTACTCTGTCTTCCCTCTATGAATTTACAACCTGGAGTATAAAAGCATCACATACATTCACATACACAGTCTTTATATCTTTCACTTAGCCAGTTAGTCCGTAGGACAGATCACCATATCACCTCTTTTCTCCTTCCTTTTATACCTCTTACTCTGGTGCTGTCCTTTTTATCAGATCTATTTCTTTTAAGCAAGCCGTACTTTTCCATAGCTATATTCCATTCGTGAGACCTATCCTTTTAAGTCTTTCTTCCTTTTTTCCCAATGCTCGAGAACTTGTAATAACTCATGTGTGCTTTTTATTAAATGAAAGCCTAAAATCCAGCCTTTATTACTATTGACGACAAAGTAATTTCCATAGCACTTTAAAGTTTTCAAAGCACTTTACTTAAAACAACTCTTTGCAGATGGTAAAATTATTTCATGTAGCAGATAAGGAAATTAAAAGCTATAGAAATTCAGTTAATTTACCCTAATAACTGGAACTCTCAAATCCAGGTATTATGATTCCCAGGTTTTTTCCATTGTATTATGAGGTTGTTTCTTTTAGAAGGTAACCTTGGGGAAAATTGTTTGGGAGGGAAAGACTATTTATTACTTAAGGAGAGCATCTCCTTTGTTCAGTAATTCTTTTTGGATCCTCATATATCCTCTCTGGCCTCTGGAGTTTGGTTCATTTAATAGAGAAAGAGGGTGTGTGTCTAGAGGCAATATAAAACCTGCTTTGTTGGACTGCCACTCACTTCTTTAGGGGTATGGCTAGTGGGGCGTATTTCATGGCTTTATAACCAGGTTACTCTAACTGGGGAAGCACTGTAGATACCAAAGATGTTATGAATTGATTACATGCAAGATTTCATTTGTGACTCCTTTCCTCAAAAAAGTCAGGGCACTTTCAGTTGTATTGTCTCATTAGTTTTTCCTCATCTCCCTGAAGTCAAGGTATTGTTAGCATTTTGTGTATGGAGCAGTTGTAGCAGAGAAAACTTGGAGAATTTGCCCAGACTCACAGTGACCTTAGGCAGCCTAGAAGAGCAGTAGTGATAGCATCTTGCGTTTGTTTACCATGACACATTCTGCAAAGCATCTTGGGTATCCTGAGAATTATATCGCCACTCTGTAGTTCATCATTTCCATTCTGTCCTCTCTGTTTCAGTGAGAGCATACCTGTTGCCTTCCTAATTCATAGCTTTGTGAACCGCTTGAATTTTCTTGAGATAACAATTACTTAAAAGGTCATATTAGGAAATTATAAAAAGGCTTCTTATCTGCTAAGGAGCTCCCTAACCTTTGTTTCCTTTCTTCTTGCACAGGTAGGTAGCCAGTGAGGGAAAGCTATCAGGCTGGTTTGTTGTATGATTGGGAAAAGTAGCAATAACTTTAGGTGAGGCAAATCTAGGAGGAAATTTGAAACCTGAGTTTCTCCTGAAAATAGTGAGTCATTTTTCCATTCCAAGATGCTGCTGGTCCTTGGTAAGAGAGTTGGAAAGCTAGTGATTTTTAAAAAGGCCTACAGTCCTATTTTTTAGTCCAACTGAACATTCTTCCTCTGAGTTACAATTGAGGTGACTTTGAATAGGCACAGCAGTGAGTCATACATGATAAACATAAAGGTGTCCTGTGGTTAAGCTTTCCTTTCTTACATCTTAAATATGAGATCCAAGATTAATAGATGTAGAGGACGTGTATCATTTTTTTTTAAGGGCCTTAACAATTAGGCTTTTAGGTTAGAGGATGTCTAGGAGAACTTACAAGGGATATGAGGAGCAGGAGAGCTTGATAAATTTATTTTTTATAGAGACTAAAGTTTCAGGGAGATTTATTCACGTGTGTGTGTGTGTGTGTATTTTTCCTTGTTCTAACTTTGTTTTTAAAAGTTTTTTTTATTGTCTCCCCACCCCACGCCCCTTTTTTTTAACAGGAAGGATTAAGGCAAGCAGAATCAGAACGTTGGCTTTCAACTAGCCGGGTCTTTCATCACACTCTTCCCTTGCGGCCCATGCGCTGCTCCCTTTGCCCTCATCGTGCGACTGGCCCCAAACGCAATGTGTGTTTGTCAAACCATGGAAGTGGGGAAGTACGGCAAGAACGCGAGTCGAGCTGGAGACCGGGGAGTCCTCCTGGAGCCCTTCATCCACCAGGTGGGCGGGCACAGCAGCATGATGCGCTACGATGACCACACCGTGTGCAAGCCCCTCATTTCCCGGGAGCAGCGCTTCTACGAGTCTCTCCCTCCGGAAATGAAGGAATTCACCCCTGAATACAAAGGTAAGCCCCAGCTGTCCATTGGTGGGCAAGAGTTTTCTGCTTTGGTAGATTGCCATAATTCTCTTAAGGTGATATTTCTATTTACTTTCATTAGCTAATAATGGGTTGTAATTGTATTTTCCTGTTCCCAGAATCAACAGTTGTGGTTTTCATTCCAGAACAGCTCCATCACTTTTTCCTAAGTGTTCTAAAGAAGCCTCTCATGCGAACAAATGTCCATTGGTGGTGTTGATTTTAGCAAGGCACTCAGAAGTTCTCAGGTTGTTTTCCTCCCAAAATGAGTTCCAGTTGGCCTGTAAACAGGAAATGTTTAGAATTCATCTAGTCTCACCCCCTTATTTTACAGATTAAGAACGCTGAAGCCCAGCGAGGTTCTACGATTTGTTAAAAGTCTCACAGGTGGTGAGCCCTCTGACCCCTACCTAGGTTCTAGAGTTCTAATCCGGTGCTCTGTACTGTGCAGCACACTGTGTTGAGGCATCAGAGTTGATCATGCTTCTGGTGTGTAGTGGTGTCCGCTAGTGCCTTGTATTTGTGGACTTAAGCAGAAGAGGTGGTAACTCTCCTGGGTTGTTTTGGTTTTTTTAAAGAGTATTTTGGAGCTTTTTTTCATTCAAGTGTAGGGTATAGCTGATGAGGGAGGAAAGATATTGTCAAGCCTGGGCCCGTCTATACTAAAGAACCATAGATGAATTAGAAGGGATTGTGAGGAGGACTGGGACCTGGAAGAACTGACATTTGAAGGACAGTAGCAAGGAAATTCATAAAACCCAGCTATGTCAATGATTGCCCTTTTAGGAAAAATCTGGTAGAAGGAACTCTTTTAATTGGTGAAGAGCAGCAGAGCAGGTATAATGAAGTAAAGGTGAAGTCTTGTCCACAGAAAGTTTTTTAAAGGGATGAGGATTGATACTTAAGGAAAAGGGAAAGAGTAGTATCTTCTTGTCCCCAGTGGTGAGCTATTCACTCTTCTGCTTAGTCAGATTGACTGTTAAATCTTTCTATTACAGGTTCACAAATTTATTCATTTGAGGAAGGCCATGTGATAGAGTGACAAGAAGACTGGACCTAAGTGTCAGAGGGCTGGAGGGCCACCATTGCCACTTAATATCTTGAGGACTTTGAGCAAGTGGCTTAAGCTCTCTGAGACTCAGTTTTCATGTCTATAAAAAGAGAGGGTTGGACTGCATGATCTGGTGATTTTAGGTTTCTGTCCCAAGTTGTCAGAAATTTGGTGTTTATCTTTCCTTGCTGGCACCAGAACTCCTTGTGGAATGAGCTTTCTCATCAATGAGGAAAGAGGGAGTTGAGGCAGAATTTGAGATGGTCAAGTTTCTTCTTAAGGAATCACTGTGAAGCCCTAACTCATCTCTTCCTAGCTTTGGTGACTGTGACTCAGATGTGCCTTCTGTATGTAAGGAGCTGGCTTTTCTGGTCAGTCTGTGCTGAAAAGGAGATAGTCTTCCCTGGCATCAGTCAGAATGTGACAGATTTCTCCCAGCTGGTGGTGCTGTTGGCTCTCTCTGCTGTGTTGAGATGTTTAGAGCAAGCAGTGAGGCTGTGACTTGCCGGATTGTGGCGGGGAGCAGCTCCCAGTGCTGCTGTTCTGATTGTCAGCCGCTAGGTAAGTGGAGGCAGAGCTTTCCATGTGGTTCTGCTTCCCCATAAGCTCCATGTGGTGCATGCACTGATGTGGCTGAAAAGAAGGGCTGATGATGTGCTGATGTTTGCAGAGTACTTTATATGCCATACCTCATGCGATCCTCCCAGCAGCCTCTAAGGCAGGTACATGCTGTTACCTACTTTACACATGAGGCACCTGAGGATGTAAGTGTTGGAGGTCAAATGGGAGCCCAGCTATATCCTGACTCCATGCCCTCTCCTCTACATCCCTCTGTCCGAAGCTCTCAGGTCAGACTGGTCGTAGTACTTGCCTTTTGCCTCTCTTCCAACTGCAGGAGTTGGGGGTGGGGTCCAAGCATGGGGAGCAGCGCCAGACAGTGGAAAGAGTACAAAACTTGGGCTCGGAGATTCTGCCACTGACTGCGCCACTGGACTCTCCTGGGCCTAAACTTCCTTGCCTGTAAAATGAGCAGGTTTAGATGACGCTCTGGGTCCCTTCCATCTCCAAATCGATGACCCTGTGCTGCTAAAGTTCTCTTGAGTATCACATGGCTGTTTGGGGGCTTCTAAGGCCTTTCAAAATTAGCTGCAGTGTTTCAGGCAAGCTCTTAGCTCTGGGAAGTTGGGCAAGAGCACTCAAACAACTTCCCGGCTGTAGTACCACAGAGGTAGACTGTTGTTCCCAATGCCAGTCTCTTCCTAATTAAAGAGTTTTAGGAGCTGACTTGTTCCATGTATTTACTTTCAGTTCTTCCCATTCGCACAGCAGAAGTAAAGCTGATGCACTACTGTTATTTTTGGCACAGGAATTAGAGTGATTTTTAAATGTCTCCCATTAAAATAAAACAAACTTTGGGGTTATTGGTGGTAGACTTTTGAGAGGTGATGTAACAAAACCTGCCTGTTGTATATCAGTCTTGCCCAGAAAATTGTGGCCTAAGCCAAATGTTAGTGAATGTGCCTTTCTCTTCCTACCTACCTAGGGTGAAGGCAAAAGAGGGAAAATGTTTGAATTTGGAATTTTTGAGCCAGTAATGGGGCATTGAATCTTTCTCCACCTGCTTCTTTTGACAGACAAATGTATATACACACACACATAACATACAGACCCTTCACCCTCCAGATTTCTGGTTCTTTCTTGAATCTGATGTAGAAATTGTAGATTTTTCCATGGCCTTTGCTAGCATTTGATTGGTTGGGGATCACGGAGATAATTGTTATGGATGGAGCTGGGAAAATTTGCCACAGAGCATGGCAGATGAGGACGCTTGAAGGTTATTGCTACAGGCTATTTCTAAGAGTCTCCAGATTCCAGATGGCTCTTCCTGCCCACCTGTGGAAAAGAGAGTTCAGAAAAATGTTTTCTAAGCACATAGAGCTGATCTATCCACAAATCTAAGAAAAAGATAGGTTGAAATCAGCCATGTCGCTACTGTGTCCTTCTCTTGTACCAGAATTGGTTATAGGGTTTAGGGATTTTTTATGTTTTTGATTCTTACAATAAAACCAACAACAACTTTTGACTCAAAGGAGACTTGAAGAATTAATCTTGACCCCAAGACTCCCTGTGTAAAATGAAGTAGCTGGATTAGATGACCCGTAAGGTCCCTTTCCAACCCTGAATCTGGAGGTTGGAACCTTTTCTTCTTATAGCGTAAAAGAGAATTTCTGACCCAGAAGAGGCTTTAAGCCAGCCTCCAAGTGTCAGTTAAGTATTCAGGATTCATTACTTTTCATTCTTCTCTTTGAGCTGGCGTTTATAGTCTTAGCCCCTTTGATAAAGATCCAGGAGACACTGTGTGCATAGCTTGTTAATAGAATGACTGCATTAGGCTAGCAGCTGTGGGAGGGGCATTAATAGAAAAACCTAAAAGGGTTAAGAAAGTACCAAAACTGTAAAGTATTTCAGCCTGTAGAAGATGCTTATGGTCCTGTGGCGGAAGAACCCCTTGAGTGAGGTTGAAAGAGCTGAATTAGAAATCTCAAAGCTGTTAATTTGGGAAATATCATCTGCCTCTAAGATATTCCTTGCTAACACTGGCAGAGAGGGTAGAAAAGGAGGAAGAGAGACCTTCTTGTTTGACATGTTCATAATAGGGGCTTTATGCATTTTAATAAGTCATTTTAAAAGTTTTTAGATGAATTCTGTAGTAATTGAATGGCCACATAAATTTCCGAGATGAAAGAGGTCTTAGAAATGATCTAATCCAGTCCCCTTATTTTATGAGGTGAGGGTAAAAGGTGGGAAGGCATGGAATAGGAATAGAATGTCATGGGAATGGTGTGTTCACACCCAAGGTTTAAAGGTAGCCATACTTGCCCAGGAAGCAGAGTACTTTATGGTGGAGCAAGAGTAAGGAATTCATCATTAAAAAACAAGGTGAGAAAGGAGAAAGTCTGAAAGGGTTAAGAGCTTTTGTTGTGGTCAAGCGAAACTTGAGGAAGTTGTTGTGTTTGGAGGGTTTTTCATGGACTTCCTTGAGGCCTTCCTTCCTGTCGTCCTTTATGGTGTTTCTATTTCTGCAGGAGGCACGAGGTTGGGGGAGGCTCAAAAACACCCACAGTTTTCTTCATTCTCGTGCAAGCTTCTCGAGAAGAGTAACATGTTCTCCATCTTCTGGAGGGTGATGTTGCCTAGGTCTCTGTTCCACTGTACCACATTAAATGCTTGCAAGCTCTCTTCTCCCTTTCCTCCTGGCAGGTGTTGTGTCTGTCTGTTTCGAAGGGGACAGCGATGGCTACATTAACCTGGTGGCCTATCCTTATGTGGAAAGTGAAGCTCTGGAGCAAGACGACCCACCAGAGCGTGAGCAGCCCCGACGCAAGCATTCTCGCCGAAGCCTTCATCGCTCAGGCAGCGGCAGTGAACACAAGGATGAACGGGCAGGGCTGGTCCCAGAGAGCTCTGATAGGTAACAGGATGCAAGAGCAGGGGAGCCTGGGCCAGCATGGTCACCAGGAAAATGGCTGGCAGCTGGTACATTGTCTCTAACACCATAGTGATGGGCTGGACACATGTGGGATGAAGATAAACTCTTTGAGCTTCTTGTAAAAAGAGGGTCAGAAAAAATACTTTTCACAAAAAGATGGTGCCCAGCTTATGGAATAATAGTCTTTGGAATGGAGTCCTTACAAAATCCTGTACGTCCTCTGAGTAAGGGCCAGAAGGCCAGTCTCAGCTCCCAGTACAGTCAGAGCTGTCCCTAAGTTAGGATGGGAGGTGGTGAGTTCCCTTCACCTCTGATCTTCTAACGTAAGTTGGGGTAACCACATAGAAATGCATCAGCAGAAGAGTAGCTGTCAGAGTGAAGACTGATATTCAGGTTCGGGTGGGCGGAATGGCCTCTGAGGCTCGTGGTTCTGTGCCCAGGGCACGTCTGCAGGATCCAGGGGCCTTGCCCATGACTCTGGTGCTGTTTCCTCCCTCAGCATCTCACAGGAGTTGAAGAGCCCCAAGGTGGAGCTGCACATCCACTCAGATGTCCCCTTCCAGATGCTTGATGGGAACAGTGGCCTGAGCTCAGAAAAAATCAGCTACAACCCCTGGAGCCTGCGCTGCCACAAGCAGCAGCTGAGCCGGATGCGCTCTGAGTCTAAGGAAAGGAAGCTCTACAGTATCCTCCAGAGTGGGCAGGGGGGAGGTTTCTGTTGCTCCTCTTGGGCAGTCCCACAGGTGGAGGTTGTATGCCTTACCTGTTCTCTCGTGCCATCAGTTCCCTTCTTTTCTTTCTCCCCACCAGTGTTTTTCAGCAGTGTTTGTTCTCTTGTATTTGTGTCTCATCATATTACTCTCTCTCCCCTGCCCAGTAATCACTGACAGCCTTTTTGCCCCTTTAGTGCCAGGGTAGAAGAATTGAAACCCTAATTTTCAGTGCTTTTGTGAAAACAGAATTAAAGAACCCTGCGTGGTCAGTGCTATACAAAGTGCTTTAAGAAGCCAACAGTGCGAGGGCTGTACAGCAAAAGACTGGCACGTCCCTTTTACTCTCACTCCCAAGTCCATGGTTGATTCTCATAGGCTCTTTTGCCTTCAGTGCAGCAAGGTAGAGAGCTGAAAGCTTAGATAGCATCATGAACCAGCAGTTATGGCTTCTCATCACATGGTGGTTGGGGCAGTACATAGATGAAGGCATGTAAGTCTTTTTAGAATACTTGCCGGTAGATCCTAATAAGCTGGTTGTAGGGTACCAGATGCTACTGTAAAGAATGTGTAGGATTAAACAGGAATGTCCTGCCTTGTGCATAGTTGGCCAGGGCGCAGAATCAGAATGCCAGACTTTGAATTCCAGCTCTCCAGGGTCATTTTCTGTGTGATTGAGGTAGGTCCTTTTTTTCTCCTTAAACCTTAGTTCCTCATGTATAAAAGGAGATAATTAGACTTAGAACAGGCTTGATCTGCCTGCCTACCTTTCTGTGTGTGTGTCTGTGTGCGTGCATGCATGTGTGCGCGCAAGCCCAATCTCGCATGTATTTAAGCAAGTCTTTACCCTTGATAGCACTGCCTGCCAACAAGGTGCTATAGGTGATGAAAGTGTGGCCTGGGCAAAGAGAAGGGAGGGAGAAAAGAGCCTCTTCTTCAGCAGATGTTCCAGGTGTCTCACTTAATTTGGATGCAGGGAGGGAATGACACGGTAGGAAAGATGTGCACCATGACCTCAGATTATCAGTGACTCTGGGAATGTGGGAGGGAGATCATTGCACCTGTGGGCATTGGTCAGACCAGTCATAGTTGTGTCACAAAGACTCCACTAAAGCTGTGAACATCCCAGGAAAAGAGGATTTGAAGGGTTGTGCCTGAATGTTCAGAGCACAATTTACCATGTGTGGTGGCAGGGTTGGGAACGAGGATGTGGGTTTGAAACCAGGTTCTGTTTCTGAGGGGACCTTGGTTCTACCCCTACCACCTGCTTCCCACCGTTTAGCCCCATCCCCACCTCCTCAAATAAGAGGATCAGATTAGATCATTTCTAAGGTCCCTTTCATCTCTGAAGTTTATGTGGTCACTCAGTTATTACAGAATCCATCTGATTTGTTTTAATGGCTGTTAAAATGCATAGAGTCCTTCTTATGAATGTCAAACAATAAGTAAGGATGACCCCTTTATAGGAAAACTTGCGTAAATTGAATCAGCGATCAAAGATCAAAGGGATCCATCCACTCCAACCCAGTGGGCATTTATTGAGCACATACTGTGTACAAAATGCTGTACTAAGTACT
This sequence comes from Trichosurus vulpecula, assembly GCF_011100635.1. Taxonomy (NCBI): domain Eukaryota; kingdom Metazoa; phylum Chordata; class Mammalia; order Diprotodontia; family Phalangeridae; genus Trichosurus; species Trichosurus vulpecula. The sequence continues at coordinate 119,094,920 of NC_050581.1, read as the reverse complement.
GAGGGTATAAAGACAAAATTTAAAACAAAGGCATCAGCCCCCAAGATGGGGATTCAACAAGTGAACATAGAGACGATCAAAGTCAGAGCCAGAAGGGGCCTTGGAGGTGGTCTAGCCCAGCAGGCTCATTTGAAAGAGGAAGTGACCTGCCTGCAGAAGCCAGATAGGTGGCCCTTCTGAACCCGCGCGGCCCCACCCCGGCTCTGCCCGTGGAGGGCAGCCGCACAGTCTCCTTGACTTGAGTTTCTAGAGTTCCTCTTGCTGGAGAATGTGGTGCATCACTTCAAGTTCCCCTGTGTGTTAGATCTGAAGATGGGGACCAGGCAGCACGGCGATGATGCCTCCGAGGAGAAGGCTGCCCGGCAGATGAGGAAGTGTGAACAGAGCACCTCCGCCACCCTGGGCGTCCGAGTCTGTGGAATGCAGGTACAGGCCCCGGCGTGGCCGTCGGGGCTTCTGCTGGGGATGAGCCCCAGGAGGGGCTGCCGGTAGTGTCAGGGCTCCCTCTGCTGGCAGATGTAAAGGCTCAGGGGTCGCATACCCGTGAGCCCCCTTCAACCCGCCCCTTCCCACTTTGGGTCCTGTGCAGGCCAGGCCTTCAGGAGTGTGACGGTCACAGAGTCATCTCTGCGAGGGAATTTCCACCACAGGGTGCTCCCTGACCGTTTCCTGCCCTATTTATGCCTGCAGAAGGTGAGCTCTTCAGCCTTCATGTTTTTACTTTTCAGCCTAAGACCTAGGTATCTGGACAATGGCTCTCTGAGGCTCGCAGGGACTGTGGCTGTTGAGGTCTTCTCTAGAGCCCAGATTTGGGAAGTACTAGAGGCTTCTCAGGATACTGCCCCTCTCTGGTGGTTTCTTCTTGTCTAAGGAGGCCCTGCTGGTTCCCAGAAATCAGCTCTGGAGGGAGGTCTTGGTGGGCCCAGTGCTGCAGCATAGCCTTCCACTAATAGAGAGGTGCAGCAGATGGGGAAGAGAGGAGGGAGGCGCAGACCCTTAGCCTAAGGGATAGACTCAGGTTCTTTCCTGTCAGTACCATTGTTTGCCATGTGAATTGGACCTACCATGCTCTTACTGGATGACAGTATCCATTAAAGCCCTGGTCTATTGACAGACCATGCAAAGGAAGCCATCAGCCATCGTCCATAACCAGTGTACTAATGCTGTCTCCTGATCTTTCAGGTGTTTCAGCTGGACACAGGGCATTACTTGTGCAGGAATAAATACTATGGTCGTGGGCTCTCAATCGAAGGCTTCCGCAATGCTCTATACCAGTATCTCCACAATGGCCTGGACCTCCGGAGAGATCTATTTGAGCCCATCTTGAGCAAACTTCGGGGTTTGAAGTCTGTGCTGGAGAGGCAGGCCTCTTACCGATTTTACTCCAGCTCTCTCCTCATCATTTACGATGGGAAGGAGTGCAGGGCGGATATGCGCTCGAAGAATGTGGACTCGGGGCTCCCTGAGACGATGCCTGATGGCACCAGCCCTAGCACCAGCCCCGAGACATCTCCCTCTGCCACACCCAAGGTGGACGTCCGCATGATTGACTTTGCACACAGCACGTTCAAGGGCTTTCGGGATGACCCTACTGTGCACGATGGTCCCGACAAGGGCTACATGTTTGGCCTAGAAAGCCTCATCACCATCATGGAGCAGATGCGGGAAGAAAACCAGTAGTGTCCTACGCTGGGCTCCCCGTATCAGTCACTGCCCAGAGCCCTTTTCCCTCTACCCACAGGCAGGGACCACCCACTCTGAACTCACCACAGAGGGCAGACAAGACAGACTTTGGTTTTAAAGGGTTATATTTCTCTTTGGTGTAAACTAAAAGAAATGATTTTAGCTGTAGCCTGGAATACATATATATAAAAGTGAAGGAGAGAGAGGAGAAAGCAGAAGATGTGCTCAGCCATTTTATTAACATGTGGCTTTGATGACTTTGTCCAGGCTGGCTTAGGAAGAGGATCTCTGAATGTTTTGGCCTTGGTGAGACTGTCAGCTGCTCTGGCCTTTTTAGTTCACAGGCTTCTGCCTGGTTTGTGGCCAAAAGGAGGCTTCAGGCGGGGGCCAGGGACCACAAGGCTCTTTAGACTCCACTGATCCTTTCACTGACTCACTTGAAGCCTCAAGCTGGGGGAGCAGTTGAGAGCAGGAGCCTGACTGAAGGGCAGGCTTTTCAGTCAGGCACTCCAGCCCCTAGGCTCTTGCATGTCACTTATTCCTGAGAGGCTCTGGGGGTCACCAGACTTACCTGTAGCAGGTGGGGAAAAGCAAGAGGGACTCTGGGTAGCAAATAACCTGGTGTGAGCTTTCTCTTGTGTCTGTGGACAACAAAGAGAAATGACTAAGAGAAAGAGAATGTGTGTGTGTGTTTTTCAGCATCCTAGCAGGGATGGGGAAAAACAGCCAGCAAGACTTCTCTGGTAAGCCAGGTTGCCTGAAGAGATAGTCTTGGAACTACACTTCCCTTCTCCCTGCCCCGCCCCTCCGCTTCCCCCCTCTCCCCCCCCCCCCCAGCTACTTGCTGCTGCTTCTGCTGTTTCTTGCCTGTTAAAATTGAGCTGCAAGAGACTGAACTAAGCCATTGGAAGATGGGATGGGGAAGATAACAGGTTTGTGGAGTTGGACTGGTAGCTAAAACAAGCCAGGTGAGCACGGAACACAGGAACTTAGCAAAGGCCAGCCTTAGCAAGCATTTGGCTTCCTCTGGCCCCCCTGGTACCCCTAGTTGAACCCTACCCCACTTCCTACCACCTGGTAGCATGCACCCAGACTCCAGCAGCATGAGAAGTGTTTCCTTCACAAACCTAGAGGAGTGAATTTTGTTCCTATTTTCCCCTACTTCCTCCCCCCTCTTCCCCTCCCCCAGCAGATTATTTTTTGGGCACTAGGAGGTGGGTGGGGAGGGGGTGGAGTATGGATCATGACCAGGGCTGCTTATAGCCATCAACTTCCCTTAGTGGTTGGCCAAGCCTAGATGTGGGGGCTGGAGACTTGTTGGTTTAGGGCAAAGAAGGAAGTCACTTAAATCTCTCAAGATTTCTAAGATCTCCAGCCTTGGCTGCCATATTGCTTCTTGGAGCCCGAGATTCTGTAAAACTGTGAGGTGTCATGTGGTCTGTGTCTCCTGCTCCAGGTGTGGCTTGGTCAGGAGCAGCAGGACTCACTTGACAAATAAAACCAGAACACAGAACCTGGAAGTGCCGGCCTTGGAAACAAGCAGCTTGGGCTGCAGGCCCAGAGCCGTGGCCGGTTCTGACTTCTTTGTGGTGCGTGCTGAATTTTAAGAAAAGGGAGAATGTCGAGAGTGATATTTGAGGGTTCTTTTGTCTCCACCTGGGCCAGCTCCCAGGTTTGTTCCTAGGTATGGGCTGCCCTGTGCATTGATGATGGTGGCTGGCTTTGTTTTCCCCACTGACCTTCACTCCTTTGTTAATAAAGCTTTTCCTCCATACGCCCTTCTCAAGCAGCTACTAAGTGAGGTTCTTCCCTTGGAGTTGGACTCTTTGTAGATGCTGAAGTTTCTGGAGGAAGTGGATTAAGTTGTAGGAAGTACCAGGGTGGTGGGCTCTTCCTCACCAGTCAGTGCACAATGGCTAGCATAATCCAAGGGAGGTGGCTGGAGGGAAGGCACAGAGAAAGCTCGGAGCTTAGTTTTCTGGGTTCCAAAGGAGCTTTGGATGTTGGCCCAGCCCTGGCCTCTCTCCTGGCACCTGTGGGAAGGGCCAGAACAGAGGGTGCTCAAGAGGCTGTTTGCCATGCCTTTTCTGTCTATTTTCGCCCTGGCTCTCAGGTCTGAAGCCTAAGACTAGTCTTGAGAAGTGACCCACCATATTGGGCCTGAAAGCCCCAGGAGTGTCAAGCCAACCTGGATCCCCAGTCTCCCAGGGGCTGTCAGTGATGCTGCCAGTCTGGACAGCTCAGTGAGGACAAACTGTTCCATGCTCCTAGGCTCAAGAGGGACTGAGAAGCATGCGTGTGCACGAGAGAGCTGTGTGTATGATATCTTTAACTTCATCTTCCTGTAGGGAACTCAGCATGTATCATTGTTACCTTATGTCTCTCCTGGCTTCAGCGTGGAAAGGGAGCTGAGCCATCTCTAGATGAGACCAGGAAATGAGATGGTCTCTTCCTTTTTAGACATCCAGGCGCTACATCTGTAATTTGGCCCTGGAGCTATGAGAGTTTCCCTCAGAGGTAGGCTGGCCTCTATATCTGGACCTTGGGGTGAGCCCTAGGCCAGAACGGACTTTGATGTTAAAATGCCATTGCCTGGTTTAACCCAGTGATCCCACCTTCTGGTGATGACCCACTTCTCCCTTATGTTTTGCTCTGGCCTCCTCTATGGGAGATAGGTGCCTTTTAAGAGCAGACAGTGTTCATTCCCAGTGCTATGCAGAGGAGGTGTTTGGGTGATTGTGCAGCATACCTGCTTTAGCTTTTCCATGCCTGGCTGGAGCAATCAGTGTTTCAGGGACCGTGGGACAGTGTCCCTCCATTTTGAGCCCAGCTGCGCCTTGCTGAGGATGAATAGGCTGTGCCTACTTAGTATTTCTGGGCCCCAGTATTCCCGAGCTGGGCCCTATGGATATGTAACAATGGCAGATGATAAGGTTGGCCTTAGAGCAGGGAACAACTTGAGGAGGTGGCCACCATAGAAGTGTGTTAGATTTCTAAGGACGACGTTTTCAGACCACGTGCCCCGCTCACGGGCACTGGCTATGCCCAGTTCCACATGGATGGGGATGGTGTTTTTTGCTTGCCCAGAAATGACTAGTAAAAGCCAACTGTCAGACTTAATAGAGCGTACCAGGACACTCTTTGGCCAAAACGTCAAGGGGGAGGGGCCATAAAAGAGATGGCTCCCATCCAGGGGCGCTGGGCAGTGGACATTTTGGAGTTGATGGGCCCTTCGCCATCCTTCCTCCTGCCCATACATCCCATCCAGTGGCCTGCATCTTGGAGATGTAGCCAACTTGGAGGGAGGGGCTGTGTGATCCCAGCACTGGACCAAAGAGAGGGATGGCAAGGGAGCCTCGCACACACAGGTGCTTGTGTTTGAAATCTCTGTACAGTATTTACAGGGGGCCAATGAGGAAGCACTAGCCACTTGCAAAAAATGGTCCATGGGAATGGACCAGGGAGGGCTGGGACTCCCCAAGAACCATAGAACATTGCTTTGCCATATGAGGATATTCTGATAGGTTTCTGTTTCCATGAGGGGAGCACTGCTTGCTTTGCTTGTGGGAGAGTTGGCAAGATCCTCCCCATCTCCCACTGCTCTTCCTGGAAGGATAAGGACAATCAGCCATGTCAGTCCTGCTGACATAGAAGAAAACTCTCTACTCGTCCAGTCTCCTCCTGCATAGTGGCATTATTATGTTTGTCTTCTGGCATTTTTCTGGATATCTTTAGTTTTCTCTGGAACTTATTTAGGGGCATGATTGTAACAGTGTCTGTATTCACCCCGCACTGTTCCCTTGCCTTCTGTCTAAAAGTCATGTATATAAAAATAAAGTCACCTAGAAATGTACAAGTGTGTTCTCTGTTTAAGATGCTCCTCAGGGAAGGTTTCGAGTGAGATATCCATATTGACCCGCTCTGAGGTCCCTTCAGATTGAGCAGCCATTCGGTACCTCCTGATGGCAGAGCTCAGAAGTTACAGTCAGATGAGAGGTCTCTGCTTCCATAGATGAAGCTCACAGCCTACTAGGGACGTGTGACATGGAGGGAAATGTGACATAATAGAAGTGCTTTAGAGATGAAAAGTGAGGTGATTTGGAAGGAAGAGACTTGTTTCTCCTGAGCTTCCCACATTCATTCCTGCCTGGGCTGAAGCCCCAAAGCCAGCTATGACCAGTCAGTTGGGTTCTGAGGGAAAGAAGTTTGGGAAGAGTCTGGGTAGCTGTGGAAACAACAGCCAACTTGAACAGAGGTCCCCTGGGAAGGAGGGCTTGGAGGCTCAAGAGTACCCTTATTTAAAAGCTAGTTTAACTCTTGTGTGTGTTTTGGCCTGGCTAGTGTCACTCTGCTACCCCTAATACTGGCACGAGAGAGAGAGAGAACAACTGAATGGAATTCATCCAGTTATCTCCAGGGTTGCCTTTGAGTGCAGGTCAGTAACCCACGGGGAGTTTAGAATCCTGGGTTCCTGATGCACTTCAACAAGGCCCACCAGCATAGCTTCCGTCCCTTCCAATGAAACCATTGCCCAGCAGACTTGTGGCCCCCTCTGCCCAAAGCATGGTGACACATGCAAGTCCCCAGCTATAAGAGTAGCCGCTGTTGGCAGTGGCTGATGGCCCACTTCTGCTTGGGGGAGGGGGGCTTTGGTATGGGCACTTCCCCAGGAAAGGAATAACCTGATGCCACAGATTATTGTGGAGAGAAAGGACTAACAGGGAGCTCCCAGACTCAGGAGCATGGTGCCCCAGAGAGATTTTCTAGCTCATTCTGCTATGGCAACCTTGAGCAGGAAGTGGTGTTGGCACAACCAACCTGGGAGATGGGTGCTTTTGTTGCCCCTGCCTTATAGATGAAACCTGAGGCTCAGAAGCCTTAAATGATTTCAGGCTGATAGGACCTGAAGCAAAATTAGAATCCATGCCTTTCTGAATCCAGCTCACCGTCATTTGGGTAAGGCCTTACCTCTGCTTGTAGAAAGTGGGGTTTTTTTTTCCACACTTTGTCCCATCTGACCTTTGTCCTTTCTAGGGGTGGAAAATGAAATTTGGAGAGAGGTGAGAAGGTGGGGCCTGCCCCTGAGCTGGAGATGCCATTCCTAAAAGCTCCTCCATTGCTTGGGTACCAGGCAGCTGGGAGAGGGGCAACTCTGGAGGGGCCAATAGCATTCCAAGAACGCAACTCAGACTACCTCAAAGAAGAAGCAATCTCCCTGAGCCCAGAGTCACCCAGCCAGTTCCCTTAGTTTAAGGAGATAGTTCTGAATACCTCCTCTGCACGAGAAGCCCTCAGCCAACCTCTCCCCAATTCCCACCCCGTCCTAGCTCCAGGGGCCATAACAGACTCATTGGGAACCCTAAGTGACTTCCCACGGGGATGGTGAGGACAATCTCTCCCATTTATACAGCTATTTTCAATTTCCTTTCTATTTCCTTATCTCATTTTCTCTCCTCTGAACAAATATAGCCAAGCCCTCCTATCGCACAGTGAGTCCTAGTTGCCTATTGGGTAACGTTCAGACTTCCTAAATAACCTGGCACCATCCCACCTGTCAGCCTATGGGTCCCTCCAAGAACCAGAAGCTGTAGCCAAAATGGACTACTTTCCTTCCGGATTTTTAGCGCAGTCTGTACCCTGCCACCCCTGAGCCTTGGTTTGGGAAATGACCCGCCCATAGCAGGGTCATGGAATTTCTGAAACTGAATCATCTACTTAGAACCCCACGGATTAGACCGAAGGGACTCAGAGTGGAGTGACTTGCCCAAGGTCAGAGCTAGGGTGTGAATTCAGGACTTCTGACTAGTAATCTCTCCATTATACCAAGTACCACTTTTCCATGTAGTGGGTGGAATTTGAACTGTGTTTTTAAGAGGGGAAAACGACTTGCTGCCTTAGAGTACTGTGCTGGGAATCAGAAAACCTGTGTTCCAGTTTCCGCTGTGACCCTGGGTCAGTTGCTGTACATCTCCAGCTCTCAGGCGCCTCCTCTGGAAACCGGCCACAAGGGGCAGGAGAGATACAGGACGGTAGTTAGCAGGGATGGAGAAGACTCGTGAGGATTTGGGGGGGGGGGTGGAGGTGGGGGAGATGAAGACGCGAGCATGTTTGTAGGCAGTGGACATGAAGACAGTGAAAAAAAGTGGGAGGGAGGAGGAGGGGATGGAATGAAATCGCTGGAACAAGTGTCGGGGTTCGCCCTGGTAAGGAGCAAGGCCACGTCATCATGTGAAAGCGGAGGAGAGTGGCAGAACCGGGGGCTCACAGCTAATAACCTCGATTTTTAATCTAGTTCTTCGAGCTAGAGCTGGAAGGGGCTTCGAGACCATCCTAGTCCAAGGTCCTTCCTGGGCTTACAGATGAGGAAACTGAGGCCCAGAGAAGTTAAGTGTTTTGCACAAGGTCTCACAAGAAACGACCGCCAAGTGCGGGATTTTATCCTAGGGCGTTTCCTCGTTTGGGCAGCTAGATGGCGTGGGGGCAAGAAGACCTCAGTTCAAATCCTGCTTCAGACGCGTAAGAGCTGGGTGACCTGGGTGAGTCACTTCACCCTGTGTGCCTCAGTTTCCTCATCTGTAAAATGAGCTGGAGAAGGAAATGGCAAAGCACTCCAGGATCTTTGCCAAGAAAATCCCCCCAAAGGGTCCGGTGGGACATCAGTGCACGAGGGCACAGTAACGACCACCACCTTCCTCGTTTTTACAGATGAGGAAACTAAGGCCCAGATAAGTGGAAGGGCTTATCTGAGGCCGCATGCCTGGAACCCCAGGGTGCACCTGGGCCAAGGGAGTTCTCGCTCTCCGTGGGCCCCGCCCCGCAACGCACCGGGCGGGGCGCCGGCCCAGGAGCCACGTGGGCGTTCCGAGGGAGCCGCGGCCCCGCCCCTGCCGCCAGGGCTTCTTCGGATCCACCAATGGGCGACTGACCCGCCTGTCCCTTCCGCCGTCGCCATGGTGCCTCGGGCGCTTGGGCTATGATTGGCCACGCTCGAAGGGGTGCGGCACGTCGGCGCCGTGGCGTCACTGCCGTGCCACGTAGGCGTTCCACGATTGGCCGCGAGCTGCCGGCCGTGGGCGGGCCTGGGCGTCCGGCCCCTCCCCTTTCACTGCGCGGCCGCCTGCGGCCTGTCACTGGCCAGGGGAGGCCACGGACCGCACCGGCGGCTGTGGGCGGGGCCGGAGCCGGAGCCGGACCCTGAGCTGGAGGTGAAGCCGGAGCCGGAGCCGGGGCCGGTGAGGAGGGAGTGGGAGGGCGGGGGGGGGGGGGAGGGGACGGCCCAGGGCCCGCGAAGGGGAGGGGGAGCCCCGGCCGATCCGGCTCCGGGAACAGGGTCCGGAGACGGCGCGCGCTGAGCCCCGGCCTCTCCGCTCTCCCCTCCCCCAGGGCCCTGCGTGGGCGCCATGAAGGCGCTGATCCTGGTGGGCGGCTACGGCACGAGGCTGCGGCCCCTGACCCTGAGCACGCCCAAGCCGCTGGTGGACTTCTGCAACAAGCCCATCCTGCTGCACCAGGTGGAGGCGCTGGTGAAGAAGGTGAGGCCGCGGCCCACGGGCGTGACAGCGACACGGCCAGGCGCGGCTCGTGGGAGGGGGGGAGCAGCCGGGACCCCCCCAGCTGCATGCGCTTACTAGGGGCCCCCAGATAGAGATGAGAGCTTGAGCTGCACCTACCGGATGTCCCTGTGTTCAGAGGGGGCCCCACATAGAAGTGAGGGCTTCAGTCGGACTTACTGGGTGTCCCTGTGTTCAAAGGGAGCTCCAGAAAGAGGTGAGGGCTTGAACTGGACTTAGCACGAGTCCCTGTGTTCAGAGGGGGCCCCAGATAGAGGTGAGGGCTTGAGCTAGAGATTTGGCACGAGTTTCACATATACTTATCAGCTGTTACTGTACTGAAAGGGGGGCTGAGAAAGAGGAGAGGGCTTGAGCTGGAGTTTCCATGCAGCCTCAGGATAGCTGGGGTGGGGGTGGGGCTGACTGCCCAGTGACTGACCACCAAGAGAGGGGAGGGGCACATCCGTGCTTTCTTCTACAGGCAGGAGTGAATCATGTGATCTTGGCTGTGAGCTACATGTCTGAGATGTTGGAGAAGGAAATGAAGGAACAGGAGCTGAGGGTGAGAAGAATGAGGCGAGCCCTGGGTCCTTAGCAGGGCCAGGCAGGCCTGAACTGCAATGGCATCCCTGGTGGAGGGCTCCCTAGGACCCAGGTCTGGGAAGTGTTTGTGCATCCCTTGGAGGGGTGGGGGGTGAGAGGGACTGAATAAGCATGAGAGAACCCACTGTGTGCCCAGGCCCTGAGATAAGTGCTTTTACAAATATGATTTGATTTGAAGGGGGTGGAAAGGTCCCACACCTGAGCCCCTGGGTGGGGCCTTGAAGACAGGAGAGACTTGCCCCCGATGACTGAGTCTGCTCTGACTTTTTAGCTCGGGATTCGAATCTCCTTGTCCCATGAACAGGAGCCTCTGGGAACAGGTCAGTGGAAGACACCCCTGGGGTAGAGGCAGGCTTTGCGGAGAGGAGCTGGGGGTGAGGGGCGCAGAGCACGGGGCCAGGGGGCACAGAAGCGTGGACCTAGGAGCACGGGCTGAGGGGCGCAGAGCTCGGGCACGGGACGCAGCTCACCCTGGGCCAGCCCTGAGCATCTGCTGCCTTGTGTCCCTGCAGCGGGGCCTCTGGCACTGGCCAGGGAGCTGCTCACAGAGAATTCGGATCCCTTCTTCGTTCTCAACAGTGACATCATCTGTGACTTCCCCTTTGCCGCGATGGTGCAATTCCATCAGCATCATGGGCAGGAGGGGACCATCGTGGTGAGACATCCCCTGCCCCCCCCAACTCCCCTCCATGGTAAGGAGTGGGTAGTGATGTGAACCCGACCTCCTTACCTTTGACCTTGCCGGCTAGTCTGCTTCAGCCCCACCGAGCCGAGCCTAGCATCAAGGCCAGTGCCATAGTCAGAGGACCTGGTTCTCCACCTCGTAACAGTGGCCCAGTCATTTCCCTTCTCTAACAACCAAAGGGTTTGATCAGCCGGTCCCTAGGACGGATCCCTTGTGGCTCGAGGGCCTGGGAGGCCTGTAAGCTTCTCAGGCCCTTGGTGAGTTTCCTTCCATCCTCCCGCCTGCCCCTCCCCCAGCCTCCCCTGTACATGTCCTTAGTGTGTCTGCCTGGATAGAAACCGTCTTGGTCTCATCTCCACTTGTAGAGGCCCTGGCCCCGGGAGATGATGTTAAGGACCCAGGGGTGGGATGCTCTGAGAACCTGCCAGGTTAGTGTCGGCCCTCTTCCTTTGCCAATTTAGGTGACCAAAGTGGAGGAGCCCTCCAAGTACGGGGTGGTGGTGAGCGAGGCGGACACAGGCCGCATCCACCGATTTGTGGAGAAGCCCCAGGTCTTTGTATCCAATAAGATCAATGCCGGCATGTACATCTTTAGTCCCAGTGTGTTACAGCGTATCCAGGTGGGGCTGGGGGCTGGGAGGATGGTGGGGCTTGAGGTGCCAGGCTTGAGGGAAGGTAGAGCCTGGAGCCAGTGTCCAGAGCTTGCCTCTGGGCAGCTGGTGAGCACAGGAAGGGCTGAGCATCTCTGCACCCCCACAGTTACAGCCCACGTCTATCGAGAAGGAAATCTTCCCGGTGATGGCCAAGGAAGGGCAGCTATATGCCATGGAGCTCCCAGGTAAATGTGAGGGCTGGGTCACAGAGGGCCGGATGGGGCTGACGGGACTGCCCCATCAGGCTCCCTGTGCCTACATCCTCAGGCTTCTGGATGGACATCGGGCAGCCCAAGGACTTCCTGACAGGGATGTGCCTCTTCCTGCAGTCACTGAGGCAAACGCAGCCTGAGCGGCTCTGCTCTGGCCCAGGCATTGTGGGCAACGTGCTGGTGGTGAGTGCGAGTGCCGTCCTTCCTGCTCTTGCAAAGGACTCTGACAAACTCATTCTCCCTTAGGTATCAGTAAGGCTGAATGTATTTTATTATTGAACTCATGGACGTTCTGATGATTCTGCCTCCGTGATCTCTGTGCCTGGCTGCTTCTGTACTACCCCTTAGTCCAGGGCCTCATCACCTCCACTACTGGGATGATATGTCTCCCAATTGGTTTGCCTGCCTCTTGCCTCTCTGTTCTCCAATCCCTTGTATGAAACCATCACATGGCTCATGCACAGGTCTGACCTTTCAGTGGCTAGATACAAACTCATTTGCTTGGCACTCAAGGCTCCCACAATGTAGCTGCAGCCTACTGTATTGGCTTTATCATATATGGCTTTCCCTTCATGCATTTTGTTTTCCAGCCAGACTGGCCTCCTAGCTATCTCCCTCCTCATTTCCTACCTCTGGACATTTGCCCATGCCATCGTGGTGCATCTGCATTCTTTAGTCCCTCTAGAGCCCCACCCTGCAGCACTTAGTCTGCTTCTCTCCTTGGCTTCCCTCAAATTTTTGCCTTCTGTTGCAGGGGCTTTTTTATATCCCCTCTCTGCCCTCCCTCGGTAGACTGTGCAAGCTCCTTTAGGGTAGGGACCGTTAATTTTTCATCACTGTATCCCTAAAGTTGAGCACAATACTGAGTAGGCATTTAATAAATTGAATTAATGAAAGGAATGAATCTCTAACGGTGGGTTTTTAGACTTCAGGGAGGTAACTGTGGGAGGAAGAGCCCTTCAACCATTAAGTCAGCCCTGTGCATGCTTCTCCTCCCCCAGGATCCGAGCGCCAGGATTGGGCAGAACTGTATCATCGGGCCCAACGTCAGCCTGGGCCCTGGCGTGGTGGTGGAGGATGGTGTGTGTATCAAGCGATGCACGGTGTTGCGAGGTGCCCATATCCGTTCTCACTCATGGCTTGATTCCTGCATCGTGGGCTGGAGCTCTCGTGTGGGCCAGTGGGTGAGCAAGGGATGTGATAGGGAGTGGCTGAATGGCAGGACCTGGGGAGGGGACAGCTACTTCCTGAATCCCACCTCTACCCCCCACCTGCCCCCAGGTGCGCATGGAGAACGTGACTGTGCTGGGAGAGGATGTCATCGTAGGTGATGAGCTCTACCTCAATGGGGCCAGTGTGCTGCCCCACAAGTCCATTGGCGAATCGGTGCCCGAGCCTCGAATTATCATGTGAGCTGAGGTGCAGAGCACAGCAGCCCCTGCTGCCCTGGCCAAGGCTCAGGTGTTTCTGTGCCTCCGAGGGGAGGGAGCTGGAGCCCTCTCCCCAGCCCCTTGCCACAAAGGGAAGGGGAAGGCCCCTGTAAATAGCTCTGTTTATAATGTAAGAATTTAAACAAAGCTGGAGTTATATTGTTTAAGTATGGCTGTGTGTGCATTGTGGAGCAGGGCTCTGTCTGTCTCTGCAGCCAGCCTACCCCTGCTTTTCTTGGAACTTGGGGGCTTTGAGTTCATCTAGTACCTCCCCTTATTTGACAAATGGGGAGACAGGACCAGGCTCTTGTCCCACACCTAGAAAAGAGGCAGGGCAGGGCTGTATGGAATAATAATTTAATAGTCACACCTGTAACGGTCCACTCCCCACCCTTTTATAAAGCCAGTGCCAAAGAAGGGGAACCCCTGTCCTCTCTGCACTGGAAGAGCAAGGAAGAATTGCTGCTGCCAAGTAGTCTCTCATCCCCCTCCCTCTGGTTTCCTCAAGGCAGGCCCAGGCTGGTAAAGGAGCTGTCCAGAAAGGGAGGCTTCTAAATAGGGATGAATGTGCCTATCCTCCCCCAGCCTTATCCCTGGGGCCCAAGGAGCATGTTGGGGGTCCCCACCCAGAGACAGAGGTCTAAGATGAGGAAGCTGGCTTCTCGTAGTCATCCACCCCAGTGATTGTAGCTTTGCAGAAGAAACAGTCTTTGTTGTTCATCAGGTGCTGGTTGATGCAGGCTCTGTGATGGGGAAGGGGATGGGTGGGCAGAGAACCAAGTTTCAGAGTCTTCCTAATAGAGCCCAGCCCTCCCCCAGGTTAGGTACTCACTTGCAAGATTTGTGGCCACAGGGCCGGAACACAGCAGAGATGGGGTGGGCGTAGCAGATGGGGCATAGGTCCTCCTCGCTGGTGGGCTGGGTGAGGAGAGAAAGGGGAGTTAGGGGGACCTTCGGGGATACATGGTTCTTCCTATTTCCCATGGGGGAAATGATCTTAGCTCTACAGGGACCTCCAAAGCTAAGCACACACATGGGCAGATGTCTTATTTGCACAGAAACCCCAGGCAAGCACGCACACACACACACAAACATGTACACAATGACTTAGGGACACAGGAAGACAGGAACAGGAATGGAGTGCATATACTCACCATCGTGGCGGCAGCCGCCTGCTTGGACTCCTCACTCAGATGGCCCAACATCAGATCCACTTTAGCTAATTCCTCCCGGCTGATGTAATCAGTGTCTGGGGAGAGTGAAGGTAAATCTTATCCTGTTTCTAGCCCTGGTGGTGTCTTAACTTTGGGTTGGGGGTCCTTACCTCCCTAGCACAGGAAAGGGAGAGCCTGCTCTTTTGGAGCCCTGTTTTTGACATCTTGATGCCCCTCCTGTCACCTAGACAGTGCCTGGAACGTGGGGGCAGGATGGTGGCAGAGCTGAACCCCGTACCTATTTTCTCCCAGGCACAGTGATCACAGAGCTGAAAGAATGGCCTGGCGATGGGAATAGTGGTCTCTGGAAAGAGCAGGAGAACTGAACAGCCTCCCAAGGCCTGGACATGTAGACCTTCATTTCTGTAGCCCTTACAATAACCCTATCTTAGGTAGATGAAGGGTTATTATCCCTTTTTGACAGCTGAAGACACAGGTTCTGAAATGGGAACTGATTTGCCTAGGCCCATCCTGTTGGAGCTGGATTCCAAGCCAGGGCTTCTTGTTTGCCACACAGCCTTGCAAAGGGAAATTGTCCTGAGTCCCATACTCACAACTCTGCAGAGAGAAGTGCTTCCTCTCTGGAGGGGGTGGTGTGGCCCCAGAGGCCGTGGGCTCCGGCTGGCCCAGGAGGTACTGAATGGAGCGGAGCTGGAAGCACGGATCCGCTAAGAGCACTTCGGTGGCTCGGTTGGCCCTGGCGGGAGGATAGACACATGGTCAGAGCCCACTCATGATGCAGACACACCAAATCCTAAGAGATCACCATCCTCTCACTGGAGCTGTTGAGATGAAGGGTTGGTTACCCCTGGGAAGAATGAATGGCAGCCACTCCCTCCCACAGTGTAGCCATCCATCCCTGGAGCGGGAGCCAGCAGGGCCATTATGAGGACTCAAGGCTGACCAGGGATGAACATCCCCATGGGATGAAGATGAGGATCTGCTCTGAGGCAAAGAGCATTTTCATCAGTCCCTTCCTTTGGTGAAGCCAGAAGAAAAATCTGGTGGGGCCAGACAGGAAAAACAGCCAGGAACATTTGAATCTGGTTCAGCACCATGCAGCAGACAGCTCCCAGCACTACTCACCTAGGGAGCTGAGGTTGCCTTTCCTTCCCTCCCCATCTGACACACAAGACTAATCGGAGGGTTTTGAGTTAGAAGGGGCTTTAGAGAGCATCTGATCCAATAGCCACATTTTAAATGGTAGAAAGCCAGACCCAGAGAAAGGAAAGGACTTGGCCAGGGTCACAACAATATTAGCCCTGGAACCCTGTGACTCCAGATCCAATGCTCTTTCTATACCGCGCTGGCTGGTTAGAAGGTAGTGCTAATCTGATCTGTCCACCCAACTCATGGTGCCCTTCCAGGGATTAAAAGATTGGTGGTTTGTTTTTGCCTTTAAGTTTCTGGGAGTCTTCCTCGAGGGCTGAAAGCTGATCACTAAGTCCCATTCATGGCAGAGAGTCCCTAGGACAGCACCAAGGTCAGCTGCTGCTCACATGCCAGCATCAGCTGTCCCTCTCAGACCCTCCTTCCAGCTCTGTCTCACTCTCTCCTTCCCACTCAGTCACTCTGTGCTTTCCTGACACACAACCCATCTGCCATGTAGTCTTCCTCCTTGCTCAAGTCTTTCCTTCCCTTGGGAAGGCCTGTACTACTTAGGGAAAGAATGTGACTTCCCACTTCCATACCTGGACCCAGAAACCCATTCTATGGCAAAACAGAGGGCAGTTCAGCACAGCTGAAACAGAAGGAAAACAGGCCTTTGTTACCCAGTACTTCTGAGGCTTGCTAGGAGGGAGACTAAGCTCCTTAAGGGCAGGGGGCTGCCTTTTGCCTCTTTTTGTATCCCGGGCACTTAGCACAGTGCCTGGCACAAATTAGGAGGTGGTGGCAGGGATAGACCTCTTTCAAAGGATAAAAACAATAGAGAGGTGCCCTGAGCAGACCAAACATGGAATATTGTTTTTAGTTCTGCAAGTTACATTACAGGAAGGATATTTGCAAGCTGAAATGTACCAGGACAGTGAGGAGGCTGTGCACCTGAAGGGATGAGAGAGGGTCAGCCTGGGAACAAGAAGCCTTGGGGGCCAGGGCTGGGGGAGGAGGTCAGAAAGACGCAAGCACCTACAGGTGTGGGAAAGGTGGAAGGTCAGCAGGCTTAGAGGCCTGCTTTGCCCCTGTGGGCAGATCCAGGGGCAGTGCAGCACAGAGAGGCAGATTTTGTCTTGACATACAAACTTCCCAAGATGCAATGGGCTGGCTTGAGAGGTAAGGAGTTCTCATTAGTGGAGAGCTTTAGACAGAAATGGGATTATTACTATAGAAGGGATTTTTATTCAGGTATAGGCTGTACCTGCATTAGCTGAGAGGTCCTTTCTAATTCTAAGAATTTATGCAGATGAGCAGCTACTCCCATAGTACCAGGAAGTTGGACCCTGGGGTCCTAACGCCAAGGGTCCTCTTCCAGCCCAACTTTCATAAGCCCTTCATTCTCTACCTCTGGGCTAAATAAGGCCTCATTCCCAAACAGACCCTGAATCCTTCCAATCTGGGCTAGCAATTTCTCCAAGATTCAGTAGACACAGCTGAATGGGGGTGAGGGGGGCAGGAACCTGGGGGTCAGCAGGACACGCTCAGCTGCCCAATAATATATCGGGACATACCTTTTGATTCCAAATACCTTCCTGACCTCCCCAGGTAAGTGTTCCTGGGATATACCTAC
This sequence comes from Trichosurus vulpecula, assembly GCF_011100635.1. Classification (NCBI taxonomy): domain Eukaryota; kingdom Metazoa; phylum Chordata; class Mammalia; order Diprotodontia; family Phalangeridae; genus Trichosurus; species Trichosurus vulpecula. The sequence goes on along the minus strand of NC_050581.1, from coordinate 119,078,165 downwards.
CTCAGTCTATATAGTGTGTGCTCCATTACCCTCACTGTCATGCTGAATTACACATGGAATGAAGCCAGGTCTTGGAGGAGAGGTGGAGAAAAAGGAGAGAGGTGGCCTGAAGGGAGGCTGACAGCTCTAAGCACATGGAGTCCCTGAAGGAGGGGGCCCTCCTACAGACTTGAGGGCTTCTGGCATTCAGTGTCTCTGGAAGCTCAACGGCCAGTGGTACCTGGGTTGCAGCCCTTGGCAGCAGTGTTTGTGGGGAGAGGGGGAAGGAGAAGGCAAATCAATACAGCAAAGTCACCAGCAATAAGCTGTGACCTCTAAAATGTCTTCGACTTCTATCAGCTAGACGTGAGCAGCTGGAGGTGGAGGGCACTGACAGAGAGAATTCAGGCTGAGGCCGCCCTGGCTCTAAGATCCCTTGGAAATGGCCCTGAACACCCTAGCCTTACACTATTCCCCATTCTTTTCTTAGGGAAAGACTGACCTCATATCCATCAGAGCAGGGAGAGAGTAAAAGGGAATGGGGGCATCACAATCCTCTTTGAACCCCAGGTAAGGCAAGAGTGAGGTGTTCCCATCACACGCTTCCCAAGGATCAGTGACACCCAATCTCTCTGGCCAGAATCCCCTCCACAGCCTCCCAGATGAGGACACTCCGGGACAGGGGCACCAGTTAATACCACAGAGCACCCCCGGGCACTCCAGCATTTTCAGCCAGCTCTATTAGTTCTTAGGGGCCTAGCTGTCCTCTGACTGTGCAGAACAAGTCTCTTCCACATGACAACGGCCCCTCCCTCCTTCAAGTGCTTGAATCTTCTCTCTAGGCTACCTCCAAGCCCTGTAATTGCTCCTTCGGACTGATAGCCTGGTCTAGTGGAAAACATGGTGGATTTGGACTTAGAAGACCTGGTGTAAGATCTCAGGTCCACAACTTACTGGCCATCTGGCTTGACCAAGTCATCGCCCCTCAAAGCTGCACTCCCCTCCTTTATTTTCCTAAACACAGACAATAATACTCCAACCACCAGGGACCATTCTGCGGCAGATCAAATGAAATCATGTACATAAAGCAATTTCTAAACCCTAATTAAATATTATGGAAATGTTCATAATTATCACCATCCTGGTTGCCCTCCAGGCACACTCTGCTAGTGTGGTGCCCAGAAATGGACACGACTCTCTAACATGTGCTTTGACCCTTTCTTTCTTTTCCCTCTACTATCTCTCTTCCACAAAAAGCAGTCAAAGACAAAACACTGTCCTAGGAAAGGAGGATGGTGGGCTCAGTGTCAGGGAGTCATGTGGGTGCATGCTGTCCTCTGGCGGTCAGCCGGAAATTGCAAGCCATTCATTAATTCCCTGGGCATCCTCCTCCTCTTCTTCTTCCTTTCCCTCCCCTCCCCTCTCAAGGACCAATCAGAGGGCTGGTAGCCCCACCCCCTCACCCTACCCAGCTCCCAGCTGGGCCACCAGTGTAAATACCAACAGACTGAGCAAGCCAGAGACAGCCAGAGAAAGCAAGGAGCAGCAACTAAGACGGCTGAGAACTAAGTCCGGGCGTGGGAGCAAGGATCACACCCTGCACCCAACAGCCGGGGCTGGTCCTACCTGAAGAGGGGGCAGCTGGCCAGGAGGTGAGGCCAAGGGGCTGGCTGGACCAGACGGTCGAGCTGGCACGATGCTGGGGGACGGGGTGGGGGCCATTCCCTTGTGTGAAGGCTGAGCTCAGCAGCTCCTGGCTGGGGATGGGATGGCACTGTCCAGTGCTGGGCACACTCGGCTGAGGGAGCAGCTGGTGTCCCTTTGGTGCCTGGGTTTGCCCCCAAGCGATTGCCCTCTTCCTGGCTTTTCTGGGTCTGACAAGCACATCTAGCTTGCTAGTCCCTTCCTACCTGGGACAGGGAATTTTGTTCCCAACTTGTGGAAGCCTGCGCCTAGAGGACTTGTTTCCTTTCCCACTTCGAAGGCTGCCACTAACTCCTGCCAGACAACTCCTGGGGTGGGGGTGGGATCTGCTGTCCTGGGGGTTGGCTGCCACCCATCCCCACCCCACCATGGCATCTCTGATATTGGTCTGTATGCTGTGGCTGTGGCTGGGGAAGCTGCCCCTGCTTGAGACGAGCACCCACAGTGCCCCAGAAAACGTGTCCCACGTCCTCCACCACTGCCCAAAAGTGTGCATCTGTGCATCAGATCTGCTGAGCTGTTCCAACCGACACCTCCATGTTGTGCCTGTACCTCTACCTGTCATGACCACAGTGCTGGACCTTAGCTATAATGTCCTCCCCCACCTCCACCCTGGTTGGCTGGCTGCCTTGCCCCGCCTGCACATCCTTCGCCTGGCCCACAACCAACTGAGGAGTCTGAGCCGGGGCACTTTCCACAACGCTAGTGGACTCCGCCGTCTTGACCTGTCCTCCAATGGCCTACATGTTGTGGGCCACCATGACTTTGAGGGGCTCACAGGGCTAGAGGAGCTGCTGCTCTACAACAACCACATTGGCTTTGTGGACCACAGCGCCTTCCGGGGGCTGGGGAGACTCAGCCGGCTCTACTTGAGCTGCAACCGCCTCACCACATTCTCCTTCCACGACCTGCATGGACTGAGCCCTGGGCAGCTGCGGGTCTTGGACCTCTCCACCAACCGGCTGGCCAGCATCCCCGTGAATGAGGTGGTCACCCTTCCTGCCTTCATCAAGAATGGTCTTTACCTGCACAACAATCCTATCCGCTGCGGCTGTAACCTCTATCATATGCTGCTCCGTTGGAGACAGCGGGGCTTCAGCTCTGTTTGTGACTATCTTGAGGAACATGTCTGCATCGCTTTTGACGTGCCCTCCTCTCGAGTGCGATTTTTCACTCACAGCAAGGTCTTTGAGAACTGTTCCTCACCAGCCCCTGGCCTAGAGCAGTCAGACGTCCACCTGGAGGTGCAAGTGGGCCAGCCCCTGCTCATCCACTGCGATGCAAGTGCTCCGGCTGCCCGATACGCATGGGTCTCCCCAAGCAATGAGCTCCTTGTGTTCCCAGGCAACAAAGACAATACCATCCGGGTGATGAGTAATGGCAGCCTGTCCATCAAAGAGGCCCAGCCCAGCCATACTGGTGTCTTCGTGTGCCTGGCAGCCGGGAGTCGTCTTCACCATAACCAAACACATGAATACAACGTAACTGTCCGCTATCCGCCGCATGAGTCTGAACCCTTCAACACGGGCCTCACCACACTGTTGGGCTGTGTGGTCAGCCTGATCCTGGTCTTGCTCTATCTTTTCCTCACACCCTGCTCCTGCTGTTGCCGCTGCTGCCGTCCTGTGCCCCTTGTTCCACCCCAGGAGTGCAGCGCCCAGTCCTCCATCCTCAGCTCCACCCCACCTGCCGCTGACGGACCTGGTCGCAAAGCCAGCACCCACAAACATGTCGTCTTCCTGGAGCCAGTCAAAGAAGGCCAGAATGGCAGGGTTAAACTGGCCGTCAGTGAGGACTTTGACCTTAGGAACCCTAAAATCCTGCAGGTCAAGTCAGACTCGGAATCCATCAGCTCCATGTTCTCTGACACACCTATCATGTCATAGTGATGACAGGGCAGTCAGGGTTGGGGGGAGGCCTGGGGCAGTGGAGGTCCTCCAGATGGATGGACCATGCCTGGCCTTGGGGGGTAGAGGAGCACCATATACGTCCAGAGTCCCGGGTTTTCCTCTTTGTAGATCAATACCTGTGCTGCTCCATCTGTCAGCCTCGCCTGCATCCCATCCCCTCCTATCCATTAAACACAACTCAAACTTGCCAGAAACAAAGCCATTAGTAGCTGCTGACAATGGACTTAATCTCTCATCGGGACCAGCCCAAAGGGTGGGAGCACAGGGGAAAATGGCCCAGGGTCCTCTCTCTGTCAAAGCAGAAGCACCCCTCAAAGTGGGGAAGGTGTGTTGGCAGGCTTCAGGGAAAAAGCCAGAAGACTTGCTGTTTTCCTGAGCGCATCGCTAGACAGTCTGTACCACTGTGGGGAGGAACTGTCCCGGGGGGCCATTTGGGCTGTTTGAGGGCCAAGCTTCTCTGCAGCTGGAACTCTGCCGAGGGTGGTTTTACGTATCACCTGCCCCCAGCCCAAGCCCTAGGCTGGGTTTCCAAGAGTCTTCTATCCAACACACAGAACAAACAGTCCCTGCCCCCAAACTCTAGAGGCTGGAGCTGAATTTAAGCAGTTCCCCAGCTGCCAGGATGCCTCCAGGCCCCTGAGGTCAGTCCATCCCCTGCATCTACAAAACAAACAAGCAAACAAACCTTCCTGGCTAAAAAGAAATCCCTCCAGCACACCAGGGGCTGGAGCTCAAGTCTGTACAGACTCGGTCTGAGCCCCCCATCCAGGGAGAGAACATCTCTCACAGATCTGGGCTCCCTAGAAGCTTCAGCGCCATGCACCTCCCCTCCAGGAGGGGAATGTTTTCCTCTTAAGAACAGTCTTTATGACTTTTGCAGCATTAATACCTAGGCCAGCTCACACTGCAAGAGACATGGGGCACAGGAGAGGAAGGGCCTCTCAGAAGGAATAGAAATAGCTGAACAAGGGAAGCAATGTGAACATTTCTGGGCCCTGACTGCCCAGGAATTTATCTACCAGGAAAGAATCTGCCTCTAAACTGATCCAAGTAGGGGCATGGTTGGATTCCCTGAGGTCTTCCTCAAAGCTGATTCTGCATTAGACTTCCCCCTGCTCCCCTCAGGACTCCTCCCGGAACAGGAGGGGAGGAGGGTTCAGACTGACAGGGAAGTGGATGAGCCCCTACCCTCCTCAGAACTTGGTATGGTCCTCTGAGATCAACACTCCCCAAGAAGAGCAAATTTGGTCGATGTTGCTGAAGATCCTGGCAGCTGGGTGAGAATCCCTGAGCTAACACTCCCATTGTCACCCTGCTCCACGTCTCCATGCAGCAGTCCTTGGTAGTTCTGCAATTATTAAATAAAGGCCCCAAGGACAGTCATCCATGTAGCCTCTTCATTCGCCACAAAGTCAACTTGAATTAAAAAGGCCTATTTTTCTAAATTTCTAGTCTGAACATCTTTCCTCCCATCATCTTTGGGGGGCTAATTGAGGGCCCCCCTTTCCTCCTGCCTGTATTTACCTGGTTCAGGGCCCAAGTATCTACTGTCTGAGACAGCAAATCTAGACGTGGGTGTTGGTGCCACTGAGAATTCACAGGCTGCTGTGCCATCCCCAGAGCATCAGCTGAAGGGCACTCTCTTGCCACTTTTGAGTGTTCTGATCACTCCTCACTAAGAGAGCTCTGCCTGATATGGATTTGACTCATTCTGAAACATTCTTGTAGAAAAGCACTTTATACTTGAGTCCACATATCAAAGGGAAAGTTATAGTCCGTGTTCTGGCCAGAGCCATTCATTTCCTTCCTCCTTGCCCCTGGGGTTCAGTCACAGCCCCTGAAAAGTTCATGAGGTCAAATCCCTGCCTTGAGCATTGCTAGGACAGGTTTAGACGCATAGGCAGATGCCCTCCTTCTCCTCCTGGTTCTGGAATCTGCCACTTTTATTACCCTAGGCAAATCCACTGAATGGCCCTGGGCAAGTAATTTATTTTCTCTGGACCTTAATTTGTAATGTGGGGAGATTATGCCCTGTTCCTCAGTATAAAATATGAGAAGTTTAGCAGGAGTCTTGGGAGTGGGAAGGGGCCAGGTAAATTCATGAGATTGCTACAGACTTTCTAAGGACTTAAAATCTACTTTCTTAGGGTTAGCCAGGAGATATTGTGCCCACTGCCAAAGGCTGGGCCTTCTTGTGGTCTGCTACTTATCACCTGCATGACCTGGGATAACTCACATCCCCTTTCTGAGCTGATTTTAGCATTTGTTAAAAAAAAAGGTGGGGGTGGTTGGACTTGAAGGTTATTTCCTGTTTTTATAGCTCTGGTCAGACAGGTGGGCCAACCCCTTGGCCTCCAATGCCTCTGAGCAGGACTGAGGTGGAACAAAATCCCTCTCCCCCAATGGATCTGGAGTCTGAAAATCTGGGTTCCAACACTAGCTCTCCTATTTCATTATCTGTGTGACCACGAGCAGCTCTTCTCCCCTTTCTGGGCTTCAGGCCATCTACAAAATAAGTGGTTGCACTACACGCTCTCAGAGGTCTCTTCCAGCTCTAAATCTGATGGTCAGATGACTTCAGCACAATTTGCTGCTGCTGTTCAAGTCCTTTTCAGTTGTGCCTAACTCCCTATGGCCTGCTGGGATCTTCTTGGCAGAGACACTGGAGTGGTTTGCCATTTCCTTCTTCAGATCATTTTATAGATGAGGAAATTGAGGAGAGCAGGGTTAAGTGACTTGCCCAGGGTCACGCAGTTAGGCCAGACCTGAACTCAAGTCTTTCTGACTCCAGGCCCCACGGTCCATCCTTTAGCATGGAGTTATTCAAGAAAATGTGAGTGGAAAAGTCAGGGAAAGGAAAACAAGACCCAGATGCCTAGAAAGGGATGTGTTTACAGAGCACAGCCTTCTGTTCTTACTATTTCTACAGTCTGGCCACAGAAAAGATTGGTTAGTATGGCCTAAGGGACGGCCTACCCCTGTTCCTACATCTACTGCAGCTGTCACAAGCTCCCTCTTTAATGCCTCCTCCTCCCTTACCCCAGATCCAGGCCTGTCCACTTGAGCTTAATAGGCCACCACTGGAGTAATGATGATACATCTATACATCCATATGTATATATGCATTTATATTTATATGTGTATGTGTATGCATATGTGTGTATATTCTAGATTATTAAACAAAGGGCCATGGGATTCAATGCTGCAAGGAACTTTAAATGTCACCTAATCAGAGGATGTTACAGATATGGAAAATTAGGCACAGGAAAGAGAAGTGACTTAGTCAAAATCACACGGATGGTAAGAATAGTGCTAAGCCTGGAAGCCAGGTCCCCTGGCCTCCAGAAGCAGCGAGCACCCTCTCTAGAACCTCTAAAGCACGTCTCCCAGAGAACTTGTCCTCCCCCTCCCCCCATCCCACCAAGGCCTTTCTGTCCATCTCTAAGTGATTTCCTATCCAAACACCAGGGATGGACACCACTGTCTTCCACATTGCTGGCATCCTCTCAGATAAGTTCAGAAAGCCCCTGGAATTGGTTCCTGACACACATAGGGAAGAAATCCTTCTCGGTAATTCTGCCTCGGAGTTTTCCCTCCCTCCCCCTAGTTATGCTAAACCACGTCCATGGGAGCTGGTCTCTGGCGCCTGAACGCTCCCAGCTGGAGCGGTCTGGGTGTCACCTCCCTCAGACAGCAGCTCTTCTGTGTCTCTCCTAAGACTCCAGGGTGGAGGCTGGAACCCCAAAGAGCAGGAGACACTCAGGTGGGAGGGAGGCTGCCAGACAGGCTACAGAAACCAGTCAGCAGGCACTGTGATCACCCTCCCTCCTGATGGTGAAGGAAGAAAGAGAGCCACGGGTACCCAGCAGGTAGAGCCCCAGATGCCTATTGTAAGACCTGAGGCAAGGTGTTTATCTCCCCTGGACATCAGTTTTCCTATCTATGAAGTGGGGAAGATTATTCCCTTGTGGGATAGTGGAAACCTTTGGGAGAGAAGAAGGGGATAGGTAAATCCACGGCATTGCTACAGATAGAGATCAAACCTGACTCCTGGGGTTCCGCCAGAAGACACGGTGCTCACCGCCAAAGGCCAGGTCCCAGTAAGGGGAGTCTGGTGGAAGACTGTTCAGCACCAAGGGAAATTTTAAGGAACAAAGATGGGAAACATTTTAAAAAGGAAAAACCCCAAGTCTGGCTGCTCCTGTACCTGCCTACCTTCCTTCTCTCTGGCAACTGTCCAGACTAAGGAGGAACTGACCCATCCATGACAGCCACAGTTTAAGGGAGATAGTATAGGGAAGGGAAAATGTTACTGAAACAGAAGAGCACAGAATGCATTCCAAAGCGAAAGACGGAGTTTTCAGGTTCTCTCTGCCAACTCACAGGAACGCAGCACTTAAAGCAGAAAGGAGCCTGCTGTAGGAGGCCGAGTAACTTGGCCAACATTATAATGGTTTTCAGTCATTTTTTCAGTTGTGTCTGACTCTTTGTGACCTCATTTGGGATTTTCTTGGCAAAGATATTGGAGTGGTTTGCCATTTCCTTCTCTAGCTCATTTTACAGATGAGGAAACTGAGGCAAACAGGGCTAAGTGACTTGGCCAGAGTCACATAGTTCAGAAGTGTCTGAAGCCAGATTTGAACTCATAAAGATGAGTCTTCCAGACTCCAGGCCTCATACTCTAACCACTGTGCCACCTAGCCAGTATTTGAACCCAAGTCTTCTGGCTCCAAATCCAGAAGTTCTCCATTATCCCAAAGTGCCTTAGACTGATATAGACAACTAAGAGCTGGCAGGGTTACAGGAATGTGTTTTGTGACCAGGAGCAGAGACAGCAAAGTTGGATTTAAAGAGGTGAGAAACAGAAGTCCCTCAGCCCTCCACACTTTCACACCTCCTGGAGAGTGAGCAAAGGAAATTGTATCTACTCTTAGTTTAAGGGGAGGTGGGTCTCTAGTACTAGAGAAGGAAACGGCAAACCACTCCAGTATCTTTGCCAAAACAACCTCCAATGGGGTCACGAAGAGTCGGACACCACTGATATGACTGAACAAAGCCTTTAGTACGTGTAAAAGAATGAGCTCTCCCATTGATAGATATCTGGTAGATTTCCAGGCACCAGAAGGGTCCTCACTTATCCAATACTTCCTTTCTCTTGGGAAAAGGAGCCTGGACTCCCTTCCTGCCTGATTCAGGAGAGAGGAAGTGAGTTTTCCAGGCCCCTTCTCTTGCCAGGGGAACATATTGCCTCCCACTTGAAGCTTTTAAATGTCAGGTGTTACACAAATACCAAGCATTATTAATAATTTAAAAACCACTCAACGAAATATGGTCACAACCAGGCATCCTGGTGGGAGTATACTGGACTGAGAGCCAGAAGAGCCAGGTTCTAGCTCAATATTCTGCATCTAGCAACCAGTGATGGAAAGCACATCATATAACCTCCCTGTGCTTCAGTTCTTCAGTTCTACTAAAGCCTTGCCTATGCTTCCCAACGGATGTGATCAGACAATATATATGGAATACCGTGAGTTCCTTGATAGTTCTAAATGGGTGATTTAAAAAAAAAAACCCACCATAATAGCAGTTTCACCCTACCTTGGGCTGGGCTAGGGACCCATAGGAACTCAGGCTAATGCCTCCCACCTTTGGGGAGGTCAGGTCAGAGATTCTAAGCCCCTGGGATGATACTTCAAACCACACTGCTAAAGGACACAGGGTCAATGCCAGGTCTCGTGCCTTCAAGGTCCCCTAGGTCTCTGCAGCGGAATAGAGTAGCCTTCCTGGCCCACTCCCTGGCCTGTTCGCTGATAGGCAGAACTCTGAAAATTTAATGAGGGTCCCTTAGGGATGCAGCAGGCTCTCTGCAGCATTGACAGAAAACCCTGCGGCTGCCCAGATCCAAGGTCTGAGTGCCCCAGGCAACAGATTGAGTGCCAAGAGCAGAGTTGAGAGGATACATAGTAGTGCCAGTGAGGGCTAGGATAGGATTACCCTTCTTTTATAGCGGGGAAAAGTGGAAGTTACTACTTCACTAGCTGGGTAATGTTTGTGAGGTGACGGACACTTCCCTGAAGGTCAGGAGCCAAGTTGTGAATGATTAGTATTTGAGAACAAATAGTGACTGGTCATGGGCAAGTTTAATTGGTTCTTTGGGGTATCAGATTTTCAAGGTGTGCAAATAGACAGAAAGCTGAACCCTGGGAAGGAAGGGCAAGTGCCCCAGGGGAACAGGAGCGCAGAATCCAGGAAACGTTGGCAGCCATGAAGAGACCCATCTCTAGGGCATCGCCAGCTGCAGGGCAAGGCCAGGCTCAGAAATGACTTAGATGGGCAACGGGGGAGCACTCAGCCAAACTGTCCTGGCAGTTAGGGACAGATTAGGGACACTTAGGAGAAGATTCTCAAGCTTCTGAAACTAAAGTCTTTGGCTCTATTTAAAATCCATTCTGAAAATTTTTGGGAACTAAGGAAAAGAAAGGGCTTATCTTCACCCAAGTTAAGAAATCTGGGGGCCTTGAAGAGCCTAGGGGCCATTCTACAGAGGAAGAAACTAAGACTCCAGGTCACATAGCTTTTAAGTTGAAGAGTTGGGACTCAACAGCAACTCTCAACTCCCAGTGCTGCGCTCTTTCTGCCATAAAGTAGCATCTGGGATTAAGTGTGAGTCCTGTCACCCTTCCTATAACCTGGATGGTGTCTAAGTATCTTCAACTCTAAATCCCATGGCCACTGTACAGGACAATCCTGACTGGCCTGAATCAGCCCCTGATGCAGGTGGGAGCCTGAGATGGCATGGCAGCCATTGCCTCCCAGAGATCAGACATCCACTTACTTGTCTTTCAGTCAGAAGGACTTGCTTTGCCCTGGGAGCTGCCCCGGCCTCCACCTCCTGCTGCCTTTCAAGGGCATCTCTATTTATGCTTTGTTATTTGGCAGCGCTTCTGACACAAAGCCCCCCATCTCCTCTTCCCCCCTTCAGTGGGAGTCACTAACACCTCTGCACTCAGATTCACTGAAGGTCACATATCTCCTCAAAATGTCTTGGCCTAAGGCCTAAATATCTGTTCCCAGGGATCTGATCACTGGACCCAGAATAAGGCAGGTATCCACAAATGTTTGTTGAGTGAATGAGTGAAAGAATACACAAACACATGAATGCCCCGTCTACAATAAAACCACAGTCTGGGAAGCCATCCAGGCACTTTCAGCAGAAAGGGAAAGCACACCTATGCCACTGAGATATGGGACCATGGCAAGATTTCTTACTTAGCCTTAATCACTGAATGGGCGTTGCCTCAGTCCAACTGAGACCCCGGTAAAGACCTTAGCTTAAAAAGGCCACTACATCTGGGGCCATCTCCAGTCCTCCTGATCTACATCTGGCCACTGGACCCAGATGGCTCTGGAGAAGAAAGTGAGGCTGGCGACCTTGCACAGCCCTCCCTCACTCAAATCCAATTCACTTCTATGCCACAGCATCACCTCCCTGAGGTCACGATCCTTTTCAAGAACAAAGGACAAACAACAGTGGGACTGCAGGAAGAAGAGCCAGGAAGGACCTTTGAGATAACTGAGAAAACAGGCCCACAGAGGAAGGAATGACTTGCCCAAGGTCACACGGTGAGCCTGTGCCAGTTCTCTGACTCCAAATCCAATGCCCTGAGCAGATGAAAAATACTCTGACACCCTCATGCCCCCAATACACACATGCACATCTGCATGCATACACACAAACACACATGCATATGCATATGCCCACAGGTGTGCAGCCTCCTCCACACCTGGGGAATCCCTGGGTCATCAGCAACACAGAACAAAGGCACAGCTGGAACAAGTAAGCTGCAATCATGAGGCCCAGCCAGGCTGCAGACCTTGTCATCTCTGGACTGATGCTGGCGAATGCCAGCTGTGACCCTGGGACAGCAACTCAAGTGGCACATCTCTTGTGGAGGGAGAGGATGCCAAAGCTGTGGCAGTCACAGGAATCTCAGAATTCAGGGCTGGGACCGGTCTTGGGCATCATCTAGTCCAACCCTGTCATCTTACGCACAGGAAGACTGAAACCCAAAGGGGGTGAAATGTCCTAATGGCCAAAGGCACACTGCTAGTTACATGAAAAAGCCAGAAGGCCAGAAGTCTTTTGACTCCAAATTGAGGGCTCTTGACTCATAACAAATAAATAAATAAATAACAGCTAAGATTTATATAGCACTTTAAGGTTAGCAAAGCCAGTCCCATATATTATCTCATTTGATCCCCACAAAAGTTCTGTGCGGTGGGTGTTATTATCCTCATGTTACAAATGAAAACACTAAGGCTAAAGATTAAGTGACTTTCCCAGGGTCAAAAAGCTAGAAAATGTCTGAGGCAGGATGTGAAACTCCAGGCTTCTGGATCTGCAAGTCTAGCACCTTTTCTAGGTCCTTGTGTGGTTCGGCCCAGCATCCACTGTTCTCCTGCACGGGCCTTTAGAGGGCCAAGGATGAGCTGGTTTGGGATGGGGAGGCACAAGTCTCTCCACACTAGCTCGTTTCTCTGTATCCAACAACATCCCACGTGCTACATGCAAATGAGGGGCCCTTCTGGTTCACAGAGCCCAGTCCACGGACAAAGCAAGAATTGCCCAGCAGTGCCTGTGGTCATTCGGTGTTGCCCATGGAGAGTTGCAAACAAACACTGGGAGAGCTTCCCAGGAATGGGAAGGCAAACTGTGAGTCTGAGCAGAGAGAAAAGGGCTCAGGGGCAGGAGAAAACTCTAGGATTTTGGTGAGGAGGGCGACGGATGGAGGGACAGCCAGATGAACAGTAGTAATGGCTCCCATTTCTATGGCACATTAAGATTTACAAAGCACTCCAATTGCCTACACTCTGGCCACAGTAGCCATCCAGGAGAAAGGGACAGCTGAGGTCCTTTTTAGTCCCACCCTCTTGTTTTATAGGAGAGGGAAGTGAGGCTCACTTAGGAAAAATTAATTCCTCAAGGTCATAAAACTGATAGACAACAAAGCCGCGACTCAAATTCAAAGCATTCTACAACACGGCTAAAGCATCCTCCTCTGACCCTTCCTCCCTAGCAGCGGTTACCACTCAGGTCCCCTTCCCCTCTCCTCTTACCCCTGATATTCCCAACCCCACCCTGGCCAGAACCTTGATAAAGGGGCTCCAGGCACCGAAACAAGACCATGGGTCAGGAAGCAACCACCCAAGGCCCACATCTCCATCGCCTGGGCACCCCTTTAGCCAGAAGCCTTGTACCTTATGATTCTGGAATGACCCTTCCCAGAAAAATAACAGTATTAACTCCCATTTCTATAGTGCTTTAAGGTTAGCAAACTGCTTTCCTCACAACATCCTCATGAAGCACATTATTCTTGTCCTCATTTCACAAACGAGGATACTGAGGCTAAGGAGTGAAGTGACAGTGACGGTATTTCAGACTGGGATCACTGGCCAGCACACCCCGAGGCCAGGCGTCTTTCTGTGACACCATCAGCTGCACATCTCAGAAGCCCTGGACAGAGCCACAAAGAAGGGCCCTTCCTAAGCCCCCAGGCCCTGTGTACTAGCCCTGGTCAGGAGAGGGATGCCCGTGTCACCCTAGCTCCAACACCTCGGCCTCCTCCTCTCCAGGCTCACAGTGAATGATGCCACCTTCCTCATATTCCCAGACCTACTTGAACTTCAAACTCCTTCATACAACTCCTGCTGCCAATTTGAGTGGGACTGCTCCAGGGTGAGGAAGTCCCCCAGAAGGAAGGACTGGGAGGGGCTGCCCCATATGTACAGGCAGGTCTCACCAAAGAGGAGCTAAGTAAACACACCCAGTAGTAGGACAGCAATGCCAGGAGAACAAGAGGCCGCAGTGGTCCAAGGCACCAAATTTGCCAGTGAAATGACTCCATCTATTATCAATTGCTCCCAGTAAGGCAATGAAAAACACCCAAGTGGAAAAAACTTCCTGGCCACTGATTCCAGGTCTTGACCTCACTATACGGCCTGGGCAAGTCCTTGAGCCTTTCTGAGCCTATATGAGAGGGAAGGGAATAAGCATTTACATAACACCTACTACAGGCCAGGGCCTGTGCTAAGTAACTTCATAAATATTATCTCATCTGGACCTCATAACAACCCTGAAAGGTAGGTACTGTTATTATCCCTATTTTAGGAGTTGAAGAAACTGAGGTAACAGGTTGAGAGACTTGCCCAGGGCACAAAGTAAATGTCTGAGTTTGAACTCGGGTCCTCCATCTCCAGGCCCAGAGCCTATCCACTGCAACACCTTGGCTGCCTCTCTAAAAGCCAAAAGCACAGTCATGCTAGACTAGAGCCTTGTGGGAAACCTGGCTCTAGATTACTAGGGAAAGTCAAACAGCTGCTTAATGAGACCACTGATGCTAAGCCAACTTGGAGACTGATGTCCATCTGATCTGTGAGTGGGAGGGACTGGAGTGCAGGGGCCCTTCTAGGGGAGGCTGCCTTACTTCTTTTGACGTCTTGTTGCCCAGAAAGGAGTTGGGGGTAAGACAGGGGGTGGGTGGGGTGGGGAGGCAACCAAGACACAACTCAGGTCCCCTACCACAGTTTGTTACAGTCCCAGATGGACAAACAGATACTGGTCCCAACTACCCCCTTGAAACTAAAACTGTTCCTTCAACTCCTCCCTTCCATTTGGAATCCCCAGACTTCCACTGGTTCAAGGAGAAGAATTATGTGCTTCTGCTTGCCTCAAGAAGCAAATATGAAGGAAAGAGAACACTTAGTATTCTGCAGTCAGACTGTCTGGAGCATTGTTCCTTTGAAATAGGAACACAGGAGCTCTGGGTAGGGCTGCCTGGGGGCTGGAGGAACCCCTAAGGGTCAGTACATTCCTCTGGCCCCAGTGGCTGAAGCAAAACATCACAGATGGCACATCTCATTCACTGGGTCCAGTTGATTCAGCTAAGGGAATGGCATGAAAGGGAGACCCAACTTCCTGCAGTCACAGACCCAGGCTTTAAGCACATCCCACCGAGGGGATGCCCCCATCAATTGGGGAATGGCTGAACAAGTGGTGGTATGTGATTATGATCAATACTATTGTGCCATAAGAAATGATGAGCAGGACGCTCTCAGAAAAACCTGGAAAGACTGATGTGAAGTGAAATGTACGGTGTACAAGATGATTGGCTGTGAATGACTTAGTTATTCTCAGCAATACAACAATCCAAGACAGCTCTGAAGGACTTATCATGAAACATGCTATCCATCCCCAGAGAAAGAACTGATGGAGTCTGAATACAGATTGAGGCAGACTTTTTTTTTTACTTTATTTTTCTTGAGATTTTTTTTTTTGGTCTATGTTTTCTTTCACAAGTGATTAATATGAAATGTTTTGCATGACTATACATGTATAACCTATATTGAATTACTTGCCTTCTCAATGATGGCAGGGGAGGGAGGGAGGAAGGGAGAGAATCTGGAATCTGGAAGTTTTAAAAACAAATGTTAAAAATTGTTTTTATATATAATTGGGGAAAAACAAAATACTAACATAAATTTTTTTTTAAAAGATGTCCCATTGCCCTAATCACTACTTTCATATGAACCATAGAATAACAGTGCTGGAAGAGATCTCTGTAGTCATCTTGTCCAACTCATGCCCGAGAAGAATTCCTGACATGCCCAAATGGTCATCTAGTCTCCATTAAATACCTCCAAGGAGGGCGAGAGCCTCATTTACTGACTCCACTTTTGGATAGCTTTAATGTCAGAGCCACGGCACCCAGAACCAAACAGAAGACTCCATAGGAGGTCTGAGCAGGGCAGAGGAGAGATAGATGACCACCTCCTTCATCCTGGAAGGAGTGCTTCCCTTAATAAAGCCCAAGACAGCACCAGGCTTTCTGACTATCCCACCACACTGCTGACATAGCTGGGAGGTCATGGGATTTGGAGCTGAAAGGGACTTTAAATGTCACCTGATCACAGGATCTTAGATTTAGCACTGGAAGAGTCCTGAGAGGTCATCTGGCCCAAGCACTCATTTATAGATGGTCACAGATAGGGAGCTGACTTGCCCAAAGTCACACAGGCAGTAAGACCAGAGTTGCAGCACTCTCCTTCCCACTGTCTCTGTCCAGCTCCAGTGACCTCTTATTTGGGTGCGGGGACAAGACTGCTGTTTGCCTTGAGGAGCTGTGTTCCCTATTCCTGCTGCCCTCTCAGAAACGTCCACAAAGCCCCTGGAACTGGCTCCTGCAACATGCTGCAGAGAGTTCTGCCCAGGGTCTCCCCCTCTCCTGCCCTGGGATGCTAAAGCAGCCCCCCACCCCCACCCTGTGCTGAAGTCTCTGCTGCCTGAAAGCTGCCGTGGAGCTGGTTCTGAAGAAACTGTGCCAGTCAGCAAATCCTTCTGCATCTCTCCTATGTGAGAGGCCCCGGGTGGAGACTCTTTAAACTTACAGTCTACTAAGCTAGTGCACAGGGCCCCAGGCCTGAAGTCAAGAACACCGGAGTTCAAAGCCAGTCACTTACTTGGCAGTGTGACCCCAGGCAAGGTGGTCCCCTTCAATGTGCCTCAGTTTCCTCATCTGTAAAATGGGGATAAAAGCACCTATCTCCTGGCTGTTGTGAGGATCAACTGAGATAATACTTGCTAAGCACTTAGCACAGTGCCTGGAACATAGGACAAGTGCTTGTTTCCTTCTCTGTTTCCTAAACCCCCCATGCTTTTTTTTTTTTTTTTTCAGAAAACTAACCATACTTCCGCAACTCTCTGTATTTGTGAAGTTGATTTTTTGAACCTAAACCTAAGACTTGACATTTATCCCTTCTGAATTTTATCAAATTTAGTCCAAGGCTCTAGCCTGTCAAGATCCTTTTGGATTTTGACTCTGTCACCCAGTACGTTAGCTCTCTCTCTCCTGCCTTTGTATCATTCAAGCCACTCATAAAAATGTTTATAGCCGAGGGTCTAGCACAAATCCCTAGGACTATGGTCCTCACTGGAGTATTCCTGCTAAGTTGACTGTGAGTCGTAGTTATTCAAACAGTTCCACATTCATATAATTGTATTGCTTTCTAGTCCACTTAGTTCCATATTTTCCATAAAAATACTGAGAGATACAATATTAAATCCTTTGTTAAAAGAGAAGTAAACTCTACTGACAGCATTCCCCTGATTTATCAGTTTAACAGCCTGGCCATAAAAGGAAATAAGGTTAGTCTGGTATGATAAATGCTTCCTGATGTCATGCTAACTCTGCAAACCCTGCTTCCTTTGTTACATTTCCATTATCTCCATCATCATCACATATAGCACTTATCATGTGCTATTAATGATCCATTTAATAATATACTTATGGCACCATTTTTTGAACTTTCCCAGGAATAAAAGTTCATGGGCCTATTTATTTTTCAGATCCTATTCTCTTCCCCTCTTTGAAAATTGAGACGTATGTCCTTCAGTCCTGCAGAAACTCTTGTGTTTTCTGTGATCTTTCACAGATCAATGACAATAGCTTGGAAGTCACATGTTACTGTTTTGCGTACCTGAGAATGTCATTCATCTGGGCCAGGTGACTTGAATGCATTAAGGGCAGCTAGGTGGTCTTTTAATATCTTCTTACTTATCTGGGGTATTTTGTCATTTCCAATACAAAGAATAATTCTCCTTGGCAGGAAAGACAGAAGTGTGATAAGAATTGAGCAGCTGTGAACTCTTTCTGTTTTCAGTTATCGCCATCCCATCTGCCCTGAGCAGGGATCCTGCACCATCTCTCCTGCAGTCCTTTTCATCCCCGCCGAGGGCTAAAAGGTGGTATTTTGCTGAGCTAAGCTTCCCTCCGCAGCCTCAGCTCACTGGTACTGGAGGCTATTTCACAGGACTCCATGATACTGTTCCATTCATCTTGTTACTGGCTTTGGCTTCCATTTTCTGTACATGTCCTTTTTGTTGAGATAAGTGAATTCCCTGCATGTTTACATGGGTTTCCACAAACAACTCTCTCTTCAGGGACAGCTTCCTCCTCAGAATTCTTCTTGATAGTTTCCCATCTCTTCAGGCCTGACTCCCCCATAGAATTTTAGTCTGCGATCCTATCGAGCCTTTCTAGAAACCCTCTAAACTCTGCTTTCTCCAAATCCACCATTCATATGAGACCATTCCCAGCTCTCTTCTCCTTCCAGGCCTGGCCTCTGTGTGCTGTGGTGCCCCCTGGGTTAGTAGACTGCAAGCTAAAAAGTGGAGGAGAAAAGTAAAGGGAGAAGCTACTTCCTCCACTTTCCACCCCCCACAAAGCTCCCCATCATTTCCACCCCAGTTCCTGCCTGTTAGTGAGAATCAGGTCCAGTACAGTTTCTGCACATTTTGAAGGATAAAATTAATCACTAAGGAAAGTATCTGCTTTTGGCAGAGAAAAAGATCAAGCAGATGTCTGGATAACTGAAGTCTCCTAAGGCTGCTTTTGTGCCAGGCTCACGATCTGTTTCTCAAACCCCTCATCTATTTCCTCTTTCTGTCCAAATGGCCTGTGGTACACTGATGACAAAATCACTTCACCCACCTTCCACTGCTCCTCCCCTAAAAGCTTTCCACTATTCTTAACCTTCTCCCACACCCTCCATTCACATGGGTATATTTTCTTAATATACAATGACACCTTCCCTGCCCCTGCTTCTTCTGACTCAGGTGTACCCACCCATCCTGAGACTGTTCCAGTCCACATCTCACTGATACCTAGAAAGTCAAACTGCCTTCATGCATTAGGAGCTCCAGCTCCTCTTGCCTGTTGCCTATATTTCTGGCATCCGTATATAGATATTTGAGGCCATGGGTTTTGCTCAGACCACTTTCTTAAATGTTGTCCCATGGGAACCTCTGGGTGCTTTGCCTGCTTCTCTTCTTCCTTCACTGAAGTTGCTTACTCTGGTGTCTAGCTCAGTGGATAGAGAGAGGCCAAACTACTTCTGCTACTGACACTATCCTAGTTCCAACCCTCATCGCCTCATGATTTCTAGTTTAAAGCCCTTTTGATTAGATCTCCAAGACCCCTGACAAATACATTCTTATCACTATCAGGTACACTCCATCCCTGGTAAGGAATCTGTCATCCCTATGTTTTAAGCTGTGGTCCATCACATTATCAGATACCACCGTCTTAGCTAGCTATTTCCTCCCCAAACCAGTTTTTCTCTTTAATACTCCATATCTTCCAAAGGCAATAGTGAAGACAACACATATGCCCCTGTGGCATTTAGTTTCTTGCTCAAGAATTCAAAATCTTTGGCAATACTTTGTAGGTTCCTTCTGGCAGTATCATTTGTGCCCACGTGAACCACCAAAACTGGGCAGCAGTTCTGTGTTTGGTTGAGACTTAAGAGGTTCTGTTATGTTTTAGACACATGCCCCAGGAAGACCTCTGATAGTTTTTAGCAGGTAGACAATTAGCCATTCCAGTTCCTTTGAGCGGCCAGACAAATCTCCACATGCTCTGTAAAGTCCCCAACTTCTCTGTTTCTTGGTATGTCCTATCAATATCGCTGTCACATCTTGCCAACTGCTCCTATCCCCCCAATATCATCCCTACCTGCCCTGCTCCTCTGACCACTCTAGTTTTATCACACCCCCATCACCTCTGCCTGAATCAGTGGTCCCTTTCTAACTGCCACTCCATGTCTTCTTCAACCCGTCTTTCACACGTTCTCTTAGGAAGCTTTTTAATGCACCACTCTGATCGATTACTTTTCTAATTTAAAAAGAAAACCTTCTCCAGGGGCACCCCACTGCACGTAGAACAGAGTACAGCCTCCTGATCCCAAGGCCTCCAAAATCTGACTCTACACTACTTCTCCACCAGTATCTTTTTTGCCCCATGCCACATACTCTACAGTCAGTTCAACAACATTTGCTAAGCCCCTACCAGAAGGCACTATGGTGTGGTGGACAGAGCATGGGCTCTGTTGTCAGAAGAACTGGGTTCGACTTCAGCCTTGGACCACTGATATTTGGACAGACACTTAGCCTCTCTAGGCCTCAGGTTCCTCATCTACAAAGTGAGGGGGTTGGACAAGATGGCCTCTGAGGCCTCTTTCAGCTTCACGTTTACATTTGTGACCTATATTCTTAGTGCTGTACAGCACGAGTCCTTAGAGATACAAATTCAGAAATGAAACAGCCTCTACAATCAGAAACTCAGTCTTCCACCCGAGAGAGATATATAAATTCAAGGTACTTTGAGAAAGGAGAAAGCATGAACAACAGAGAGAGGCTCTGGGGAGAAGGCAACATCTGAACTGGGTGCTTGAAGATAAAGATTCTAAGAGGAGGAGAGGAAGAGCCCATTCTAGCCATGGAGGAGAGCTTGTGCAGATGCATAGAGGTAGGAGATGGGAGTGAGTCTGAGGAATAACCAGTAGTCTGGTGTGGCTAGAACACAGAGTTTGTGAAGGAGACGGATGTGAGATAAGGCCAAAAGGTAGCTTGGAGCCAGACTGTAGAAGTCCATTTAAATAATGTCAGCCCAAGAATGCTGGATTGTTCACTAAAAGCAAAAGGAAGCCCCTTTTTGAGCAGGGGAGTGACATAATCAATCTTTTGCCTTAGGAAGATTATCTTAGCAGCTCAGCAGAGGACTGATTAGAAAGAGGAAAAACTGGAAGTAGAGAGGCCAATTAGGATGTTGTTTCACTAGTCCTGGGGAAAGGTGATAGAGTCCAACCTGAACTGGGGTGATGTCTGTGTGCATAGGTGGAAGACAGTTTATGGAGGCAAAAGCATGATTTGGAAACTGATTGAATGAGGGAGGTGAGGGAAAGGAAAGAGTTGAAAATGCTTCGGGAACTTAATCATAAATAGTCCTCAGATAAATGCCGTCAAATCCCTTGTTTCCCCATTCTACTGATGCTTAAACCTTGTCTGGATAACTCAACTCCCACCATCTGTAAAGTCTCCTAAAAAGAGTTCAGCTTGATTCTTCACACAAGAAAAACCAAGTGGATGAAGAATATCTATTGTCCAGTCTATGACATGCAGTTAAAAGGATTATAAATTTAAATCTGGAAGGGACTCAGACGTCTCTGAGTCCAGGTACGGAGATAGCTCATAGAACTAATCCATAAGTGCACATATTTTGAACAGATATAGCAAATGGACAATAAAATAAGTAGCGAGTTGAACAAGAAAAGAAGGGTGGATTGCCTTTGGCAAATTGTGTAATGGTTTTAGGAATCCACAGCTTCTACCTGAAATGAAGGCCAATTTTTTAAACATCAATATGGTTCTGGGGATGCTAACCAGTTGCAAGTCACAGAATATCAGTCTCCAAAGAATTAAAACCACAGGTCCCACAAAAGACAAAAGAGAGGCACATTGTGGATGTGAGCATGCTGCAAAATACGACCGATGAAGAATTGTGCTAGATGTCCTCAAAGAAAGGTCTGAATGGAAAAAGAGGTGGGCTGATCAGCTAGCAAAAATGAGGGATCACCAATGAATAGCCTCTGGGCTTCACAGGTGTCTACCCAATACTAGATCTTTGACCCCATAGGGCAAAATCAGGAATAAATGGTGGAAGTCATAAAGACACGAATTTAGCCTTAGTGTCAGGAAAAAAAAATTCCTAACAATGAGAGCTGTATAAAAGAGCTGGTGGGCTCCCTCTCCATGGAGGTATTTGAGCAGAGGCTGGATAACCATTTGTCAGCTACATTATATTAGAGACGCCTTTTGTGCATGAGCTAGACTACATGGCTGCCAAGGCTCCTTCCAGCTTTCAAATTCTGTGGTTCTGTGAGCAACAGGAAAGTCCTCCACATGTAAAGGATTTATAGAGGGCACAGAACAGCTTCATATAGGGTGCAAAGGCACGGAAAAGCAAGTATTTCCCCAATTAGAATATAAAATTCTTGAGATCCCAGCCTTTTTTGTATCTGTTTGTGTATCCCCCAGTGTCTGGCACAGGGAATTATACATAGTAGGGCCTTAATTAATGTTTGTCGAAGCCTTAGGTTATTTCTCTGGATGTCTAGCCTAATCTCCCTCCCCAGAACATAAGAGCTCTCTGATATGAAGGACCTCTACCCATCCTTGTCATGAGTAACTCCCCAAACCATTGGTTTCCAAATGGCCTCACTTTACACACAATAGCTGCCACCCACTCCATCCCCAGTCCCAGCCAGAAGTATTGTCTCTCTGGTGACTTAAAGTTGCCCAAACACAAACTGTCAGACCTAAAATAAATTAAGAGACCTAAGCAGTCAGAGAGCCTGGGGATGGGCATGGAAACAGGTTCAAAGTTCATCTTGGAAGGTAAGAGGCCACAAAGGCTGCTGCTCAATAGAATGAGAAGCAAATCACACAGTATACTCACCCCTCTACATCACTGTCCACTAGGAGACGGACTAGAATGCCAGTCACAGCAACAAGAATTGGATAGTGGTCTACACTCTCCAAACCTGGGGAGGATATCTCAGTTAGTCTTCATCCAAACTCCCCCACCTTGCCTTTCTGCTTCAGGAACAAGCCCCAATCGGCCTAAATGTCAGGGTATGATTTCGGTGGCCTCACGAATATTACTGAATTCCTTTTCCTGAATAGCAAATACTCTAATCTCTATTCCCTAGGTATCTTCAGTTATCCCCTCAGGATCCACATAGGGAAGACATACATAATTGGAGTAAAATGGATAGCACCAAACCTTTCTCCACCACCCCAATTCCAGGTGCTTAGGATAGAGTGAAGGATGTGGAAGAACATGGTTCTACAATGCCCCTGCAACGTGAGGGAGCTAGAAACTGGAGCTCTAAATGGGAGCTGGGTCGAGATGAGATGTCTAGGCAAACATTTCTGAGATGAGATTTGAGGTTTTATTTCAGGTTAAAGAACAGACTAAAGGGAGACTCACCCGGCAGCCGGAGATTAACCACTCGGTCAAACAAGTTTCTCTCTGCCGTCACTCGGTTCAGGACCTGGTTCAGTAGCTGAAGGGGAGAGAGGAGGTGGGTTGGAGGGGAAGCTCTTAACAAGCCCCTAAGGTAGGCAGTGCTAGTATTGTTATCAATATTTTATAGGTAAGGAAGCTGAGGCTTGATAGACTTGGGGACCTGATTCAAACCCAGACCTCCTGGCTCCAAGTCTAGGGCCCTTTCCACTGTAAGATTCTGCCTTGACATAGTAAATAAGTAGGATCATATGAGTAGAAAACTAAAAGTCTGCTAGCAAACAGGAAGCTTCCTATTTGCCTGAAGCAAGCCTGAGCAAACTTAGTTCAGAATGCCCAAGTGGACCAATCCTAAAAATGCACTAGGAAAAGAAGGTGGCAATATATAGGTGAGGGCCACCATTTCCTTATTAGGTCAGGGCAGAAGCTGCATCCAAGAGGGCAAAGGCTGTCGGGCTAAGGAGCAGATAAGGCAGACTTAGGTCCTTTAGCTAGCAGAGCTGAGCAGTTCTGGGCACCACCCTGCCTGGGCTGAGTCACACTTTGGATCACCTGCTACCCTAATGTGGATACCCCTACATGCTGTAAAGGGGGCTAAAGGAGGGAAAGAAAATTTGCAATGAAAGGGTCCATGGCTAGTCTGGGGTGTACCGTACTATGAGAGACAAGACTGATGGGGGAGGAGACCTTCTCCACAGAGAAACTGGGTCACCCTGACATCTGAAAGATGAAGAAACCCAAGAAGAAGAAATGGCTATTCAAGAGACTGAACACAGACCCCAGAGGGAGGAAGCAAGCCCCAAGTGACTACCAAGGGGCCAAGTCAGCAACGAGAAACAATCGATCAACCAACGAGTATTTATTGAGCACCAGAGCAAAGCACTGGGCTAGGTGCTGAAGATACAAAGATGACAATTAAAAGTCCCTGACCTCAAGAAGTTTACATTCTACTAGAGAATGGACATGCAGAGATGTGGAGCTGTTGTTGTTGTTTTGGGAGGGGGGGTTGGAGACAACCAGGTTTGGGTGACTTGCCCAGGGTCACACAGCTAGTAAGTGTCTGAGGCCAGATCTGAACCCAGGTCCTCCTGACTCCAGGGCCAGTGCTCTAGCCACTGCACCACCAGCTGCCTCTACATATATGCTGAAATAGACAGAAGGTGATGGGGATAGGGCACCAGCAGCTGGGGGGATCAGGAAAGACTCTGCATACTAAGTGACACCTGAGCTGTATTAAAGGAAATGAGAGATTTAAGACATGGATACAAGAAGGCAGTGCATTCCAGACACGGAGGGAGGAAGTGAAGGCAAAGACACGGAGATGGGACACAGTGTGTTGTGTACGAGCAGCACAAAGATCAGCTGAACTAGCCCACAGAGTGCATGAAGAGAAACAAATCCGGGAAGGCTGGCTGGGAAGGGCTTCCAGTGCCAAAAAGAGGATTGTGTATTCACTCTTAGAAGTAATGAAGAACCACTGGGACTTATTGAGTAGGGAAGTCCTGTGGTCAGACCTGTGCTTTGGGGAGTAGCTGAGCCCTGTGCAGAGTGGGTTGGAAGCGGGGAAAGACTTGTTGTGGGGAGACCAAGGAGGAAACTCTTGCAATAGTCCAGATGATAAGGGCTTGAACTAATGTAGTGACTATGAGGATGAAGAGGACAGACAGGAAAGATGTAATGGAGGTAGAAATGACAAGATAC
Source organism: Trichosurus vulpecula (assembly GCF_011100635.1). Taxonomy (NCBI): domain Eukaryota; kingdom Metazoa; phylum Chordata; class Mammalia; order Diprotodontia; family Phalangeridae; genus Trichosurus; species Trichosurus vulpecula. The sequence continues at coordinate 119,053,951 of NC_050581.1, read as the reverse complement.
AGCAACCGAATGGACATGTGGAATAAGTGAGAGTGAGGAGATGAAGACGACCCCAAGGTTTTGAAACTGGTGACTGGAAAGATGGGGGTACCTGGGTAGAAATAGGGAAGAGGAGCAAGTCTTGAAGGAAAGACAGTGGGTTCTGCTTGGGACACACAAAGTTTGAGATTACTACAGGATGGCTGGTTTGAAAAATCTAATAGGCAGTTAGTGATAGACCGGAACTCAGGAGAGCCTCTAGAGCTGGGCATACAGCTAGTCAGTCAATAAGTATTTACGAAATGCCAAGTCTGTGCCAGGCACTGTGCTAAAGCACAGAGATGATAACTGAGCCCATGGAAGGGGATGGACTTGCCAAATGAAATGGTAATAGAGCAAAAAAGAGCAGAAGGCCGAAGGTTGAGCCCAAGGGCACACCCTGCCCCCACCCCCACAGTTAGGGAGTGAGTTGTGCACTTAGAAGGAGCTGTCAGGCAAATAGGAGCAGAACCAGGAAAGAGCAGTGTCACAAAAATACAGAGAAGAGAGAGGATCTAGGAGAAGATGAAGCTCAATAGCAGCAACAGTGGCAGAGAGGTCAAGAAGGTGAGAAAAGGCCATCTGTCTGACCACTGAAAGATCACTGATAACTTTGGGGAGAGTCCTTTCAGTTGAGGTCAGAAGTCAGATTCCAGTTGAAAAGTGTATCAAAGAAAAAGTGAAAGTGATGAGCACAGATAACTTTTTTTGAGAAGTTTGGCTATGAAAGGAAGAAGAGACTCAGGACAAAAGCTAGAGGGGCTGTAAGGTTCTAGAGAAAGTTTTTAAGGATCAGAGAGAGACAGGCATGTTTGTAGGCAGCAGGGAAGGAACCATTGGAGAGGGAGAGATCAAAGACAGGGGTGGGTAGGGTGGGGAGATGAGGAGAGATGATGACTGTGGGACAAGAAGAACCAGACAGACTACAGCTAAACTAATAATGAACCAGACTCATTTGAGCCATCATCCTGGTAATGGAGCCTTACCATATGGAAGGCATATGTAAGAGCAGGCAAATCAAAATAAACATTCTTGTGGGACATCCTGGAGGAATGATTGAGTGAAATCTGGGAAGGGGCAAAGCCAGCAGACATTACAGAGATGGAAATTTAATGTTCATCAAAATATGTCTAGGCTTTGTACCTAGAGCAAGTCTAATCCTTTACCTTTTAGCTAGAGCTATGGAGGCTCATGAATATAACTTCGATAAATCCATGTTTGCTCTACATTACTTCATCACCTCAAAGAGCCATACTAGGGGGTAGAATCAGAAGCTAAAATACACAGTCCACCAAGGAAGCATGTACAGAGGTGAAAGCACTAGCTTTTGAGTCAGAGAACCTTGGTTCAAATCTTGCCTCTAATGCTTATTATCTTTATGATTTGGGGAAAGTCACTCAGTGTTCCCTGGGCCCAAGCTTCCTCATTTATAAAATGAGTGGGTTAGATCAGATGGCCTTTGAGGTCTCTTCCTACTCTGAATCTATGATCCTCTGACCCTTCTTAGATTGGATGAGGTGGTAGTGGGAAGTAGAAAGAGCCCTGAGTTTAGAGTGCTGGGAATCCTGCCTCTGCTACTTACTAGATATGGGGCCTCCCTTTCTAAGCTTCAGGATCCATATCTGCAAAATGAGGTGACTGCATTAGATGAGCTCTAATAACCTTGTAGTTAACTCCTTAATATTTATTTGTATTTATTTCCTTTATAGTTCTGTGTGTGTGTGTGTGTGTGTGTGTGTGTGTGTGTGTACCTTTCTATCTACATCTATCTACATATGTACATATACACACATAGACATTGGTCTCCTCCATTAGAATGCAGCTTTGCATATGTAGGGAGCGTTTCATTTATTGGATTAGTATCTCAAGTGCCAAGAACAGTTCCTGGCCTACAGTAGGCACTTAATAAATACTTGTTGACTGACTGATTTCTAAGATCTTTGGTCATTTCCAGTTGAATACTGAATAATCTTATGTGGGTGGGTGCTAAAGCCAGGGGATCCAGGGACTGTCACAGCAGCTGTGGAAGAAGAGGTAATTAAGGAATGAAGCAAACAGATCCCTGAGCCGAGGCGGGTAAGAAGGCTCAGAGACCGAGAAAGCTGGAGAACTTGCAGCCTTGGCCCAGGGCTCAGAAATGAGCAAGTTTCCCAGGACCAAAAGACAAAATTCCTCTCAATTGGCTCCAAGGAGTTCTATCCCAGGAAGCTTCTTTGGCAAACAGCCCAGGCTGGATCTAATAACATACTGCTAAACTATTCCCCTGGGCCTGACACAGAGACGCCAGTGAGCTGCTGGGCGCTGTGTCTCTACTGTGTATTCTCTACAGGCTTGGAGATGTCCAGGTCCACCAAGAGGAGGGATGGCAATGGGCAGCAGTAGAAAGACAACTGGACTTGGAGTACAAAGAACTGGGTTTGAATGTAGGCTGTCACTGACTGACAGCCTTGGGACTGTCACTTAATCTCTGGAAGCCCCAGTGCTTGTACTACCTACCTCATGGAGTTATTGTAAGGAAAATGCTTTGTAAACCTTGTTTAGAAATGTGATCTCATGTTGTTATTACACTCAGTTCCCTTTGCACTGCTCCCAAGCACAGAGCCAAGAGCTGCTATAGCCTCAACCAGGCCTTGGTGAAAAGAAATGGAAGTTCCTAATAGTCTGTGCCAGCCCTCGCTAGAGCTGCTATCCAGGGGGTCCCAAGGAGACAGACAGACAAGATGAGAGCAGAAGTCTCAAGGCTCCAAGTGAGAATGCCCAGGGTACACCCTGTCCCAACAAGAGCAGAGACAGCTGGGTCCTGGGTCCCACCTTCCAGCCCTTCCCCTCCACCAACCTGTGCCAGCCGCCGGAGCAACAGCTCAGAGGAGGGCCGATTCCAGTCCAGGAAGATCTCAGGGGCCAGGGTGACAGTCATCTCCAGCACCCGGAGCAGGCTCACTGACAGGTCAAAGCAGGTGGCGCACACCTTCAGCTGGCGACTGTCCACAAAGTTTCTTTCCAGGCGCTCGGCTGCTTGTTGAATCTGAATTACCCCACCCCAGCCCCACCAAGGGCAGGATCAGCAGTGCCAGCTCCCCTGGCTTAGAGGCACTTAGACATCCCCCAAATCTAAGTCCTCTTTTTGTCCTCTTCCCTTCCCCAACAACATTCCCAAGGACTCCATTGGAGTATTTCTCAGCTTGCTCCTACAGCTGGCCTGCCTTCCCCAGGTTGTAGGATCAGCTTCAATTAGGGATGGGGATTTTAACAGGATCTCAGGATCTAAAGCTGGAAAGACTGTAAATGACTAGTCCAACCTCCTCATTTTACAGCTGGAGAAAGTGAGACCCAGGGAGGGGGGAAGTGCTTTGTCCAAGGTCACATAGCATATGAACAGCCAGCACTCAAACTCAGGCCCTCTGACTCCAAGTCCTTGCTCTTGCCTATGCCTCCTGTTTCCATGTTAGCTCACCTCCTGGATCATGCCAATGAACTCAGAGAAGGCCCAGTTGAGCTGGTTGAGAACACTGTTGAGGAAGCTAGGAGCCATGTCACGGTCACTCCGTAGCAGGTCAGCCATGTGGCCCTGCAGCAAGGTAGAGGGGCAGGGCTCTGCAGGCAGAAAGAAGGCACATGGATCAGAGGGGGCCCACAGGGATCCTCCCCCACACCCCAGGCACACACCCAATCCTTTCAAAAAGAGGCTTCATGACATTGCCATTAGCCCAACACAATCATTTGGCCTCCAAAGAGAAGCCAGGGGCCATCCTGCCCCACTTCCAGCATTTGGGGCACTTCTCTGCAAGGCCAACTCCCAGGAGACTGGATACAAGTGGTCTGCATTCCTTAATTTATGCCAAAGTTCAGGCCTGAGGTTTGGCCCTAATCCGGCTCTTTTCATTTTTTTCCCTGCTTGCCTCTTCTACTACCATATCTGGCCAACTAAACTGGACAGAACTGGATTATAGATTTAGCCCTACAAGAGATCACAGCATCTGGAAGAAGGTAGCCAGCAGTGTCAAATGAGGTCCTAGACTGAGATCCAGAAAGGACCTCAGTGGTCACTGAGTCCAATCCTCTCATTTTATAGATAAGGAAATTGAGGCACAGAGGTTAAGTAACTTCCCCAGGGTCACACAGTCAGTGAGTGTCTGGGGCAAGATTTGAACCCAGATCTTCTGACTGTAAGGCTAGCACACTGCCCACTATTATATTGTGATGCCTCTGGCTGTCCTGGGCAGAGCAGGATTCCCCTGGAGCCCAGGGAATGCTTGCTTCTGCCCGTTCATTCTAATGTACGGGGGCCCACCAGCGTCAGCCCCAGGCTGAGGAGCAAACAAAAGGCAGAGTAGTCCCTTTCCCTCTAGGTGCTTATGGTTCCTTCTCCTGGATCTTGTGGAACAATTTTACCACCAAAAGCCAATGGTTCCCAGGCTGGGCAGAGAGGTCCTTCTCTAGCCCCTCTTCCCTGGGAGTTGCCACCAATTCTGCAGCTTCTCTCTGATCCCCGCCACTTCCTTCTGTCCCCTCCTCATCTTCTCTCTTCTCCCCACCCTTTCTCTTCTCTCCCCATCTTCTCTCCTCTCCTCTTCTCTCTCCATCTTCCCTCCTCTCCCCTCTCCTTCTTTTCCCTCCCCATCTTCTCCCCTCTCCCCTCCTCTTCTCTTCCCTCCCCATCTTCTCTTCTCTCTCCTCCCCTTCTCTCCCTATCTTCTCTCCTCTCCCCTCTCCTTCTCTTCTCTTCCCATCTTCTCTTCTCTCCCCTCTCCTCCCCTCTCCTTCTCTTCCCTCCCCATCTTCTCCCCTCTCCCCTTCTCTTCTCTTCCCTCCCCATCTTCTCTTCTCTCCCCTCCCCTTCTCTCCCTATCTTCTCTCCTCTCCTCTCTCCTTCTCTTCCCTCCCCATCTTCTCTCCTCTCCCCTCTTCTTCTCTTTCCTCCCCATCTTCTCTCCTCTTCCCTCCCCTTCTCTCCTCTCCCCTCCCTTCTTCTTCTCTCCCCTCCCCATCTTCATCCCTTTCCCCTCCCCTCTCCTTCTCTCCTCTCTCCATCTTCTCTTCTCTCCCCTCCCCCTTTCCCCTCCTCTTCCTTCCCCCTCTCCTTTCCTCTCCCTCCTGCTATCCTGGCTCATGCAGTTCCTCCCACATTTTGTTTCAGGCATGCATTTGGCTCCAGGCCTGACAAGAAACTATCTTCTCAGCACAACTTCTCTGCTCTGTTCCTGACCTTGAAAAACTCTCCTTCAGTCCTGCCCTGTCACACCTCATTCATCATCCTCAGGGAAGCCCTGCCTTCTTCAGCACTCTCACAGATACTCCACTTCCTCAGCCCTGCCATTTTAAAAGGCCCATCCCAGAGCTAACTCTCCATGTTCCATCAAGGCCCTGCTAGATAGATACTGACAGATTTTTAGTCCTCCAACCCCAGGACTATAACAACCCCAGATCCCCAGTCCCAGGATTGTAACTGGGCTTCCCAGTCCACCCAATCCCATCATTATAATGGGGTTATTTCAATTGCATAGTTGCAAGGTGTTATAAAAAGAGCTATGCCAACTTTCCAGCCTCAGTGCTAGAACAGAGCTATTCCATTCTTCCAGCTTCAGGGCCCTACCAGGGCTATTCTCAGTGCTATAAAAGGGTTAATACAGCCTAATCCTACAAAGCTCACCATTATAAAAGTGCTGCCCTTGTTCTCCAGGGCCATAATAGGGTTCTCTTAGTATGGCCACACTACACTGAAGTCATCCTTAACCTTTCTAACCACTATAACGGCAGAGTTACTTTTTTTTTCCTCTCCTGTCCTTCAGTATTAGTACTAGAAAAAGTAGGCTGGGAGTAGGCCTGTTATGGCACTAGGGTTAGGGGATGAGTTTTCCTATGTTCTCACACTAAACTTATGAAAGAACCTGTGATTCTACAAAGCTGATGTGTCTGTCCTTAAAGCAATTCCCACTAAGTATAGCCTGAGCTGAGGGCCAACCTGGCCCTCCATTCTGTTCTCAATGCTGCCTGATGTCAGTGATTTCTATCTCTGGCTGTCCCAGAGACACCTAGCCTGCAGCCAGGGTGGTGGGAAGAGCCCTGCCACTGTCTGGCTAAGGGCAAAGATGGCATCTAGGCCTGCTGGTCACACACCCCCTGACAGTGATGTCTGTAATCAGAGCTCTTGGTACCCTCTGTTCTGAGTGGCAACAATGGGAGAACCAGATAGCCTCTCTCTCCAGCCCTTCCCACTGAAAATCAATAGCTCCTGCTGCAGCAGGCTCCTGGCCCAGCACACAGCTCACATTCCACCCTGGGGACAGGCTGGAGGAATCAAGGCTCAGGCAGAGGGACTCAGGGATGGAGAGGCCTAATACATCCCTGCTGTTGGCATGCTAGATGACCTGGGATAAGTCATTTAACCTCTCTCCCTCAGCATCCATGACAGAAAAACTCAGACCAGAGCTGGAAAGTAAGGTCTAGTTCTGGGCACCAACAGGGAAAACAAGGACCGATAAATGAAGTTTCCAGGAGGCAGATTTCAGTTCAATAGAATGAAAAACTTCTTAACCACAAGAACTGCCCCAAAGTAGACTGGGTTGCCCTGAGAGGTGGTAAGCTTCCAACCGAAGGGGATCTTCTGATGAAGGGTGGGTGACTGTGTACTGAAGATATGTACAAGGGGATCCTGCTTTGCCTAGGGATCGCTTTCCATGACTTGAGAAGTTCCCTCTTAAGTCTAGGTTTTATGATTTTGTGTTTTCTAAGGTTGATTTCAGTCCCTGAGCTCACAGTATGATGAGACAAGTCCTAGATGTCCTGGGAGGAGTGGGGAAATAGGCCATGATCCTCCTAGACAAGTCATAACCTTCCTTCCTCCCAGAGTATTTTGTTTATACCACTTTAACGCACTTGTCAGTAATATTGTATGTAATTATCTGTGTTTGTGTCATCCCCTATTAGACTGGGGTCTCAATGAAGACAGGAACAGTGTCTTCTCTAAACCTGGTCTTCCCCAGCACCTAGAACAGTGTTCTGTATACACAGCAGGTTTGTTGAGTTAATGAATGGTATAAAGGAATGAAACACTGGCTGCAGACAGAATCAATCTTAGCTAACTGTATTGTTAAACCCTTTAACTTGTTCTTCATGGTCGGTATCACTAGGTCTTAAGCTTGATGGACTCCACATCTAAGCTCAATAGGGCAACAGAAGGGCAGAATGCCCCAGAGAGGCACAGAGGAGAAAGCCCACCAGGGGAATCAGGGAAGAAGAACAAGGGAAAAAACCACCCCAGATACACTAAGAGTACCCTCAGCTAGAGCCAAAGCACTGAAACGTAGGAGAAAAGGATAGAAGAAGGGATGGTGAAAGGTAGAAGGAGGGAGGAGAAGTCAATAAGGCAAAGGAAGAAAAAGTCAAGGTCAGAAATAAAGAATGCTACAGGCCTTGGCTGGGACAACCACTGACTAAGGGCATGAGAGAGGGCTAGCGGAGAAGGTAGAGGACAAAAGGCAAACCAAAAGAAACTGAGAGAGATGAAGAACCCAAAATAGAAGCAGAGGGGGGTGGAAAGGGATGGAGGGGGACAGAGCTGAGATGTTAAAGGGAGAGACAGGAAGGCTGCAGGGGACAGTGGCCTTCAGAAGAGGTTTGCAGATCAGAGACGTGCCCAATGTGGTGTAGCAGAGCAAGCAGGTGCCTTCCGGTCAAGAGAGCTGGGTTATAGTCCTGCCCCTGCTGCTAATGCAGTGTTGTGACCTAGGGCAAAGCACTGCAAACACAGAACCCAAAGGAGAAAACAGGAAAGCTCTCCCCAGCCCCTGCAGCCGGTAATTCCTGGAGCATGTGCACTGAGTTCTCCCTTGGGACAGGCAGACAGGCTGCCTTGCCAGAGCCCAGCAGCCCCCACACAGGAAGTTAAAATGATGCCAAACATTTGGCAGAACAGCTTCAGGCCCAGGCCAAGATGCTCTAGCTAAACCTGTGACTTGGGTCACCTCCTGCCCCTGACCAAGAACTTTGCCCTCGCCTTCCCTCCTTTCATGCCCTCTCATCCCAGTCTTCAGAAGTTCCAGCTGTTAGTCTTTAGGCTGAAAAGGTAGGCTTCCCTGCCCTCAGTCCTTAAGATCCAGTACTCACTCTGCAGGCTGGGGAGGTTGGCATCCTCAGGCTTTGTTTTCAGCAGATGAGGCAGCCGAGTGTAGCGATACCCAAATCCACAGCCCTGAAAGAGAAATGCCAAGTGGGGGTAGGTCAGGTTGGGTCTTCCTTCCTTCTCTCCCAGGACCTAGACTTTGCCAGCCCTCCAACACTGCTTTCTTCCTACCTCTGATCCTCAATGGGTTCCCACCCCACTGGACTTCTAAATCTGTGAGCTCGGCTCCCATATTGTGGCGATATCTCTATCCCGTACTGTGACCTCTATCTCTGGGTCCAGGTCTTTCACCAATATGACTCCTCTATTGCCTCGCAGACCCCAAATTCTACCTCCCTCTCTGACAGCCCCTGACCCAGTTCCCTTGTCTTTGCACTCAGATACCTTTTCCCCACACTCCCCCCACCACTTGCTTCACTCACTCTGCCCAGCTCTGTGCTCATGGGCACAGAGAGACATTTTCAAATGTCAAATTGACTCAATTTAGAAAACACTGATTGTGAACACATTTGAAGAGCCAGACTTTTCCTGAGGGCAGCATGACCTACATTTCCAAGTATAAACCCTACACTCAGTGGCAAATCCAAACAACTAGCCACAGGCAGGAGTGACGCCTCCCCCGTCCTCTTCACCCAGCAAGGAGCTCTGCACCAGAGGAATCGCAAGATGGGACGCCAGAGCTATTACCCGCCACAACCGCACAAGGATCCAATTCGTCTGAGCCCAGGGACGCTGCTCATAAGGAGCCAGGAGGTTCTTCATCATGGTGATCCGCCTGCCAAGGGAAGAGGGACCATGTCAGTCACTTCTAGATAGCTCCCTGGGTTTCTGGAAGAACGTGAGGATCTAAGGACAGTGCCACATCCTTCAAGAACCCAGGGTGAGGCGAGGTCTTTGTTACATGGGAGGGTCCAATGGAATGGGTAGAAAGGAATATATCATAAAAATAACTGTGGAATAAGAAACAAAGGGCACTGATACAACTTCAAAAATGAAAAGACAAAAGGGATATGGGAGGACCTTGGCATCTAAATCGGGCTGAGCACACAGGTGAGCAGAAGGAGCCTACTAGAAGCAGCTCGCTCTTGTCCCAACACAGGGAAGGGGAGAGATAAGAATGTCAGGTCACAAGTGGAACTGGGCAGACTGGTAGTGGTGTCGTCATTCCAGTCGTGTCTGACTCCATGACCCCATTTGGGGTTTTCTTGGCAAAGATACTAGAGTGGTTTGCCATTTTCTTCTCTCATTTACGGATGAGGAAACTGAGGCAAACAGGGTTTAGTGACTTGCCTAGGGTCACACAACAAGTAAGTATCTGAGACCAAATTTGAACTCAGGTCTTCCTGACTCCAAGCCTTGAGCTCTATCTACTGCACCAGCAACTAAAGGAACAATGCTCAATTTCCTTGTCTTCCTGCTATATAGAGGCAAGGCAGGAATACTTCACGTGATCTTGAGCCACACACCTCATTCCAACCCTCCCCCCTCATATCCCTCCAGCAGGGAGCTTTTCTTTTTCCCCTTTTGTCCCTACTTGCCCCCACCACCTCCCCACTTTCCCACCCACAAGCTTTACTTCCACCACTAGCACAGGGTCCCAAACAATTGCAGGGGGTGGGGGTGCTCCAGAACTCACTGTTCCTCAGGTATCCTCTCCACAGCACGCAATGAGTGGGGATAACAGACGTAGCTGGCCAGTGCTTGCATCAGTGAATCTCGGATGTCTGAGTGGTGACAGAAATGTCTGAGGACCCAGAAAGGGAGATGGGGACTGGAAAGGGTCATCATTGGACAAGTGGCTCAAGGCATCTTTGAAGGCAAAGAGGCCAAGGATGGGTTTTCTCAATGTCATTAGGCTAGAGAAAATGCTACTCCTCTGGTTTACCAGGCCAAATCCCATTCATCCAAGAGCTTGGGGCTTTTATGGGTGAAGGGTTAAACCAGGGGGCCCCGAACTGTGGGTCCTTCTCTGGGAAAATGAGCAGCCAAGGCCCAAGTCCAGGGTCCAACAGGCAGGTCATCCTATAGGATGGGACCAATTAGGAGGACCTTCCTTCCTACACGTTTGACTCCCTCTGTCTGAGAGGCCAGAGTCAGACAGCACAAACAGCAACCACACCTTGACCCTTCTTCATCCACCTGACACTTGACAGAGCTTGGTTATACCTCCCAGGACAAGGCAAGAGGAAGATGTGACTATGTCACTCCCCTGTTCAAAACCTTTCTGAGGTTTGAACATAAAATACAAACCCCTTAACTTGCCATGTAAAGCCCTACCTGCTCAATCTGGCTCCCATCTACCTCTTTAGCTTTATTTCACATTACTCCCCTTTATGTAGGCTAGGTTCTGGCTAAAACTAGTCATTCCTCAAACCTGAAATACCATCATCCACCTGCATACATTTGCATTAGCTTTCCCCTCTCCTGGGAGTATGCATCTTCAAGACCCCTGTTCAGAATCATTAACCTCCTACAAGGCTCAGCTGGGCTGCCACTTGGGGGGGGTGGGGTGGGAGGAACTATCCCTGACCATTCAACCACCCTTCCTCCTCCCCACCTCCAGTCATTCATCCCCTCCCTCACCTGAAATTAAGTTATTCATATGCATATTGTACCCCATCAAGAAAGCTCCTTAAGGAAAGGCACTGTTTTGGGTTTTTTTTGTCTCCATATTCTTGGCACCTTGCATATAGTGGGCATTTAATAAATGTTTGTCAAATTGAATTGAAAGACTAAAATAACTAGGAAATCAAGCCTTCAAGAGTTGCTAGTTTTCCTGGCTCTTGGTAAGTTCAGGGTCCTTGGGGCAAACATCCTTACTTAGCCCACTCCCAGCACAGTCCTCTAAAGAAGTGAGAAAACCACCTCACCTGTGCCCACAATTCTTGTGTCTGCAAAGTGTTTGGCTAGAATGGCAGCAAGGCGAGTCAGTGTCTCCTCGTAACCTGTGGAGGGAAAAAGTCTCAAGATCCAGCCCCAGGATCCTGGAGATTTTGTGCTTGTGGTGAGAATCTAGTTCAGAATCAAGGCAAGTTGGTTCCAAAGAGGCTTCCACCTAGTATGAAAGGGAAACAAAGTCTTCCCCTTCTATGGCTAGAATCTTCAAACGGCTCTGCAGAGAGAACTGATAGTCTCCTGCTTACTTCTCTGACTCTTCTTGCTCTATGGGAGGATTTCTTGGGCCATATCTCCAGAACCCCTTGCCATGGCCTGGCTAAGTTAACAGACTCCTTACCTTCTCCATGTATGTGCCCAATACACAAAGGGCTAAGAGAACCCTAAGGATTTTAACACAAAGAAAAGGAAAACCCCAGGTAGTTATAACCAAGCAAAAGATACCTGATACAGATGTACACAGAAACATCCATAAAGGGTCATCATTATTTAAGCTAAGACCAAAGAGTACAGACAAACGGTGTACCTCAGACAGAGCAGAGAGTAGGGGTCCTACATGCCTGTCAGGGCTTTTCACATTTAAGGCCAGTGTGATAGGCTCTTCCTTTGCTCAAGGCCATTTGTTACAAAAGAGGAAAAAGGAGAAGGTGGATGTGTCCTTCAGTCAGAGATAGGCAAAGCTCTGTACAGAACCACAGGGAAAATTATGTATTTGCCACTGGATTTGGACATCATCTCTTCTACTCCAGGGTCAGCTAGAGAGGGAAAATCCAATGATGGACCTAACCAGCTGCATCAAAAAAAAAAAAAAAAGGATCATTTTAGAGTTGGTTGCTGTTCAAAGGATCTGGTACCGCCCAGGAATTTTTTTTTTTTTTAATCGCAACACATTTCCATCCCCCTTAACCTCAGCACTGGGAAGGGGACCAGAGGCCAAGAGTAGTAGCACGATTAAGCCCTGCCCACATCTAAGAACACATCATATTGTCTTTCCTTGTGTGCTAGGCACTTCTGCCCCTGGGCTTAACAACATTTCCACATTAGGTGCATTCCTATCCCTATCAAGTGAAGGGTTCAATGGGGAAAGAGTACTGGATTTGGAGTAGGAATGGTAGGGTTTGAATATAATGGTAATCAAGTAAGTAGCCTGCCTGTGTGACCTTGGGTAAGTTCCAACCTCTCTAGGCCTGTTTCATATCTGTAAAATGATGGGAGTCAGACCAGATGATCACTGAGGCCTTTTCCAGTTCTAAATCCTGTGATTCTTGGACCAAAGGGAACAATACTTCTCTTCTGGCCCAGACAACGATTAGAAAATAGACCTGAAAAACCTGGGAAGACTTGTATGAACCAATGCAGAATGAAGTGAGCAGAACCAGGAGAACAATCCATACAATAATAACATCATAAAAACAAACAACTTTAAAAGGCTTAAGAACTCTGATTACAATTCAAGAGGCCTAGTGAGGTGACAGCAGCTTCAGGGTAGAGAATGAGACTTATATCTTTTGGACAAGGCCAACACAGGAATTTGTTTTGCTTAACAACGCCTATTTGTTACCAAAAAAATTTCTGTTGGGGAGAGGTACGAGGAGGGAAAATACTTTTTTGCTCATTAAAAAAATTAAATTAAGAAAAAAAAAACATCTACATGAGCGTTATGTGTGCCACTGTCTGAGCTCTGAAAGACCCCAGAGATTATCTAATCCAACCTTCTCATTTTACAGTGGGAGATATTGAGGCTTAGTCACTAACATCCAGGTCTCCTAACTCCTACTTACTCTGAAGTTCTTTCTATTATATAAGAGATATATTCCCTTTGATGGGACAGATAAGAAGCAGATGTGCTTTCTCTTCAAATTTAGGAAATGGTGTTTGGGCCTTTGTGCTGGTCAAACTCTCACACATACAAAAAAGAATCTGCATTCTCAATAGATTATGGTACATTTCAGGATAAAGAAACAATGTGAGGGGGATGGGAAAGGAGAAAGGGGAAGAGAATGGATGGGCAGACAGTGAATATTGGGCAAGGTTGCTTTTCTGTGGTGCTCCCTTCCTTTGGTATTCAAGAAGACCTACTACTCCCTAAGATGTCCTCTGAGGCCAACACCTAACCTCAAGAAATTCAGGGATTTCCCCCATATAAGATAAAGGACTACAGCAGCAGGAAGCTGAGCCAAGCCAGTATTCTCCTACTGCATGTATGTACACACTTCTAGGTGTTCAAGAACCCAGTACCCAAATGATTTGGGCTGTGAGGAACCTAAGGGGCTAGGTCAGGGTTGTCAGTCTTTTCCAAGGAGGCCCAAGGCCACAGGCAGGTATAGTTCACACAAGACACAAGAAAGATCATTACACAAAATATTTGCATGTACTTTACATTTGCCTACAGACAATGTAGCCTGGCTGTTTCAGTAAATCAGGTTCAAAGGTAATTAATTATCACCAACCTGAAGATCATCCTTTGAACCTTTCTCTCTAAACCTTCTCTCATATCCAATCACACTGGCCCATCCCCCCCCAACCCAGAAACGGTTAGAAGCCCCAGCAAAGATTAAGATGGGGCAGAGTGTGGCAATCACTGCATGGAACCAGGTGAGAATACCCGTTTCATCCATTGGTGAGAACCCTGAAAGGGCAGATCAGAGGGGATGAGAGCAATGAGAAGAAAACCACCCAAAAATAGAACCTAAAAAGGCTAAGTCTGGAAGAGCCATGCAAGAGCAGCTTGTGCCAGGGCAGCTCTGAACGCCAGGAGAAACATAAGCAGACTATTGGGGGCAATCACAGGATCATCACAAGTTCTGTCACAAAAAGCTAGAGCATCTTACTCTTTCATGGTGCCATGACCCCTCTGATTTGAGATGGGTAAGTAAAGGGATCTGGTCACAATTCTCAACATGTAGCTTCCCCTTCCCTCTAAAGACTTCCTGGAGAGTCAGAAATTTTATGCAAGTTCTCTGTCTCCCTTTGAAGTCTCAATTCTGCCAGGCCACAGGTGCCCTCTCCCTCTCTCATCGAATCTGGGCATGGGCCAGCAGATCTCCCTATCCAACCAGCCTTGACAAGGATGTCCTAGGCTGTGGTCTTCCAGGAATAATTGCTCTTCTCTTTTTAAGAGGCCCAATGACCTTTGAGAAGCAAGCCTAAAATGCCCACCTGTGTAAAACCTGATGCCCTCTGAAAGTGAGTCTGTACCTACACATGCCAAGATCTCAGCTGAGAAACCTGTGTCCATAGATTGTTAATAACCCCAAACCAACAGCTCTCCACTCTGCCCCCAAACAAGCACAACTTTAATCATAAATCAGCTGTCCCCCTTTCATGCTTTCCCATCCCCTTGGAACTTTTCCAATGTGTTATATCATTCCAAACTGCATTTATGTCCTTACTTCTGTCTCCCAAATGGAGCCCAAAGCCAGCCTTTGCTGGGCTACATCTTGCTGATTTGTTTTGTAAGAAGAAACATTCCCATCCCCACTAAGCCAGCTATAAATCAAACTGCCAGTTTGCCCTCAAGGAATAGGGCCCAGCTGCTTTCCAATGCATCTCGTACTTCTCCTTCCCTCTCTGTCCTCGACCTTCCTCAACTCTAGGACACTGATGAGCCATAACCACATCCCAGCACGGAAGAGGTAACATGGTGAGCAGAGACCCTGGCCTTGGCTTTCCTTTCTGGAAGGCTGCAGAAGCAGAACAATGTGGAGTCTCTCAAACTGTTAGCTAGACAACCATAGTGCTCACGGCTGGGGAAACAGAACCAATCTTGGGGACTCTCAAACAGGAGGCTCCAGGAGCTAACACATTACTCTCCTGGGAAGGGTCTTGTCTCCACTTCGAAATTTCTGTTATCTCCAAAGCTTCAGCCTCACTGGCTACTCTCAGGAAACTGGAAATCTGGAGGAATATTGTTTGGAATCAGCCCTGATGCTGCAGATGTTAGTTTGGTTGCAAGAGGCCATCCCTAGGGAAAGGCCCAGTTTGCATTCTGCTCATTTGCAATTCTTTGCATGCCACTGGGAGGGTTTGAGAGCTTTGTTCCTGTGCATACTCCATCTCCTACCTAAGACTGAGAGCTCACAAGCGCAGAGCAGCGTCCTGCTGGAGCAGGCATTCCCAGAAGACAGAGGCTGTGCCTCCCTTGTTAGATGGGGGCTTCTACAGGGTGGAATTGTGTTCTACTTTACTGAGTCCTAAACAGAAGAACAGGCAAATGCCTATGGGAAGAGATTTTTCTCATCCTCTCATGAAGGATCTCCCTTCCCCTACTCCAAACCTGGGCTTCACTTACCTGGCAGCTCCTCCATGCTATTGACAGGACTGAAGTAGTTTTTAAGGGCGCTGTAGCTGTTCATGGCGACACTTAGGTAGAACTCCGGCATAAATGCAAAGAGGGAGCCCGTGCGGTCTCCATGCTCTATGGTGCGGGTACAAACCCGGAGGAGCCAGTAAATGTCCTGCATCTTCTCCTGAGAGGAGGACAGGATTGAAAAGAGAGACTGGACCACACATGATTCCCAGCAATAATACAGCCGGGACCAGGCCCACCATGTCCTCAGGGCCAGTGCTTAACAGAGTCGCCTCCGAGCACTGAGACAGGGAGAGGGGGCAGGTGGCTTCTTTTACTTGTTGCAGTTGGAATATCTGGAGATTCAGTGAGAAAAATCTAACACACCAAGAAAACAGTTTGAAGAAAGGGCATACCTGGGCTTTAGTCAAATGCCACACAGGAACCATGGGAGGATGACTATAGGGGCTGGGATAATATCTGTACTCAACAAAGAGGCTTCCACACTTTGCCTACTCCCCAAATACCCAAAAAGCTCCTAAGGATTTCTCCTCTTTGTAATATTTAATCAGCATCTAGCAACCCACAGAGACCAGATACTCTGAGCTTTTCGGGACAAAACTGGTTTGGGGTGGAGGAGGACAGTGGAGAAGGATGGCAAGAACAGCTCAGCTCTCAGCTGAAAGATAATAATAAAAATAATACTAATAACTGAGATTATTATGATGACTTAAGGTTTGCAAAGTGCTTTACATATGTGATCCTCCCACGACTCTGTGAAGCAAGAAAGAACACAGGATTTGGGATCCAAGGACCTTGGGCAGTAAGGTGGCACAGTGGATAGCACACTGGACTTGAAGTCAAGAAGATCCAAACTCAAATCCTGACTCAGATACTCACTAGATGGGTGACTCTGGACAAGTCACTTAACCTCTGTCTGTCTGTCTCCTCATCCGTAAAATGGGGATAGTAACAGCACGTTCTCGAAGGTTATGTTTGTAAAGCACTCAGCACAGTGTCTGGTACATAGTAGGCAGTATATAAGTGCTAGCACTATTATTTGGTTCTGCTACTTATTACTTATGGGACCTTGGGCAAGTCTCTCAGGATCCCAGCTTCCTCATCTATAAAAACGGGGGATTAGACAAAATGGCCTCTAAGGCACCTTCCAGGTCCAAATCCCACGATTCTGTGGTTGCCATTGTTAGCAGGACCACTCTTCTTGAGCTCTACAAAGCTCTACCTTCTCCAATTCACAGTTTCATCATGTAGGTTAGCTGGGTAAGAACCACAGTCTCAGGTGACAAACACAGGGCAGAGAGAAGTCTCTTGCCTAACTCAGCCACAAGATCAGATCAGTATCCAAGAAATCTAAGGCATCAGTGGTTTGAGAGGATAAAGTGACCAACCTGATCCAAATTAAGCCCCAACCAAAAGGCCCTCACCTTAGAGTAGATAGTGACATTGATCCAGGCAAGACGGCGACTCAAATGATTCAGCTTCTCAGAGAAAACCTTCTGACTTTTCATCAACTCTTCCTGAATGTCTTTCCTCTGTTGATGTCCCCAGGAGAGAAGATTCAGTAAATGCATCCTTTCTCCCTAACCCTGGACCACACCCACAGGTTGTTCTCTCTGAGACCCTATAATATACCTAAGATTGACACTTACTTACAGTCCTGTACAGCTTAATGAGGAAACAGAAGCTCCCTGTTGCCCATCCTCCCTTCCCAATCCAGAGCTATCAACGGCAACCTCATCCCAGAAACTGGAGTGACAAGACCAAAAAATGATGGCACAAAGAACAGCCCAGGCTTTCATGAAGGTTCTCGGTGACACATCATCAGTATAGAGCACCTAAAGGACCAAAAACTAAGTCCTTCTCTTCAAGGAATTTGCAGGGAGCTTGCTTTTGGTTCAATATGAAAATGACTTGCACATAAGTAGATGCTTAATAAATCTTGTTGAACATCAGAACCTTCCCAAAGTGGAATGGGCTGTTTTACTCAGTCAATAAACATTTATTAAGTACCTACTATGTGACAGGCAGTATGCAAACTGAATCAAAGACAACTGTTGCTCTTGAAGAGCTCATAATCTGATGGGAGAGACAACTTGTAAATAACTATGTACAAACATATTGTGTGTAGGACAAATAGGAGATCGTTGACAGAGGGAACGCACTAGAATTAAGAGAGACTGGGAAAGACTTTCTCTAGAAGGTGGAATTTTAACTAGGATTGAAAGAAGTTAGAGAGACCAGGAGGTGGTGCTGAGGAAGGAGAGCATTCTAGGTGTGAGGAAGAGCTAGAAAAATGCTCTGAGTCAGGAGATGGAGGGAGAACTATGGAGTCAGTGGATCAAAGAGTACAAAGTGGGGGGTGGAGGTGGGGATGGAGTGTGTGTGGGGGGCAAAGTGTAAGAAAACTGGAAAGGTGTGCATGTGGGGAGCTATCATGAAAGGCTTTGGACATCAAACAGAATTTTATATTTGGTTTTGAAGGTAACAGGGAGCCACTTGGAGTTTACTGACTAAGGGGGTAGAAAGCTTAGGCAGTGGCTGGATAGCCATTGGTCAGGACATTCTAGATGGGGTTCCTACTCAGGTACGTCTGAGGAACCTTTCAGTTCCGAGATTCTGTCACTCTATGAAGTGCTAAACAGTTGTACTGGCCTGGCCATACATACAACCTTCAATTAGGAGAGCTCAGGAGGATCCAAACCACCTGCTCAAATAAAAGAATCTGAGGAAATGAGGAAAAAGGGAGGTCATTTTATGTGGTCAGGAGGAGAAAGGGAACTGATAGCATCCCTTTTGTAAGCCCAGGACTCTATAGGTACTTGATATTTTGAATGAGTGACAGCCTTCAATCCCATGGGACTCTACCCAGCTTTTCCAGAGTGAGGGGAAATGAATATTCTCTTTTTGGCTGTTTCTGACCAAGAGTCCTAGGGCCAGGGTCCCCTAAAGGAAAGCTAGCTGCTCCACAGCATGTCTATAGACTGGGATGGGAGGAGGCAGAGCGACAGAGAAATGTCGATCCCTTGTGTTTGGAACTCTGATGACTCAGCAAGTGATGGGCACTTTCCTTTCAGATTCATAATTGATGCTCTCATCATAAACAGCACAGCAGCAGCCAGCTCTCCCAAGCACTGCTGTGTATGAGTTCCCAGACCCACACATTAGCACTTAACAGGACTGAGAGGACTTCCCTAACAAAGTGGGGGCAGGGGCTAATACAGCATCTCACTGCTCAGAAGCCCTGATGGCAGCAGCAGCCCAGGCCCAATAGCTAATGAGCTAATCTAGCCCAGGCACAGGCCCAGGGAAAATGCCAAACACCAGACGTCCAGAAAGATTAAAGGTACAATCTAATAATAAAGAATAAGCAAGGGTTATTTTTCTAAAGCAGGTAAAGGGTATGAAGCAGATACTGAAGAAAAAGAGGAAAAAGGAGTCACATATCTGAGAACTCCTTGGGTTCTATATTTGGCAGCGGAGAAGGGAATGGGGGCAGTTTTCTAGGAACAGAACATGATGCGAAGATGTGCCCTCAGGATAGGAAATTAGCACTGTTCTTATGGGGCTACAATGTTAAGAGACAGCATGAAGTCAGAGGGACCTCTTGGACCCAAAGGGACTGGCCTTCAGTGACCCTACTCACCATCCCAGCTCTAAGGCTCAAAAGACACTGTTCTTACCCACTTTGGACATCGGCTGAGCTTCTCCTCGGTGTCTTTCAAGGCCATGGCATACTCATTCACATCATCAGAAACACCCACCATCTAGGATCAAACCAGTACAAGGAAACAGCTCCTCTATCTGCTCTCCCCATGTAAGCCTAATAGCCCTGGTCCCAAGTCCAGAACCACTCACTTCAGGAACAAATCCTGCCCATCCCTGCCCTTTAACCCTCCCCTTACAGGCTCGAGGATGAACATTCCATAATTAGCTATAATTTGGGGGAAGGGGAGAATCAAAGAAAAATTCCTGAAATTAGCCTTGCCACATTGCCCACACACACAGACAGTTCTAGGGCCCACTCAAAGAGAAGGATATAGATTTAGGTTTTAAGGGGCCTCAGCAAAGCTGATCTTCTGTCCTCCCTCGAAACCCACTGCTCACATAGTCCTAACTCACCCCCACCCACCAGGGCAAATCTAGAGAAGGAAATCTTTTGTTAAAGATCCTTCCACCCCTCAGGCTGTCTCACTGTGTTTCCTAAATAAGTTACAAGGGCATGCAGATCTTCCCAGGACACCCATGGACTAGGATGATCAACTGTGCAAGGCCAAGACTCTGGTTTCCAAGTGTGGAGAGGGATACCTAGCTCAGCCCCACCTAAGCCAGAAGAAACTGGTAGGACCAGGGAGTTTTCTGTTGTTAAGGAGCCACTTCCCATCAAGCTCTGCCAGGGGGCCCAAGTCTGAATTCTCTTGGGTGAGAAGAAATCAATCCCCTGCTCACCTTGCCCAGCTGCTGGTGAACACTCAGGTTGTACATCATGATGACCCCATCCAGGATCTCTAGTAGGGAGTTCTCCGTAAGGGGTTGGTCTGGCTCTTCTGGGGGCCTCCCCAACAATAGGCCTTCATTCCCAAGGCTCCCTTCAACTGCACAGGGAAGAGAGGCTTAGGACAACAATCAATCTCCCTGGCCCCTTCCCTAAAGCAATGGATCAAGAGGACTTCCCACTAACCAATAGTGATTTTTCAATGGCTGCCTTAGGCCAATATTTGGTGCCCCAGCCACAAAAGAAGAATAGGGCCTCAAACAGAAACATACTATAGTGCAAGTAACAAGTCGGGGGGCCTCAAGTCAGGTAATTTAGTGCAATAGGCAGGGCCACACAAAGAACATGGCTAAAATGGCCAAGCCCACTCTAATATGACTAGACCTGGATGTCTAGGGTAAGGAGAACCATCTGAATAAAGGCTAATACTCTCTTGCCTGCCTTGGGAACAATGACTTACAGCCCTTCACACCTCCAAAATTAAATTAAATTAAATTGGTATAAATGAACCATCTTACACTTGATTTAATAAAATAGGCCTGGAAAACCAATAAGAGTCAACAGTATAATTTGACAGCCAAATAAACTAATGCAAGCTTAGACTACATTAAGAGACAGGATCCAGACCAAAGGAGTTAAGGAGTCCTACTGCACTCTGCTCTGATCAGAGCATAACTGGGCACCATGTTTTGGACAGCCTAGAGTACATCCATGGGAGGACACGCCTTCTGTGAAGGGAGCACCTGAAGGAGCTGGGGATACTTAGCCTGGAAAAGACAAGGCTGAGTTGTTGGAGGGGTGGGGAGAAGTGACATATAATCACAGTTTGAAAGGCTGTGAAGTAGAAGAACGAATAGATTTAGTCTAATTGTCCACAGAGGGTAAAATCAGAGTAATGACTTGTAACTACAGAGAGGCAAACTGCAGTACAACATAGGGAAAAACTTCTTCCCAATGAAAACTGCCCCTGGATGAAGAGCAATGAATTCCTTGTCACTGGACACCTTCCTGAGGAAGATGGATAAGCACTTGTCAGAGACGCTACAGAGGGGAGATTCTTGTTCACAGAGTTTGGAATATAGGATTTCTGAAGCCTCTTCCAATTTGGAAGTTCTTCGATCAGCCCTGCTGGATCCCTGGAGAGTCCTACAAGGAGCAGCAGGGAAAGCCCATGATACAAGTACTTTCACAAGGTCAGATCCGGGCAAAAGCAGTGGGGAGAGCTATTTTTAAAGCATCAATTTCCTCATTTCATCTCCTCACTCCTGAAGGTGCTCTTCCCAAACCCACATGCAGCCATTAGTGGTCACCTAAACCCAGGGCAGGGCTGGGTCAGGGTCTGAGGGGACAGAATATCTTCCTGAGGTCTGGCTGGGCACTGATCCAGGCCCTGAAGAAGAGTCTCCTGATGACCCCCAGTCCCTTCTGGAGTCCTTGGCTCCTTACCCTGACAGCATACAAATGTCAGAGGAAGCAGCATCACTTCTAGGACTGCAGAGCCAACCAACAGGGCAGGGACCTGCTACAGAGGTCCACCAACAGCATAGGAAGAAGAAAGGCCCAGAAAACTACTGACCACCCTTATCACCCCATAAGAGACAAGGAAACCCAACTGGCAGTCTGCCAAGGCTGCATTCCTTGCAATCTGGGCAACAGAATGCTTCATTCCAAGGAAGAGGTTGGGTCTTAATGAGAGCCATCAGGGTCCTTGGGAGACTGGCTCTGTCAAAGCCCAAATCCCCTTTGGGCAGGGCCCAAAGCTAGTGGGATTTGTTACCCTGGGCATAGGGGCATCCTCCTCATTAATGTCCTTTGCTGTCATACCAGTCTTATCCACTTCTCATCTTTGTCCTCTCTGGTCCTTCTTCCACACAGCTTGCAAAAGAATCTTTCTAATGTATAAGTTCAACTATGTTACTCCCTTATTCAAAAATCTTCTGTGGGTCCCTACTGACTATAGAACCAAAATAAATAAATAAATTCTTGAGTCTGGCATGTAAGGCCCCCTGGTTCCAACCAACCTTTGTGGCCTCATTTCACTCTACTGTCCTTCAAGAAGTCTCCATTTCAGGGCAGCTAGGTGGCGCAATGAGTAGAGCACTGGCCCTGGAGTCAGAAGGACCTGAGTTCAAATCCAGCCTCAGACACTTGATCTTGGGCAAGTCAGAACCCCAATTGCCCTGCCTTCCCCCCTCCAAAAAAAAAAAAAAAGAATTCTCCATTTCAGAAAACCAGACCACTTGCTAATTCCCCAAACTTGCTATGCCACCTTCTATCTCTGTAGCTTTCACAGAGGCTACCCCCTGAATGTGCTCAGAACAAACCATCTCCTAACCTCCATCTACTGAAATGCTATTCTTCCTTCAAAGCTCAACTCAAGTGCCACCTCCTCCCTGAGGCCTTCCTTGATCCTCACAAGTGAAAGTAACTCTTCACTCTTGAAATTTCCTTCCAGCTCGCTTGATTTCTCTTTCTCTCTCTCTCTCTCTCTCTCTCTCTCTCTCTCTCTCTCTCTCTCTCTCTCTCTCTCTCTCTCTTCCCTTTGCTCCAGCATTCTCTACCTTATATTAGACTTGTTCCTGTAGAATCGTACCAATAAACTGCAAGCTCATTTAGAGCACGGACTGTCTCATTTTTCAATTGTGTATCCCCAGGGCTAGGTGCTTGGTAGACCCTTAAAAGATGTTTGCTGAATCCTGCTGATTTGAACTGTCACAGCACCCCCTAAGCCTCATTACATACTATCCTCCTCTGTTCTCTGCTCCACGTTCAGCGTTCGGATTTTCACTTTTTCCATGGTGCCCAGGGGCCTTCGGGGGTTCATGAGGCTCACGGCTGCTGTGCTGAGGAAGCGGTTGGCCCGACTCAGTGTTGGGGAGCTGAGCCAACTAGGCCTGGCCAGGGCCCCTCCAATAGCTAGAGCAGCCACAGGGCGCTGAGAAAGAAGAGAGACCAATTATACTGAGAGCCTCCCCAGTGTTCCCCCCACACTGACCCCCGCAAAAAAAACTAGGCAGAGCTTGGCTAAGACTCTCAAGTTAGTGAGGTAGCTGTGGTATGGTTAGGGTTAGAAAGAGCCTTCGACTAGAAGATATGTTCTTTTCCAGCTCTTGCACTTACTAGGAGGTGAAACCTTGGACAAATCACCTCTCTGAGCCTTATTTTCCTTTTTTGTAATGAAGGGAAGGACTGTGTGAACTTTATATCACCTCTGGCATCTTGCACAATGCTTTGAAGACAACAAAGACTTCATCAATGCTTGCTGAATAAATAAATGACCTAACCTGCATATCTAACAGGGATATTGAGAACATTAAATAAGATAATGGCTACAGATGGTATTTTATAAACTATTAAACACTGTATAACTAGAAGGTAGCACTATTATTCCCTGGGAAGTAAATGGGAGCGAGTGAAGGCAAGACCACTATCCCAAAGGAAGACAGCAATATAAATTCTGTTTTCATGTGAATCTTCAAGGAACTCCACAGGCCTGAGCTTAGGGAAGAGGCGAAATTCAGAAAGGATGCTTTGTACTCTAAAGCAGGGGTAGGGAGTGATGTCATCTCAGTGAGAGCTGCTTGGCATTTAGGCCCCTTCTCTGGGTGTCTAACCTGGCTGACCTGGGAGAAGTCTTCCCAGAGATGACCTAAGTCACCTGGAGTAGAAGAATACTTGGGGGTAAACCCAGAGAGATCTGAGAGGTCCAAAGAGGGCAAGAAAAAGTACTTAAGGAAGGGTCACCTGTGCAGTTGATGTAGCTGACTCGTCATCCTCATCAAGGTCATCCATGGTGATGGCTTGCAGCTCTGAGGGGTCTATCAAGATGTTTGCCTTCGATGCCAGGTCATCTGGGAGAAAGGGCATGGGCGTGGGGGTTGGTCTCAGGCTTTGGGATGTGGGCAATAAAGCCTGACACTCTTTGGTCCTGCTAGAGCTCTGAAAGAGCTGTCCAAAGTCCCCAGAGGATAGGGCAGCCAACTCAGAGGGAGGTCTGTGACTGAGCCTCATTCAGGTTACAAAGTTTCTTCCAGTGCCCAGCAATCAAGAAAAAGGGCCACATTTTTAAAGGGAAGCAAGTGACTTTAAGCACTTTTGTTTGTGCCTCTCGAATGTCCTTATCTTGTATTATTCACAGTGTGTTACAGCTCCAGCTACCCATGTTTCTGAATTATTCCCAATACAGTATAATTTTCACCTAAGCAAGGAGAGTCTTATCTAAAATCCACCTACCTCCCCCAGCTGAGCAATTCAATTAAAAGCTTTTATAAAGCACTTCCTGCGTGCCTGGCACTAGTCTAGGCACTGGGGGAGTATAAAAAAAAAACCAACAAAAAATAGTCCCTACATTTTGGGGGATGGGGTGGCGATAAGGAGGACAACAACATTTGCATGAATAAGTAAATATATGAAAAGACTTGGTGCCTAGGGAGATGGCAAAAAGAGCAAATGACTGGGCATAAGGAGAGCCTGGGGCTGGCCTGGGTCTACCACTACGCAGCTGTGTGGTCTAAAACTTTTGTGCCTCCATTTTGCCCAGGTCCCTGACCTGTGAGAGAGCAGAGAGGAAGCTTACTGGCCCAGTCATCCTCAGAGCCCCAGGCACTGACCACTGAATCTGTGCCTATTTATTGAACTGGATTGCTCTGCCTGCCTCCCAAGGCTGTTGAGAAGATCTAATGAGATAACAGATGTTCAAGGGCTTAAGAAAGAATTAAAAGCCTGTGCAAATGTACAGTATCATTGACACCATGAAACCTCAATCAGGAAACACATTACACTCCCTATCTGTAGACTAAATGAGATTCTCTGGCTCCCTCTGCTGAAAAGGAGCCTGCACAACATGGACCAAGTGTGAAAAGTAGTCTGGGAATTGACCAAGATGGGAATGTAGGAGCCTGGGGGAAACCAAGGGCCATGAAGATAGCACAACCAAATGCAGCTTTCAGAGATATGGATGTCCAGATCTGGATTTTGTCCTCTATGGCTTCCCTTAATAGGGCCAGCTATAAATCTTCATGTGAGAACTGATCTAAAAAGCCAGGAAGGCTCTCTCCATATAAACTAACTCTTCTTTTTCTGGATCGGTAGCAGCGAGGTCCTAATGAAGAAGGCTATCCTCCTGTAAGTTAAACTCAACCAATTTACCACTTATGATCACAGGCCCCTCCAGATTTAGGACTTTGTCTCCTTCTATTGCCCTTCCTCATCATGCTTGAGACCAGAATTACAAAGCTGAAAGAGAACTCAGAGGTCATCTAATCCAATGCTTATCTGAAAAGGAATCTCTTCTATGGAATTTCCAAAAAGTGGTCATACAGATACTGCCTGAAGACCTGCAATGATGGGAAACTCACTGCTTCACAAAGGACTCTCTTTCTTAGGGAATTTCTCCTTAGTAATCATGTTCTCCTTAAATCTTCCAGGTTAAACATCTTCTGCACTTTTAAACCCATCTTTATATGGCACTGACCACCCTCTTCTGGACACATACTAGTTTATTAACATCCTTTGTCAATGTGGGGCCCTGAATGGAACACAGTACTCCAGACTAGGGCCTATCCCTATCCCCATCTAGATTTTAGACATCATTTCTCTTAACACAGTCTTGGATAGCATAGTTTCTTCAGTGAGCATGTTACACCACTGACGCATATCAAGGTTACAGCTACTAAACCCCTGGGTCCCTTTTACTGAATTGTTGTCAAACCAGGCATCTCCTACTTGGAACCTGTACAGGTAGGAATTTTAATCCAAGTGCAGGACTTTCAATTTATTACCATGAAATTTCATATTCTTCTATTCAGAGCATTATGCTGGCCTGCTAAAATCTCTTTGGGTTTTCACTCGAGCATGTAACACTGGTTACTTTGGTGTATAATTTCTGTTTTGGAAAGGTCTAAGCAGCCATGGAGATGCGACAAAATGTCTAGTCTACCATCTGGTTGCTTACATGACCCGTAAGTCGCTTCCCAATTTAATGTCACTCACAAATTTGATAATCATGCTTGTTATGCCTTCATCCATGTGAATGGAATAACAAATGTCATAGCCTTGGGTTACTCTACCGGAGACCTACTTCTTTGTTGCCATGGATTCTTTCATCACCTCTCTTTGAGGTAATCCACCCAAATCTACCTAAAAACCATGCTATCTTTTCTACATCCCTCCAGCTTGTTCACAAGTATGACAGACTATGCCTGAATTTCAGTAATGCGGTTGACAATGTCTATAGGATTCTCCTGATCTACAAAGTAATACTGTCAAAAACAGGAAATGGGCTTGGTCTGGCATGACTAGTTCTTGATGAATCCATGCTAGCTCTGAGGGACGACCACTAGCTCCTACGGGCCCTGCCCGCTCAGATATGCCCTGTCAGGCCTCACACAAACATACCTTTGAGGGTTTTCTTAAGATGAGACAGAAGGCCCCCCAGTCGCTGCAGGTCAAAGTAATCCACCTTCCCATTATAGAAGAGTTGTGGGGGCACATAGGCTTCTGCAGAGAGAGAGAGAGAGTGCAAGAGTATCTTGTCAAGAAAAAAATCTAATATCCTTTCTTAGGTCCAGCAGGGAGAGATTCTGAAAGTCATCCTGATATTTGGGCTTCTACTTTCCCACAGAGGAAGAGAACCCCAGGGCTCTGACTCCAGAACTGACCCCTCATTTCTCTACTGGTTTCATCATTTGGGGAGGTAATACAGAACGGTAGAAAAAGTGCTAGATCTAGTATTAGAAGACCTGGGTTCAAATCCTGGTTTTGCCATGTACTACCTGTGTGCCTTTTAGCAAGTCACCTAAACTCTCCATGCCTCAGTTTTCTTATTGGTAAAATGGGATAGGTGATCTCTTGAGTCCCTTTGAGCTCTAAAGTTATGATCCTCCTTGTCACAGGATGGGAAATATAGGAATGATTGAAACCATCAATCGACAGGCATTTATAAAGTACCTACTGTGGGCTAGGCACTGTGCTAGGTTCTGGGAATATATAAAAACAAACAATGTGATAATCTGTATTCTCAAGTGTCTTACGTCCTAATGGGAGACAACATATGTGTGTATAGGTATATATGTATGTGTGTACGTGTATGTGTGTATATATGTATGTATGTATATGTGTGTGTGCGCATATAAAAATATATGCACATATGTATGTGTGTATACACACAAGCATATATGATAGGTGTCCCAAAAGCCTTTATGCTGTTAAAAGCTATTAAAGCCAAAAACTGCATTAAGCCTTAACCAAATAAACATGAAGAGAATAAACACAAAGAAATACAAGCTAATTAAATACCAGTTAGGTTAGAGCACTAAGGAACTAGCCGTTGGGTACTAACCAGGAATGGTTTCATGTGAAAGGGGGCACTTGACTGCCATCTTGAAGGAGGGTAGGGATACTATTGGCTTTAGCAATAGCCTCTACAAAAGCATGGAGATGAGAGATAGAGGGCTGGGTTTGAGCAACAGAGAGAAGGACAGTTTGGATGGACTGAAGAATGTGGGAGGGAGAGTAATGTCCACTGAGGCTGAAAAGAGAAGTTAGAGCCAAGTTGTGAAGGGCTTTAAAACTTAAACAGAGGGGTTTAAATTTTATCCTAGAAGCAACAGGGAGTCACTGGAGTTGATTGATGTGGTTAGATCTGAGGTAAAATGCTTTGGTCACAGTGTGTAGTATGGATTAAAACAGGAAGAGACTTAAGAACAGAAAAATGAGGAGGCCACTGCAACATTCTGGAAGACAGGTGATGGTGGCTGCGTGAGCAGAGAGAAGGGGTCTGATACAAGAGATGTTGTAGAAGGAGAAAAGACAAGATCTGGCAAATGACCAGATATGTGAGACAAGGAAGAATGAGGAATTGATGATAATACCAAGCTTATGAACTTGGGTGACTGAAAAAATGTTGGTACTTTTTTTTTGGAGGCGGGGAGGCAGGGCAATTGGGGTTAAGTGACTTGTCCAAGGTCACACAGCTAGTAAGTGTGCCAAGTATCTGAGACTGGATTTGAACTCAGGTCCTCCTGACTCCAGGGCCAGTGCTCTACTCACTGTGCCACCTAGCTGCCCCAAATGTTGGTACTTTCGATAGAAACAGGGAAGTTTGTAAGAGGGGCAGGTTTGGGGGAAAAGATAAGGAGTTCTGTTTTGAATATGCTGAGTTTCAAATTTCTCAGTCTTCATTCTCCTTGACCTCTCTGTAACCTTTGAAACTATTGATCATGCTCTCCCCCTGGTTCCTTTCTTCTCTCAGGTTTTCAGGACACTGCTCTCCTGGTTCTCCTCCTACCTAGCTGACCCCTCCTCCTCTACTCCTTTACTGGATCTTCCTCCACATCACACCCCCTAACCATAGGTGGCCCTCAAGGTTCTGTCCTGGGCCCTCTTCTCTTCTCCCTCTACACAACTTCACTTGGTGATCTTTAAGATCCCACAGATATAATAACCATCTCTACACTGATCATTCTCAAATTTACATTTCCTATCTACCCCAATCTCTCTGTTGACCTCCAATCTTGCATCTCCAACTACATTACAGACATCTTGAACTGTATGTCCCGTGGACATCTTAAACTCAATACGTCAAAAACAGAACTCATTACCTTCCCCTGCCCCACCTTCCCTATTACTATAGAGTAACCCCATCTTCTCAGTCCCTCAGGCTTACAACCTGGGAGTCATTCTTGACTCCTTACTATCTCTCAGCCCCCATATCTAATCTGTTGTTAAGACCTATCAATTTCACCTCTGCAACATTTCTCAAATATACTCCCTTCTCTCCTTTGTCGTTGAAACCATCCTAGGGCAGGCCCTCATCACCTCACGCTTGGACTAATGCAATAGGCTGCTGGTAGGTCTGCCTGCCTCAAGTCTCTTCCCACTCCAATCTATCTTCAGCCACCAAAGTGGTTGGTCAGACCATGTTACACACACCCCCAGCCCCCAATAAAGTCTAGTGGCTTCCTGTTGGCATTCAAAGTCCTTTATAACCTTGCCTCCTCTACCTTTCCAGTCCTCTGACACCTTCTTCCCCACATCTTCTGCAATCCAGTAACACTGGCCTCCTGGCTGTTCCACAAACAAGACACTCCATTTCTTGGCTCTGGGTACTTTCTCTGGCCATCCCCTATGCCTGGAGTGTTTTCCCTCTTCTGCTCTGACTACTGACCTCTCTGGCTTCCTTTAAGTCACAACTAAAATCCCACCTTCTACAGGACACCTTCCCTAACCCCTCTTAATTCTAGTGCCTTCCCTCTGTTAATTCTTATTTATCCTATATACATCATGTTTGTATGTTGTCTCATGCATCGGACTATTAGTTCCTTGAGGGCAGAGACCATCTTTTGCCTCTTTTTGTATCCCCAGCACTTAGCCCAGTGTCTAGCCTGAATAAATATTGATTGATTGATAGGATCATAGGTTTAGAGCTGGAAGGTACCTAAAAGGCCATCTAGTTCAATCTCCTTCTTTTTACAGGTGAAGAGACTAAGACAGAGAGAGGTTATATAACTTGCAGAGGGTCACCTGGTAGTAACTGTCAGGCAGGATGTGAACCCACTTTTTAGTTCCAAGTCCTATACTCTATTCCCTTCAAGCAGTAGATAACTCTGAAGTAACACTGCTCACAGGAAAAGGGGAACAATTTGTTTGGAGTCTTTTATTTTACATACACATAAAAATCATTTAATCTGCACAATCATTGACTGAAGGTAAATACTGCTGCCAAAGTCCTTCATTCTTCAGTAAGTTCATATTTAACATTTTCCTTGCTACAAAAATGTTATTAATGCCTTCTCTGGTTCCTGTCCAAGTGAGTGATTTCCATAAATAAAACACCTGGTTGCATATTATTTGAGTGACAGGAGTGGGAAGGGGAGGGCCAGGCCAAGGTGTCTCCTAGGCAGTTGGTGATACTACACTGGAGCTCAGGAGGAAGACAGAGGTTGGAGAGAAGAGATCATAATATCACAGATCTCCAACTCTAAGAGACCTCGGAGGCCATCTAAACAATCCTTCATTTTGTAGATGAGGAAACTGAGGTCAAGAGAGGGTAGAGAAGTTGCCTGAAGTCACACAGGTAAAAAGCATCAGAGAGAAGATTTGAACCCTGGTCCCCTGATTCTGGAGCCAGTGCTGCCCCCTTGATTGTGAGTCATCCACATAGAGAGAAATAACTTCATTGGAAATGAGGAAGTCACCAAGAGAAAGAAAGGATAGAAAAAAAGGGAAGAGACCCAGGACAGAGCCTTTGGAAAAACCTAGAGTTAGAGGGCATTTTAATAACTGATAAGGTAGCAAAGGAGACTGAGACAGAGCAGTCAGAGAGATAGGAGTGGAAGCAGGAAACTAGCTCCAGGAAAACGCAGAGAAGAGTATTCAGGGAGAGAGGAAAGTGGCAGACAGGTCAAAACTGAGGACTGAGAAAAGACCATCAGGTTTGGCAATTAAAAGTCATTGGTAACTTGGAAAAGCAATTTCGGTGAGTGATGAGGTTAGGAGGAAACTACAAAGGGCTGAGGAATGTGTGAGAGGAGGAAAAATGGAGGCAAAGAGTGCAGAGTATTTTTTTGCTTTTTTCAAGGAGTTTGGCTGAGAAAAGGAAAGGAGACATAGGGTGATATTTTGAGGGAATGGTACAGTCTAGTCAAAGTTGTTTAAGCATCAGGGAGATCTAGTCTTGTCTGAAGTCACAAGTGAAGGAATCAACAGGTAGGGACAGATAGGGAAGAAAGAAGAAGGGGGGAAAAGAGGGAAAGGGAGAGGGAGGGAGAGAGAGAGACAAGAAAGAGAGAGAAAAAGAAGGAAAGGGGGAGAGAGGGAAAGAGAGAGCGAGAGATGGGGAGCGGGGGAGAGAGGAAGAGGAAGGGGGGAGAGAGGGGGAGAGAGAGAGGGGGAGGGGGGAGAGAGAGAGAGAGAGAGAGAGAGAGAGAGAGAGAGAGAGAGAAAGAGAAAGATTTGAGGGGGATATCTTATAGAGAAGATAAAAGAATCCTCTCATAATCAGAGGCTTAGTGAAAGGAGGAAAACCTGAGAGATATTAAGGAGTTTTGAAAGAAAGAGATGGGAAGAAGGCTCTCAGTAAATATCCTCAATTTTCTCAGTAAATTACGAGAAAGCTAAGAAAGAAGAAGGAGGAAGAGGTATGGAAGAAGAAAGGATTTGGAATAGTTTCTGTAGGGAGTAAGATAGAGAATTAATTAGGGGAGAATAAAAAGACTGCCTTGCTGCAGTAAGGGTTCCCCTCTGGCTGAAGTTGTATAACATTAATTCATAGTATATCAAGTCAGCAAGGTTGTATGACTTTCTCAAGCTCCATTCAAGAGCATATGAGTACGAGTGGAAGGGGTGGACAGGGGGAGTAATCTGTAGTTAGGGTGATAAAAACCCAGAAAGGATATCTGAGTGTTTAGGGGCAGCTGGAATATCCAACTAGAAGCAAATTGGGACTAAGAAGAGCAGATCAGAGATATAAATAAGGAGCAGGCATCCCAGGAGGGATCTCAGATGTCTCTCATTAGGCACAAATTTGATCATGGTAGAATGGGTATACCTCTGAAACCCACTTTATTTTTTCCCCTGGTTTGCCAGCAACAAATCATCATAAAATCTCCAGTAGGCATCATGTTTTACAGAACCTCATAGCTAAAAGGGACCTCAACGGCAACTAATTCAACCTATACCTTTGGAAGAATCTCCTCTACACTATCCCCAGTAACCTCTACTAGAAGACTTCTGCTGATGGAGAATTCACTACCTTACAAGCTCACTCCACTTTGGGATAGCTTTATAATTGCTAGGAAGTATTTCCTTATATTGACCTGAAATTTGCTTTTTTCAGCTTTTAGAAGAAACGCAGTAGATAAACTGCTGGGGAACTGCTTCCTAAAGCCTTAGACGGACCAGGAAGAGCATACCCGAGTGAAAGTTCCCTGTGATGGTAGTGAAAGAGTTGCTCTATTTCACTCAAGAAAAGGGGTGTCATTGTGTCTCTTGGGAAGGCAAGGGGATCAAGGAAAGAGTAGCCAAATTTCCATGTCTATCACCTTGGAGGCCTTGCATGGCCACAACAGCAGCAAGCTCTGGGGAGAACTGAGATTTTAGGAATAAAGGGAATTAGGAGCGACAGCCACCAAAGAAGAGAAATTTAAAAGCCAATGATCATTCACTACCATTTACAATGTGATGGAATTTAAGCGATCACAGTATCCTGAAATGGAAATAACATGATTAAAAAGATGCTGGAGAAAGTGTGAGGAAATAGCTTTTCATTCTGTGTTTTAGACAAACCCAGAGGCTGCAGTGTGACATAGCAGACGGAGCATACGAACAGAAGGCAGGAGAAGGGGGTTGTTACCAGCAGCTCTGCCATTCACTCTCTCTAGGATCTTACTCTCTCTGGGCCAGTTTTCCGTTCTGTAAAATGAAGGGGGTGACCTGGAAGCTCTCTAAGGTCCCTTCCAGCTCTGACATTTTATGAGTCTATGATGTTTATAATATTATTAAAAATAAAATTAATATTTGCTGAATTCCCAAATGAATTGACATATTGGAGGAAACTCTGCTGAGGTACCCCCATCCATTACTACAAAGGTGACACATGGCACCACACCTCAGAGGGTGAGCAGGACTAGATGTGTGGCCTCTAGTACAACAGAGCTGAGAGAGAGGTTCAGAGAATTAAGGCCTAGAAGGGACACTGGGGATCACATAATTCAGAAGTTCCTAAGCTAGGGTTTGTGAACATGTGTGTGCGCGCGCACGTGTGTGTGTGTGTGTGTGTGTGTGTGTGTGTGTGTGGAGACAGAGAAAAGAAGAGAGAGGAAGGGATGAAGGGGGAGAGAGAGGGAAAGAAAGAGAGAGGCAGAGAGAGAAATGTCCTTTAAAATAATTGGTTTCCTTTGTAATTATACATTTAAAACCATTCTTTTGAGAAGGGAATCATCCACTTCATAAGCCTGCCGAAGGGGTGCATGATACAAAAAAATTTAAGAAGTCCTGCTCTGAGGTGGAGCCAGGAACTTGCCTAACCTCTCCCTAGTTTTCTTAAATCAAGCCTCTAAATGGATTCTGGAGTGAGAGACCCTATTAAAAAATGGAGTGAAGTAATTCTCCAGCTTAAGATAACTTAGAAAGACTTCAGGAAAGGTCTGTCTCACTTGAGTAAAAGAGGAGCACAGCCCAGTGTAGATGGTTTCTGGGAAAGCTAGTGGGAGGCTTTTAGCTACAGTACAGATCAACAACTAAGGCACTTTGATCTTAGCTCAGGAGGCAAGTGGCACAGCAGGCCAGCTTGGGGGCCTCCAGCCCCAGCTCAGAAGGCAAATTGTGAGCCCTAGAACCCAGAGCACAATAGACACTACTAGGCCAGGCCACCCCAGAACAGTGGGCAAGCCACCAAGACCTGAGGCCCCAGCACAGACAGCCAGTGACCAGGCCTCTGGCCCCCAACACTGGGACAGTGCCTCTGGTGCCTGAGGAGCAGCGCTCAACTTTAAAAGCCATGAAATAGGCTAAAAATGAGCAAATAACAGAAAAGAGCCCTGACCATAGAAAGCTACTATGGTGACAGAGAAGATCAAAACACAAACTCAGAAAAAGACAATGTCAAAATGCCTACATGTGAAACCTCAAAAGGGATCATAAATTGGTCTCAAGCACCAAAAATCTTCTTGGAAGAGCTCGAAAAGGATTTTATTTTATTTTATTTTTTTTTTTCGAAAAGGATTTTAAAAATCAAATAAGAGAGGTAGAAAAAAAATTGGGAAAACAAATAAGAGATATGCAAGAGAGAGTCAACACTTTGGAAAAGGAAGGACAAAAATTGACTGAAGAAAACAATACCTTTAAAAACACAATCGGCCAAATGGGAAAAAAAATCCACTGAAGAAAAAAACTCCTTAAAAAGTACAATTGGCCAAATGCAAAAGGAGATACAAAAGCTAACTGAAGAAAATAATTCCGTAAAAATTAGATTTGGGCAAGTGGAAGCTAATGATTCTATGAGACATCAAGAATCAGTCAAACAAAATCAAAAAAAGGAAAAAACAGATGAAAATGTAAAATACCTCATTAGAAAAACAAGTAACCTGGAAAATAGATCCAGGAGAGATAATTTAAGAATTACTGAACTACCTGAAAGATGTGATCAAAAAAAGAGCCTGGACAGCATCTGTCAAGAAATTATCAAGGAGGAGAACGATGAGTGCCCGAAACCAGCAGAGATCCCCAGGCCTCCCAACACAGGATGGCAGTCTGTGGAAACAACAACAGGCAGCGCAGCGACAACAGGCAGCGCAACGCCACCAGCCATGAGACATCAACTCCTGAGCTTGCAGCCCAAAGGTATGAAACTCGGCTTCTTGAACTTCCGGGAGACATAAGGGCCAGGTAAACAGCTCTAATCCCTCCCCTCCCCACCCAGAGAATTCCTCAGGAAAAAACGCTGGAACAGAGGAGACCGAAGTGTGGCTTCAGTGGTCGAGTACTGGGAGTTCCTGAGTCCCAGAGGGGCAGAGCCAGCAGGGGTCAACACCAGGAGCCCAGACGTACTCTTACTCCCCCAGGGGAAGTGCCAGACACCAGCTCAAACAACAAAGAGCTGAGACCACTGCTGAAGAGCAACAGTGCTGGAGAGCAACCCTAGGGGAACAGACTTCAGGCAGCCAGACCCCTCCCCCACACCTCAGGAAACTAAAGGCTATAATTCACAAAGCCTAGACTCACAATCCCCAGAATAAGAAAGCTGGGACAGAGAGCCCTGAGCCCCAAAAGCAGATATTTATTGTAAAGCCAGGAAAAAGCTAACCAACATGAAGAAGAACACAAAAAAAACTGAGGACCATTGATTCTTTTTATAGAGACAGGCATGATCAAAATACCAACTTGGAAGGGGATAGCAATGACACTATACCCACACCTGATACCTCAAAAGGTAATGTGAGCTGGTCTCCAGCCCAAAAAGCATTACTGGAAGAGCTAAAGGAGGATTTTAAAAACCAAATTAGGGAGGTAAAAGAAAAAAATGGAAAAAATGGAAAAAAAAAATCCACCAACGAAATCAAGTCCCTAAAGAATAAGATTGGCAAAATGGCTATAGAGATTCAGAATCTAAATAGAGAAAATGACACCCTGAGAGGTAAAATCAACCAATTGGAAAAGGAGCCTCAAGAGCAAAATGAAGACAGTAACTCATTAAAAATTAGAGTTGAGCTAATGACTCTATGAGGCATCAAGAAGTAGTAAAACAAAATGTAAAGAATGAAAAAATAGAAAAAAATGTGAAATATCTGATTGGGAAAACAACTAACCTGGAAAATAGATCAAGGAGAGACAATTTAAGAGTTATTGGTCTACCGGAAATCTACAATGAAAAAAGAGCCTTGACAGTATCTTCGAAGAAATTATCGAAGATAACTGTCCAGAGATCCTAGAACCAGAGGGCAAAATAGTCATTGAAAGAATTCACCCATCACCCCCTGATAGAGATCCCAAACTGAAAACATAAAGAAATATTATAGCCAAATTTCAGAATTACAAAGTCAAGGAGAAAATACTACAAGCAGCCAAAAAGAAATAATTCAAATATTGTGGAACGACAATCAGGATCATGCAGGATCTCTCAGCTTCTACATTAAAAGACAGGAGAAAATGGAATATGATATTCAGAAGGGCAAAGGAGCTGGGACTACAACCAAGGATCAACCACCCAGCAAAACTAAGCATAATTTTTCAGGCAAGGAGATGGGCATTCAACGAAATAGGGGAATTCCAGACCTTCCTGATGAAAAGGCCAGAACTCAGTGGAAAATTTATCTCCAAATACAAAACTCAAGAGAGACATAAAAAGGTAAACAGGGGGAAAAACCTCCACAAACCTTATTAATCAATAAGGGCAAATTATTTGCATCTTTATATAGGATTATATCGTCTTATGTATGTTTTTTATATATATACATATATATGTCAATCTTGAGAATAGTACAGCTATGATGACAATTGAAAGGGATACACATACACTGTGAATGTCTATATAAAATAACTGATATAAGGATAAAAAACAAAATTAAGAGATGTAAAGGGAGGGCTATGAGAGAAGAGGTAAGGAGGTAGTAGAAAAGGGTAAATTACACCAAATGAAGAGGCACAAAAACACATTTTAGTAGAGAGAGGAGCAGTATTTGATCTTTACTGTCATCTGATCTGGTACAAGAAGGGAATAACATACTCTGATAAGTATAGAAATCTAACTCGTCCTGCAGGAAGTAGGAGGGGAAAAGGGGAAAAAAAGGGAGGCGGGTGGTCAGAAGGGAGGGGAGAAGTAGCAAGTGGGAAACGGTAAGATAAGGGAGGGGAATAAAGAGGGAGGGTAAACTGAGGAAGGTGGCGGTCAAAAGCAAAACTTTGTTGAGGAGTGGAAGGGGAGAAATAGGATGGAGAAAAAGACACAGATAGAAATCATAACTGTGAATGTGAATGGAGTGAACTCTCCCATAAAACGGAAGCAGATAGCTGAATGGATTAAAAACCATAATCCTACAATATGCTGTTTACAAGAAACACATTTGAAACAGGGAGATACACACAGGGTAAAGGTAAAAGGCTGGAGTAAAATATATTGCGCCTCAGCTAAAGTAAAAAAAGCAGGTGTAGCAATCCTAATCTCAGACAAAGCAAAAGTAAAGATAGATTTAATTAAAAGAGATAAGGAAGGACACTACATCCTGCTAAAAGGCACCATAAACAATGAAGCAATATCATTGTTTAACATATATGCACCAAGTGGTATGGCATACAAATTCTTAGAGGAGAGGTTAAGGGAGTTACAGGAAGAAATAAACAGCAAAACTATAATATTGGGAGACCTCAACCTCCCCCTTTCTGAACTTGATAAATCTAACCTCAAAATAAATAAGAAAGAAGTTAAGGAAGTGAACAGAATTTTAGAAAAGGCAGATATGACAGACCTCTGGAGAAAACTGAATGGGGATAAAAAGGAATATACTTTCTCCTCAGCGGTACATGGCACACACTCAAAAATCGACCATGTACTAGGGCATAAAAACCTCACAATCCAGTGCAGAAAGGCAGAAGTAGTCAAAGCATACTTTTCAGACCATGATGCAATAAAAATTATTTGTAACAAAGAACCATGGAAAAATAAGCTAAAAATTAATTGGAAACTAAATAATCTAATTCTAAAGAATGAGTGGGCTGAAGAAGAAATCAGAGAAACAATTAATAACTTCATTCAAGAAAATGACAATAACAAGACAACATACCAAGACTTATGGGATGCAGCAAAAGCAGTTCTTAGGGGAAGTTTTATATCTCTAAATGCTTATATGAATAAAATAGGGGAAAAGGAGACCAATGATTTGGGCATACAACTGAAAAAGCTAGAAAAAGAACAAATTGAAAATCCCCAATTAAATACCAAATTAGAAATACTGAAAATCAAAGGAGAGATTAATAAAATTGAAACCAAGAAAACTATTGAATTAATAAATAAAGGGCTGGTTTTATGAAAAAAAAAAACAATAAAATTGACAAACATTTGGTCAATTTGATTAAAAAAAGAAGAAAATCAAATTATCAGTATCAAAAATGAAAAGGGTGAGTTCACCTCTAATGAAGAGGAAATCAAAACAATAATTAGGAATTATTTTGCCCAATTGTATGCCCATAAATTTGACAACCTTAGAGATATGGATGAATATCTACAAAAACATAAATTGCCCAGTTTAACAAAAAAGGAAGTAAAATTTCTAAATAACCCCATCTCAGAAAAAGAAATTGAGCAGGCCATCAATGAACTCCCTAGGAAAAAATCTCCAGAGCCAGATGGTTTTACATGTGAATTCTATCAAACATTTAAAGAACGATTAATTCCTATACTTTGTAGACTATTTGGGAAAATAGGTGAAGAAGGAGTCTTACCAAATTCTTTTTATGACACAAATATGGTACTAATAC
This sequence comes from Trichosurus vulpecula, assembly GCF_011100635.1. NCBI lineage: Eukaryota > Metazoa > Chordata > Mammalia > Diprotodontia > Phalangeridae > Trichosurus > Trichosurus vulpecula. The sequence continues at coordinate 119,016,145 of NC_050581.1, read as the reverse complement.
CCAAACCAGGTAGAGTCCAAACAGAGAAAGAAAATTATAGACCAATTTCCCTAATGAATATTGATGCAAAAATTTTAAATAAAATATAAGCAAAAAGACTGCAGCAACTTATCATGAGAATAATACACTATGACCAGGTAGGCTTTATTCCAGGAATGCAAGGCTGGTTCAATATTAGGAAAACGATTAGCATAATTGACCATATCAACAACAAAACTAGCAGAAACCATACGATCATCTCAATAGATGCAGAAAATGCCTCTGACAAAATACAACACCCATTGCTATTAAAAACACTAGAAAGCATAGGAATAAATGGAGACTTCCTTAAAATTATAAATAGCATCTACCTAAAACCATCAACAAGCATTATTTGTAATGAGGATAATCTAGATGCATTCCCAATAAGATCAGGGGTGAAACAAGGATGTCCATTATCACCCCTATTATTCAATTTGGTACTAGAGACATCAGCTGTAGCAATAAAAGAAAAAGAAATTGAAGGAATTAGAATAGGCAAAGAAGAAACTAAATTATTACTTTTTGCAGATGATATGATGATTTACTTAGAGAATCCTAGAGAATCAAGTAAAAAACTACTTGAAATAATAAACAACTTCAGCAAAGTTGCAGGATATAAAAAAAACCCACATAAATCCTCAGCATTCCTATACATTACTAACAAAGCCCAACAGCAAGAGACAGAAAGAGAAATTCCATTCAAAATTACTGTAGACACTACAAAATATTTAGGAGTCTATCTGCCAAGACAAACCCAGGGCCTATATGAACATAATTATGAAACACTTTTCACGCGAAGAAAGTCAGATCTAAATAAATGGAAAAATATCAGTTGCTCATGGTTAGGCTGAGCTAATATAATAAAAATGACAATTTTACCTAAATTAATTTACTTACTCAGTGCCAGACCAATTGAACTACCAAAAAATTATTTTACAGAGCTGGATAAAATAATAACAAAATTCATCTGGAAGAACAAGAGGTCTAGAATATCTAGGGTATTAATGAAAAGAAATGCTAGAGAAGGTAGCCTAGCCATACCAGATATTAAATTGTACTATAGAGCAGCAGTCATCAAAACTACCTGGTACTGGCTAAGAAAGAGAGTTGTGGATCAGTGGAACAGGATAGGTACACAAGATGGAGAAGTCAACGACTATAGCAATCTACTCTTTGATAAACCCAGAGGCCAGCTTCTGGGCTAAGAATTCACTATTTCACAAAAACTGCTGGGAAAATTGGAAAATGGTAGGGCAGAAACTGGGCATAAGACCAATATCTTACACCATATACCAAAATAAAGTCAAAATGGATTCATGATTTAGGAATAACAGCTGAAACTATAAGCAATTTGAGAGAGCAAGGAATAGTTTACCTATCAGATTTATGGAAAAGAAAAGAATTCATGACCCAATAAGAGATAGAGAGCATTACAAAATGCGAAATGGATAATTTTGATTAGGTTAAATTGAAATATTTTTGTACAAAAAAAGCCAATGCAACAAAGATTAGGAGGGAAGCAGAAAATTGGGAGAAAATCTTTACAACTACTATCGCCAATAAAGGCCTCATTTCTAAAATATACAGGGAACTGAGCCAAATATATAGGAATACAAGTCATTCCCCAATTGATAAATGGTCAAAGGATATGAACAGGCAGTTTTCAGAGGAAGAAATTAAAGATATCTATAGGCATATGAAAAAATGCTTGAAATCACTACTGATTAGAGAAATGCAAATCAAAACAACTCTTAGGTACCACACCTCTCCTGTCAGATTGGCTAAAATAACAAAACAGGAAAATGATAAATGCTGGAGAGGATGTGGGAAAATTGGAACATTGTTACATTGCTGGTGGAGTTGTGAACTGATCCAGCCATTTTGGAGAGCAATTTGGAACTATGCCCAAAGGGCTATAAAAATGTTCATACCCTTTGACCTAGCAATACCACTTCTAGGGTTGTATCCCAAACAGATCACACAAGTGGGAAAAGGACCCATACATACAAAAATATTTATAGTGGCTCTTTTTGTGGTAGCAAAGAATTGGAAATCCAAGGGCTGCCCATCAATTGGGGAATGGCTGAACAAGCGGTGGTATAAAGGTAATGGAATACTATTGTGCTATAAGAAATGGTGATGATATGGACTTCACAACAACCTGGAAAAACCTACACGACATAATGATGAGTGAGCGGAGCACAGCCAGGAGAACATTATTCACAATCACAGATATATGGATTCTGTGAGGACTAACCCTGACAGACTTTGCTCTTCTCAGCAACACAAGGTGCAAAGACAGCTCCAAAGGACTCACAATGGAGAATGCTATCTACATCCAGAGAAGGAACTATGAAGTAGGAATGCAGATTGAGGCACACTTCATGCTCGCCTTTTCCCCCCCTTCTTTTTCTCTCTTTTGTTTTTGTTTTTGGGTTGGTTTTTTTTTTTTTGGTTCTGTTTCTTCTTTCTCATGATTCATTCCATTGGTCATAATTCTTCTCCACAACTTGACTAGTGTGTAAATTAATTCAATGCGAAGTTACACGTGGAAGTTATATAGGATTCCATGCCATCTTGGGGGGGGGGGAGGGAGGGAAGAAAATCTGGAACTCAAAATTATGTAGAACTGATTGTTGTAAACCAAAAATAAAAAAAAATTTAAAAAGAAAAAAAAATAAAAAGAAACTGAAGGCCAGTGGTGTCAAACACAGATAGAAATGGATACCTACAGGCTGCATATTGCTTTAGAAAATCACAAATGAACAACATTATCTGTTTTGTGTTGTATTTTTATTTATTTTGTCAAACATTTCCCAATTACATTTTAATCTGGTTAGGACATCATTCCAGAGTTTTGTAGATAGCTGTTGGTCACAAGTTTGACTCTTTGGTACTACTCTGTTTTTTAAAGTTTTATTTATTTTACTTTTAATTTATAGAATAAAACAGATTTCCATAACATAATAAAAAAGATGATGGCACATGAAACTGCAAATTGATTATGTACAACTTGCTATTCCTTTGAAATATGTAATAAAGTTAGAATGTAAAAAAAAAAAGAAATTATCAAGGAAAACTGTCCTGATAACCTAGAATCAGAGGACAAAATAGTAATTGAAAGAATCCACCAATCACCTCTTGAAAGAGACCCCAAAATGAAAATTCTAAGGAATATTGTAGCCAAATTCCAGAATTATCAGGTCAAGGAGAAAATAATGCAAGCAGTCAGAAAAAAACAACTCAAATATCAAGGCGCCACAGTCAGGATTACACAGGGTTTAGCAGCTTCTACACTGAAGGATGAGAGAACTTAAAATATGATATTTTGGAAGGCAAAGGACCTTGGATTACAACCAAGAATCAACTACCCAGAAAAATTGAGCATAATCTTTCAGGGGAAAAGAGAGACATTAAATGAAATTGGGCTTTCCTGAATTAAAGACCAGATCTGAACAGAAAATTCAATCTTTGAATACAAGACTCAAGAGAAGCATAAAAAGGTAAACAGGAAAGAAAAAAAAACACACACCATGCTATTTGCTATGGTTAACCTGTTTATATATCCCTGCATGAGAAGGGATACTTATATCTCTTGAGAACTGTATCTTTATTATGGCAGTTGGAAGGAGTATACAGAGATAGAGGGTATGGGTATAAGTTGACTTTGATGTGATGATATAAAAAAAATTTAAGGAGTGAAAAAAAGGATTGTATTGGGAGAAAAATGGAAGGCAGAATAGGGTAAATTACATCACATGAAGAGGTACAAAAGACTTATTACAGTAGAGGGAAATAAGGGAGGGGGTGAGTATTGTTTGAACCTTACCCTAATTGGATTTGGCTAGAAGAGGGAGTAACATACACTCTCAGTTTGGTAGAGAAATTTATCTTACCTTATAGGGAAGTAGGAGGGAAAGGGGAAAGGGAAAAATAAAAGGGAGGGGGAGCTGATAGCAGGGAGAGCAGTGGTGGTCAGAAGTAAAAGACTGTGAGGAAGGACAGGGTGAAAGGAGAGAGAAAAGTATAAATAGGAGGAGAAATAGCATGGAAGGAAAACACAGTAATCATAACTGTGAATGTGAATAGGATGAACTCTCCCATAAAATGGAAGCAGATAGCAGAGTGGATTAAAAAACAGAGCCCTACAATATGTTGTTTACAAGAAACCCATTTGAAGTAGAAAGATACACACAGAATTAAGGTAAAAGGCTGGAGAAGAATATATTATGTTTCAGCTGAAGTAAAAAAAGCAGGGGTAGCAATCTTGATCTCAGACAAAACCAAAGCAAAAATAGATCTAATTAAAAGAGATAAGGAAGAAAACTACATTTTGCTAAAAGGTACCATAGACAATGAAGTAAAATCAATACTAAACATATGTGCACCAAGTGGTATAGCATCCAAATTCTTAGAGGAGAAGTTAAGTGAGTTACAGGAAGAAATAGACAGCAAAACTATACTAGTGGGGGACCTCCCCCTCTCAGAACTAGATACATCTAACCACAAAATAAACAAGAAAGAAGTTAAGGAAGTGAATAAAATTTAGAAAAGTTAGATATGATAGACCTCTGGAGAAAACTAAATGGGGATAGAAAGGAATATACCTTTTTCTCAATGGTACATGGCACTACACAAAAATTGACCATGTATTAGGGCATAAAAACCTCAAAATCAAATGCAGAAAGGCAGAAATATTAAATGCATACTTTTCAGATTATGATGCAATAAAAATTATGTATAAGAAAGGGCCATAGAAAGATAGATTAAAAATTAATTGGAAACTAAATAATCTACTCCTAAAGAATGAGTGATTGAAACAACAAATCATAGAAACAATCAATAATTTCATCAAAGAGAATGATAATACTGAGACAAAATACCAAAATTTATGGGATGCAGCCAAAGCAGTACTTAGGGGACATTTTTATCTCTAAATGTTTATATAAATAAAATAGAGAAAGAACAAATCAATGAATTGGGCATGCAACTAAAAAGTTAGAAAAAAGAACAAATTAAAAATCCCCAATTAAATACCAAATTAAAAATCATGAAAATCAAAGGAGGAATTAATAAAATTGAAAATAAGAAAACTATTGAACTATTAGATAAAACTAAGAGCTGGTTTTCTGAAAAAAAAAATCCACAATAAAATAGATAAACCTTTGGCTAATTTGATTAAAAAAAGGAAGAAGGAAGAAAAACAAATTAGCAATATCAAAAATGAAAAAGGTGAATTCAACACCAACGAAGAGGAAATTAAAGCAACAATTAGGAGCTATTTTGCCCAACTGTAAGCCAATAAATCTGACAATTTAAGTGAAATGGATAAATATTTACAAAAATATAAATTGCCCAGATGAACTGAAGAGGAAATAAAATATTTAAATAACCCCATCTTAAAAAAAGAAATTGAACAAGCCATCAAAGAACTCCCTAAGAAAAAATCTCCAGGGCCAGATGGATTTACAAGTGAATTCTACCAAACATTTAAAAAACAATTAATTCCAATACTATAAAACTATTTGGAAAAATAGGAGAAGGTGTCTTACCAAAGTCTTTTTATGACACAAATATGGTACTGATAGCTAAACCAGTAAGCGCCAAAACAAAGTAAATTATAGACCAATTTCCCTAATGAATATTGTTGCGAAAATTAAATAAAATATTAGCAAAGAGATTATAGCAATTTATCATGAGGATAATACACTCTGACCAGGTGGGAATGCAGGGTTGATTCAATATTAGGAAAACTGTCAGCATAACTGACCATATCAATAACAAAACTAAAAGAAATCATATGATTTTATCAATAGATGCAGAAAAAGCTTTGGACAAAATACAGCACCCACTCCTATTAAAAACAGTTGAGAGCATAGGAATAAATGGAGTTTTCCTTAAAATGATAAGCAGTATCTATCTAAAACCCTTAACAAACATTTTATGTAATAGTGATAAGCTAGAAGCTTTCCCAATAAGATTAGGAATGAAACAAGGATGCCCATTATCACCACTACTCAATATTGTACTAGAAATGTTAGCTTTAGCAGTAAGAGAAGAAAAAGAAATTGAAGGAATCAGAATATGCAACGAGGAAACAAAACTATAGCTTTTTGCAGGTGATATGATGGTATACTTACAGAATCCTAGAGAATCAACTAAAAAAAACTACTTGAAATAATTAACAACTTTAGCAAAGTTACGGGATATAAAATAAACCCACAAAAACCATCAGCATTTCTGTATATTACCAACAAAGCCCAAACAAGAGATAGAAAGAGAAATTCCATTTAAAATAACTGTAGACAATATAAAATATTTGGTAGTCCATCTGCCAAGACAAACCTAGGAACTATATGAACATAATTACAAAACACTTCACACAAACAAAGCCAAATCTAAACAACTGGAAAAATATCAACTGCTCACGGGTAGGCTGAGCTAATATAATAAAAATGACAATTCTACCTAAATTAATTTATTCATTCAGTGCCGCAACAATCAAACTGCCAAAAATCATTTTATAGAGTTGGAAAAATAACAAAATTCATCTGGAAGAACAAAAGGTCAAGAATATCAAGAGAATTAATGAAAAAAAAAAGCGCAAAGGAAGGTAGCCTAGCCGTACCACATCTAAAACTACATTATAAAATGGCAATCATCAAAACTATTTGGTACTGGCTAAGAAATACTGGGGTGGATCAGTGCAATAGGTTAGTTACACAAGACACAGTAGTAAATGACTACAGTAATCTACTGTTTGATAAACCAAAAGACTCCAGCTTCTGGGATAAGATCTCACTATTTGACAAAAACTGCTGGGAAAATTAGAAAACAATATGGCAGAAACTAGGCAAAGACTACCATCTCCCACCGTATACCAAGCTAAAGTTAAAATGGATACATGATTTAGGCATAAAAGGTGATACCATAAGCAAATTAGGAGAATAAGCAATAGTTTACCTGTCAGATCTATGGAGAAGAGAAGAATGTATGACCAAACAAGAGATGTAGAACATTATGAAATGCAAAATGGATAATTTTGATTACATTAAAGTTTTTGTACAAACAAAGCCAATATAACCAAGATTAGAAGGAAAGCGGAAAGCTGGGAAACAATTTTTATAGCCAGTATTTCTGATAAAGGCTTCATTTCTAAAATATATAGAGAACTGAGTCAATTTTATAAGAATACAGGTTGATAGAGGTCAAAGGATATGAGTAGGCAGTTTTCAGATGAAGAAATTAAAGCTATCTATAGTCATATGAAAAAATGTTCTAAATCACTATTGATTCGAGAAATGTGAATTAAAACAACTCTGAGGTACTACTTCACACCTATCTGATTGGCTAATACGACAGAAAAGGAAAATGACAAATGTTGGAGTGAATGCGGAAAACTGGGACACATTAATGCTCTATTGGTGTAGTTGTGAACTGATCCAACCATTCTGGAGAGCAATTTGGAACTATGCCCAAAGGGCAATCAGAATTGTGCATACCCTTTAATCCAGCAATACAGCACTACTGGATCTGTATCCCAAAGAAATCATAAAAAAGGGAAAAGGACCCACATGTACAAAAATATTTATAGCAGCTCTTTTTGTGGTGGCAAAGAATTGGAAATTGAGAGGATGGCCATCATTCGAAGAATGGCTGAACAAGCTGTGGTATGTAATGGAATACTACTATACTATATAAGATATGATAAGCAGGAGGATTTCTGATAGACCTGGAAAGACATGAACTGATGCTGAGTGAAGTGAGCAGAACCAGGAAAACACTATACACAGTAACAGCAACACTGTGCAATGATCAACTATGATAGACTTAATTCTTCTCAGCCATGCAATGATCCAAGACAATTCCCAAAGACTCATGATGGAAAATGCTATCCATATCCAGAGAAAGAACTATACAGTCTGAATGCAGATTGAAGCATACTGTTTTCATTTTTTTTGTTTTTTCATTCTTATGGTTTTTCCCTTTTGTTCTGATTCTTCTTTCACAACATGACTGATGTGAAAATATGTTTAATGTGATTGTACATGTATAACCTATATCAGATTGCTTGCTGTCTTGGGGAGGAAGGAAGGGAGAGAGAAAAATGTGAAACTCAAAATCTTATAAAAGTGAATGCTGAAAACTATCTTTACATGTAATTGAAAAAAATAAAATACTATTAAATGGAAAAAAATAAAATGATAAAAACATGTATTAGGGGAAAGAAAAAAAAGAAGTTCTACTCTGGTCTGATCCTCTCAGTTGATAGAGATGGGAACTGAGGAAGGAGAGGTAATGTAGCTTGCCTGAAGTCACACACAGTAAACAGCAGTTCTGGGACTCAAACACATCCTCTTCTCCAAATCCAGAGTTCTTTCTACTACACAGAAGAGTGAACCAGAAAATCTGACCACTCTGAGCAAAGGAGCCTTAGTTACTGTGGGCCTATGCTGAGTTAAATGCATACAAGATGAAATTATACCCAGTAGCTCAATGACCTGGAAAAATTAAAACCCAGATAATCAAAAAAGCAGACAACTAGATACTCATCTGAATGTATGTTTGCTGACTGAATTCAGAAGGCACAAGGGCTATGTTTCTTCTGCCTTCCATCCTGCCCCCCAAACCCCTTACTGTATCCTTTCTGAGCATGTGCCAACTAAGAGGCTAGGAAAGGCACACAGCACAGTTCCAAGAAAAAGGGAGAAGCCTGACAGAGATGGAGAGTTACTGGATATCTGTGAGATTAAGGTAATCAATACTACTGTTTGGCCCTCAGCCTGATCCTTTCCTTTGAAGACTGCCACTTGATGACCTCCATCTGAGGGATCTGGCAGGCCAGAGGGGAAGAGGAAAAGGCTCTGAAAGTCTCAGATGGGTCTGAGATAGGGCACTAAGACCAACAACCCAGTTTACAACTTGTCAGGTGCAGAATCTAGATTACCTGACTATTTCCCTGGGTCAGGAAGATTAATGCATGGCCAGAAAAACCACCTTTGATGGTTCTATGATGCAACTTAGAACCAGGAGACTCGGGATCCCCATCAGCTTACCTTCACTGAATGATGCTGTTGGATTTGAAGCCTTGTAGCCATCCCAGTAGTGCCGCAAGGCCGTGATCAGCCGATGCAGAAAGCACACCATGTACTCCGGTGGGCAGAGAACAGTCAAGTTCTAAAGAGAAACAGAGAAGAGAACAGCTTGCTACCAATTCTGATTCTAGTCTTTCACAAGAACAGCTCCAGTTAACATGCTCCCCCACCATCATCAAGCCCAATTTCTCCAGTGCACCACTTCTCACAAGCTGCCCATCCTTCCCCAGACATGTCCCAGCCATGTGGACAGCAATAGTCAATTAGCTGCTCATGTCCACATACTGAGAGCCCCTCCTCTTGGCACAGCCAGGGGGCAGAAGGAAGGAAATACAGGGAATGATGATAGCTCTGCTGGGTGGCTGAGACAAAGAGCCCTTAAGGAACCCCTGGCACAAGGAGGGACGCACAAGCCCCAAAGGGAAGCAACATGTCAGAGTGTGCAGGAGGCTAGGGTCTGACCCACAGTTAGCTTCCCAAGACACTCACTCTGCTAATTAGAATTTGTCCAGGGGACCTTGCCTTTGACCCCACAGCTCTTTATCCTTAAATTCTCTAATAGAATTTCCCTGATCCCTGAAATCTCAACCGAGCACCAAACCTTCTGGGGCTTCTTGGTTCCCTAGTTCAGAGGCCTGCTGCATAGAACCCATCCCACTACCACTATCTCTGGGCTCCTTTTCATAGCATTCATTTCTCTCTTTTCCTTTCTAATCCATGTGTGCATGTTGTTTCCCCTGATAGAATGTAAGCTCCTTGAGGGCATGATCCATTCTCTTTTTGTCTCAGATCCCCAGCACCTAGCCCAGTGTCTGGCATATTATAGATAATTAATGCTTGTTGATTTCTACAAACATCAGACCTAAAAAGTGTTCTCTAGCATTTGTTTACAAGGGAGAGATATAATGTAAACTTAAAAATAACCCATCAAATAACACAATAGATATTATTATTCTTGGGGCTGCTAGGTGGTACAGCTGATAGTGCTGGGCCAGAAGTCAGGAAGAATCATCTTCTTGAGTTTAAATCTCACCTCAGACACTTACTAGCTTTGTGACCTGGGGCAAGTCACTTCACCCTGTTTGCCTCAGTTTCCTCATCTGTAAAATGAGCTGGAGAAGGAAATGGCAAACCACTCCAGTATCTTTGCCAAGAAAAACCCAAATGGGGTCACAAAGAACTGGACATGACTGAAACGACTGAACAAGAAAATTTTTAGGTTAGATTTATCAAGTTCAGAGATGGGGAGGCTGATGTGCAGATTACGAAACAGGTCATAGTAATTAGAAATTCCTATAAAGTAAATCTATCCTTTACCAGACAATGTAGCCCTAAACTTCCAAATATCCCCCACCTGGACACTGAGAACACACACAAGTGGCATCTGGGATTTGTCCATCTGGACCTTCTGGACCAAGCTCTCCTAATCCCAGACCCACCCTCAGCAAACAAAGTGGACTCCACCCATTGAATGACCAAATGCTATAGTTCTTTAAGCGTATCTGCTTTACTGGGCAATCAACCACGCCTCCCCCTCTATCTTTCCAGCTTTAATTTCTATCCTTCCCCTCGAAGCTATGTGAAAGTAGACTACTCTGTCCCTGCACACACACACAGTGCTCTCATGCTTCCTTTACTTTGTTCACAATGTTCCCAGAGCCAAGAACGCCTGCCTGCCCTTCCTCCTCCTCTTCACCCATTTAACTCCTACCTGATCTCTGAAGATCTATTCCAATGCCGCCTGTTCCAGGAAGCCTTCTGTTATGTCTGTCTTCACTCTGGCTGCTTGTGACCTTTGCCCCATGAACCTCACATAGAATTTTGTTTGCCCTTTTCCAAAGCATTTAATATGTATCATTACATATTATAGTTATCTGTGTTTCTTTTTTATCCCCCTACTATGTTATAAATTCCATGAAGGCAAGGGCCATGTAGAATTTACACTTTGTATCTCTCTTAGCACAGTAGGCACCTAATAAATGTTTCTGATACAGCATTGTACAGATGCATGGGAGAGTTCCTATTACCTTAAGATCAGAATGATTCAACCCAGCTCACCCTGAAATTCAAAGACACCCTAACTCTGTACCCAGAACTTCAGTGAAACCCAGCTAGGTTCCAAAGGAAGAATGAAGCCTTTGTGGGGCAGGATTGGATGGCAAACAAGAAGCTGGTTCCCACCTGGCCTTTTCCACCGGTGCCACACACACTAGGGCCTAAATGGGAGCTCCTGAAGTCATCAAGAGGGCCAGACCTATAGGAACTTGTCCTAGAACAGAGGGCATGACTTCACCCTAATTTAGGATAATAATAGCTGACTTTTACATAGTACTTTGATATTTACAAAGCACTTGACCTGAACCATTTCCTTTGATCCTCTCAATAATCCTGCAAAGGCTCTTATAGGTATTATTCCCACTGTACAGAAGAAGAAACAGGTTTATAGAGGCTCAGAAATTTAACCATGATTACACAGCTATGTAAGTTTTGAGGGCAGGATTCAAACTCAGGTCTGGACTCATCCCTAATTTGCATGATAGGTTACCAAAACCATGCTAAAAACCAGAAGTGCCCAGCAGCATGGAATGTCGGAAAGAGCAGCCTCTGGAATGGATCTCAACATGGGCCTGAATGTCAGCTGTGCCATTTATTGGGGATAGAGAGAGGGACTAGCCCTCTGATTGCTCTGGTACAGGAACCTCTCTGGTAAGGGAAGTCTCTCTACTGACACATCTAGCCGCCTTCCCTCCAACTTATAGTCTTTAAGAGTTGCCTAGAGCACTGAAGGGTATATGACTAACTCAGTCAGTGTGTGTCTGAGTCAGGACTTGAACCCAGGTCATCCTGGCTCCAAGGCTGGCTCTCTCTCCACTAAACCATGCTGCTCTATTGTCTCTGTGAGACAGGCAAATCACTAACATCTCTGGACCTCAGTTTCCTCATCTGTGAGATAAGGAGGTTGCACTAGACTGTGTCTTCCAGTTCTAAATCTAGAATCTTATCATCCCCCTACAACCGAGCTCTTGCCTAAGGGCATGTGCCTGAGCCCTCATTTGGCAGCTGGGTCCACGAGGTTCTTGGGAAGAAGAAGGCCTTTCCCCTGAGAACTCAACTCTGCTCTGCAACGAGAAGCGGCATGAGGCAGCGGGGAGCACGCAGGCTCTGAAGTCAGATGACCTCTGCCCCTAACTACCTGGGGGACCCAGGGACTCTGTTTTCTCATTTGTATAATGTGGGGGTTGGACTAGATGGCCTCTGAGGTCCCTTCCAGGCCAGAAGGAAACAGACAAGCAGAACAGCTTTGAAAGTTACATGTCGAATTTATTATATACTTAAAGGAGAAGCAGACTCTACATCATAGAGATTCACAGTGTTACGTACAATTCTCTTTTACTTTTCCACTTCATACAGGGAAATAAATGTTCATTTTATTTAGTGTTAATTTCCAAATTTTAAAAATTCAAATCCAAATAAAGCCCGTCTTGCTCTAGGTCTGGGGTAATCCATGAACCCCTTTCTCTTCTGATGACAGACTCCTAAGGAGGGCAGTGATTGCACAGAGAACCACTATGAATATGGCAGAGGAAGGAAGGAGAGAGGGGAAGAGGAGAAGGGAGAGAATGGAAATGGAGGGCAGTTCCCTAGCTCTCGAGCCTATAGCATGGTGCAGTGGAAACAGAACTGGTCCTGGAGTCCAGGGAGGACCTGTATTTGAATCCCAACTTTACCACTTACTAGCTATGTAACTTTGAGCAACTCATTCCAGACTCCCTGACCCTCAGTCAGACCGTCCTCATTTATAAAGGAGATAATAATACTTGTACTGTGCACCTCACAGAGTTGTGAGGAAAGTACTTTGTAAATCTCAGTGTACAAGAAGAGTGATTTATCATGAAGCCTTACAGCAGAGTAAATTCTGGAAATTCCCACCCTCTGGCCTCTTCACTGTCTCCAGGGAACCAGCTCTGTGCCAGGCATATCTCTTCGGGGCCCAAGCAATAGCCTTGTCAGAGCTGCCCAAAATGTCCTTTGGTTGGTCCCCAGGCCTCGGCCTAAGATGGGGAGGGCCCCCACCCCACCCCCACGCCTAAGGCCCTTGGGCAAGTACCCCACTAGCCTGAACAAACCACTCACCCCTCGGCTGCTGGCATTCTCCTGCAGGAACTTTCGAAACTTGTTGAGGAAAATGTATCTGGAAGCTTCACCCTGGGAGAGAAGCAAAGCTGGACTGGCAGCAAGAAGCAGCCAGGGAAGGGGAATCGATGCTCTCCAGCCTTCCACCCACTTACCCACCAACCACAGAAGCATATGAGGTGTTTTCTCCTACAAAATGGGCCCAACTGCACACCCCACACAAGGCTCAGCTAGGTTGCTCCCAGATGTATGAAGCTGTCCTCTTCCCTCTCTTAGGCTTTGGTCTCCTCATCCTGAGTACTAAAGTCCCTGATATTTTGCTTTATATGCCCCAAGGAACCTTCCAGCACTACTATTCTCCCTCATGCAAGCCCACTTACCCCATTATGATCTTGATTATTCAACAGCAACTTCAGGATCTGAACCTGAAGATCTTCAACCACTGAAAGGGAGAAGCAGACCATCAGTCCAGATGGCCAGAGTCCAGCCCTAGGGAGGGCAGAAAGCACTAGCAGCAAAGGCTACCACCCCTCCTACAGTGAAACAGGAGACACCAGTCCTCCTGGGAGACACAGTCATCCTCAACCATGAGTCAAGCTAGCCCTTCTGGGCACAGATCAGGAAATACTCCCCAACTCCCAGATTCCCTGATGGGAGGGGTGCTTGGGTGGGGACAGGACTATGTAGATGGGGGAAAAGAAGATAATGGAAGAGGTAAAAAGTCCTTCCTCAGCAGAGGTGGTGGCCCCTGGAGCTCCTCTGGCACCTGCCATAAGGAGAGAAAGATGAGGTAGTAGTCCGACCTTCAATTCGTTTCTTCAGTCTCTGGCAACCTCTCTCATATGCCCGCCGTCTCAGCCGCTCCTCAGCACTCTCATCCTTCACCTCCTTAGTCTCCTTGCCCTGAAGTAAGGAATGAGAGGGCCCCCATAAACATGACTGAGTAAGGGCAGATTAAGGAGGTAGCCACAGAACAATATTCCTCCAGTCCAAGGCAGGGAACCCAGAGGATTTCATACACCCACTGTAATGGAGCCCTAAAGGTGCTGTGAGAGGACTGTCTCTTCTTTCTCAAAACATAACCAACGTAGGGACATCAGACTTGCTGGGAACCTCCAACCCAGCAGGGCAGCAGGCTCCTGGTACCTGTGTTGGGCACAGCGTCCACAGAACTAGCTGGGGAAAGCACACATGGAGACCTCATTCAGGTCGAAGCTCTAAAGTTCTACATTCGATTGGTCAGAGAGCTTGGCTCAGCCCCAGCAAGATTCCCATGGGCACGATGGTATCCACTAGGGTATCTGTTCTATAAATATCCCAACCTGAGACACCCTTCTTCTGTGTATATACAGAGAATACGTGACACTTTAGTCTTGATCAGCAAAAATTCTCCTCCTAAAAAGGCAGTCTGGATTTAGTCAAAAATACTATCTGTTTAATGTTCTACACACAACAACAAAAAACTGAGTGTTGGAACTCTTGCTGACAGAGCAGCACACTTCCCTTCTCTCTCTTGGTTAAGGGAATCTCTGAAATTAGGACAGGAGATAGAAGGCTGAAAGTGGTCCTTCACATTGGTCACCCCTGCCCATTCCCCAATTACTGAAGGTAGTGCAACCTAAAGCCATTGCAGTCCTCTTGACAGAGGGATGGGGCAGGACAGGGCTTCTTTTCCCACCTCCTAAAGCAATGGACTCCTCCCTGCACCACCTCTCCCCCATTGTGGTCTGGGTGTTTGGAGCAGGGGGAGGGGAGGAACTGTCACTTTTTAAACTTTCCCACTTGCCAAGTAGGAGGAGATGGAAGAGGTTTAGACCCTAGATTCTATGGCTGGCTCAGAGGGTGGTGGGGGCCAGGATTCTCTCTGAAGCTATTTATGTGACATCATCCCAGAAGATCCCCATTTCACTTTCCTTATCAGAAACCTAGAGAGACAGAAGGCCTTTTTGTCCAGCCAGGAGCACCCCTCACTCTGGCCAGGCGGGAGTGGGAAGGCAGCTGTCTACCTCTTTACTGAAGCGATTGGGCCACCACGTAGTGGGGATGAGTTCCTGAAGGCCAGCCTCCTCCACTCGCAATGGACTCTTGATGTAGAAGAAAACCACAGAACGAAGCACATCAAAGCTGTAGGGAGGATGGCTAAGGGGTTAGGCCAGAGTCTGATGCACCCTGAGTGTGTAGCATACAGCAGCTCCCAGAACTCAGCCCCGGCAGCGCTAGCTCCTCCCATCGCTTCCATCCCACCCACAATTGGTCTGAGTAGGCAGAATATCATGTGAAGACCACCCTAAATTAAAAAAAACAAATTTTCTCTGTTGGCTTGTCACAATGTCTGAACTCTCTCCATTACAGCTTTATTCTTTTGGGTTTTAAGAGGTTATCCAGATTTCAAGTGAATATTCAAATACTTGAGAAGGGTGCCACTTCAAGTCTGAACAGACAATATAGTTTAGTAAGATAATCAGAAACTCTGCAGCCAGGATAACTGGCTGAAAGCAAGGCCTTGTTGCCCAGGAGGGCATCAAAGATAAACTTCCAATTTGTTTACACAGGGGTCTGGGCTCCTATTTCCCAAACAGGACCCTTAACTCTCCTCACCCCCCCAAAGGAGCCTTCCCTCACAGTTGTACAAATTTTCACAGCCATAATATCTCCCTGATCATCTTCATGGTAATCCTAGGAAACTGGAAGGGCAGGTATTAATCAGCCCCATTCCATAAATGAAGAAGCTCAGCCTCAGAAGCAGCGTGAAGGTCATCCTCTGAGGCCTCCATATGGCATCAGGGGCCCCTTGGGTTCCTAGGAGCTATATCCACAGGGGTTTCCAAGACAAGGCAAGTTCTACTAAACTGGAAAGAAAATGACTACCAGGACAGACTGTGTCTGGTCATCACCAGCAGGCAAGCCATCAGCATGAGAACTAGCAACCCAGGGAACAAAGAAAAATACAAAATGGCCCTCAGGCCTATGCTACACCATTCTGCAGCAACACTGTCAGAGCAGGAGAAAAGGGAGCCAGGGGTGCTCAGTCATTTTTCAGACTGTCTAGAAACATTAATTTCACTGTTAGTACTCTACATGTTAGAGACTTGCCCAAATAATAATAAACTCACATTCAAATAATGCTTTTCTAAAGCAATTTTCAGAATGTAAACAGATCTGACTTCAACCTTCATCTCCTGATTTTTTCCCTTCATATCCTGCCACCCTCTCCTGCTCTGCCAATCTACCAAAGCCCATCTCTTCCAGCCTTAAACTCTTCCCAAGGTACCAATGAAACCAGCCATTACAGCTCTCTGAGCAGAGCTTAGGAGAATGGAAAGGAGCAAAGACATTCAGAAGAGTACAACCCAAAGTCAGTACTCCAATATGTTAATGTTCTCTCTACTGCAGTAGCCCTTTGAGCTAATCTACTCTTTAAAAGCAAAACAATCAAAAAGAGAGATGTCATCCTAAGGTTGTTCTGCTTCCTTGGGTTTTTCTTTGGGGCTTGCATTTTCCTGTGCTTTGCTAGAGGGTGATGGAGGCCAGAGAAGAGGCTAAGCAGAAAAGAGAGACCAAAGAGAGACAAGAGACACAGACCAACCAAGTATGGGCCCATTCTTGAGAGCCCCACTGGCCTGGCTGAGATCCAGAGCTTGCCAGGCAGCTGCATTGGATGGGGAGCAGGCCTGACTTCTGGGAATGCTTTATTCTGCACTTTTCTAATGATGTTATCATGTAGCATTGTACATTGTATTTGTGTCTTATCTCTGTATGTGGCTATAAACTCCATGAGGGCAAGGGCCATGTCTCACCTAAACTTCTCCTTTCCCCCAGCACCCATCACAGTCCTCTAGCCACAATGAGGGCTTCATAAATGTTTGCTGAATGAACAAAAGATTGCACATATGTATACTGACATCAGAAAACTCCAACTGAGTCCCTGTCATCAGAGCCACAACAGATGGGGTCCTTGCTATGGTTGACAGGGGAAGGCAGGAGAAAGGGCCTCAATTTCCCAGGCATCTCCTTCTCCTGCCCAAACTAAATACAAGAAAATACAAATACTCAGAAGCAAAACAGGAAAACAAAGCATAAATAACATACTTTCCTCCTCTATGTTTTCACAGTGGGTTCCAGTAAAACAATGCGCACTTGATTGAGAACCATTAAGACTGATTCTGAGAGTCAGTTCACCCATTTTTGAACAGGGATAAAGGGCACAGGTTTGGGAAGTTACCTGCCTGTGGCTGCCCCACCACCATGCTCCATGGCACCTTTAGAGAAATGCCTATCTCATATGGCACTTAGAGCAGTTTAATACTCTGCATTCCTCTGTATTTCTTTTCTCCAGAAATGACTGTGAGACATTTCATGGAACAAAGCGGTTGAGTAGCATGTTATTTTAACTTTGCTTATTTGGCAAGAAAACTCTCACACATGCACATCCCTAAACAACGCTAAATGAGACAGCATGTAACCTAAATGCACAATAGAAAAAAACTCAGAAAGGATATAAAGTATAATTCTTCAAATTCCAAAATGAAACTGGTCGGTCTTCGAATGCCATCTGCTACCACCCCACCCAATACACAGCAAAATGAGAAGCTGGACTAGATGACATCTGGGTCCTTTTTAGCTCTGACATTCTCTGACTTATGTCCTAAGGTCTCTTCTAGTCTTAACTGTGTTATTCCGTGACTCCTCATTCTCTCCTCTTTTAAGGATAGTGCCAGATGCTTGGAAAACAATCAGGAGCACAGCCTAACCTCATGCCTCCTCCTTTCCAGTCAAACACAAGTCTCCAACCCTGCACCTAGAAAAGCAGGCTTCTTCCTGATAGTATGAACCCAGCTTGTGGCTCAGGGACTCTAATGCACGTGGTCCCTACTGCTCTTGCACAGGGAATAGAGTGAGAATGAGTAAAAAACCAAGGATACAGGACATTGTTAAGTAGAAATTTCCTGGACTTCTCATGCTTCAAGATAGCAATGGTAAGACGAAGGTAGTGCATCTAGAAATGAAGAGAGAATTAAATAAAATTAGAGGCAGCTAAGTGGTGCAGCGGATAGAGAACCTGCCCTGTAGTCGGAAAGACCTAAGGCGAAATCTGGCTTCAGACACTTATTGGCTGTGTGACATCTGTAAAATCAGGGTAATAATAGCTTCTACATCCCATGGTTATTGTGAGGATCAAATGATATAATAATTGTAAATGATCGTCATTAAATTGAAAGGGGTCTGGCTAGCAAGGCAAAGAAAAAGGCAGTAGAGGACGGCAAGGAAAGATATTCAGGAGGGACTGATAGCCCAGAATACAGCCCATGCTATAGACATTAATATTCAATGTCATCCATCTCTGCATTTCCACCAGCCTAGCCACAAATCTGGTCCACCCCAAGGAAATATCAGAAAATCCTTCTCATTGGGCCTCAGGGCCTGCTTCTGTGCCCACTCACCTGTAAGCTCAGGTCTGGGATGATGGGGGAGAACCTGTAGGCACGGAGTAGGGACATCATCAGCTGCTTGAGGCAGTCCTGTACCTCATAATCCTGAGGGGAGGCATAGAAGAACTCAAGGGATGATCCAGAGCCTGTCAATCCCTTTCTAGCTCAAACGTTCTATAATTTTGTAACTCACCTCCATGAGGAGCCACATAAGATCCAGGAGCTGCTGCATGAGGGGGTAAGACTCCACTGACCCATCTCTGTCCAGGATGCTCAGGAGAAATTTCATGAGAACATCTTCTACTAGGTATACTTTGCACTACATAGAACAAAAGAGGAGAAATTAATACAAACTGAACACCTAGATTCCAGCAGCACTTATGCTTCAGGAGACTGGCTTTTTGTACTTCTGAGTAATGGGCTTTTATTTGCCTCAGAGTCAGATGTTTATGGAAGTGACTACTATGTGCTCAACCTTGTGTCTGGTGCTCAAGAGGACACAAAGAAATATAAGAAATGATCTCTGACCGCTAGAAATTTAAAAATCTAACTAGAAAAACAACAAAAATATTAAAAGTTATTTTAAAAGTTTTTTTGCCAGCAAATATAATTTAGTCTTTCCATAGCCATTTTCTCTCTCTCCCTCTTTTTTTTTTAAATTATTTATTTAGATAGCCTTTTTTTTGGATTTCAAATTCTCTCTATGGCCCCTCCCCCACCCACTGAGAAGACAAACAATATGGTATCAACCTTACATGTGAAATCATGCAAAACATTTCCATATTAGCCATGTTATACATGCAAAAAAATCCCCAGAAAAATAAAATAAAAAAATTATACTTCAGTTTATAGTCAAGAATTCATCAGTTCTTTTTCTTGAGGAAATTTTTTATCATGAGTCCTTTGGAACTGCATCAGATCATTGTCTTGATAAGAGTAGCTAAGTCTTCCACAACTGATCATCCCTACAGCATTGCCGTTATGTGTACAATATTCTCCTACTTCTGTTCACTCCATCAGTTCATATGGGTCTTACAAGATTTTTCTGAAACCATCTCCCTCATCATTTCTTACAGAACAATAGTATTCCATCACAACCACATAACACAACTTGTTCGCCCATTCCTCAATTGAAGGGCACACCCTCAATTTCCAATTCTTTATCATCACAAAAAAAAGCTGCTGTAGATATTTTTGTACATGTGGTCTTTTCCCTTTGTTCTCTTTGGGATACAGACCTAGTAGTGGTATTTATTGGTTCAAAGGGTATTATGCACAGTTTTATAGCTCTTTGAGTATAGTTCTAAATTGCTCTCCAGAACGGTTGGATCAGTTCACAACTACACCAATAGTGTAACAGTATCCCAATTTTTCCACATTCCCTCCAACATTTGTCATTTTTCTTTTCTGTCATATTAGCCAATCTGATAGGTGTGAGGCAGTACCTCAGAGTTGTTTTAATTTGCATTTCTCTAATCAGTAGTGACTTAGAGAATTTTTTCCTATGACAATAGAGACCTTTGATTTCTTCACCTGAAAACTGCCTGTTCATATCCTTTGACCATGTATCAGTTGGGAAATGGCTTTTATTTTTATAAATTTGACTTAGTTGCCTATACAATTGAGAAATAAAGACATTATCAAAGAAATTTGCTGCAAAAATTTTTTATATTATTTATTGTCTATGGTACCTTTTAGTATAATGTGGTTTCCCTGATTATCTCCTTTAATTAGGCCTATTTTTGCTTTTGCTTTGTCTGAGACTGATTGATATCCCTACCTTTTTAACTCTAGCTGAAACATAACAGATTCTGCTCCAGCCCCTTATTTTAATTGTGGGTCTCTTTCTCTCTCTTGTAAACAAGACAGTTTGCTGGATTTTGGTTTCTAATCCATTCTGCTATCTGCTTCCACTTCATGGTTGAGTTCATCCCATTCACATTTCAAAAGATTCATGATTTCATTGATGCAAACACTACCCCATTGACACAAAGCACGACCCCCCACAATTCAACAGATGGTTTTACAAGTTACTGTAGCCTCCTCTCCCCCCCAAAAAAATATGAAGCCCTTATAGTTTGGTAGGACTCATCAGTTTGGCATAACCTTTGTGAACCTGGAGTCACTTCCATGCCATGATAGGGTATGACTTTGGTAGAGAAAGTGGATGAGACTACTCGGGCAAGGACTGTCATTTCTGGCAAAAGCCAGAGGAATTGACATCTTATCCTGGGGCAATAAGGAATCACTAGAGATTCCTGAGCAAGGCAGTAACATAGTCATGCTTGTGCTTTAGGAAATCATTCTAGCAGATATGCAGAGCACGATGCACAGACCTGATCACAGCCTCATTACCAGTTGTTGGTGACACAAATAACTCTGAGCCCCAGTGAATGAAGCCTGGCCAAGTGGACACAGCACTGACTGGGGCCAGAGGATAGGCCTCTGATGCTTATGACCTGGGTGACTCTGGGGAAGTCACTTACCCTCCTCAGCTGTAAAACAAAAGGGTTGGCCTAGACAACTACTGAAGTCCCTTCTAGCTCTAGATCTATGGTCCTACCATCTATGACCCTATAATCCAACAAAAAAATTGAAGCACTAAGCACACCATTTCTCCTAGGAAAAGGAAGGAAGATAACTTGTCTAATAATTCAAGTCAATGTTTCTTAAACAACACCTCTGACATGCAAGACACCATGCTAGGCCCCAAGGAGGCCAAGACAAAACAGAACAGTCCCAGCCCTCAGGAAGCTTATATTGTATGGGACAAAAATGAGGTAGAAGGAGCTTTCGATACTTCCTAAGAGGAAATGGGAGAGCTTCTCACCTCTTCCCACCCCTTCAGATCCCCAGTCTATCTCAAACTGAGTCTGCATCCTAGGGTCCGCAAGGCCAAGCTCAGGAAGATGGGACCACCAGCAAAGGAGGGAAAGGACTGAAAGCCTGTGGCACTCACCATGAGTGGCGCAAAGTGGTTGAAGATGTGTGCCATGGTGATAAGCACTGTGGGTTCTCCCCGAAGCTGCCACGTCGAACTTTCCCTCTCCACCAGCTTCCCTTCCTGTAAGAAGGGCAAGTCATAAGGTGGGGGCCAAGAGGGTGGCTGCTTAGCCATCATCCTTTTACCCCTTTTTGGTCTAATTCCTTATTTTGAGATAAACCTGGCTCTCTCAAGCTACATGCTTCAGCAAGACCATACCAACCCCGAGTCCAAAGGCTCACCACTGGGTCCAACCCCAGCTGCAGGACATTCTTCAGGTAACCAAGAAGCTTATGAGCCTTGACCAGGTCAGTCGTAGGGGCATCTTGTAGGGGTCGATAACCCTCCATCGGATATGTAGCAGGGAGTTAAGTAGGAAACACCACTCTATACACAAGTTTGAGAGATGAGGACCCCAAACCCTCCTGCTAGCCAAGCCAGGAAATGAATACTAGCAATCAGGAGTCTTGGGTCCAGATGTTCAGCAGATAATCTAAGAGCTTCAAACCTTTTGCAACAATAAGCTCCTCAAGGTTGTGGCTGCAGGCCCCCAGCTTGCTGCTATGGGTTTTTTGTTTTCTTTTCTTTTTGTGGGTGTGTTTTTTAAAGGATATCGCAGTGGCCGGCTGCCAAAGTTGAATGCGACAGACTCTTTGAAAGAGAGGCTGATAGCTGGAAAATAGGCCATTCCAGAGCCCCTGGTGATGTTGTCAAAAGCAGTTCCCAGAGAGACACCATTCCTGGGGTGGAACAATAAAAACAAGCATTTATTAAGTACCTACTGTATTTGAAGCATTAGATTAGTTATTAGGAGAGACACAAAGTTTAACTAAAACATAGTGCCTATCCACAATAATCTGGAGAACAGAGGCAATGGCAGGGAAGAACCAGGGACTAAAATGGACAGCCCCACTGGGCAGACTGTACTCATTTAGAAGAGAGCAGAAAGGGAAAAAGGTGGAAGGCTGAGCAAAGGGAGATAATCACACTAGTACTAGGCTCACTGAAAAGCCTAGGATTACACCTGAGAATCTCAGGCTAAATCATTCATGGGGGAAAAATGGATGTTACATGGATAGCTCTTTGGCTATCAACAGAACATGATGCAATCTCTCTCATGTTGAGCAAACATTTCTTTGAAGCTTATGAGCTACAGAAAGGGAGTGTGGTATGCAGGGAAAGAACACTTGACTTAAGAGTTGTAAGACCTGAGCTCCAGCTCTGGATCTGACATTGAAACTTTCTGAGACTCAGTTTCCTCATTTTACAAATTTACAGTACCTAACTCATGGGACTGTTGTGAAGAGGTCTATAAACCTTAACATGCCATAGACTTATAAGCTATTATTATCAGCAGCTGGCACAGAGCCTTGTCCATGTTAAGTGGCCTAGAAATGCCTGTCTAATGAATGAATAAATGAATAAACAACACAAAAAAGACACGTGTCACGTGCTCAGGGGACATTAGTGGACAGATATCTCTCAGTACATCAAGAGTGCAAGATGTTAGGTACTCATGAGCCAAAAGGTCAGGGCAGCAACAACAACGCCCCCAGACAACTGTGTTATCAAGAGCAGAGGCCAAACTTCCATACGCCCAATCTAGGCTAATTATCCTCTTTCCTCTAGGGTCTAGGGCCATCTTGCTCTGCTCCTTTCAAGTTCCCTCAGGCTTTTCCTAAGAGTAAGGGTAGGGGTACATGGAACCAACTGGCCAACCATTCTGAATTTCAGGCCAAGGAATGATCAGTAAGATAATCCGACTTATGGCTCAACAGTGCCTCCCAATTCCTTGGAATACCTAAGAAGGAGTTCAGAGAGACTCCTATATACCCATTACAGCTGAGTTAAAACCCCACTGACTTTGACCAGGCTGTGATCAATCAGAGGTCTTACAAGCAAAATCCAGTGGTCCTATGTCCCAAAGGAAAATGAAAGTCTACAGATTTTCAGGCCTAGGGGGCCTTGTCCCATCTCTATGGGAAGGCCCAAACATAGGATCATAAACACCACCAAGACTATTAAAATAATAAAAATCATTAAAGCCTCACAGTCAGAAGGAACCTCCAAACCACTAGAAGCATAGATCAACAGTCTGTCGATGGCAGGGAAGCCCTGTATCTCTCCCACCTCTATTCAGGCAGGAATGTCAGCTTTAGGTAGAGAAAAGCAAGGTCTATGAGCCAAAAGTTTAAGGTGCAGAAATACTTACAGACAAAAGGCAATGGTTCCCTCATCCAGGTCAATGAGACAGCTCACAATGTCTCCAGCTGCCCATGACTGTCCAGAGTAGGAAAAGGTCGTTGGTTAGAAAGACACATTTCAGAGGTTCACAAAGATATATCCTATCTGAAACTGTTTTTCCCAATCCTATATTGAAGCACTTCCATAACAGGGAAGAATTCTGATACTCTCTAGGCCTATGTTCAGGATAAGCATTATCAATAAACAATTCCTGGGTCCAAAGAAAGCCTGACACAGAGCCAAGGAACTGGAGGAACTCCCACCATCTGTAAATAAGACCTACTTCCTTCCCTATAATCAATTCTCTACTGTCTGGAGCCCATGAGCAGCAGTGCACCAACTGCCCCAACTCCTCTCCTATGGGATATATTGAAAGCAAAGGTTTTAGGACAGGACAGATGGGAAGTCATGGGGAGGCAAGGAGGAGGAAGGATACAGTAGAACGAGTGAGTGGCTAGTTCATAAACACTAGATAGAGGTCAGAGGAAGTACATGGCCCCAGCTGGGGAGACAGGGTGCAGAGTGGGAACTAAAGCCATTTGTTTGGGAGCAGAAGCCAAGGTAGAATACTTCTCCTCCACAAAGGACTTATGGACCCATAATCTGACTACAGTACCCACATCTCCCAGGAGGATACTCACTTTGCCATAATTAGTTGTGGTCACATTCCACTTACGCACTCTATTACCATCATAAGCATAAGAGTCAGGTGTGTCTCCAACTCCCTCCTGCATAGGAAAAAACAATGAAGACATAAGAGTTCCTTCCCCCACTCTGAACACAACAAACATTTCTTAAGTGCTTTCTGTGTGCAGGGCACTATCCTGGATATTGGGGGAGCTACGGTTTATATAAGACACAAGAGATCTGCTTTCCAAGAGAGCATTAGATTAGAAATGGGAATAAAACATCAACATGGCTCTACTACACAATATTACAGGATAAGTGCATTAGGACTCTCTGAGCGAGGGAAATACATAGCACCAAGATGCAGCAGTCCCAGGATCTGCAGCCATCAGCTCTGCAGCTCAAGGACATAGAAGCTGACACACTAGGGATTCAGCAGCTCCAAGAAAGCAGGCCTATGACACAGCTGGGCAGGACTGACCGGCTCCAGCCACACATGTTCACAATGAAGTAATTATTGACTCTTCCCTCTCCCTTAAGCCCCAAATGCAATCAGCTGCCAACTCATGTGGATTCTCAACATCATCTCTCCCCTTCATCCCCTTCTCTATACTTACATGGCTGCCGCTGCCCTCCTTGGCACCCTCATTACCTCTTGCCCATACTGCCCAGCACCTTATTTATATTGTTTCCAAGTTTCTTCCCTCTCCTGCCTATCCTCCACACAGCTTCCAAACTTAAGCACTCAAAGCACAAGTCACGCCATCTTACTGATCTTCTCAAGAGGCTTTGGGGATTTCCTATTGCCTCTAGGATAAACACAAACTCCTCCCCTTCAAAATCTGACTCCCACCTGTCTTGCCATAATTATTTCCTCACAACTCCCCTGAGGAAGCTAGGTGTAGGAAGGTAGAGTGCTGGGCTCAGAGTCTGGAAGACCTGAGTTTAAATCTGACCTCAGATATTTCCTGGCTATGTGACTCTGGCCAAGGCACTTTGCCTTCATTTCCTCAACTGCAAAATAGGGATAATAACAGCACCTACTTTGCAAGGCTGTTGTGAGGATCAAATGAGAAAATATTTGTAAAGTGCACAGTGCCTGGTGCATAGTAGGTGCTATACCAATATTTATTTCCTCTCCCCACCCCCACCCCCACCCCACTGTGCCCTTCACACACTCTCTGGGGTAGCCAAGCCCACAAACAACAGTCCATCTCCTGCCTCGAGTTCTCTACCCTTCTTGTCTCTCCCTTTTAGAAAATGCACCTCCTCACTAAGTCCTTTCCAGTTCTCTCCGTTGTTAATGCTCTTTACCAACACCCCCAAAAATTACTTTGTGTTTCCTTTGTATAGCTTTTATATTTACTTATGAATTATATCCCCCAAGCAGAATGTAAGTGTCCTCATCTGTAAGGCCAGTCACACAACCACACCAGAACTCCATATCCTCATCTGTAAGAGGAGGGATGGGACTGGATGAACTCTAAGGTCTCTTCCAGATCTAAATCTCTAAGGGGAGGCAGAATGGAGTAATGAACTTGGAGTGCTGAATGTAGAGATACAGGGCCTGAATTCGAATCCTGCCTCTGCTATTTCCTGCCTAGGTGACCTTGGGGAAGTCACTTAACCTTTTAACCTTCCCTCATCTATAAAATGAGGGAGTGAACTAGATAACCTTTTAAATTCCTTCCCACTCTAAACTGATGTTCCTATGAATGTCTGAATTAGTCTGACATACATCCTAGATTGTGGAAGAGGACATTTCAAAGGCTTCAGAAAAAGGATGGGTAAAATCCTGTGAATTAAGATCTTATAGAGAAAGCCTGCCCAGGCAGAATGGGAAGCTCTCAAAACTGAAAATCTGAAGACACAAAGAGAAATAATTCCTACAGAGACCAATGTAGATGCACAAGGAACTCGCCAATCACCTCATGTTTGTTAAAGACAGGAGCAAAAGGTTTGGAAGAGTATTTAACACAGAAGGAATACAAAGACGTAGCATGGTCCTGTAAAAACAGTCAGGAGCCTTAAAGCTCATCATGAACTGAGTCTAATCAGGAAAGCTCACAGACAATAAAAAGGGGGCATTTCTTAGTTATAATTAGGAAAAAAAGAGAGTACTAAAGAACTTTTGTTCAGGGTTGGGGACAAGATGATACTGCACAACATGAAGAAGGCAGAATTAATAACTTTTATTCTCCAATTCTTCACTCTACCATAGAGAATAATCCTGGCATTGGAAATGGCCAAACAAAAATGGCTAACAGAGATAAAGCTCAGGATAAGCAGGGAGACAGTAATAGAGCATCTGTGGTTGCCCTGGATTAGTTTGAGTCACTAGGCCCAGAAGAACAATATCCCAAGGCACTGGGGAAAAAAAAAAACAAAAAAAAACAGTAAGATGTGAATGTTAAGCCAGTATCAGTGATCTCTGAAAGATCAAGGAGAATGGGAGAAGTGCTACAGAACTTTAAAAGAGCAAAGGTTGACACAATTTTTTTTTAAAGGGAAGGGAGCTAAAGAGTACAAATTAAAGGTCACAGAGCTTTTATTTGATTCCTGGCAAAATTCTAAGAGGTGGTTGGTGAATACCATAAAAGCAATAATCATTAAAATCATTTCGTACTGGTTAAAAGATGTGAAAGCTGATCAATGGATTAGATTAGGTAAACAAGACCCCAAAGCAACTGAACATAATAGTCCAGTAGTGTTTAATAAATCCAAGAAAATTAATTATTAGGGATAAGGACTCCCTGATTCAATTATAACTGCAAGAAAAACTGAAAAGGCACCTGGCAGAAATAAGGTTTATACAAACATCTTACACCACATATCACAGTAACCGCCAAATGGATTCAAGAACTAAATATAAATGGTCGTTTGTTTTTTTTTTAATTAGAGAAGGAAAGAAAATACCTTTCACAACTATGACTATGGCAAGAAATCTTAATTAAACAAGAGCAAGAGTTGATCACAGAAGACAAAATGGACAATTTCAATGACATTAAATTGATTAAGTTTTGCACAAGCAAAATTAATATTGTTAGAATTACCCAAAGCCAAAGGGAAAAGACCCACATGTCCAAAGATGTTTATAGTAGCACATTTTGGTGCAGCAAAGAACTGGAAAGAAAACAGGTATCCATCACTCAGGAATTGGCTGAATAAATTGTGGTATACTGACATAAAAGATATTACTAAACTCTAAGAAATGAGAAAATGGACAGATTTAGAGAAGTTTGGTAAGACTTGAATGAACTGGTCAGAATGAAGTGAGGAGAAATAGGAGAACAATTTATACAACTATCACTCTATACCACCCCCCCCACAAAAAAACCCAGCTATCACTCTATAAAGGAAATAACTCTGAAAGACTTCAGAACTCTGATCCATAAAGTAACCTTTTATGATACGAAAAGACTGATGATGAAACATGCTTTCTGGGTGATGGACTAGAAGGGAAGAATGAGATATATTTTCAGACATGGTCTGAATACACATATGATGTGTATTGCTTATCTATACTTATTTTTTATAAGGGAGAGTTGTGGGGATGAGGATGAATTAGTAGGTAGTGATAGAGATGTGGGGAAAAGAGAATAAGGCATTAAAAATACCCAGTAGAAGACAAAAAGTCACATAAACAGGGTAATATTGTTACCATCTTGCTAAATTGAATATACTTTTTTTAAAACTGCACATAGCAAAAGTTTACAATTTTATATACAATCCTCTTTTGTGTTCTTTGTGTATTACAATGTTTGTCATTCATTATAAAGTTCATAATAAAGAAGCAAATTTAAAAAAAAAATTTTAAAAGCTTAAAGGAAGCAGGGGTCATAAAGTGCTAGCACAGCTTCATCTGAGCAACTGAACAGTTACTCGATGTTCAATAAATCCCAGAACATAAATTCCTAGAGAATGGACTTGTTTGATAGGAACTGCTGAGAAAACTAGGAAGCAGTTTGGCAGAAAATAAGTTAAGAATAGAATCTTGTATCATAAACACAATAAATAACAATTAGGTATACAGTATAAATATAAGAGGTTACATTTTTTTTTTAAGGAGAATGGAAGGAGATGCCTTTTTAATAGATGTTTAGGGGGAGAATTATTCTTTCAAAAATTTGTTATTGATGTTTTTTGTTTTTAATACCACAGTCATTTCCCAATATATCCCTACCATTAAACCCTCCCTTATAACAAAGAAAAGGAGTTAGGCAAAACCAACTAACATGCAACCCTGGCTGACAACTTAAGGAACATTTCATTCCTGTAGCCCTGCCTCTCTACCAAAAGAAATAAGGTTTGTTTCCACATCTATTCTCCAGGGATGAAACTGGTCATTACAATTAAACAATCTGGATGCCTTTCAGTGTTTTGTTTTGTTTTTTGTCTGGGAGGATTTTTTTTTCCTAAAAGGAGCCTCAAAAAATGGTGGCAATTACAAAAAATTCTGAGTACATAAAATTTTTAAAGCTTTTGTACAATTTTGTACAAACAAAATCAATGTAGCTAAAATAAATGTTTTTTTCATTAAATATCTCTGATAAAAATCTAATATCCAAGCTAGATAGAGAATTAATTAGAAAAAAATAAGACCAAGAGTCACTTCTCAATAGATAAGGGTTCAAAGGATACAGTTTTCAAAACAAAAACTGCCAACTATTAAAAACCAAATCACTAATAAGAAGAGAAAGGCAAATCAGAACAAGTCTGAGGCTTCACCTCACATCCATGCAAGTGGCAATAATAACAGTTGTTGGGTTGTGGGAAGACAAGCACACTAATACACTGTTAGTGGAACTGCAAATTGATCCAATTATTCTGGAAAACAATTTGGAATTATGCAAGAAAAGCCAATAAACAGTTTGCATTCTTTGTCCCAGCAATTCCACTGCCAGAAATATACCCCAAGGAAGTCAAAGACAAAAAGAGATGCCTCATAGGTACAAAGAAATTCATAACAGCACTTTTTATGATAGCAAAAAACTAGAAACAAAGTGGGTGCCCACTGATAGGAAGCTAAATAATAGTAGCACATAAATTATAATGGATTATTGTAGCCTAAGAAACAATAAATATGAGGAATTCAGAGAAACACAGAAATACACGTGAAATTAGCAGAACCAAGAGTACCACAGACACCATGACTAACATACTGTAAAGAAGGCAACATTAAAAGGCAGATGCATTCAGACTAAAGGCAATGACTAGTCTTGGTCCCAGAGAGTAGATGATAAAATACTCCCCTCCTCTTGGAAGAGTGATAGGAACAGTGTTGCATATAATATCAGAAGCAGTTTTTTTTAGTTATTTTCTACTGTTAAAAGGAATTGTAGTATAATAAACAGAAGTCATCAAAAAAGAGGATTTTTTGGAAGTCATATCTGACTAAACTCATTTCCTCTGATGACAAGATTACTAGACTGACAGATGAAAAGAATGCTGCAAATACCTAGACTTAAGCAAAGCATTTGACAAAACCTCTCATACCATTCTCTTCTTGGCTACCATAGATGGGTACTAGACAACAGAAGTCATATTGGTTAAGAGGCCAAACCAAACTATAATTATGACTGAGTCAATATCAATATGGAAAGAGGCTTATAGAAGAATTCTCCAGGAATATATGCTTGGCCTCATGCTATTGAAACCTTTTTATCGATGACTTAGATAGAGGTATACTTTTCAGATTTAGAGATGACATAAAGCTAGAAGGCATAACTAACAGGTTATGTGAAAGAATCAGTATCCCAAGACTCAATACACTAGAGGCACAAAATATAAAAGGAACAAATGTGAAAACAGACTTCACAAGTACAAGACAGAGAGGAATGGTTGAATTGTAGTTTGTGTGCAAAAAAATCTAAGTTTGATCTGAGTTAGCATTGTGATATATATGGCAGTCAAAAAAGCTAAATCTTGCATTTCATTAGGAGAAATGAAGAAATGACAGCCTCATTGTATTCTATCCTGGTCAGACACCATCTGGAGTAACAAGTCCCATCCAGGATGCCAATTCGCAAAAGGACATTGATAAACTGGAAAGCATTCAGAAGAGGATAACCAGGATGGTAAAGGGCATTGAGTCCATACCATAGAATGATGGAGTGAAAGAACTGGAGATGCTTAGCCTGCAGCAGAGAAGACTCAAGGGGAACATGGTACCTACATTCAAATATCAAAAGATTTTTCATATAAAAGAAGGATTGAACTCACTTAGTTTGGCCCCAGAAGACAGAATCAGAAACAACTGGTAATAGTTACAAAGAGGCAAACTGAAGCTTGACACTAGGGAAAACTTCCTATTAGAGCTAAGACTGAATGGAAGATAAAGTGGGAAATGGAGGTAGGTATGTGGTTCTCCCTCACTGAAAGGCTCCAAGGAAAGGCTGGATGGCCACTGATTAAGTATGTTGTGGCAAAGATAGTTTTTTCAAGTACAGGTTAGACCAGGTGGGTATTGAGGTCTCTCTTTCTTTGAACTCTAAAACTCTATGATTTCAGGACCCTTTGAGGAAGCCACTCCACCTTGGAACAGCTCTAATTGTTAGTTCTTCCTTCTTGTCAAATTAGTTCTTCCTTCTTGTCAAATATACATTTGCATCTTTGCAACTTTGCCCATAAGGGACAAGGCCAATCTTTTAGGCACTATCTTGCATGGTCAAAGTCCTTCAGATACTTGAAGACAGAAATCCCAATGCCCGGGATGCCCCCACTTCCCTTCTTTGTTGAATTCCTACCCATGCTTACAGCCTAAATCAAAAGCTACCTTCCTTGTGGTAATGAAATTTCCCTCGGGCCCATGGCACTTTGTTTTGTACCTCTAGTATTCAGGAACTTAACTAAAATTTAAGTGGATGTATGATCTTTTCAGTGTACTCATTCCCTCCAATGGGAGAACTTCCGATACATCAATGCACTCTCCTCCTCTGGGATTCTGGCCTGGATCCTGTAAGTCCTCTATAGAGAATCTAACCAAGTACTAGGAGCCTTTCTCTAGGTCGTTTTACATTCTGTGAGTACCAGTATAGCACTTGGGCCATCCTTCTATCATCCCCCATATCTAATATAATGCCCCAAACCTAGTAGGTGCTTAATAACTGCTCTTGATGGAGTGAGTCCTTGCTTTCAATATATGCCCAGTTTTCTTTTTCCTGAATATCTTTTATGCCACTTCTTACATGATTCATCACTTGTAATATGCTATAGCCCAATTAAACCTATCATTTCTTTCCTCTGCCCTTTGCATCATTTGTAATTTTGATTATCCTCAAAGTATGGAGTTTCATAATTTATAGGCATATAGCATCACCAGAAAAATAACGTTGTTAAAACAATGGGTTTTTGTGTCAAGCAACAGCCTGAGGTCACTGAATACACTACACAATTTCCCAAATGGAATTCAACCCACCAAGTTTCTTCTATTCAGCTCTTGGCCCAGTTCAATGTCCATCTGTAATGACGGTCAAAAACATACGTACCAATATACTAATTCATTGGACTGTTTGTCCAGCTGAATGCACAATCTGTGCAATAGATATTCCTTATCTAGTTTTTTCTGTGTGGACTGGTAAGCTAATCTATTTTAAGTCATCACAGATTTCATTGAGGAGGTCCTGTAGTATTTGAGGGCTTGATGCACTTAACACAATATTGATGAGATTAGAAGCCTCCTCATTAGCTTTAAGAAATCCTCCTTTCATCTGGACTCTGTGCAGATATCTTCCATGATGGAATCAAATACCTTTGGCAAGCATACATGTTCCCACTTGTTTCACTTGTCATTAGTGGTTAGAATACAGTTCAACCATGTTCTCTCTGTGATTGCATCTACCAACAAACTTTCTATGATGGGAACATATGCATGAAAATTATCATGTTGGAGGAGACAACCTTTATGGCAACATTTTGCTCCATTAAATCAAGTGCTTTTTTTATAATGAGCAAAGTGGAACGCCTACTAGTCAAATGTGTAACTGTGAAAATATGGTGCCACTTTCACCAGTGATGTCATCAAGATTTTAGAGCTATGAGAGCATAGGCGTATGGGCTGATAGTTATTTATATCCCCCTGATCACTTCTTTTTTTGGTAATAATACTGTCTGTGATTTCCTCCCCCCAATTATCTGGCATCTTCCCTTCTTTCAAATATCTTGAAAAACCAATCCTTTAATGCTTTCAAAACTATTAACTCTAATAGTTTTCTTCTCTCTTCTATATTTGGTTTGCTCCAGGGGCTATTCTCAACTTTATTTTCTTTGTTCTTAGTTTGATACAGTTTGTTTTGATACAGAAGATATCATCCTAAAAACCTCCCCTCAAAGTATATCCCCCAAAATAGCTAAGCTGTGACTGATAATTTCGTAGTTGACTGTCATAGAAAGGTATAAGCTTTAATGTTAATAATTTGGTATCAACATCATCCATTATATTTGACCTGTGTTCAGTGTTTTCATCTGCATTGTTGTAGTCACTGAACATCCTGTTCTTTACTCTCAATTTCATTTTTAAGTGATATTTCCACTTCCTCATAGCATATCAGAAACTGAGGTGTTGAGTCCAAAGATGATGGACTTAGATGACAAAAAGAAGTCACTACAGAAACATTGGCAGATTTGGTGTGTTTTCTGGATGATTTATTGTTCTCTCAGTTTCATCTATAAATGCTGTTGGGATGATCTGGCTTTTCACCGACTCATTTTTTCCTTCTACTGCACCTTCCTATTTTATCAAGTGGCATTCACAAGCATTCTCCTCTATAACATTCTATAAATGTTTACATTCTAAACTAGGTTGTTCACAGCTGCCACATCCCTCCTCTTAGTCAGAAAATCAAGTGTCTGCTGGCGGAAGGGGTTTAGGGGTTTAAGGCCTCCTCACTGTACTCACTATAGGCAAAAGCAATTGTCATTATCAATATCTTTTCCTTTACCTAGTTTTAATTTTTGAGTGTTTACAGCTGGCTGAAGAGGAGTGACATGGGATGGTAGAAAGAGAGCTGGACTTGGAGTCAGAAGAAAATCCTGTTTCTGACCCTTTCCAGCTCTTTGTGACCATGAACAAGCACTTAACTCTCTGATCCTGTTTTCTCTTCTGTAAAATAAGGACAATAATACCTAAAGCATCTTCCTCATGGGGTGACATGGAAATAAAATAATGTATAGAATGTATAGAATTTGGGCAAATTCTAAAGCACTAAATCGATGGTTTGGTTTGGTTTTTTTTTTAAATAGGTAGGAAGAGAACTGTTACAATTGCCAACAATTTCTTCTGGTTTGGTGTAAATTCTAATGTTTGCTCTAACTAATTAACAAACTAATCGCACACAGCTGACTCAGAAATGCCTTTCATACTAATAACTAGCTATTTCCTATCTATTAAGATAACTCATTTTTGGTACTGTGGGTTAGTGCTTGCCACGTTCAACACCCTCCAACTCTTATCTGGAAGAACGTCATAACTACAATAATGATAATAATACTGGGTAGCGTTTATATAGCACTTACTATACGCACTATCCTTATCTTATTCGATCCTCACAATAACCCTGGGAGGCAGGGGCTATTACTATCTCCATTCTACAGATAAATATGCACAATATAGATGCAGAAGGTCTCTGGCTTTTTTGTTTCTTAATCATATATTCATTCTGGAACCATATATTCCAATGATTTTTTCAACATTCTCCCCTCCACCCACCTTCATGATGAAGTCTCTAAGTGTCAATGTACACATTGGCTTCTTTTTGGAAAACATTTTTGACTTTTTCCTAGCTTATATTCATAGCGGTCTCTTTGCTAATGTCCATCAAGGGCAGCACTGAAAGGTAAGATGCAAGTGTCTCAATGATGCACCTCTGGGTGCACAATGAACTCAACGCTGCCAACTCCTCTGTCTCTCCTAGGAGAACCTGCAAGCCACCCTTCCATTTAGCTGCGACCTTCTTGTGTCGTCTGGTTTTGTGTACAGTAAGAAATTCAATACTGATGTGGTCCAGTTCCTCCAGTGATACACTGACTCGCTGGCCACTGGACAAGGATCTCCTCCTCAGGGTACCAAGAATTAAGATTTAATGTTCGTAGACTGTCTAAAAACTGACTTTGAGAACTCTGTGCAGAAGAGGGCTTCACAAAACCATGGAACATTTTGTATTTTTTTGTTTGTTTTGTGGGCTGCCATGGCCAAAGAATTCATCACCCAATAGTCAATCTACTGGTGAGGGCCCTCTCTGTATTAGCTAGGCTGGTTCTCCTACAGCAGACAGAGTCTCTGCTACTGTGACTATACTTTTTCCAGATTAGTAGAACCTGCCAGAGCTCCATTGCCAAAACCTTTGAGAATCCTTTGGAGTCAACTCCAAAGTAAGAGGAGGCATCAGAAGAGGACTTTTTTCTTATTTATCATATATTATGGCTATTTATGAGGCAGCTAGGTGGTGCAGTGGATATAGTGCTTGGCCTGGAGTCAGGAAGACTTTCTTCCTAAGTTCAAATCTCCTCACAGACACTTACTAGCAGTGGGACCCTGGCCAAGTAACTTAACCCTGTTTGCCTCAGTTTCCTCATCTGTAAAATGAGCTGGAGAAGGAAATGGCAAACCACTTCACTATCTCTGCCAAGAAAACCCCAAATGGGGTCACCAAGAATTGAACATGACTGAAATGACTAAAAAATAGTTATTTATGTATGTACCATACCCTGGAAATTCCATGAGAAGAGGGAATAGGTTTTATCTCCACTAAGTTTTCTATCTCCCATGGAAACCGACACAGATTTGCCCCCATTACACACTTAATAGATGCTTATTATATCATATTATATTGTCTGGGACTATATTCTCACAGACTGCTCCAACCCTGGCAAGAGAGAGGGCAGAGTGAGGAAGGATAAAGACACTTTGTTCTGTGAGGGGAATGTAGGGGGCTTATTGCTGTAACGTCAACTTGGCTTTTCTCAGACAGAAAGGCCTTACTCCTGGGAGCACTCCCAAAGCAAGAGGAGTTTCCTGAACTATGGAATCTATACACAAGCCTCTATTTTCT
This sequence comes from Trichosurus vulpecula, assembly GCF_011100635.1. Lineage (NCBI taxonomy): Eukaryota > Metazoa > Chordata > Mammalia > Diprotodontia > Phalangeridae > Trichosurus > Trichosurus vulpecula. The sequence goes on along the minus strand of NC_050581.1, from coordinate 118,980,564 downwards.
GATAAGCTCTAGTGAGGTACTATAGGACAGGGTGAAAGGCTGAGTACAAGCACTCCAGGCTAACATACCTCCTGGTTGAATCGGCAATTAAGGGTGCACCAGCCGATTTGCATGAGCCCCTGGGAGGAGATGAGCACCTCATAGATCCATTTCCCTAGAAAGAAGTCAGACACAAGTTGATTCACTAATGAATTCACTAATAATCATGTTACTCATGGTAAACACCACACTAAAAGAAAGACTTTCATTTTTTCTTGGCAGGCCTCACTCCACAGGGGCCGCAGGATGCTTCCAGGTCCTGCCTCCTTCCCACTGAGATCTGCTTAGTCTAGCATTCAGTAACCCACACTAGCACATAGCACCTAAAACCTTAAAGGTCCCAGAAAAATTAGCATGCAGGACGAGACAATCTTTACCTTTCTCTGAAGGAGACTCCATGAAAGTTCCCTGCCCCTATCACATTCTCCCCAACCAGCTGAAGGTACTTACCTTTATAAACACAGGTGGTGGCCCGAATAGAGCCAAAGTTACTGTGTCCAATAACCTAAACCAAAGAAGAAAAGGGATTTGGGTGCTCAGGATAAACCCTTAGCTATGCTCCTTTTTGCAATAAAAAATAATTGTTCCCCTTTGGAACTTTTAAATAAGAGAAACAAAAAGTCTCTCCTGGATAAGGGAAAGAATACTAAAATATCATCTCAATGAGATTTGGTCAAAGTCCTCATGTTATTCCTTCCCCTAATAATTACGCTCAAGAATAGCAGAGAGACACAGCCAGGCCCCTCAAGGTTAAGGAGGATTAGCATTACTGTGTAACTTGTCTTTGATTCACCACCAAACCTGGAAAGCTTAACTCAGTTCCTCATGCACAAACCATCAGGTTACATGCACTTTGACCAGATGAATCAGAGACTCAAGCTATGAGTATCAAAATCTAAGCAGCAAGTTTCAGCATGGCACAAATTAGAACAGCCATCATCTGAGGATTTCCCCAACTGTGAGGCCCCACCACCCTAATGTTGACAGAGGTTATCTGCTCTCCACTTCTTAGTCCCCACCAAACTCACACCAAGAAGATCATCATCCACCAGGAGTAGCCCCTCAAAGCCACTTGTGTGATCCAGGACCACAGTAGATGGCCCAAGCCGCCCTTCTACAGTCTGTTCTGAAATAGAGAAGAGATGGGACAGTCAGCTGAAATCATCTGGAGCAAAACCAAAGACCCAAACAAGCAGAAGGCTGAGCTGTGCTACCAGTGAGAAGGCTCTCTCTTGTGGTCAGTCACAAACCACCTCACTTGATGGGTTAAAATCAGACTGAAATTCTTAGGACAAGTTTCAAAGCCTCAGCTTTTCACAAGGAAGTCACTATATGATGGGGTCACCTATTTAGATTACAGCAATATTCTCAGCCTGGGCTTGCTCCCTAAATCTAAGGATAGTCAAAGCTTCTATAAGAACTTCCTCTGTTTAAAAGACCCCTCTGAGAAGCCCAAAGCAAGTCCTGAGGTCTGCTAAATAAGAAAGAAGCTAGAAGAGGATGAGAGAGATCCAGGCCTGTTTTGAAGGGCCTTTGTAGGGAACGGGAAAGTTTCAAAAGGCAAGCACTAGCCATTTCATAAATGCACAATCCTCCTGGGGTCCCATTCTAGGAGAACAGGGTAGCCACATGAGCATTTTGCTCACAAGAGATCCCAGTGCCCCAGTTTTGCTCCATTCTAAAATTCCTCATTTACCCTTCTGCCTATGAACCTAGTGCAAAAAACTGGTTTTCAGTCATCGTCACCAAGAGAGGATGGGTTCCTGCCACCTTAGGAATCTCTACCTTCACTCTCTTCAGCCTCATCCTCCTCCTTCAGCAGCTGGTCCAGATGTTCCTGAAGGTTCTGAAAAGTCAGAGGTTTTCTGGGAAAAGAGGGTAAGAGGGAGACTTACTTCATTTATTCCAGGCGATAGAGGTTTATTGAGCTGCAAGGGTTTAGGCATCAGAGCCATATTTCCCTAACCCTGAAGAAGCCACAAAATACCAATGACAGTCAAGTAAACCATTGTTATCCCCCTCTAATGAAGCCGCATGTCCTGGTGCTGCAGGATGTGGCCCTGGGGAGCTGGCACTGTAAGTGGATGGATTAAGACAGATAGCAGTAAGTCCCAGAGAGATACAAACAGAATCTCAAAATATCAGAGTTAAAAGAGATCTCAAAGGTCACACAATCCAACTCATACATTTAAGTTTGATGGATGAAAAAATTCCTGACAATTAGAGTTGTTCAACAGTGGAGTAAGACTCCTTGGGAGGTAGCAAGTTCCCCCTTCCAGGAGATCTCTAAAAAAAATAAAGCGAAAGAGCTGATGTCTACTTGTCAAGGATGTTGTGGGAGAGATTCTTGCTTAGATACAGGCTGGACTAGATGTAGCTTCTGTGGGATCTACTCACTCTGAGACACTGGGATCTCCAAAGAGGAATCCCCAACAAGTGGTCAACTAGCCTTTGCTTGAAGACAACTAGTGATGGACAGTGAACCTGCCACCTCCTAAAGCTCAACATTTCTCCACTGAACCACCTGGATCATCTAAGCCAATCTCCCTAGTACTTTCCCCTCTTAGTCTTATCCTCTGTGGCTAAGAAAGTACCAATGCTAAGAACACTAGCTTGAGAAGCTCCAAGGCCAATGTCAACATAAAAACTAAGCTGAATTAGACTAGTGGGTAGATTTAATCTACCCCACACTAACAAATGTCTGGACTTGCAAAAGACTAATTAAGAAGAACAGGAGGCTAGATGCTTACTAGGTCACTCAGTCCTATATCTAATGTCAGAAAATCCTTTTTACATATATAAGCTACATTTCTCCTGATTGTAAGTTAAGCCCCATTTCTTTGTTTCTGAGAAACACTGATCTGATCTATAACACAAGTGTAAATGTCATACCATTCCTTAATTTTGGATAGATGTGTAGAAGATGGTAGAGGAACTATAAACATCTCTCCCTACCACTTGTCCCACTCTTCTTTGACTCAATCCCAGAAGAAATAAAAGAGAGAAATATAACTGGGGTGATTTTTAAAAATGTCCCCCTCACCCTCAGCTACCATGCACCATCCTAACCGCATGTGTGAATCCCCAAATATTAAAGGCAGGCATGCACAATGTCACCAACAGTCCCTCATCCCAGGACAAAGGTAACCTCTGCTTTCCCTCCTGTCCACTATAACCTTAACTCATTTCCCAATAGTAAAAAGGTCTTGGTGTTATTCTTAGCTTCCCTGGCTGCTCTGACATGAGCTCAGCATCTAAGAATAGAGGAAGGAATGTAACCTTAGCAGGGCTTAGGCAATGTATTCTTGGGCATCCTTCCCCCAAACAATTCTCCACAGGGCCCCAGGGCCCAACCACCAGTAGCAAAAGGTACCAGTCACTCAGACTTACTGCCAGCCCAGCAATGACAGATACTTGTCTGCAGTTTTTCTCTTACTCCAACTATCTATCCTGGCCTCACCAAATGAAAACCTGCCTGCAGCACACTCTCAGGAGGTCCTTTCCTACCACACAGTTCTCATCCAATTATCCTTTTATTGCTAATGCAAAAGGAGGGTTGTGAGAGGGTTCTCTCCTTCTCTATATCATTCCCACAACAAGGCAGCAGAGAGGCCTCGGACTCGGCAGTTTAGAACTTCCTCCTGTATCTTACTTCGATTACCCAGGAAGTAAGTAAGCCGCAGGAGGAAGTTGGGTGTGATGTCTCCATAATTTCCCTGGTGCCATGGCTCTCAGGCTCCTGAGCTATCAGGACCCATCCAAATGCTGGCAGGGGGGCGCAGTAGTGATTACTAGCTAGGACTGCCACTCACCTACCCACTTGTGAGGTGTAAACCCAATGGGGGCAGCTATGTGGCACAGTGAATAGAGGACCAGCCCTGGAGTCAGAAGGACCTGAGTTCAAATCTCACCTCAGACACTTGACACACTTACTAGTTATGTGACCTTGGGCAAGTCACAACCCTTCTCCCCTCAAAAAAAAAAAAAAACCCAAAATAAATAAACCCAATACTGAAAGGTCTAGGCAATTCATGCATAAGAAATTCACTTTCCAAAACAATTCCTCCAGCTAAAAATAATCTCTCCTTCCTCAAACTTAACTAGAGTACTCTAGCTGTATCCTTTGTCCCTATAACCTTCTCTCTTGCATCATATTTACCTGTGAACATGTACCTTGTCCACCTTAACCCCCAAGAGATCTTGGATCTCCAGCACTAAATGCACAGCAGACACTTAAAAATGGCTACTGAATTGAAAAAGATTCTTCACTTTCCCAAAAAATTCACCACAGGACGTCTTTAAATAGCAGCATGCCACAGGAGAAATAGGATTGGATTTCAAGTCAGGGGAATCGGGATGGAGGCCTGGCTCCGGCAATATTCCATCCCTTTCAGCTCGAGCAGATTATTATTTCCTTCTCTGAGCCTCAGCTTCCACAGCTGTAAAATGGGAATAACACCACCTCTAAAGTATCCGCCTCAATGAAGAAAATGAAACTCGGGTACAGTAAGTACTTTATAAAGCATAAGTCATTTTACAAATGTAAGGTAATGATAATGATAATAGCAGCTTATCAGTGAATACCGACCAAGACGGCCATCCACTCACATGAGGCTCGACCCTGCTGGAGGACAAGAGGCCCCCTGGGGTCCTGGCTGGTAGTCTGACCACACCAGAAGCCTCAGGTGCTATGCTATCTCTAGGGCTCAGCTTCTTGGAAAAACCTGCCCTGACACTCCCAGCCTAGAAGGATCTTTCTGCTGAGCTCCTAACACACTTGCTGGCTATCCCATTCACTGAACGCTTACTTGGACTGCACTGTCCTGAATTATTTGTCTTTTCACAGCAGGAATGCCTGATTGTCCTATACAGGCTGGAAACTTAGAAGAAAAAGGTAGGGAATGTGTTGTATATCATATCAGCCAGATAAAATAAAAGCCAGCCTTCCTTCCCCCCACCCCCCCGTCACCCCTCCATCCAGCTGCTAGAAAACATAAGTGCCAGCCTGAAATGGTGTTCTTTTCTGTATCTACCTATGTATTGCTTTTCATTTCAGAGGTGCGACCCATACTCATCCATGACCTATATTCACATCAATAAGGAACCTTTCTGTATTCCTGAGAGTGCCTGCTATAAAGCTCTGCATATAGAAGGTAATGAATATTTATTCATCATTTGTTAATGACAGAACACCTGCTAACCCTACCTCCAAAAGGATGGGTGCCAAGAGTAGCAGCAGCTCCCACCCCAAAACAGCCCCGTACTTGACAGACAGAAGACATCCACCATACCTGGTCGCAGTGGTGGAGGGGATCTGGTCTGCGCTGGGAAAGATACGCTGTAGGTAGTCATTTAGTAACTTTTCATTAACAATACCTGTAAACACAGGAAGCCAAATGGGGAAAAAACAAGGGAATGGAAGTCATTATGGTTAACAAGGTGCTAAGTCAATTACACAATATTTGGGCTGGTCACTCCCCAGCTGAACTAAGGAAATACTGAGGAAAGGAAGGCACGTCTGGCAGGAAGGAGTAAGAATTTCGGCAAGTTATACAACCCACTGCTATTGGAGACAAAGGAAAACATTGTCGATGGACGGTTCAGGGGTTGGTGGGCTAATTTATGCTTTTTTGGGCCTTTTGCCTCTCCTCCTCAAAACATTTTTTTGGCCTAAATGACTGAATTTTTAATAACTGCTGGTAATGTGGTCAACAAGTACTCTACAGTTCTCTTCTCCATGGCCTCTCCCACCCCTTCCTTGCCCAGGACTCTCACCTGTGACTTTAGGCTTCTCAGAATCAGAGGTCAGTCTATAACTCTTTTGGGAGAAAGATGTGCCTGCCCCTTTTGACGTCATTCTTCATTTCTCAGTGAACAGTCAGTGATCCTGGGAGTGGGAACACAAAACATAGATTTTTCACAAACAATTAATACAACTTAAATTTGTTTTGCTTGACCATACTTATCCGCTACAAAGGAGAATTTTCGGATCAGGGTGGGGGAAATGGAGAGGGAAGGGAAAGAAAGGGTGGAAGTGTTGTAGGAGGGTTGTAAAAAAAAAAGACAGAAAAGTATCAAAGCAACATTTAAAAATACACAGATCAGAGCAGAAGTTCATAAAGGGATGAAGACAAGCAGGGTAGTGCCGGCATTCCCACGTTACACTGAAAGTATACTTTCGAACACTAAGCTGCTCATAATAGATTTATGGTTTTCTATATAGTCCTTTTTTTCTGTCCTTTGTCTATGGAAATGCTCATGTTAGCTGATGCCTGTCAGGTTCATAATAAGTATATATATATATATGTATGTATATATGTTTTAAATAGTAGAGGCTGCTTACAAATGGCAGCAAGAGTATGTGCTGACCACATATACATGAGACTGACTCTCACGGCCCTAACCACCTTTCTGCTCTGTATGTTCTCCCCTGAGCACAACGGACTAAACCGTGACGGACAGAGACAGACCTTGGGAGGTCAGGACTTCCTGGGTTCCTCAGAAGGGCATGGCCCCCACGCCTGCAACGTACCCCCCCATCTCACCTCCACCTACCTGAGGCCCTTCCTAATTTCCCAGTTGCTACTATTTCATTTCCATAAATATTGCCTTGTATTTAGTTTGCATGTGTGTGTGTACACATACACAAATATATACACACACACATATACACATACGTGTATATATATATTCAAATGTTTTCTGCAAAAGTTTTAAAATCACACATGTGTATGTACATGTAGTCTCCTTCAAATAGAATGTAAAACTACTTGAGGGTAGACTGTTTCATTTTTATTTCTGCAGAGTGCCTGGAACAAATGCTTGATAATTAACTGCAACAACAGTATTACTAGGAACATTTTGGTCATCATGGGAGTCTTCTTTTCTCTCTCTAACCTCCTTGTATATATATGCTCAGCAGCAGAATTTCTAGTCAAAGGGTATAAACAGCTTAGTGATTTGTATTGCCTAATTACAAATTAATTTCCAGAATGGCCAGACCAATTTACACCCTACCAACAATGTATTAGTGTATCTGTCTTCCCACTGCCTCTCCAACAAGGATTATTTTTGTCTTTTGTCACCTCTAACAATTTACTGGGTGAGGTAAACCTCAGGATTGTTTTAATTTGCATTTCTCTTATTATTAGTGATTTGAAACAATTTTTATACGGTAGTTGATAGTTTGTACTCTTCTTTTGAAAACTTAAGTCTTTTAACCACCTGAATGTGTTCTTGGTTTTCAAATATTTATATAAATTCTCTGTATGTCTTGAATATCAAAAAAATTTGATGCAAAGATTTTTTTCCACTGATCAATTTTCTTCTCATTCTAGATACAATGATTCTGTCTCATGCAAAAGCTTTACAATTTTATGTGGATTTCTATTTTCTTTTTTATGATCCCCTTGTTTGATCAAAAGTTCTTCAAATCATAAGGTACCTTCTTCCATCACATAATTTTTAATCATGCTATGACCTTTTATTTTAGGTCACATATTCATCTGAAAATTATTGTGGCATATTTAATAAAATTTTGGTCTAAATACTGAGATACTGGGATACTATGTTCCATTGTTTCTGGTTCTTGCTCACCAAGTCTGTCTCACTGATGTATTTTTTGACTAGTAAACAGTTTTGATAGCTTATGCATCATGAAATACTTTGAAGACTGAGAGTGATATCCTTCATTCCTAATTTAGTTATTTTCCTTACGATTCTATACCTTTATCTTTTAAATGAATTTTGTCATTATTTGTTCTATTCTATAAAGACAATTGTTAAGTTGATTAGCATAACACTAAATCTATAAATTGAGCACCATCATTTATATTTTACTAGTGTAACACAAAAAGGGACAATGAATATCTCTCTACTTATTTAACTCTTCTATTTCTGTAAAAAGTATTCTGTATTTTTCTATAAGATTTCAGTGTATCTTGTTAGGTTGACACATAGATATTTTGTGCCTTTTATAGTTTTTCTAAGTGGGATTTCTCTCATTCCCTACTAGTTTTTGTTACTGCTATACAGAAATGATATTTGGGAATTTTCTTTGTATCCTCCTATTTTACCGAAGCTACTAATAATAAGCTTCCCCATGCTCTGTAGTGTTCTAAGTAAAGAATCATGTCTAAAGACAGGAGTAACTTTTTCTCCACTTTGCTGATGTTTATGCTTTTAATTTCTAGTCTTATTTCACTAGTAATTCTAAAACTGTCAGTGTGGAAAATGTTAAACTGTGCATATTCTTTGATCCAAAAATCCCACTTCTAGGTCTATACCCAAAAGACATCAAAGAAATAAATGTATTAAAAAATATATAGTAAGGTTTTTTTGTAGTGGAAAAGAATTAAATACTGAATAGGTGCCCATCAACTGAGGAATGGCTGAACACATGATGGTATATGAATGTGATGTAATACTGTTGTGCTGTAAGACATGATGAAGGGGACATTTCAGAGAAACCTGGGAAGACCTACGTGAAGTGAGCAGAATCAAGAGAACAGTTTATATAATAACAATGTTGTAAAGACAAATAACTTTGAAAGACTCAGGAACCCTGATGCATACAATAATTCCAGAGGACTCATGGTGAAACATCCTACCCACCTCCTGATAGAGAGGTAACAGACTTAGAGTACAGACTGAGAGGGGAACATGGCCAGTGTGAGAATTAATTATGCAGGTTTGTAAGAGGGATTTTGTTCCCTTTGTTTCTCAACGGAGGAAAGGGGAGGAAAAGAAGGCAGATTTTTGTTGATTGAAAAACAACAATTTTATGCTACTTGCCCTCTCTTATGGACCCTACCTTTTGTTGCAGTCTGGAGGGCTTGCATCAGCTCTGTTGCTTTACACTCCTGGACCCTGCTCTTGCCAGAAAGTATTCTGTTCTTAGATCCTCAATCTGGCCACCTTTCCTGGGATATACCCTTAAGTTCCTAGTTAAGAGGGAGAGTTCTTTACAGGAGTAACTTAAGACTAGAGTATGTGGGGTTTTTCTATAGCTCAGTGTCTCCTTAACTGCATAAGCAATAAGGTCGCAATAGTGTTTCTGGGAGTAGGAATTTCCCTACCATATGCCAAAAAAAAAAAAAACACCCAACATTAATTTTAAAATAATAATAATAACGGTAGTAGAGAGAAAGTTGTCCTTACTTTATTCCTGTGCTTATTAGGAGAGTTTCTTATATTTCTCCATTGCAAATGATACTAACTTTTGGTTTCAGAAATAGACTTTTTTAAAAACAGTATTTTTAAAGATTTTTAAAGGGCCTTTCCACGCCTTTGTTTTTTAGGGTTTAAGGTAGAAACGAATATTGAATTTTGCCAAAGCCTTTATCCTGTGGGTTGTTTTGTTTTGTTTTTTGGTTAACATGATTAATTGTGCTAATTTTTCTCATTGTTAAACCATTCTATCTTGGCAAAAGCGAATAATTTTTGGATAAATTGCTATAGTCTTTTTATTAGAATTATTTTAAAATTTTATATTAATATTGACTACTGACATTGACTTATATTCTTTTTCTCTGCTTTATCCCTCTTTGGTTTGAGTATTAAGGACATATTTGTCTCATAAAAGTTTTATAGAGAACCTTATTTTTCAATTACTCAGAATAATTTTTATAGCATAAGTACTAATTGCTCTTTATATATTTGAGAGTCTTCACTTGTATACCTGCCTGGTCCAAGGCTTTCTATTCTCCCATTTAGTATTTCATTTATGACTTCTATCTTAGACTGCACAGCTGAGAAGTTACTATGTGTTTGTTCCACGTTTTCAACTAGTAGCTATATGGGACATTACGCTGTCTTCATTCTTTTCTTCTTTTGATTAGCATATCCAAGAAAAGATTGTTGACCATTCTGGTCTACCTCTTCTCCCTGCAGCACATTTTTTTTTTGGAGGGGGGGAAGGCAGGGCAATTGAGGTTAAGTGACTTGCCCAAGGTCTCATAGCTAGTGTGTCGAGTGTCTGTGGCCCAATTTGAACTCAGGTCCTCCTGACTCCATGGCTTGTGATCTACTCACTACACCACCTAGCTGCCCCACTGCAGCCCATTTCTTGACCATCCATCTTATCGTGCAGTGTTCTCCAACAAGGCACTTTCTTCTTCATTTCCCATCAGCTGTACTCTCTAGATTCTATTCTATCATTATTATGCCCAAGTCAGGTACCTTCTCTCCCCTCTCAACTTTTTTGCATCCTTTTGTGTGGTCTTTCCCCATAAGAGTGTAAGCTCCTTGGGGGCACAGATTGTCCTTTTCTTATTTGTATCTCTAGTGCTTGACCCAGTCCCTAGCACGGCATAGACACTTACAAAATGTTTACTTTATTGTATTGTATTCTGGGGGAGACAAGACAGTTCAAAAACCCCAAAACTTAGAGATACAGAGTCAGATCCAGTGCCATTTCCACTAGATCATGCTGAGTCTCTTTCCCAAAACCATCTCACCCTGACTTTTCTTCAAATTGTGAGATGAAAGAAATGGCAGTTAGATATACGAATATGATTTTTTTTTACAAATGATCCAGAGATTTAAAGAAGAATAAAGCTCATTGCTTTCATTCCAGGTGTAATCATAGGATTTGGAGCTGAAAAAAACCTCAGAGATCACGTTTTGATCTAAATTCATTTTAAAGATGAGGAAACTGGGGGACCAGAGACATTAACTTGCTCAAGGCTACACAGGTGTTCTTGGGCAAGCAGAATAGACGTTTGAACCTGAGTCCTCATAATTCAAATCCTCCTTCCATTTCCACACACTTCTCAGCAATGCAAAAATAGTAACTATGCATTGCAATTCCCTGCCTGGGTAAAAGAAATGGGCTGAGACAAGAGTTCTTCACCTAGGGACCAAGAACATGTTCGTTTGGGTTTTTGAAAGCAGTTTGATAACTTTGTTTCAACATAACTGATCTCCTTAGCAATAGTCTGTATTTGGTTTATGCATTTTTAAAACATGATTCTGAGAAGAGGTCCAAAGACTTCACCACACCCCAGGCTAAGAACTACCATTCTTGGTAATGCAATAGGAAATATAACATATATTTGTCAAGATAAGAAGTCAGGAAAGTCCTGGAACTCCTGTGGAAACTCATCCATTGAGTCAACCAGAAGGGGAGACATCAAAGGGCATAAATAAGCAGAAAAGTCTTGGAAGATACAAGAGAGGATTCCCAGTAGGAAAAGTCCAGATACTGATGTGTGCTACATTCCAACATTTAAGTGTCCTGAGCTCAAGAGAAATTATTAAGGAACTCATTTTCTCTTCCAAGTCACCTGAAAACCCTCTATCTTATCCCCAGATGCCCTGAGTATAGTAGCTGCTTAGAGAAGCAAAGGAAAGCATTAGTGCCAGGGGGCAGGAGTGTTGAGGGTCCTACTTTCTAGCAGGGGAAAAAAGAACAGGTCATCACCTAGACAAGGAGAGTATAAAGATCTGCTCATAGTCTGTTCTAGATAAGACTGGCTAGAAACAAGAATTCCCCAGCAGATCATAACCTGTTTATATCCCCAAGTTGTTTCTCCTACACTTATCTTGTCTCCTCAAATAGAAACTATCTTCAATTTCTATCTCCCCCAAGTGCACACTGTAGGTATTTGATAAATACTTGTTAACTCTAATCTGCTCAGGAAGTATGGGCAATAGCAGCAGTGCTCAGCCTGCTATAAGTTTCAAAATAACACATCAGTGCCTGCTACCAATGAACAGCCATTGAGAATTCCCAAATGCTAGAGGCAGTGAGGAAAGGAATGACTACCAAATTAACATAACTCTCTCAAACTCAACATGTCCAACACAGTACTCATTACCTTTCTCCCAAAGCCCTCCCCTTCTTCCCAACTTTCCTATTACTGGCAAAGGCACTCAACTCCTCACTCATTCACATATCCAATCAAGTCTTTCTTCAAGTAGTTTCTACCTTCAAAACAGCTCTAATCTACATCCTCTTCTCTCCACTCATACAGCCACCGCCCTGATGCAGGCCTTTGTCATCTTGTACTTGGACTACTACAATAAGCTTCTGGTTGGTCTTCATTCTACAGATCTCTCCCCACCCTAATCAATTGTCTACTAAGCTGCCAAAGCCTAGGTCTAAGTCACCCTTTTCTACTCAGTAAATTCTGGTGGCTCCTTTTTGCCTGAAGGATCAATTAAAAAGTCCTCTGTTTAGCATCTAAAGCCATAACCTGGCTCCTTCCTGCCTTTCTAGTTTTCTTATACCTTACTCCCCCTCCATACTCACCTATTTGTACACAGCAGTCTTTGGTGCCTTTTCCTTCCCTTCCTGGCCTCCTTCAAAAGTCTGCTCAAATCTCACCTTCTGTAATCTCTTCCAGCCCTCCCCACTGCCACTGACATTTACGTTGTATATACTTCGTGCATACACAGTTATTTACATGTCTTCTCCTCCATTAGAGTATGAGCTCGAGAGTAGAGACTATTTTTTTCCTTTCCTTGTATCCCCAACACTTAGCACAGTGCCTGACATAATAAGCACTTAATAAACTCTTACTGACATGCCCACTCACCCCCCACCCCCACCTTTAAATATAGTATACTAAAAATGACACTAAACTTGGAGTCCAGAGACTTGAGTTCAAAAAATTCCACCTCTAAATACTTCCTACCTGTATGACTGAACAAATGACTTAACCTCTCAGGCTGTTTCCTTGTACGTAAAAAGGAGATAATAATACTATATGCAACTACCCGCCTCACAGGGTGGTTATGAGAAGAGTGCTTTGTAAACCTGCCAAGAGTAAAGAAATGGAAGTCATTCTTTTCATCTCTGTATCTCCAGCACTTGAGACACTGCAAACAGTAGGAGCTCAATAAATGCTTGTGGTTGTTAAATTGAGAGAGGGAAGGAAACACAGATGTCAGGTCCTTTACAACAGCAAGCTGTGGGTGGATACCATTGAAGAAGGTGGTCTAGAACCCCACCAGTAAGGCAGAACCCATGCACATACAAACACACCAAGCAAACCACTACCTTTTGCACCCTTTTACAGGATCCTAGAACTGGAAGGACCTAAAGAGCTCCTCTGACCCCCTCACTGCTCCAGACTCAGGTCAGTCAGGCATGGATGGTGAATTACTACATAATTCCTCAGATGTCCACTCACTGCCACAGTCCCACAATCCTTTCTTATGCCCATCTCAAATTTCTCCTGTTTTAATTTAAGACTATTTCCTCCTATGTGGTCTCCTATGAGGAACCAAGACAGTGGCGTTGATTCTGAAGCTCCTCTCCTAACAGCTCTAATCTCTTTAACCAGTCCTCTAAGGACAGCTCTTCTCTGGACCTTCTCCAAGGATCAGCTACAGACTAACGTATCTGACTCCCTTTTCAGATGTAATACTGAGAAACCTCTCAGTCCCCTGCAGGTGGGGAGTCCTTTGGACAGGAGGTTTCAGAACCCAGTGGACTCCACACAATTTTTTCAAGTAATTTATTATTATAAACTTAATAACCACCAAAAACTAAAATCCAATAATCAATGAAAAAACTAAACCATATGAAACCTTAACTTACAAGGCTATCTACAAACTATTTGGGTTTTTTTTAAGTATTTACATTAATTTTAGCCAAATAGAAAGAATAAAATATTGTCTCTTCACAGTCCCTTCTTCTGTGTATACATAGATGTCCTGGGCCTGCCCATTTTATATCAGGATATTTCCTAAGAGTTTCACTGTGTTAATTTTACAACCTCCCTACCTACCAATCCAACCACCACCCTGGGAGTTCCAGGCACAACAGCGAGGAAAGAAAACCTGTGTTGGCAGAGTTTAGTTTAATGAAGCCTGAGTGATATTAGGCAAGTTCAGGCCCTAGGCTTTCCTACCTACTTCTCTCCAGCACCAGGTGTGTCTTAAACATTACATCTGACAGCTTGGAGCAAAAGATGAACTCCACCCGAAGACAGAGAATGAATGATGACAAGCACTGGAGGTGTCTGTTTATGCTGCCTCAACACAGCAGGAATTTGAAAGTCAGTGCAGAATTTGACTACTAACTCCTCTGGAAATAGCCTTTGGCCCAGGGACCTTCTCAAAGCTCATGGAATCCCTACTACCAATCCTCATTCCCCAGAAGGCACTGTTTGGGTCAGAGTCGCACATGAGGGGAATACCTAACCCTGGTAGAACCCAGTGGCTCGGCTAAGGCCCCCATGCTACCTTAGTTTTTATTTGGATCTTATTAACCAAACAAGTCAGGAAGCCCAGACACACCAGAAACCCACTGCCTTCCAAAGACTGAACCTGTTGGAACAAAGTTCAGGATTGGGCACTGAGCAACGGGGGAAGGGAGATGGAATATCAGGATCAGAATGTTTGGAAGGTGGCTTCCAAGGAAAGAGCAGAGAAAGAAGCAAGAAGAAATAGAGGAGAAAGGACCCAAGGACTGAAGAAAATAGAGGAAGGGTCCCAGGAAAAGTTGTAGAAGTTTGGGGAATGCAGTTACAATGTAAACCAGAGTTATCAAGCCCTTGGGCAACATTCTTGAGTGTCAGTGGAACCAGGTAAAAACGTAATTGCATAATATTTAACAAAATAAAAATACAATAAAACATAAATAACATTACATTTTAAAACTAAATAAATATGCAGCCTACAGGAATCCTTACATATAGATTACTGCCCCTAGTTTCTGTATGAGTTTGACACCACTAATATATGCAATGAGAGATCACTTTGGGAATGGGAGACCACACTGAAGGAGGAGGGAATTGCAAGGGATTAGAGTAATTTGGGCAGCTAGATGGTGCAGTGGATAGAGTGCCAGACCTGGATTCAGGAAGTCCTGAGTTCAAATATGACCTCTAAAACATACTAGCTGGGTGACTCTGGGCAAGTCACTTAACCCTGTTTGCCTCAGTTTCCTCATCTGTAAAATGAGCTGGAGAAGAAAATGGCAAACGACTCTAGTATCTTTGCTACGAAAACTCCAAAAGGGGTCAGGAAGAGTCAGACACGACTGAGGCACCTGAACAACAAAAAAGAATATTTGGGAGCGGTCACAATAGTGCCACGAGGGGTGAGGGGATACAAATGAGACAGAGTAAGGGAATATAAAGAAAGTGAAGAGGCACAAAACTGTCACCGTGAGGGGTTAGGACGGACAAAAATGGCTTTGGGGTCATCACAGTGAGAAGGGCAGAGCTCTGGGGAGAAGTCATTTATAAGGGACAGAGCAGTCACAGTGAGGTGAGTGTAAGAGGGATGATGAGGTGACCCCCACGGCCCTCATCACCCCTCTCTCTCACACTTCACTGCATGTGTGAATGTGTGAAAGGGATGAGACCCTGGAGAGGACAGTGAAGATGGGGGCGGGGGGAGCCATGAGAGCGGTGGAGGGGGTGGTGGGCACTAGGACTGAGTCACAGTAAGGGCTGCAGGAGGAAGATGAGGGAAGTGGTGAAAGGTGACCGTCCCAGGTGGGACTAGGAGGGAGAGGGTCCCCCTGCACGGGGGTTACAGTGGGGACTGTGGGGGGGACCAGGAGAGGGTGAGGGGGAGGAGGAGGAGGAGGTTAGGGAGGGGTTGTGGTGAAATTGAGAGGGGCACAGCGTGGGGGTTAGGTGTGAGAACATGAGGGCTGTGCCGCTCAGTGGAGAGTGAAACAAGGGGGCGCCCCCGGGGGTGAGGGGGTCAGGGAGAGAGGGGGCACTCTGACAGCGGGGGAGAGGCTGAGGAGGAGCGGGAGGGTCACAGCAGGGATCACCTGAAGGCCCTGGCATCACAGGGAGGGAGGAGGGCTCAAGGCCGGAGGTGCCCAGGAAGAAGAGGAGGGGGGATGGTAAGTGACGGGGGGGGGGGGGGGGGGGGGCAAGGTTACGAGGATAGGCAACGAGGGGGAGGTTCCCAGAGAGGAGGGCGGGGTGACAAGGAGGGGATTGTACTTCGCGGGGCTGGGGTGAGAGGTTACAGGGAGGGGGCACGGCGCAGCGGAGGGGAGGTCATGGTGAAGGAGACACAGGGCAGGGAGGTCCCGCCGAGGGGATGCTGGGAGCGGGGAGGGGAGGGCCGCCGCCCCCACTCCGCCCAGGGGACCAGAGCGAGGAGGGGAGAGGGACGCGGTGAGGGGGACACCCCGAGGGGAGGCGACGGAGGGGTCGACACCGCCCCCTCGTCCTCCAGTCGATGGACTACGGTAGCCTGGCCGGCCTCGGGAGCCCGCAGACCCCGCCTCCCCGGCTCCGGGGCCTCCCCAGGTCCCCGCGCCCGTCCCGGCAGCCACACTCACCCTTCGCCTCGGCGCCTCACACAACATCCGCCCGGCCGCTTGGGCTACGGCTCCCGGCTCAGGCCAAACCGCGGCCACAAGCGAAGCAAGTGTTGAGCCGCGCGCTCCCGGAGCCACGCCTTCCATCTCTCTCCTACCTCCCGCCACGCCCTCCTCGTCCCGGCCCCCCCTTCCCCCGCCCTCCGTTTCGTAAGCCACGCCTCCCAATCAAGTCCTTCGCCCCTTCCGGTCTCCGACCCCTGTCAAAAGCCACGCCCCCTTCCTCCCTTGGTCTGGAGCCCAAGTCTCTATTCCGCCCCTTCTCCTTCCCCCGCCCTCCTCTCCCTAAGCCACGCCTTCGTCCCTCCCATCCTGCCCATCTCCTCCCTCCCCGCTTTTTTAGACAGGAGCTCTCTCTGTGCCGGGCCCCTTTCAGAGCCCCACACCCTAGTCCTGGAGAGCTGAGATAGATGTGCGTTCCCTTCAGGCTTAGCAGTCAGTCAAGAAATATTTATTAAGTGCCCACTATGTGCCAAGTGCACTGTGCTGGGCGCTGGTGATACAAAGAAAGACAAAAGACAGTACCTGCTCTCAAGGAGCTCAGTCTACGTGCAAACAACTATGTACAACAAGATATATACAGAATAAATAAATTGGAGGTAAATTAGTAGCGCAGTGGTGATGGTTCTCCTCCTACGGATCTGACTGCACCTTTGCTGGATCCTCCTCCAGATCACACCCCCTGATCATAAATGAACCTCAGGGCTCTGTCCTGGGCCCCTGTTCTGTTCTCCCTCAATACTACTTCTTTGATGATCTCATCGACTCCCCTGGATTTAATCTCTATACTGACAATTCTCAAATCTACCTTTCCTGCCCCAGTCTCCCTGCTGACCCCCAATTTCACATCTCCAACTGCCTTTCAGACATCTCAGACTGGATGTCCAGGAGATAGCTGAAACTCAACATTTCCAAAACAACTGTTTCCCCTAAACCTTCCCCCTCCTACCTTCTCATTGTCGAAGAGGGCAATGCCAACCTTAGGCTCACAGCCAAGTTGTCATACGTGCACAACTCTGTCTTTAACACTACCACCTGGAGTATTACAACAGCCTGCTGGGGGGTCCACCTCCCTCAAGTCTCTACCCATTCTAATCCATCCTCCCTTCAGCCACTAAAGTATCTTTCTATTCAGATAGTTTTCTGGGATTTAGGCTCTTTAGCACCAGGAGAAAATAGGACAGAAGAATATATTAGCTTGGGGTATTCTGCTAGCTTTTGCTGGTTGCCCGGATGGATATGGTGGCTCATAACCCTGCATGCCACACAGCCAAAAAGAAGCATTCTAACTTATTAATATTGAAAATTTAAAAAAAAATAGCAAAGAAACATTCTATCTGAGCAGATGGTAACAGAGAGACACAGCTGATCCTGAAGAGGTTAAGTAGCCAAGATTAGATACCCAGACGGTAGGATGGACTGCTTTCCAATCCCTTGCTCCCAATGTCCTGTTGCTGCTCATTTCTTTCCACTTCTCAGCCCTGGACTATTCAAACTATTCCCTTCCTCTTCTCCTACTCACAAAGTAATGGAGCTGGAGGATGTCCCATAACCATGTTGACTGGATATATTATAATTCATGTTATCCAGCTCCAACTGGGCCCTTATAAGGCAGACCTTTTGTTCCTCCTTCATTTGTTCCCAATCTCCCTCCCCAAAGAAGTTATTGCAAGTCTTCCCTTCCTTCTTCAAGCCTCCCACACCTTATCATCCACACTATCATGCCACATAAGGATATTGGCTCTTTTTGGAGAAAACTGAGACCATTAGATGTGAACTCCTTCCGTTCTCTTCATCTCAATAATAATAGCTAGTATTTCTATAGTGCTTTATGGTTTGGCAAAGCACTGTACACAGATTATCACATTTGATCTTCACAACAAGGTGAGGTAGGTGCTATTTTTAATGCCCATTTTTTTTAACGTATGAGGAAAGTGGGGCACAGAGAGATGGCGACTTGCCCAAAGTCTCACAACTTGCAAGTGGCTGAAGCAGGACTTGAACTCAGGTCTTTGAATTTCCAAGGCCAGAACCCTCTCCAATAGATCACCCCTCTACCATTCTTTCCCATTGTCTTTCCTTTCCCTAAGTCTCTGACAAAGAGGTAACCCTTCTCCTTGCCAAGGCTAACTCTTTTATGGATCCCCTTAATCCCATCCCCTTCCATCATCTCCAGCAGATTTTATCATCAATCATTACCTCTTCTCTTGCATCTTCAGTTTCTACCTTTAAATATGCATAGTTTCCCTAATGCTTCAAAAAACGGCTAGTCTCTGTCATCCCCTCAAGCTAATGTGTCTCTCCTCACTTTTCAACCAAACTCTTGAAAAAAAGTCTACATTCATTATGTCCATTCTTTGTCACTCTTCCACCCTTTACAATCTGGTTTCCAACTTCATCACTCAATTGAAACTGCCCTCCAAATGTATCAATGATCTCTTCATTGCCAGATCTGATGTTTTTTTTCTCAGTTCCCATTCTTTTCAACCTGTTTGCTACATTAGACACTGTTGACCACCTCTCTCCCCTGGGATGATTTCTAATATCTAGGATTTTGTGCCATTGTTTTCTCCTGGTTTTCCTTCTACCTGTCTGACCTCAATCTCCTCGACTAGCTCATCATCGTGCCTCTTTGGTGATCTCCAAGACTCTATCTTGGGCCTTTTCTCTCTATGCTCTATCTTGATAACCTCATCAGTTCCCCTGTATTTGACTATCAGATGACTTACAGATATACACCTATATGTATGTATAAATATATACATATATTGTATGCTCACAAGGTGTCCCAAAAGTCTTAGTGCACTCCACCTCCTTTTTTTTGTGCATTTGTACTAGCTGTCCTGTATTCCTGGAATGCCCTTTCTCCTTATCTCAGCTTCCTAGTCTCTCTCTTTTAGCTATATCTCAAGCACAATCTTCTATTTACACTTTTCCTGATCCTCCTAATTGCTAGAACCCCTCTCCCAAACTACCTAATGTGCAACTACTTTGTATTTATTCACTTTATGTTTGTGCTGGATATATTTATGTATGTATTTGTTGTTCTCTCCATTAGATTATAAGCTCCTTGAGGGCAGGGATTGTCTTTCTTCTTCTTAATTGTATCCCCAGTGCTTATTACAGTACTGGCACATAGTAGGCACTTAATATTTATTGAATTTCATTCTTTATCCTTTTATCCTCAGCACCTACTATGGTAACTGACAATAGTAGGACCTTTTTAATGCTTGTTGATTGATTGGTTAGTCAATATGAAAAGCTGTGTACCTTTAGAGATGTGAGTTGTCACATTTGGACTGTGACCACATATGCTCCAAAGTGGGAGCCTTCTATGGATGCTCCTTAGCCACAGGTGTTCTCTGTGTGTGTCCTTTCCCCTCCTGCTATGTTCTCTGTGTGCTTGGCTTCCCTTACCTGTGGGGGAGTGTACCCTGTGTGCATAGACAGAAGGATGTTTTCCCATCATTTTATTTACTAGGCTGTTCATCTTTTGTTCTCAACTGATGCGCTAGACTCTGATTAGCTAGTAAATGTAAACGCATCACTGGGGGCTTGTAAAGTATGATTTTGGATGGTTGCTCATCCTCAGTGTGCCTTTAGCCTGAGGCAACTTTCCAAGGACTTATTTGTAAAGCCTCTTAGGAGGTTCTAGAACACCTAGGGCCAGGGCCAGAGATCAGGTCTGGATGAACAGCTCCATTTACAGAAGCATAGAATGTCAGAATCTGGAGTCATTTTGTAACACAGAACAAACAATCATAGTCTCTTAGGATGTAGACCTTAAAGGGACCTCAGAGGTCATCTAGATCACCATTCTCATTTTAGAGATGAGGAGAAAAGCCCAGAGGAGGGTGGAGAGGGGTGATTAGCTTAAGGGCACACAGATGAAAAGTAGTTAATCCAGGTCTTCTGACTCCAAATTCAGGGAACTTCCAATTGCACCAATCTGCTTCTTCCATTTCCTGCTTCCCTCACCTTCTTCCTCCACTCCCAGAGGTGTCTTTCTGGATTCATTTCTCATCCCATTTTGCCTGAAAAATCTCTTCTGCACAGTTCACTCTCATGTAAAGCTATTTACATTCTAATATTTATTCCCCCCATTAGATTGTAAACTCCTTAATAGCGGGATCTGTATTTTATCTGTCTTTGTATGCCCCCTCCCCCATCCTAGGCTCCTGCCTAAGATAGGCACTTAATAAATGTTTATTAGATTGAATCACATTGAAAAGAATTAGAGGGAAGGCAGGGAGGAGACAGTCACTTATCCCTAGTTGAGCTCAGATGGTTGAGAGTCTGAGCTTGTAGGGTGGGGATGAAGGAAGAAGGCCCTTTGTTCCTTTGTGGGACCAGCCTAGCCACCATCTGGCAGCTGATAAGACTGCAGAAATAGAGTAGTTAGCTGACACAGCTGAGGCAGGAGGGATACCCTGTAGGTAAGACTAGGTAAATCAACAAGCATTTATAAAATGCCTACTATGTGCCAGGCACTTTGCTAAATGCTAGGGGTATAAAGAAGGGCAAAAATAGGATCCCTATCCTCAAGGAGCTCACAATCTAATGGGGGAGACTAGGTAGATACAAGATCTATACAGAGTAGCTGGAAGAACAGCCTTCGAGGTTCTTCAAGCTCTCAATTCTGCCCTATTTTATGCTCCCATTTTTCCTGTAAGGTGAAAAGGTTCGCTTAACTGCAATTTTCTGAAGAAGAGGGAGGAAATATCAATTGGGGAATGGCTGAACAAGTTGTGGTATATGAATATAATAGAATACTATTGTTCCATAAGAAATGATGAGCAGGCAGACTTCAGAAAAACCTGGACAGACTTATATGAACTGATGCTGAGTGAAGTGAGCAGAACCAAGAGAACATTGTACACAAGTAATAGCAACGTTGTACAATGACCAACTTTGATAGACTTAGCTCTTCTCAGCAATGCAAGGATTTAAGACAAGTCCAAAAGACTCATGATGGAAAATGCTATCAACGTCCAAAGAAAGAACTATGGAGTCTGAATGCAGATCAAAGCATTTGTTGTTTTTTCTTTCTCATGGTTTTTCCCTTTTGTTTTGATTCTTCTTTCACAACATGACTAATGTGGAAATGTGTTTAATATGATTGTACATGTATAGCCTATATCAGGTTGCACGATGTCTTGAGGGAAGAGGGGGAAGGGGAAAAATTTTAGAGCTCAAAATCTTACAAAAGTGAATATTGAAAACTAAAAATAAATAATTCTTTAAAAAAAGAAATAGAAGAGTTAGAAAAAAAGGAGAGAAATAAATAAATAAATAAAATGGGGGGGGGCGGGGAGAAGAGGGAAGAAATTAAATCCAGAGACTTTTAGCAACTTGCCTAAGGTTGCTGGGACTCAGAACTCCAGACTCCTAACTCTATGGTGTTCTGTCAGGCTACATTTACCTCTTCGGAGGAAGCAGGGGGAAGAATTGAAGAAGCTGGGGATGTTTACCTTGGAGAAGAGAAGACTTGGGGGAGTTGGGGTTGGTGAGACATAATAGTTATTTTCAAGTATTTGTAGGGCTTTTAAGTGAAAGATAAATCAGGATCATTGATTTAGATCTGCAAGGGCCATTAGAAAATCTAGCCCAGCTTCCTTATTTTACAGATAAAGAGAACAAGCTCAGAGAGGTGTGGTGACTTACCCAAAGCCACACAGCTAGTAAGTAGCAGAGCAAGGATTTGTAGCCAGAACTTCTGACTCCAAACACAGAATACTTTCCACCCTCCATGCTACCTGTCATCTGTTGTGCTAGAGGTGAGGAATAGGGTAGAAGTTGCAGGGAGACAGACTGTCAATGTAAGGAAAACAATCCTAACAAAATTGTTCTGGAATGGACTGCCTCAATAGACAGTGAGTTCTAGGGCAGCTAGGTGGCACAAAGGGTAGAGTGCCAAGCCTGGAGTCAGAAAGACCTACGTTCAAATTTGGCCTGGGATACTTACTAGCTGGGTTACCCTGGACAAGTCACTTAACCCTGTTTGCCTCAACTTCTTTATCTGTCAAATGAGCTGGAGAAGGAGATGGCAAACAATTCCAATATCTCTGCCAAGAAAACCTCAAATGGGGTCACAAAGAGCTGGACTCACCTGAAAGGACTGAACAATGTAAATAACGAGGGGAAAAATCAATTAGGAATCATTCTTTGTCCCCATTCCCACATTAGTGGGAACCGACAGGCAAGCCACACTCCTAGTATCAACTCACTGAAAAACTTCACTATGATCCCATGATTCCATTTCTCAGCAAAGCCGATATTGCCATCAGCTAGAGACGTCATCTACTGCAGGACTGTCTTCTTTTGTTGGACTGCCCCAATCAGCACGCCTGAGGGTTAGTTAGTACATCCTCACACACATCCTAGGGCCCTTCAGACAACTGTCAAAGCTTTCTCAACCTCACTGCCAAGCTTCTCCCTCTCCTCAACTGGAAGACTCTGGGCTCCCTCTGATTAGGATAAATGAATTCCTCTCAATTCCCATCATGCCCCTGGAGGCTAATTTTCCCAGGCCTTACAGATGACTTGGAAATTTTGACAAGTCTGAGGGAGACTTAACAACCTCAGCCTCTCCTCCCTCTCCAGATGTGAACCTTTCCCCTACATTCCCGCCCCACAAACAGTAATTTCAATAACTATTTTGAGGGCTGACACTCTTCAAGTTCACACTCCATTTGGAGAAAGGGAGAGAGGGAGGAGTTTGGCGGGGCAGTTCCTGGGTTTTGGACCTTCCCTAAATCTTGTGGCTTATTACCCTGATGAGAGATTCCCACAAAGACAGATTTCACAATTTTGCTTCCCGGAGTAAGGGGTGGGTTAAGCACCTTTGGGGAATTGTTTATGGAGTGAGGGCAGAGGCCAAATTGTCAGGAGCAGCTCCTATAGGTGGATAGATTGGGAAGGGCTCCCAGGATCTCTTCCCACTAGCCCAGCCCTACTGGATCTTTTCCCCAGAGGCTCTCCCCTAGTCCCTCCCCTTCCCTGGGCACAGGCACGTGATCAGAGGCAAATGTGTTTTGAAATTGAACAGTGTGGGCTAAGGAGGAAAGATTGTGTGGACTTAGATGCAACTTCTCCAGGATTGAGGAGGGGTGGGAGAGGCAGAAGGGTGCCCAGGGTCAACTTAATCCAAAAATCCTAGAACAGGGAGGATGTGGCCCTTCATGGTCTTCCTGCCTTCGATCCTATGTGCCAGCACCCCAGGTGAGTCCCTTTCCTTTCATTCCTCAGGCGTGGGGCAAAGGGAGGAAGGGAAGTCCATGATTCAAATACCACTGTCTTCTGCCCCTGCCACTGTCCCTTCCCCTTTTCTGTTCCTGCCTGCAGCAAATCATAGGCATAGACATGCATGCATGTACAATGCACTTCTTCTCCTCTACAATACCCATCAGCAATGCAATTGGCTCCCCTCTTACCCATCCCCATGGGACCAGCCCAATACCATCACCATTGGCCCCAGGATGGGGTGATTCTCACTAGTCCACCTAAGCTAACAGACACACCTACACACCCACACCCACACACACACTCACAGTTACGGATACTGCTTAACTAGAAAAACTTTAGGAAATTTTGTGACCTTTTACAAGCACCACAAACATTCCTTTGTTAGGGTTCTGGCCATAAAAGGTACCATCCAACGGGGGGCAGCTGGAAACAGGGAGTCTAGGACATGACCAGGCCTCAGTTGGTGAGGCTGACCATTCCACTCTACCTCACATTTGGTGACTTCCTGTTTAACCTAATTCCTGACAACTAGGAGCTAAGGTTAATGGTTTCTTCATCCTGGGTGTCCTGGGAGCCTAGGTTGGGGGCAAAACTTTATAGCAAACAGTTTAATGTTTTTCTAACACCCCCATTGCCCCCCCCCAAACCCAAATCAACAAAAAACTCCAAGAGTCATGTTAGCCCAGGAAGGGACCTTGTAGAGTATAACTCAGTTTCTCTTGTTTGTAAAAGGTCTTGTTTTCCTTCTTTGTAACATGACAAGCTTAGTCTAAATAACATCTAAGTTTCCTTCCAGCTTGAAATCTATGATCCTGTGAGCCTTAGCTTTGCATCAGAGGAAACTGAGGTTCTAGAGAAGGTCAGTGACTTAGTACTCTTACTGAAATTGAGTCTGAGCTGAGGTGGACCCCAACTCTCAGATTCATAGATTATCAAAAGACGCAAGAGACCTTAGAAACCACGCTGGTCAACGTTCCCATTTTAAAGAGGTGGAAGAGAAGAAACTAAAATTAGTGTCAGAACTCGGATGAGCGACCAATTCTTCAACCATTGCAGCATCTGTTTTGCCTCTCCTGGGAGCAGAGGGGCCCAGAGACTCTTGATCTTGCACACCAGGAGGCTCTGTTCTCATGGCTCAGGACAAGCGACTAAACAGGAAGTGAAGCTTTAGTCCTCCCACGAAAATGTTGGCCCCAAATTAATCCTCTACCAACCCCTATAACCCCAGTTCTGCTGCAAGGGAGTTTTAGTAGCTTTGGTTGGGGGTTGGGGGGAGGCGGCAAAACTTTGAGGGAAAAAAAACCTTGGGGCTAGGGGAGACAGAGGTATTTCCAGGAAAGCTTGGTCCTCCAGCTCTGGGCTCAGCTAGTTCTCTCCCTGGCCTTGCTGACCTAGAAGCAGAGCCCCCATCGTCCATATCACAAGCTAGTCACTAGCTTGTGATACAGACCATGCTGAGAACTCCTAGGCTTCAGGAAGCATTTCCTCACCCTGAACAGACCTACAGGAGCTCCCGCTGTATCATCACAGGGGAACTTGCCATACTTTCAGCTTGGTTCTCCTGTTCCCTTGGTTCCAGAACTTGAGATCATTTGATAAGCCTGGGAGGGCAAACACGGTGGAACAAGATAGTTGCCCAGGATCAGAGGAGTGGATCCCTCAGCAAGAAGTGAGGCACTACTTTATTTCTGCTGCTTTGGCCCTCAGATTGAAGGGTCTCTTCTCAAAAGTCTGGTCATGGAAAGAAGGGAAGGAAGGGAGGTAGAACCCTTCCCAGCCTGATACTGCTCTCAGAGGTTGCCCCCTTTTCCTGGGCATCATGACAATTTGCCAAAAGGCCTCTGAAGAGCTGATATATCTATCAGTCAGTCAAATAGCATTTATTAAGCACCTGCTATGTAACCAGGCACCATGTTAAGCCCTGGGAGTTCAAAGAAAGTCAAAAGACATTCCCTCCTCTCAAGAAGCTTATAGTCTCATGTAAATCAGCCCTGATGACATGTTTGCTGGTTTCCTGAACTGGGGTCTTGGCAGAGCCTTAGATCTGACAGGTTCAGACTCTGTCCCAGGAGCCCCGCAAGACAATCAGACTACTCCCTCCCTCCTTCCCTCTCACTGTCCTGCCGCTGGCTTCACCTGTCAACAGTCATACTCCTCACGCCAGCAGCAGGTCCTCTGCTTGGCCCCCACTCCTTTAGAGGAATTCCAAGTCAGTTATCCCTTTAACTTCTCCCCCTTGGGGAAATCGTCCTGCTCTTTGGAAATTCCCCAACGCTGAGACAAAGTTTTAGTTACCCTGCCTTGCATGGCTTTTCATGCAGATTCAGTCACACATTCAAACACCCATACATACATACATTCCTGTGAACATAGGCATACATTGTAGACTGACAAAGGAAATGGGGGCCTGCCTGACCAAGGTTGACCATCCCTCTCCATGGCCTCCAGGAATAAGGTCCCCACTCAATGACTTCCAGTCCTTGACTGCCACGGAGCTGAGACACCCATCCTACCAATCGGACAATCAGGAGAGGCTGATGGATGTGGAAGAGTGTGCCCAGCTATGTAACCAGCTCCTGGACTGCCGGTGAGAAGGGATGGAAAAAGGAAGGAGGGGGGAAGGAACTAGAAGGGGCCCTGTCCCCCTCCTCAGGTCCCTGTGCCCTTCCTGGGAAGATCTTTGGGTCCTTGTTCCCACATGCCCTCCTCTCTCCATTCTAGCTCTGAAATGAATCTGGCCTTGGACCTAAGGTCTTACAGAGCATGTCTAGTTGTCTGGGGTGCCTCCCTCTCTCCTGAACTGATCCAGGGGATGTTTTGCCTTTGGCCTCAGGGTTTTCTCCTTTGCTAATTTCTAAACTCCCCAATTCACATTGCCCTGAACCAGGTATCCAACCCCAAGGATCATAAGATCATAAATTTAGAACTAGAAGGACTTTAGAGACTATTGACTTCCTTCATTTTACAGATAAGGAAACTGAGGCCCATAGGGATTAAGTGATTGCGCAGGGTCATACCGCTGGGTCTGTCTGACTCAAAGTCTAGTGCTCAATTTACTCCTCCAAGCTACCTTTCCCTGGTGGTCCCTGAGCCTATGGGGTTCCTTTTCCTTTTCTCCTGCCCCTGCCTCCATTCTTGGACATCTAAGTCTGGCTTCTGTTCCCTCCTTCTGTTCTAGCCTGTAGCCATCTATTCCACACCACTGGGGTGGGGCTTTCTAGGATTTCCTTACAAGACCAAAGAGAATATATACATTCATACACCAGAGGAAAGTCATCCCAAATGACTATGGAAGAAAATGACCCCCTCACAGACTGGGTGTTAGTGATAGTCATGATAACTCCCATTGCTGTACCACTCTAGGGTACACCCAGCACTTTACTCAGAGCCACCCTCAGGTAGGTAGTACATGTGTCATTATTCCCATTTTATAGATAAGTAAACTCAAATAGAAGAGGTTAGTGACTTACCCAGGGTCACACAACCAGTAAGTGTCTGAAGCTGGATTTGGACTCAGGTTTTCCTACCTCCAGGACCAGCATGCTATCCAGTGGTCCACCTAACTACCTAGAGGTTAGAGGATACTGGGTGACAGAGATGCTAAGTGTCTGTGTTAGGATTCAAATTCGTGTCTTCGTGCCTCCCAGACCAACACTCTACTGGGCTGCCTAGCTGCCTACTTACCCACACAAATGTCATTTGATACAACAACCAATTAACCCCCAAAGTTCACAAGAGAGATCTCTTTTTGATACTAGCTCTTGTCCTATGGCTAAAGGCATTTCAGACTGCTCTGAGTTCAGCCACTGAATACTCTAAGGGAATTCAGCCTCACATTTTAAAAGCCCCTTCTCAGAGCTCCTACCTCCTTCCTTCCACTCAACCCACATACATAACCCATTGCCATGCTAGCCATACCCCTCACCGTAGCCTGTCTCTGGATTTAGAGTTAGAACCAGAAAAACCAGATGAAGTAACTTCCAAAACAGGTAAAATGAAAGTAGGCAGCCCTAGATTCAGATACTAGTCCAATGAGGTATGAGAAAAGCTTAAAGAGACACCCTCCTTCCCCAGGACCCAGTAGTAGGGTACAGGAACTTAGTACAGGGTTGTGGCTTTTTCTCTCTCCTAGAGGGTCTTTTGCCTCCAGGCCACTGGCTGGAGCATAAATAGAAGCTCCAGGAATCTGTCCCTAGGCTCCTAATTCCACATATCAGGGGAGGGAGAGAAAGGTTCCCAGGCCTCCCTTAGCTGACTTGTGGCATACCCCCCCAGTGCTTTCCACTACATCCCAAGGAACCAGGGATGCCAGCTGTTGTCTTGGACCCAACACTCTGCACAGGCCCAGCTCCAAAAGAATGTGCTGTATGACCTTTACCAGAAGAAAGGTAAGTCTAGCTTGGGGACAGAACTAAAGGAAGGCATTGGCAGTTTGGAAGTAGGGGAGATGAAGCCAGAACCCTGGGCTCTCTCTCTCAGACCACCTAACTTCCTAGAAGTCAAGGAGAAATATTAAAGTCCATCAGAGGGCAGTGGTCTTGGGGCCAGTTGCTGGGAATAGGGTTCAACTAGACAGAAGATCAGTTGTTGTTGGTGGACAATGATTCCTTCCATTTATTCCCCACTTCTAGGTGCTGTTGGATGCCCCACCCCATGCTTCTTTCCCCAGAGACCTGTGTTACATATCTTTGTATTTTGCTATGAACCACAGGGCTTTTAACTGAATTTATAAAGCATTTTAAGATGTCAGCTATTTTTGAGGAGCTGTCCTTGGTGCTGGGGACACAAAAATGTTTTTAAATGGCATTGTCCTTATACTTTAAGAGTTTATAGCCTAGTGGGGATGGTGGACAGAAGAGAACCTGACATAAGAGGTGAAAAGAATTAAAAAGCCCTGGATTTGGAATAAGAGGACCTAGGTTCAAATCTCACCTTGGTCACTTACTACGCAGGCGATCCTGGACAAATCACTTAGACTCTCAAGTCCTCATTTGTAGAATGAGAGAGTTGAGATTAATGGGGTGGCACTGTAAATGGTCCATTTTGACTTGAGGGAGTAAAGGGGAACAGTATGGCCAGGCTTAACAGGTAGCTTGGAGCCTGACTGCCAAGGACCTTGTCCTTGTCAAAAGCAAGAATTTAGACTCTGTTAGGCAATCGGGAACAGTGTCCTGAAGGTCTTTCAGCTGTGATATAGCCAGAAGGATGCAAACCAAAGTTGGCTTGGAAAGCCTGTACAGGGTGGGTTGTGTCAGGGATAGGAGGAGGGCAGGGAATGCTTTAGGCAGTTATCCCAATTGAGGATACTCAATTTTGTTGAATTGTAGGGTGGACCCAGCCTGGTAGGGCCAGACATTAAAGTATTTGGTCCTGGGGTGATGGGCTATCTTCCACAGATTACGTGCGGGACTGCATCGTGAACAACGGGCTCAATTACCGGGGCACTGTTGCAGTCACAGCTGGAGGCATCACCTGTCAACACTGGAACCACAAGTTCCCAGCAGACCACAAGTTTGAGCTATTCTGGGCTTTGGGTTGGGGGAAAGGGAGAAGGAGGGGGTAAAGGCAAGAGACTGCTATTTCCCCACTCCCCTAAAAGGCCAGACCCCAGGGCACAGAATTCAGGCGCAAAACTGTGTATGTCCTATCCCTGGAGAAAGGGCATCCATATATATTTGCTGATTAGACAGAAAGGATAAAGCCAGGACTTTGGAGAAGTTAGGAAATCTGGTAGGTACAAAAGATTCCCCAGAAAGGAAATCCTTCCTACCCCGCTATGGGTGATGCCCCTATGCCTGGGCTGTGTCCAGGCTTCTCTGGCCCTAGGGTCTCTACAAACCACTTCCCTTTTCAGAGGATCCTGGGAGACACACTCATATTCACTATAAATGCCTGACCCAGAGCTAGAGCCCTGCTCCTCAATCCCTTCTTCTTTCCACCTTTGGCATGACTAGTCACAGAAGGGTGCCCCCTAAGCTGTCCTTCCCATGGGGAAGCATGTCCTAAACCTTTTCCTCAAGCCCCCAAATCTGCTCCAACATGGCATCTCTCTGTTGATGGGAAAGTCAGGGCTGAAAGGACCTCAGAGAAGACTTAGTCCTGTACAGTAATTACCTTCCCAGCATCCCTACCAAGAGATCAACCAGCCTCCAGTGATGAGGAGCTTACTACCTCCCAAGGCAGCCAAGCCAATCCAGTTTTTCCTTATGTTGAAGTCAAATCTGACTCCTTGAGCATTCCACTTCCTGTTCCTAGGAGGGTCTTTGGGGCTGAGCAGAACATATTAGACTTTCTTCCCCATAAGAGCTCTTCAAACACTGGAAGACAGTGATCCAATTCCCTCTCTCCTCTCTTCAGGTATATTCCAGATTCCCGAAATGGCCTGGAGAAGAACTATTGTCGTAACCCTGACAGTGACCAGCAGGGCCCCTGGTGTTACACCACCAACCCCGAGATCCGATATCAGACGTGTGGTATCAAGACTTGTCAGGAGGGTGAGTCCCAGGTACTTTCCTTCCTCCTGCTCCCCCATGCCAGGCCAAGGCATCTGGGTGGGGGGGTGGGCTCCCACCAATGCTGCTCCCTCCTCCGTTTCCTCCCCCCTAGATGTAATAGATTCCCTCAGAGCATTCATCCTATTGCTTTCAGGACAGGATGGAGGAGGGTGGCATCATTAAGGTATGAGCAATGACTTCTCCCCCATAGCCCTGGGAAAACCTGAGGCACACTCTGAGAAAGCAGATGTCTCTAGAGACTCATAATCCCTCATGGACAAACAGTGTGGTACAGACTTAGAGTCAGAAGATCTGGGTTCAAATCCTGTCTCAGCATTTAGTAGCTGTGTGACCTTGAGAAGGTCATTTAGCTCTGGGCACTCCAGCAGCTCTTTAAGATTCTAAATTGCAGAGCAGGGGGAGAGGAGTTTCCTTACCTGGAGTTTGCTAACAAACCCAGAGGCCCTGATGGTCCAGTCCTGGCACTATCTGCCTCTCAGAGTGGCTGATATGAAAACCCCCTAGAATCCTAGGAGTCATTCTAATTATGTGATCCTGTCCCCACAGCTACCTGCTTCACCTGTAATGGGGAAGATTACCAAGGTTCTCTAGATTACACAGAGTCAGGCCTAGAGTGTCAGCGCTGGGACCTCCAGTATCCTCACAAGCATCCCTACAAACCCAACAAGTATGATTCCGGGCTGGGAGGGGGCAGGGGGCATCACCTGGCACTTCTTGGGCAGTACAGGGGCAGGAAGCAGGGGGACCAGTACCCAGGGCTCCTCAGTGTGTATGTATGTGGGGGAGCTGCTGGAGGCCAGGGGGAAGCTCAGGGTCATTGACACCATCAGCAGGCTCCCCCTTTCTCTCAGTCCTTCCCCCTGATCTCTACTGGAAGACAGGGGAGGATGGCAGAATTCAAAGGGCCCATTCATTCTCTGCTCTCCTGCCTCCTCCCACCCCAGGTATCCAGATAAAAACCTGGATGACAATTATTGTCGAAACCCAGACAACTCAGAGCGCCCCTGGTGTTACACCACTAACCCACTGCAGGAGCGAGAGTTCTGCAGCATCCCCAGATGCCGTGAGTGGGGTGGGGGGGGAAGCTCGCCGTGGGGAAGGCCAGGATGTTGGGGATTGGCCCATACCTCCCTCCACCTCCCCTTCAGGAGCATACTGTGTGTCTAGACTTTACCAGGCTCCTTAGAGCCTAGGGGTTAAAATGGTGGGTGGGGCTTGGAACTTTAACAGTATAGAGTCAGAGGATTTAGAGTTGGAGTGTGACTTAGAATTCATCTAGGAGGAAACTGAGACCCAGAGAGAGGAAAGAACTCCACAAAGACCAACCAGTAGTAAGTGGCAGGGAACAGGAATGGAAATTTCCTGATTTAAATTTAACAGCGTTTTCCACTATACTCTGAATTGTCTGCTCTGCAAGGCTTCCCACCAGGCACAGTTGGGGGGACAGAGAGGGCGGGTCATCACTAAGGCAAGGCTGTGTCTTCTCCTGGGCCTATCCTCAGGAGGTCCAGCCCTAGATTAAGGGAAAAGGAAGATGGGATGCTAAGAGGAGCTAGGAGGATATTGTGATTATTCAAAGGAGAGTCAATGAGGGTCCACAGAGGCCTTTGACCTTGGGATGGGGATCAGATCCAGGTCTCACTCTAAATCCTTGTGTCTGTTCAGCATCAACACGGCAGCAGCAGCCGCCACCCAAACATACCACCCACAATTGCTTCAAGGGGAAGGGGGAAAACTATCGAGGAACAGCCAACACTACAGCTACGGGGATTCCATGCCAGCGCTGGGATGCCCAGACCCCTCACCAGCACCACTTCTTACCTGAGAACTATGAATGCAAGTGAGTTCTGGAAAAAAAGAGAGAAAAACAGAAAGAGAAAGATAGAGACAGAGAAAGAGACACAGAGACAGAGAACAACAGAGACAGAGAAAGACAAAGAGATGGAGAGACAGGAGAAACAGAGAAAGATGGAAAAAGAGAGAGAGAGAGAGAGAGAGTGTTCACTCATGCCCACATACTTGGAATAGGAAGTGATAAGCAGCCCAGACACCAGACTCTCCCTAACTTCAATAGGACCCTCAATGCTTTGTAGTAATCCTTTTATTCATCTTTTGTTACTCCGCACTCACTATATTCCATGCAAGCATATCCGAAACTTTTTCCTCAAGCCCCCAAATCTGCTCCAACATGGCATCTCTCTGTTGATGACCTTCCTCCATATTTACTGAGAAGGGTAAGGCTCTCTGTCATGGCAATACAGGAGTTAGAGCTGGCAAGGACCTTAGGGAGAACAAGTCCATTCCATCATTTTATGGGTGAGGAAATTGAAGACCAGAGAGAGGGAGCAGGGCATTTCCCCAACCACCTGGATAGTAAGTGGCTGTAAGCTTGGATCCAAACCCAGCCCTCTTGCCACTCCATCCTGCTTATGTGGGTGCCCTCATCACCTCTCCTCCACTCCTCAGTGTCTCTCTAGTCTCTCCATGTACTGGATGACTTTTTCTGTCCCTCAGTCTCAAAGGAAGATGTAGTCCTCTTCCGTGCCTCTAGAAGTATCCCTGATTCCATTCCTGCCCATTTTCTCTTGGGTCTTGCCTCATCCATCAACTCCTCTTTCTCTCCTCTATTGGTTCTTCCTCTACTAATTACAAATGTGCTCACATTTTCCCATTTCATCCTAAAAACCCCTTCCCTGTATCTTTTCATACTCCTAAACTATGTCCTCCCCTTCACTGACTTCAGCCAAGCATTTACTAAGTACCTGGGCTGTGAAGAGAAGAGGCAAGTAGTCTTTCTGGATAAGATCATTCCTTACTACCTCACTCTACCCTACCCAAGTTGTAACTGTGGTGGGTAACTGGGACTTTGACTCAGGGCTCAAAAATTTAAGGTATGCTGGTAGTACTTGTACTTTCTTCAGCAGGTAGAAACAAATGAATTGCAGAGAGCAATCAGGTAGGAAGTGACCAAATGGCCTACTTCCTTCCCTGGCCCAGTTCTGCCCTGCCCCCTCCCCAACAGTGGCCTTTCAGTAATGCCTCTTAGTATTTCCTGATCTCTTTCCTCTCTTCCTTCCTCTGTATAAGGGGTCCTGTATTCTGAGCTCTGAACTCTCTTTATCTTTATCCCCTCCACAAGAATTATCTTAAAAAGGTGATCTGAAGATGCCTTCCATGCCTCTTGCCCTGGGTTCAAGAATTACTGATTATTTGTGGTTCCATCCTCAGGGACTTACGGGAAAATTACTGTCGGAATCCAGATGGTTCAGAGGCTCCCTGGTGCTTCACTTCTCGGCTTGGCATGCGTGTGGCCTTCTGTTTCCAAATCAAGCGCTGTACTGATGACATCAAGGTAGAAGGTGAGGGTGGGGAGTGGGGGAGTAGGGAACAAGACTCAGGCAGGGCTTGTGCCCCTTGTTCCTATCCCTCCCTTTAAGCCCCTTCCACAATGGTGGAAGTGACCCTCTCTGCTTCATCTTGTTTCCACAGATTGTTACTATGAAAATGGAGAGCAGTACCGGGGCTCTGTTAGTAAGACCCGGAAGGGGATTGTCTGCCAGCACTGGTCCCAGAAGACTCCTCACAAGCCTCAGTGAGTCTTGGGTTCCTGGGGCAAAGGGAAGGAAGGAGGTCATTCCTCCAAACTAGTGGTGTCTCCTCTGCACTTCAAACCTACTCTGCTTAACCTTGTTCCCTAGCTTGGGACCCACTGTACATTCTTTCCTGACCCCTGCCCATGGTCCTATTGGAGACTGAAGGGTCAGAGATGGTGGTGAAGGTCTCCCAGGTCAAGAGAATTCTGGAGGCAAATTGGGGGTGGGGCTGGGAGGATAATTTGGAACTTTCTTCATTTCAACATTTCTACCACCCCCATCTCAAGGTTCACACCTACCACTTATCCATGGCTGGAAGAGAATTTCTGTCGGAACCCAGATGGAGATAAATATGGTCCTTGGTGCTACACTACAGACCCTGGAACTCCATTCGACTACTGTGCCCTCAAGCCCTGCAGTGAGTCCCCTTTACTCCATCCTGTCCTCAAACAGCCCATCCCACTTTGCAAGGACTAGGGTTTTTACACACGAATCAACCAGCACGCATTTTACTGAGCAGAGCTTTGTACCCAAGAAACATGTCTAAAATCTGGTTCCTGTCCTCACAAAGCTTATAATCCAGCAGGGAAAATAAAGACTCCTTACTGGAGACAAGATAAGGTAGTAATAGGACCGTAGGGTTTAGATCTGGAAGAGATCCTCGAGGGTAACATATTTGTTTGATAGGTGAGAAAACTGAACTAGGATTCAGACCCAGATCCTCTGATTAAATCTGGCCCTCTCCACTATTCCAAACTGTCTTTCAAGGGCTGAGTTCTCTCCCAAGGATGGGAGATCACTTCAGAGGAAGAGATCACGATGGCTATTGGGGGATGGAGTGGGATGAGATGGGGGAAGGTTTTACTGAATTGACTATATCTTCCCACTCCAACCAGGGGGACTTGAGTTTCTCACTGCCTTTAGAGTAGAATTTGATCCAGCTACTGCCTTTGGGACCCACCTTGCTACAGTGACTTCTTGTCTTACCTTTATTCTTTCAGGAAGTGGCCCAAAGTCATCCAACCTGGAGACCTCAGGTGAATCAGGGCCTGCCCACCTGCCTGCCTACTGAGAGTTATGAGGGCAAGAGAGCTCTCAGTACCAAGGACAGGCAGAGGGGACACTCTTTACCTCCTAAGAAGGGTCTTGGCCCCCCTATCCTACAGATAGGTCCCATTCCTATCCTCTTCCAACTCCCCCCACTTTTTATGGCACCAGAGCCCATCCCTTGTGTTCCTCATACTTGCCTCTTCCCTAGCCCCTAATCCCTTTTTGCCTCCTTAACTCAGGGCACACAGGACTCCCCTCTCCTCCCCTATTCCCAGCTCCCTAGACCTTTTCTCTTTCTCTCCCTGCTCCCAGACCCAGTGCTGTTTGAGGAGTGTGGCAAGAGAGAGGAACGGAGGTCAAGGATGTTACGGGTTGTAGGGGGCCGGCCTGGCAACTCACCCTGGACAGTCAGCTTGAGGAACCGGTGAGTCCTCCTGAATGTGCTGGAGTCTGTTATCATCTAGCACCAATAATGTACTTTGGCACCTTCTCTGTAACTTATAGGTTGAGAGCTGTTTAGGGCACTAAGAGGTTGCTCAGGGTCATATGTGGCCAAGGTGGGACCTAGGCCTTTCTGCTTTTGAGTCAAGTCGATAAGCATTTATTAAGTGCCTACTATGTGCTAGGCACTATATTTTCAGGAGTGGTTCTTTATTATATCATGCTGACTTTGTGAAAAAGGCAGAATGAGGTTTGACCTCAGTTATTGTGATGCATCTGATCCTTGTAGAAGACTATAGACACAAGTCCTTTGGGAGAGCTCTTGGGGAAATGATCCAAGATATTGTGTGTGGGAGGGGTGGGGGGAGGTTTGCTCTGTCACCTCTATCATTGG
This sequence comes from Trichosurus vulpecula, assembly GCF_011100635.1. Taxonomy (NCBI): domain Eukaryota; kingdom Metazoa; phylum Chordata; class Mammalia; order Diprotodontia; family Phalangeridae; genus Trichosurus; species Trichosurus vulpecula. The sequence goes on along the minus strand of NC_050581.1, from coordinate 118,944,987 downwards.
CCTGTCCCCATCCCACCCCACCTTATTGTATCCTAGGCAAGGCCAGCACTTCTGTGGTGGGTCGCTGGTGAAGGACCAGTGGGTAGTCTCAGCTCTCCAGTGCTTCTCATCCTGGTAAGAGACCTTGTCAGCTTTTCAAGGAATCACAAGGTACTTGGTTTAGGGCTCTGCCCCAACTACCTTGTGCACTTTTAGACCAACCCACAGGATTCATGTGTCCTCTTTTATGTGCCAAATGTAAAACTGATTCCAGTTTTGACCTTCCTGGGTCGACTTGACCCATTTTTTAGGCTAATTGCCCAATTGTTTTCTCCTGAACACATTTTCACCCCTTTACAATGACCTATTTCCCTTGACTCCTTGTGTTTCTCTCTCATCCCCCTCATCAGGCTTGGAAGCTCCCTAGGACAAGGGTGGGGGAAGAGGGATATATCTACTTTGGCTCCAGAGAATTCAGAGAGGACCCCAATTCCTTTCCTCCAGTCGCGGCCCCCTCACAGGCTACGAGGCCTGGCTGGGCACACTTTTTAAGGACCCTCAGCCCAGCGATCCTGGACTACAAAAGATTCCCCTGATACAGATGGTGTGTGGTCCTCCTGGCTCCCAGCTCGTCATGATCAAACTAGAAAGGTACTTGAGCGGGTGGGGATATGTTAAAAAAAAAAGATTGGCCTGCATCAGGTAAGCACAGAGGATCTGCTAGCTGGGAGGACTTTAGATGGAAGGGAATGTGGATACACGCCCACAGCCACTCCTGGTTATTGGAGTCAGATTCTGGTAATGGTGGGAGCTCTGGATCTGTTTTGTTTTTCCTTGATAGGGTTAAGTCAATTGGCTAAGGAAGATGGCCACAAAGGAATGTGGGTAGAATGTCCACAGCATGCTAGGTCTACAGGAAGGATGCAGAACTGGGCTCCAGGCCTTAGGTTTCAGAATTCATCTCCCTATGGCTATGGGAGATTGGCTTTTGGCCCTATCTATTACTCTTAAACATCAACTAGTCTTCCTTTTTTCTTCCTCCTGTTGCTAGCTAAACAATTGAGACTACAAGAATGTTTTCTCAAGTTTATTCGAAAAGTTAATGAGAATATGCCCATTCAGCAGGGCAAAAGAATTTGAGAAATTTTGAAAAAGGGGGTGTACGGATTTGCCCAGTCCTATGTGACTCAGTATTTTATCTCGCTTTTGTGCCCCAGGCCTGGTGTGGATGGGCCTGATTCTCTCTAGGCTGGAGTGTCTAAAATCCTCCTGATCCTGGTATCTCCCATTTAGAACTCTTCAAAATAAATTTTGGAATATGCTCAGCTAGATGGATTTTGTTGGTCCACTTGATCACCTCAGGCTCACAAAAGGAATCCCAATGGGAAAGCCCTCTGATAACACTGTGAGTTGTGGGTCCTCTGCCCATATTTCTCTGAAGTCACTTAGTTCACTACTTTTCCTCTCCCAAGAGATAACCAAGAAAATACAAAACAAGTACAGTGTTTCCATCACCTTAAAAATGAGGCTAATTTAGAGTGATACCTAGACTGCCCCAGGGTTAATCAAAATCTGCCTGCCAGGCACGGGGGACTGCCAGTGTGAAGTCAGGGAAATTGGAGCTGGGGTTGTATGTGAGGAACACTCTGTTTATGAAGGTGCTGGCCATTGTCATCATTATTTGGGGGAGGGTGGTCCAGACCTGTGGTTTCACTTATTCTCATCGAGGACAGTGTCCACCCACTGGATATGAATCTCTGACAGTGAAGATCTGTCAACCTGTCTGTAATTCATAATCTTAAAGAGCTGTCAGGAACATTTAGAGATTAAGGGATTTGTCCATGTTCAGTTAGTATGTGTTAGGGCAGAACTTGAACTCAGGTCTTCCAGGTTCCAAGGTTAGTCTGATATCCAATGTGTGGGGCTACTTCTCATTCAGTCAACAAGCACTGATTAAGCACCTGCTATGGCCCAGCCCCTGTGCCAGACATAGAATCAAGTTTAAATGTCTGTTTTCATTCTATCCATCAAGAGACCATATGTATACATTTATATTTAAGTGTGTGTGTATATATATGTATTTATGTTTAAATATGAGTATATACAGAATATATGGGAAAAATATAAGATAATAGGGGGGATAGGAGAGGGAGGTCGCTAGAAGCTGGGGAAATCAGGAAAGGCTTTGTGAAGATGGCACTTGTGCTGAGTTTTGGAAGTTTTTGAAACTCAAAGGGTTCTAAGAGACAGGGTGAGGAAGGAATGCACTCCAGGCATGGGGAATGGCCATTGCAAAGGAAGGGAGACTAGAGACGGAATATGTGCATGAAGAATAGTAAGTCCACTGGTTTATCTGAGCATGGTAAGGAGATGAATAGGCCTGGAAAGGTAGGTGGGGCCAGGTCATAAAGGGCTTTAAATTCCAAAGAGAGGATGTTTATATTTGATCCTAGAAGCAATGGGGAGTCATCAGAGTTTATTGTATGGAAGGATGGACTGGTCAGACCAGCACTTTGGGAAAATCACTTAGCAGCTTGTGGAGAATGGTTTGGAGCAGAGACTTGAGGCAGGGACAGACCAAGGAAGACACTATTGAAAAGTCCAAGTGAGAGATGATGAGGGACTGAAGGAGGGAGGTGGCTGTGTGAGCAGAGAGAAGGGGCCAGAGGTGAGAGGTGCAGAGGCAGAAATAGCAAGACTTGGTAACTGACTCCGAGGGGTGAAGGAGAGTGAGGATAAGGTGTTGGACTTTAGAAAGTGGAAAGATGGTGGTGGCCCTGACAGAAACAGGGAAGTTCAGAAGAGAGGAGGTTTGGGGGAAAGATGATTTGGAGATACCTGTGGGATGTCTAGTTTGAAATAACCAATAGGCAGTTGGAGATGTGTGATTGGACCTCTGGAGAAACTGGCTCTCTCCAACCTAAAAACTGGCATTTACAAAGTGTTATTTGAGCCTCACAACCACCTTGTGAGGTGGGTACTCATTATTATCATTCCTATTTCACACATAAGGAAACCTTTGCTCAGAAAAGTAAATGACTTGCCCAAAGCTGCACAGCTATCTAGTGAGTGTCAAAGATGGCATTGAGACCCAGATCTTCCTGACTCCCAAGTCCTGACACTATCCTCAGATTCACCTTCTCATCCATTCTCCCAGCCGCAGTCATGACGTGTCGACCCCTGGTTCATGTGATGTTTTTCCCCCTGTGGACTCTGTGCAGGAGCTGAGATGCTACTGAATTTTTCTGAGCCAGGCCCCTGGACCAGGGCTATTTATTGGCACAGGAACACAGGCTTTTGGTTGGTCCTGAGCTTTCTTTCTCTCTTTTGTGCTGTCCCTACAGACCTGCAGTGCTCAACAACCGCGTGGCCCTTATTTGCCTGCCCCCTGAAAACTACTTGGTGCCAGGTCAAACCCAGTGTGAGATTGCTGGATGGGGAGAGACCAATGGTAAGGAACATAATAGTCCCAGAGAGTACCATTAACCCTTATCTCCCTCCATTGCTGTTCCTCTTCTGAGGCCCCTCCTTGATTGGATCACCTTCCTCCTGCTGCTATCTAAGCACTGGCATTGCCCAAGACTCATTACTTGGTCTCCTGCTTCTCTCTACTTTCTGCATGTTGTCAAACTCATCTACCTTAATGGTTGCAATAACCATCTGTGTGTAGATGACTTCCAAATCTCTTCTGAGCTCCTGCTCATTATCCAACTGCCTACAGATCCACCTAGATGTCCCAATGGAACCTCAAACTCAACAAGTGCTGATCCCACAATTCATCTCTTCCCCAAATCAGCCTCTCCTGCTGCCTTCCCTGATTCTGTCGATAATACCCAATTTCCCTGTCTCTCATTCTCAAAGGATTTAACTTTTCCCTTTCCCAGCCAGAGCTGGTCACTTATCAAGGTTGGTAATTTTCTTCGTCTCTCTCACGTCCATTCCATTTCCACTGTCATCACCTTAGTCCAGGGCCTCATTCCCTTGTATCTGGCCTACTACAGTATCCTCTTAATTGATTTTGATCCAACTCAAGCATTCATCAGGAGTCTACTATGAGAAAGGGACTGCTTCAGTCCTCTCCTCCACCTCCATCTCAGATTAAACCTTGAAACACTTCTCTGGGTACAACCATCATCTGCTCAAAAATCTTAGCTAAGCCCTTCTCTCTCCTCTTTCGTAATCGGTAAAATTTCCAGTTCCTTGGCCTAGCTTAGCATTCAGGGTCCTGTAGGATCTGGCCCTTCTCATCTACCTCTCCAAACTTGCCTTACATTATTGCCTTCACACCTTTACTTAACAGGATCTCTGGAGATGGAATCTCTCCCTTTCCTTGCCTATCCAAGTCCTACCCCTCCCTTGTTCCTCATCCTTCCCACATTTGGGAGGCAGGATGGTTCAGTGGAAAGATCACCTCTGAATCACTCCTGAAAGGAAACAGAATGGACAAATGGGTCATCTCAGGTTACCCAATTAGGCCAAGTCTATGGCCTTGAATCCCTGAGCTGGAGGTCATTTTCTTTTTTTCTTTACATTGTTTTTTCATTGAGCAAAAAAACTATTTTCTCTCTCTTCTACTTCTCCTGCCTCATTGGGAAAATGTAATAGATATGCATAGTCCAGCAAAACAAATTCCCACATTGGCCATGTCCAAGAAATGTTTCTCACTCAGAAGTGAGTTGTTTATCACCTCTGTTAAGAAGTGGGTGGAATGAGTTATCCGTCCTCTGGCATCGTGGTTGATCAGAGTTCTTAATTCTTTCAGAGTTGTCTTTACAATAGTGTTACTGGAGAAACTGTTCTGGTTCTGCTCATTTCCATCTGCAGCAGTTCATATGTCTTCCCAGTTTTCTCAGAAGCCACCCCTTTCATCACATACAATGATATTCTGTTGCATTCCTATGCCATAATCTGTTCAGTCATTCCCTAATTGATGGGCATGTCTTTAGTTCCCAGTGCTTTGCCACCACAAACAGCTTCTGTAAATATTTTTGTATATATGGGTCCTTTTCCTCTTTCACTGACCTCCTAGGAGAATAGGCCTAATAGCGGTTTTGCTGAATAAAAGGGCATAGATGCTATTGGCCTTTTTCCAGAATGCCTAACTGGTCTTTTCCCCTTCTATTTCTGCTCATTCTGAAGCTGGGAGGAAAGGGGCGTGGGGCCTTTCATTGGCTACATGGTGCTGAGAAGGTACCAGAGCATCCCATTCTCCCCTAGGAACTGGCAACAACACAGTCTTGAATGTGGCCCAGCTTCGGGTCATTGCCAATGAAGAGTGTAACATCAAGCATCGGGGCAAGGTGAAAAATAACGAGTTATGTACCATGAGCCCGATGGTTCCAGTAGGGGCCTGTGAGGTATGGTGAGATGTGGAGGATTGGGGGCAGGGAGGAGGTGGGAAGGCAGAAGGAGCTGCCCTACAGAACTCCCTTGCTTAGATATCATACTCCCTGGGCTTTAGGTTGACAGAAGAATGTCAAGTCCCACTGGCAGTGGAGTTCATGCCTGAGGCACGAAAAGAGACAAGAACAGTTAGCTTGAGCTCCTAGATAGTCAATGTGTATCCTAAGGATGTCATCCCATAAGTCATGCCTGTATCCTAAGGATGAAATTGGATGGGGCTCAGGTGGTTATTTCCACCCTACTCAAGCTCCCCACATTGGGATCCAAGGATGATAGATTTGGAGCTGTGGAATACCTCTGAAGGCTACCTAGTCCAGCTCCCTCATTTTATAGAGGGAGGTGAGGTTCAGAGAGGTTGTGACTAGCCTACACAGTGTCAAAAGTGGAATTTGAAGTGACTCCAAGTTTGGCACTATCCATAACACCATGATGTCTCAGGAAAGGAGCTGTGGTCTTCTCGTCCCCTTAATAGCTCGTGTATTCACTGTGTAGTGAAGACCTCAATTTTCCCCTTTCTAGGATTCCCCCAAACCTCAAGGCTTCACTTGTACCATTCCTTCTCCTTCCAGGGGGACCATGGAGGCCCACTGGCCTGCTTCACCCATGACTGTTGGGTCTTAGAGGGAATCATCATCCCAAATCGTGTCTGTGCCCGCCCTGGATGGCCAGCTATCTTTTTGCGGGTTTCTATGTATGTTGACTGGATAAACAAAGTCATAAAACTGAGCTGATGGAGGTGAAGAGGAAAGGTACTTTTTTCAGTGTCCTCCCACCCCCACCTTGGCCTTTCTCCCGTCTCTACGCATCTTGGGCTCTTAATGGTCCTTACCCAACCCAGGTTTTCTGGCTTCCTGTAAGGTGCAGCCCTGGCACCACCTTCTCCAGGAGGCCTTTCCTGGGGAGTCCAACCCCTCTAAGGTTATCTTCCACCAACTCTGTATTTATGTTCTGATTTACATATGTTGTCTGCCTCATTCGAATGTAAAGTCCATGAGGGGAGGGACAGTTTTTGCTCTTACTCTGTATCTCCTGGCTTAGGACAGCATCTGTCACAGAAGAAACAATAAATGCTTGCTGAGAGCCTGCTAATGCCATCATTGTCAAGGCCTGGAGGGTGTGGGGGTGTGACGAAGAGCAGAAAGGGCATCATTGTCATACAAGCACACAACCTTCCTGTCGGTGGCACTGGAGTATTTAGTCACTGCGTTTCAGGGGGCCTCAAGCCAATCCCTGTGGCATATAGTCAGCCCCTGCAGCTCTGTGGGGAAGGCTGAGCCAGCTTGGTGCTGGCAGTGGGATGCGTGCCTATTTCAAAGTGGTACAAGCTTCAGCTTTCACCAAGGCCTCTGAGGAAGGAAGGCTCCTGCTGCTCTCACAAGAAAAGGAGCCAAGAAACTCATCTTTTCACCAGGGTCATGTTTATTAGCACATACCTCTGCTGAGCACTGTCAAGATCTATGGGCCACAATGTGCCTAGTACCTAGTCTCAGGGGCCAGCTAGAGTCAGTCGTGGGTCACAGGAATTTGCTAGATGGCTTCCGGGAGATTTAGTTCAACCCCTCATTTAGCAGATGAGGAAATGGGCCAAATGCTCTGTTCTCTACATCTTGCTTCTCTCTTCTTAAAAACCACCCCCTAAAGCACCAAGACAAGGGCTTAGTGCTGAGCCCAGCTCTGGGGACAGCTGGGTTGTGATAATATGGAAGGGGCCTGCAGAAAATGCCCAAACTCAACCCCAAAGAGCAACTTTGCAGGTTAGCAATTGGACATCAAGGTGCGCCCCTTTGTACCCCCACTGCCCTCCAAGGTGGAGTCAGACTGGACAGCCCAATCCTGTGCTGGAGGCACAGATGGCTCCTTGCTCTTTCTGCTGAAGGACTTGGCCTACTCCTTGATTCTCCTTTTAAGAAAGGCCAGATAGGGAATGTGGGAGTTCTTCTCTCATCTCTCTCTAGCTTGTGAAGGGGTATAAGCCCAGAAGGGCTACACTGTATGTAGCCTGGGGGCTACATTCAGGATCCTCCTCTTTAGCTCATTATGAATCCCTTGTTAAGACAGCATGGCAAATGGAAATGTCAGTATTGTGTTATCACAGCATGGGGTAAGAGAGAAAGATCAGGGACAAATGAGCAGGTGCCCTGACTCCTCAGCATTCCAGGTGTGTGTGCAGCCAGAGGACGGTATTCATGAAGCTGTCAGACTCCACTTCCACCTCGGAGAGTGAGTGGTTGCTCTTGGGATACAGCAAGAATCTGGAGAATACAGGATATCTCACAGATCTATCCTTCCTCCCTTCTTGGCAGAGTGCTGACTTCACAGCATTGCCAAGCGAGGCCCCCTATAACTTAACTCAGGACTTTCAGGCTCCTGGTACCCTCCAGGCTCCTGACCTGGTTGTCAGCCTTCCCTAACCCACCATGTGCAAGCCCCGCTGGGCCAATCCCTTTTCTCTTGAGCGGTTAGTTCCCCAGGTGCTACTACTCACCGCACAGGGACTTTTCTGGCTACAAGAGCCCGATAATACTCCATCCCCTGTTTGTAAGGAACACGCTTGTCTTCTTGACCAAGCATGAGGAGAAGGGGCGTCTTAACCTGGAGAGGAGAAGAGGGAGAGTGCTTTTGCTTGTGGTCCAGCTCCTCCCCTGGTGAAGGGGCAGTGGAAGGGCAGAAGGAGGTACCGCACCTGAGAAGCATACTTGATTGGCGATTTGTTCAGCATCTCTGCCCAGGCGTTGGGATCAGGGAGGCAATCAGTTGTGTAAGGAAAGCCTGCTTCTACCATGCACCTGTGGAGAGGCCAGACTGAGTACTGCACTCACCCCACTCTCAGAGCAAAGAGAGAGAAAGATGGAGTGATGCCAACTGGTCTTTTCCTTCAACCTTATGCTAACTTCATGGGGATGGTCCAGAGAAGTCACTCCCCGGCTAATTTTCCTCCAAGGGTAAGACGGGGCCAGCACTATCTGGAAACCCTCTAGTAGACACCATTGCGATGGGTCTGAGGCCTATGGGAGCTCTCTCTCAGGCATGTTTTCCCTGGCCCATCAGATGCACAGTGAGAAGGGGGTAAACAGCTGATATCCACAAAAAACATAGGGGAGGGCATGGGGTTAGGGTTCCTTGCTCTCCCCTAGCCACCTCTGTTGCAGGACACACTCACCAGTCAGGAACATCAGTGATGCAGAACATGGATGCCACATTGATGACAGGATTCCTAACTACACAGGCACCATAGGTATCTGGATACTGACCAATCAGGTGGCAAGACAGGAAACCCCCATGGGATCCACCCAGGAGTGCCACTCGCCCCCTGTCAAACTCCTCCTCCTGCAGCACTTGCTCCACTGCAAACTGCAAGACAGAGAAGGAGGAGCTGTGGCAGGTCTTCCCTGGGCTTTCTCCCCTTCCATGAGGAGGGCTGCAGCCCACAAGGAAAGGATTAAGGCAATGGCATTTCTGCTAGACCCTAGCAAGCAAGTGACCAAAGGATACAATCTGCCATTCCCTTTGGATGGAGGAAAAGGGGACACATCCCTGTAGCAGGAACAGGCTGCTAGTCAACAGTCCAATGACTGCAGTGGGGAACGCGGATGACGTAGCAGATGGGCTCTGAGAGAGGCCTGGCAGACTGCAGGCCTCGGACACTGCTGGTCAAGGGGGTAAGGAACAAATACAAGGAGATTCTGTTGTGTGGGCCCCATAAAACAGGCGTCAAAGGCAATTAAGGGAGGCCCCAAGGAGCAGGCCTCTGCTGTGTCTGGTCAGGATGGCTGGGACTATGTGTGGGATTTGTTAGGCAACCCCAGGGCTCACAGGCACTGAAATGTCAGGCATGTCCTTGCTTTCTGCCCAAGAGTGGCATGTAGCTTTAGGCCTGGCCACATCGAAAGGAAACAGTCTTCAGTCCACAAGCCCCAAGCTGTAGTTATCTCAGGGCTAAGGAACTGCTTTTCATTCCCTACAGTGGTGGCTGTACAAAGGGACCTCTCTGCTCATCCCATACCTGAACATCTTTCACATCTTGGTCTCCCACATTCCCAGGGAGGGAATAGATGCTATCCTGCCCGAAACCTGTGGAACCTCGATAGTTCACTGCAAACAGATGGAGAGAGCAGAGAGGTCATCAGGGCAGTACCCCAGGGGTCTGCATATCTGGGGGGCAGGTATTATTTTTCCCCTCAAGTTCCTTGTGTTGCTTATGATTCATAAGTGTTAGCGCCCTTTAGAGTGTTCAGCTTAGAATTTACAATCAGACAGACAACAACACAGTGTAGTGTAAAAAGAGCATTGGGTTTGGAGCCAGAGGACACGGGTATGAATGCCAACTCTGTGGCTTCCAGGGCAGCTGGGAAGAGCTCCTTTCTGCTAGAAGCCAGTGATGTTCCAGCAAGAGAAGCTGCACTATCACCTTTCCGGGGTGTACCCCTACCACACCACCTGCCATGAGGCAGGTGCCCTCAGACAATGCTTCCCCCAGACCTTCACTCACCTAGCAGGACAGCAAAGCCCATCTTACAGAGAACAGCAGGGAAGAGCATCCAGCTTGCTACAAAGGATGAATGGGGTCCCCCTACAAGACAGGGTAAATTTAGGTTGGGAGGAGCTCCAAAGGGGAGGAGGGGGTGGGGAGTGTCAGACTGGGAGAGTGGGAAGCCTACCATGAGGCATGACCACAAGTGGGATCTTGGACTTCTCAGCTGTACTGTGGGGCTGAAGGAGGATCACTTCAAAGTCAAGGCCAGCTACAAGGGAAAAAACCAGGACAGTCAGCTGGAGAAATCTCATTGTTTCAAAGGATTTTCTTAGAAATCATGAGTTTGCCTGGCTAAGAGAAAGGCTTCCTCTGAAGGAAACACTATGGATTCTTGCAGAAGGACCTCTGCTGGACAGAACCCCAGGGAGCAGGAGCCTGACAAAGGCTGCCAACATGCACATTGGGCGGGCTGGAAGCTGGGCCTGCTCTCCCAGAGAGACAGGGATGAAGGTAATGGTCTCAGTGCAAGCCTCAGTAAACATGAAGTAGGGGCCCTCCCCATTACCTTCTTTTCAGAGACCACATCTCTAGTCCTGACTTTGAGCCACTGTTTCTCAGGAGCCTGAGTGCGTGGGTGTGATGCTATCAAGGGCCAGGCCCTTCCTCTCCCTCCCCAGCCCAAGAGTTAGAACTCTGACGCGGCCGGAGCCAGGAGCAGCTGCAGCCACCCTCCTGCCTGCACACAGAAGCTGACTCTGTCATCAGGGAGGTCATGAGAAATTGAATCTTGCTGCTTTCCCTATCCTACACTCTGTGAACTCTGACATGCTAACCGCCTCACCTATCTGGCCTGCAGCTTCCTGAATACTTGGGTCCTGACACTTGGGCCTGTGATTGTTAGCACTGAGCAGCCCTCCTGATACCTTGGACAGAGAAGAAAATCTGTGTTACTTCTCACTCCAGCCTTCAGTTTTCCCACCTGGAAAACGAGGAGGTTCAACTAAATGACCTCTGACATCCTGTGTTGTACAATCCCTTCTAGCTGTGCTGGCCCACAGTCTAAATCTAAAGCAGTATTGCTATCAGCTCATGTCAAGTCAAATGGTAACCTTGTAAAGTTACAACTGGCTAAGATACCAACACTGTTACAATGATGGCCGTATGAAAGTAACAAATTATGAGGCAGAAGATAGTTACTAATGTCACACTGCATTGAAATGGCAAACTCTAAACATTCACAGGGATTTGTGCCTGTGGCATATGAGAGCAGCACAGCGGAATCCGCTCAAAGGAGGCCCTTGGGGATATGAACAGAGAGTGTGTGGAAGGGCCTGTCATTTCATGGAATCTGGAGGAATGAGCTTCTACTCTTCTCCACTGGAATGCTGCCTCATCCCTGGGGCCATCCCCAGTGCTGGTGTCCCCTGATTCCCTTCCCTGGATGACTCCTGCTCAGACTCACGGTACTTTGGGTTCTCTTGCTCAGGAGGAGGTTTCAGGACACGGATAGCCCAAGTGATTTCTGGGATGGACTCTGCCTCTTCCAGGGTTATCCAGAGGACCTCTTGTTCCTTCCCTGAGGGAGGCAGGAATCCCACTTTCTACCAAGGAGAGAAAACCTGTTATAGAAGAACCTGCTGGTTTTAACTGGCTTCTTCACCTCATTTCCTTCCTTTTAAAAAAAATGCATTTTGAAACCTCTTAAAATTTACCATTGGATCAGAGGAATATGAAGGAAAATGTGGTCTACTGTGCCTCAATGTAAGGACAATGCTGAGTAAAATGGAGAACTTCTACTTTACAATGTACAAACTCAGATCACCAAATTCAAACTGATGACTCATCTGTGACTTCTCAAGCTTGAAATGAACTGGTGGGGGACGGGCAGTGAGCATGTGACAGACATTTCATAACAAGGTCAAAGGACCTTGTAGAGGCATGCCTTCCTATTCAATTAAGCCTTGGTTTGAGCCTCAAGGTCAAAATACAGAGTGTGACCAAAAACTTAAACATATACTAGAGGGCAGACCCGGGACCTGACAGGACTCAGAGGCCTCTATCCATCCGGCCCTACTCTCTCTCCTGAACTTCAGTCCCACATGACCAACTACCTATTAGGCATTTTAAACTGGATGTGCTAGAGACATCTCAGACTCAATGCATGTGAAATAACTCATCTTCCAGTTAAGTGAAGCCGACTACATCTGACCACATCTGCAACATCCTGATCTATGCCTCCTGCTTTTGTTCATGGAGGTACATGCCATCATCTTCTGCCAAGCCCACACCTGGTATGATGGGAACATCACCACCTTCTCTCATTCCTGCCTCAGGAGGTAGGGAGGGTACAAGGCTGAGTCTCTTCAACCAAGAAACACTGTTCTTATTTCTTTTTGGTCTGAAATAGGAATTATATGGCTTTCTCCATGTAAGAGACCACTACCCACAGACTTGGTGGGTCTTAGTAGAATCCACTGGGCCTATCCTAGCACTTCCTGCAACTTTTAACGGAGGAATCAAAAAGAGGTGGAAACTGAGAGATGGATGTGGCCCTGTTATTTTCCCTGTTTCAAAGGCATTTAAAGTAAAGTACTTACCAAGCTCGGTGGTTGGTTGGGAGTGGAAAACTGAACTAGCATGAGGTCTTGGTCAATTGTGAGCAGCTTCCAGCTTCCCAAAGGCAACCCTAGAATGCAGCAGATAGGGTTCTGAGGATCTCTTTTGGACACAAATGCCTCGCCACTGCCCTAGCCGTTGAGCAAAGTTAGGTCCTACTAAATAGACCCTTCAAATGTGCTGAGTTCTAGGGACACTGACACTCTCCCTACCCTCAACACCATACCAGTGTCTTAACCCCAGGCACAGAGTCTGTATTAAATAATTTAGTATTTAATTATTTTGTCAGATCCTGTTGGCTGTTTTTCTTGTGTTCATTGGTTTTTCCAAACAGGCTGAATGCATTAAGGCAGAGACCAGATCCCACACTTGTATTCAACAATTCAATTGGCTAGCACAGGGTTGGGAATACACAGGTGTTCAATGAATGCTATTTTTGGACATGGCCATTTGGGAAATTTGTTTTGCTTGGCTATGCTACTTGTTTTTCTTTTTTCAATGGCAGGTGGATAGAAAAGAGATTTTTGTAAATTGAATAATAAAAATTATCAATTCTAGAAAATGCTAACTGATACACATGAAGGCTGATTTGCCTCAAAGGAAGATGGGCTTGCAATGCTACTGCAGGGCATATGAAAGACAGCCCGGCACCTGCTGGAGCAGCTCATATCCTTTGCCCAGTGGTAAATCAGAATATGTTCCCCAAGGGATCACGGTGACTCTGAGCTCTCAAGTTTTTGGAGGGCACTGAGCTACCACATTCCCTTGCCACGCCATACCAGCTGTCAGGGAGGTCACACTGCCTGTTTGGATATTCACAGCAAACAGATCCTGTAGGAGAAAGGGGAATGAAGGACAGTCCCATGTTAGAGCATTAGCTCAGCACCAAGTAAGTATTTTTTACAATGAAGTTTTGCATTTCTTGGCTTCCTAGTGGTCTAAAAGGATGCAATCTCCATGATTTACACCAACAGCTTTCATTGTCCTCAAGTAGGCAATTGCCTCTTTGTACCTAGATGCTGAAAGCTAAGAGTCAAAGCTCAGTGCTTATGGAAAGAAACCTGGATCTGGGCTCGGGAAGCCTTGGTTTATGTGTCAGCTCTGGTACCTCCTACCTGTGTGATACGGGGGCAAGCTCTTTCACTCCTCTGGGCCTCTTAACATCTGTAAAATGTTAAGTAGCCCTAGACCCTCTGTTTCCCTCTGGCTGTCTTGGTCTCTGACTGGCAGGAAAAAAAAAAAACCACAAGCTCTCCTTCTGAATCCTACTATCACCATCATTGTTTAGGGGCAGAAAACCCAGAGAGGAATGAGATACTTACCTAATGGCCTATGGGAAGTGTTGGAGGCTTTTTAGAAAAGATAAGGCTTGAGGGAAGTGGGAGGCTGACTGCTGTCTCACTGGGTATACCCTCCTTCTGTCTCACCCAGAAGCCAGCTATGTGGGACATCCTAGGGAAACATCCTCCTAAGCCCTAACACTGGCAGCCCAGGGACAAGGAGAAGGGGCGGGCTAGAGATGGACTCCTTTCTCTTTTCTCTTTCCCTCCAAAAATCCAAATCCCTCTTAGAGAGATTATAACTTAAAAGTGTTAGCTAAGAATAGCTCAACTGTCAGTCAAGACTGCGGCAAGGATCAGTTGAGAGTCAACTAAAGGGGAGAAGTGAATTTTGCAAGGAGAGAAAAAAGAGACAGGAGCAGCAGAGACAAAGGACCATTTTGCCCTGGCTATGCCACTCAAAATCACTAAATATGCCACCTCTGGCATGCATGCCATAAGACACCTAACCCCCAGAGAGGCATCTCCTTGTCTATGGAGGGCAGGAGGACACGTTCTGCCTGGCTTGATTTCCTAAGGGAGGAGCCTCAAGTTTTGTGTTAACTGGCCAGGGATGTAAATCAGAGTTTCAAGGGCCCCAGGAAGGACAAGGTATGCCATTTCCAAGTACGGAATGTTGCCTGGTATTAAATGTATTCTTGTGGCAAGAGATGCCCATTCTCCTTACCTGTCGGCTCCGCAGGCCAGAATCAAAGACGACTCTCTGACTATCCGCTGACCAACACCCCAAAGGCAACAGGTTGCAAAAGATTCCAGAAAAGTGATCTGAGGAAAACAATCAGATTTGTAATAGAATCTTGGAAAACACATGACTTACAACAGCTTTTTCACCATCGGAAGAATAAAAATTTAGGCCTCTGAGAAGGAAGCTTGAGACTCAGAGGGTCACTTGGAGACTGCTCAGAAAGCAATGAGAAAGACAAGATGACAAGGAGATGAATTCTGTTTCCACTTTGGAACCAAGTCTGGCTGAGGAGGTGAATGTGGAAAACAGGTATCCTGTAGGATTAAAAAGCTAACCCAGGGAGAGAAAGAGAAATACTGTTTGGGGCTAGAATTAATCCCTGGGTGAGAGGAAGGAGGGCCCATTAAGAACAAGGAAAAGCAGTCTTCAAAGGTTTCTTAGAGATCTGACTGGAAACTAGTAGGGCCCTAAAGTGGATATGAGTTTTAAGGGAAAAAAAAATTTAAGTGGAATATCTTCACTGAATACCACATAAAAGGAGGGTGGGCAGCTTTGGAGTTTGCTTAGAGAAAGAAGCCTCCTGTTGGCCTGAATTCTGATAGGTTTACCTCTTTAAAACCTTGGGGCTTCAGTTTTCGCATCTGTAAAACAGGCACTAAGAAACCCCTAGATTCCAGGGTAGTTAAGAATAATCCTATTGAAGTCACTGCATAGAAGTCTGGGCATGAAATAGAGCCTAAAAACATGTGTGTCTATGGGCATCCTATAACATAAAACCTAAGTCATAATTATTTGCCAATGTTTCTGTATACTACCTAATGGTGTAACTGAGGGCACGTTTATTTCCTCATCTGTAAAACGGGGATACGAATACTTCTGCAGAAAGCCTCTGGCAAGCCTTAAAGCATTCGAGGAGGAGGTGCTGTTGTTACTGATTCTCTGGTGAGCTAGACCTGTGCTATTCAGCAAGATTACAAAAAGCAGAGACACGGGGATCTCTAAAGCACAGGTACCACTTAACCCTCCTGATATCTAAGATGCACAGTAATACTAAAAGCCTTCTCGCTAACATGTGCGCCATAAACATGACAAGGCTTGACTCTGTATGTAAAATCATATTCCATGTACACACACGTGTGCACATGAGAGGCAGCTAGGTGGCACCGTGGATCGAGAGCACTGACCCTTCAATTAGAAAGCCCTGGTTTCATAGCTGGCCTCTGAGATATACTGGCTGTCTCACCCTGGCAAATCACCTAACCACGCCTGCCTCAGTGTCTTCAATTATAAAATGGGGATTAGAATAGCACTACGGCACAAGGTTGTTGTAAGGATCAAATGAAATAATATTTATGAAGTACTTAATACAGTACTAGGCACATGGTAGGTGCTTAATAAATACTTATTCCTTCCTCACCTGTGACATCATAGGTACAGTCTCTACCCCTCTGTGTGTGGGGCACATATATTTAGGTCTAGTGTCAATGGCTTTATCTGCATACAGAAGAAACCTAAGGCACCCCCCAAGAAAACCCGGGTAATTCTGGGATCATGCCAAGAAAGCTGAATGCTGACCACTGACCAGATGGGATCTCTGGGCAGAGAAAGCAAGTGGCTGATCAGGGTTACATGGTATTAGTGTTCCAAGACAGGAAAAGGGTACCAGTCTAGTGGGAGGGGCTCCTTTTCTGCACAGTAGTCGTCTCAGGTTCCTAGAAAAGCCTCGTATTAGAGGCGAGTAGTTGCTCTCAGTCCCAAAAAGGACTTCACAACCCAATGAGCCTCTCAAGGCCGGTCTTTCATCCAAAGGGTATCGAGGCCCCAAGCCCTGCAAAGCTTCATCCTAATGTGTATGTTTTCTAACCCCAGAGGCAGGACTATGCTGCTCAGGCCTATCTGGGTCTAGGCCTGACTAACCCTAATGCTACCTCTAGGTAATGAGGTCATTACTTGCTTACAGACTTTCAAATCATTTTTCTAGGAGAGGACAAGTCAACATTTTTCTAGGAAAGGGCAACTAAACATAGGATGAACTGATAAAGCCACAAAAAAGGTTTTCTTTCCAGCTGAGAAGAGAATTTGTAATCTTTGAATCTAGATCTAAACTACACCCCCAAGCCAGATCTTCCAATTTTGAAACAGGAGGTGAGAGCCTCAATAAGGAAGGCTGTTTAAGCAGTGGCCAGTTAGTGTCCTCCATGCAGTTCTGTTGTGAGGGGTGAGCAGTCTCAATTAGTGTCACACAGCGGCAGCTACTCATGAGCTGTCCTTGCAGCGAAGAGACAACAACAGTAGGAGTCTATGTTTCTATAGAACTTTGATGTTTGCCAATTACTTTCCTCACAATAACCCTGCGAGGTAAGAGCAGACGCCAATCTCTCACTTTACAAATGGGGAAACTGAGGCTTAGAGGTTAAGCACTATGGCATAGAAGTAGGAAGTGTCCAGGATGCAACCCAGGTCCGTCCAAGTGCAATGCTCTTTTTACCAGGCCAGTGGCCTCTGAAGACTCGCCAAATCCACACAGAAATCTAAGGCAGGCAGGCAGGTAAGTTCTAGCATAAGGTCAGAGCTGATGGTATAAATAGGCTCCTACCCAATGAACTGGTGAAGTGATCCTCTACAAGGACAACGACACACAAGACTCCCCTGAGGCAGCTACACCAGCTGCTAGAATATTGAGGTAAAGACCCTGCCAAGCTCTCTCCAAAGGGAGATGGAAGGTGAATAGACCTTACTAGCCACCACCACTGGAAGGCTGTAACATGACTAGTTTCCAAAGTACAATATCCCAATTAGAAGAGAATTCATTAAAAAGCTACTTGATGAGGGACCGAAGCCAATGGTTCAAAGTCTAATCCCTCCTCAAGAGGCATGCAATGCTGCAGAAAAGAACAAGCCCCCCAGGGTTCATGCCTGGCAGGAGTTGACCTATAACATTGCTCTACCCAGCTCCCCCTTGGTAAGAACAATCACCTTGGCAGCGTTTCCCCAAGCTTCCTAAAACACAAAGGTTTCAAGAACCCTCCTTAATACGAGGGAGACTTTGGCATCCAGAGCCCACATCTGCCTGCCTACTAGCTCTGCCTCAGTGGGTCTCATTTTGAGGAGCACAGCACCTCAAGGTGGGGGCTGCCACACCAATGCTGTACATTCCAGCTGAGCCAAGTCTGCCTGGGCCTCTCCGATCTGACTCCAACCCCCCTTTGCAGCCGGATGTCTCACTACTCCCCTGCAGCCATTCTTTGTTCTAGCTGCACTGAATTACTGTTATTTCACACACTGAACATGCCATCTCCTGACTCTCCTTTCCTACAAGTTCTCCCTTCCCTCTGGAATGCAAAGCCTTTTGGAAACTCCTCCAGTGTCAGCCCCTCATGAAGACTTCCCTGAGCCCCTAAAGCTGTTAGTGCTTTTGACCTTCTCAAGTTACCTTGTTGGATATTTATCAGGGGGTACTCCCTCCAGGAGGATGTAAGCTTGCTGGGGCAGGGGCCATTTAGTTTGTCTTTGTAGCCCCAGAACCTAGCACAGAGTTTGTACTGAACAGAGTTGTACAAGGCATGGGGGCTTTGCCCCAAATCTCAGGTCCTGAAGGGCAGCACGGTATAATGGAAACGATACTGACTTTAAAATCAAGAGATCTGAGGTCTGCATGCTGGCTGCGCTCCTTACTACTTGCGTGACCTTGGGCAAATCCCTGCCTGTCCCTGGGACTGTTCCTTATCTGTAAGAGGGATGGACCTGCCTAGTTATAAAGTTTTAGAGCTACCAATTTGTGTTGCAGTAACAAGTCTGAAAATGGCACTTCTGTTGACTGTGCTTCTGCTGGGAACAGCTGTGATAACACAACTGTTGCGGCCTTTGTTTCTTCTCACCCAAGGGATCATGAGAGGGGAGTAGGAAAGCTTTAATTCTGTCCAATTCCTGACAAAAGTTAGGTCAATGGGGATAAATGATTGACAGGGATTTGTCAAAGATTGACAGATGGGACATAGAAATTATGAGCAGTAGCTACCCCAGGATCTTTAAACATGCCCGGTCATCAAAACTACAGCAGAGGGGAGGGCCAAGTAGTTGTGCCCCACAAACCACAGTCCTCAAACAAGTAATGACAAGTCATCAGCATCTCACCGTCCAACTGTCGGGGCACAATGTCTACCACGACTGAGGTGACCTTCGTGTACCAGTCATACTGAAAGAAAAGTGTGAAAATGGTTACATCTCAGCTGATGGAATTTCCCATATCGACCCAAATGGGCTACCAGCCCAATTCCACCTGGGCCTCAGAGAGTCTGTCCCATGACAGACCAGAGTCCAACTCTTAACCTGGCTCACAAAGGCCTCAGGGTTAATGTTAGTGATAGGGAGGAAACCTGACTGTCTCTAACAGCATCCGCCTGCCTACAATCTAGACAGATCTTTGCTGCTGTACCCAGATAAGATGTTAACACAGGCTTACAGGTGCTTCTCAGGGAGGTAGACCCATATTATAAGATCACTTTCTCATCACCCAAATAACAAGACAGAACCCCAACCTGCCGAGTGCAGTTTAGAGACAGCTCTCTAACCAGGCAGGTAAGAATCTTTGCTCATTACTTAGGGGTGTACCTCCAACCCAAAGAGAAGCCGCACGGGTAGGCTCCAGGATATTCCAAATCAACCCCCCAGGCAATGTGGTAGGCACTCAAGATACAAATATAAGAAATGAAACAATTCCTACTCATGAGGAGTTTACATTCTAGAAGGAAAAACAAGTACATATGTTAATATATGTAGAATAATACCAAATGTCTGTAGCTACTACAGTCCATGCTCAGTTGCTAAGACTGAACCTGATTTTGCAGAACTCAATGACCCACCACTACCTCTAGCTGAGCAACAATAAATGGTCATTCACCAACAGGGATAACAAGATGCAAGGCAGGCTCACGTGGCCTATAGAGAGATGAGGCTGGCCTGTCAAGTGCATTCGCCAACTCCCTCATCTCAATTCTAGAACCGCAGTACTCGATAGCAGGCTTGCTCCAGACTCACCAAGCACAACTGGCTGCACTGCTGATGGGGACTGAGGTTAGTGTTCCGCAAATAGATAATACGACACTGGTCTGGACTCAGCCGGGGGGAACACACAGCCATGGAGTCATCCGAGAGGAGCTCTATGACAAGAAATAAGGTGTGAGAAAGGGCACCTCCTACACACTAGAAAGAAGGCACAACACTGGACTCTAATCCTTCAACCACTTGAGCAAAATTTCAAAGATGGGACAGCTGGGTAACTGTGACATGTCTTGTTTTTATATCCATCTGTTGCTGCTGAAGTTAGCAGTGTGTTTTATGTGTATGATTTGGTCTTTGAATCATGTTACTGATAATGCCTGCGTTTTTAAGAATTGTGTGAAAGGTTTCTAATATTAAATACTCTTATTTCCCATTCTGTTTAGGGGTTCAAGTTTAAAAAAGAAAAGAAAGGAATCTCTGCTGGTAGGACCTAAGAGAGTTAGGGCAAAAGTAGGACACAAGAAGTAAGTCACTTACCGCATTGGCCACCAGTGAGGTCTACGTAGAACAGAGCCGACCTGGAACCAGCAGAGAGATTCTAAATTCCCCAGCTTGGAGCCTTCCTATCCCCATTATTCCTTCACCCCCTTAACAACACATTGGAGGAGAGCTGACAGGCAACCACAAGAGTACAGAAAGACCCAGGACCCCAGCTTCCAGTTCAGAGCAAGTAGCCAAGCCAAGTATAGGAAGCACAGGGAGAAGTTAGACCAGCCTTTCCCGATCAATCTGTTCCCATTCTTCTCACCTGCGGTTGGTACAAAAACGCATTCCTAGTCGGAAAGGTTCATGCCACCAGCCCACAAACACCACACCAGTGTCACCAGGAGACCAGAATGCCTATGTGACACAGAAAACCAAACTCAGAGCAACCGTGCGATTGGGCAGGGGAAGTGTGGCCAGAACTAGAAGGTCCCCAAAGGGCCAGGATTCACTGAGGCTTGTCACACTGTCACACACACACACACACACACACACACACACACACAATTTTACATCTCATCCACACTGAGTCAAAGTATGGGAGCAGCCCCTGCTTCAGTGATGACATTAGAGATAATGTCCTATTCAGGATTCACTGAAAAACCCCAAGCTTTCATCACTGAATGAGTCCTGTTTCTCAGCCCTCAGATGACCACCCTCAGAAGGACTGTTCCTTTGTCCTGCTCAGGAATAGGAGAAAGCTGTGCTGACCTGTCCAGGGGAGACATTCTCTGGGACTCCCTCTAGCACTGAGATGTTCCCACTTTCAATATCCAGAACACACAGGGCAGGAATGCTTTTGGAAACCAAATTTTCTCCCCAGTCTTCATGAAATATATACTGATCCCCCTGAAAAACAAAACAAAACAAAAACCAAACACTCTCAAAACCCAGAAACCACCAAAAACACTCTCAAACTAATTTTGATCAGATATTCCATACCATCAACCCCATTCAGATTTTCCAGGAGATCCTGTTGGGGTGCTTGGGTGCTTCTGCTTGGACCTCAATTTTAAGATCACATTTCTCTCTAGCCTCAAAACCCTATGCCTGACAGTTTTCTCCCTAGCCCAAGAACACTATGCCCAGCAATTACTCATGAATGGGCCCCAGTAAACAAACTATCTTTCCCTGGTACGAGAACCAGCTGACCTCTGAAGAAATTCTAAAACAGGACTATCTTGCAACCACAGAAGTATCATGTATTCCACAGTTATCGTTTACAATTCAGAGGTCAAGCTATAGACATCAACTTTCAAAGCTATCTTGCTACAGACATAAAAGACCCAAAATACACCCCTTAGAAACTCCTTCCCCTGGTTTCCAGTAGTGAATGATGCCTGTGACTGGGGTTGTACGTTAGCATGTTGGCCAGACAATCCACTACTTTTCCTATATAAGCTTTAGCATCATTCTTGGAGCTCTGCCCTCCATATTGATGTTACAATAAACCTTTGCCAACTTGACTTAGAGAATGCTTGAGTCCATGAATTCATTCCAGATGACCCTCTCCTGT
Source organism: Trichosurus vulpecula (assembly GCF_011100635.1). Lineage (NCBI taxonomy): Eukaryota > Metazoa > Chordata > Mammalia > Diprotodontia > Phalangeridae > Trichosurus > Trichosurus vulpecula. Next base: position 118,923,430 of record NC_050581.1, on the reverse strand, counting down.
ACTCTAGTCCTTGTGGGGTCCCTGAACCTCTCAAATTGCATCAATCCCTTCTTTTGGGGGGGGGGCATTCCTATGTTTATTGGAAAGAAGGCAAAAGTAAATATTTAACAGCTCCTCTTGGTGTTTTGAAATTCATCCCAACTGTGGGCTGGGTAACTTGCAGGTTGGACAAACTGCCAAAGTCCAGCAGTTTCAACATTTCTTTGGTGTCAGGGTCCACCTCAATAATTTCCTGATCCAAGGCAGAGACCTCTGGGACATCTTCCTGTAGTTTGATGGAGATATCTCTCACAGGGCCTCTCTGGATTTGCTTCATCAGATGAGTAACATATCCCGAGATCTTGTTGCGGAGCTTCTTGCTGGGGATGATGGTGATCTCCTCACACACGCCCTTGTTGGTATGGAAGTCATTGACCAGGCGGGTGTAGTACTTTTCGATAATGACTTGAGCTGCCTTCTTCATGGTCTTGGTCCGAATTCGACCCATGTTGGCTTCGGAGTGTGGAGGGACCATCAATCCCTTCTTAACTACTGTCTTAGAGTTATCATACTGAAGGGTGATTACTGCTACAGCAAAGATGGACTAAGAAGGCCTCCCTTTAAGCCAAGGAAATGTAATTACAAAGGATTAGGGCAAAAACCAGTCTGTACCTTGATTGCGTGGTCCTGTTTCTTTGACTTGGCTGTCTCTTCATCACTGAGCTCCAAGGCTTTGGTCTGGAAGAAAGATTCTGTCTTGGGACGTTTCTTCTCAGCCACGTAGAGAAGGTGGCTCTCCGAGTGTGACCAGGACAGGCACCCAAAACAATCTAGGAAGGAGAACAAAAGTGCCTAAATCTTGCCTGGATCTGGGTTATACAGTCATTCCCCATCCCTCCCCTTCCGGGTGGCTGCCTTCAGACTCTGGATATGGCTGACTTTCAATTTATAACAATAAAGCGGCACATTATGGTGGGTGATTATCAGTATCATCACTGTTATGGAATCTCACCATCCTCATACACAATCCCGTGCTTCTCCAGCGCTGTTAAGTTGACGCTCTTCAGCTTACAATTCTTTGCCCAAACCTGAGGTAAAGACAGCGTGAAAGTCTCAGCTAGTGCCCCTCCATCTACTGTCAGTCACCTTCTTCTCCAAAAGCACTAGTACCAGCTTTTTTTTTTTTTTTTTGCACCTGGCTTAGTCATTTTCTGTGAAAAAGTAAGTTCCCCAGGACTACCTCTTCCAGATACATGCCTTATCTACTAGATGCTCCCTCACTCTGGCCCTCAAGGAGAACCCTCCACCCAGCCACAGATAAAGCCAAGTCCTACCACCAGGCCCTAAAGGTACCACACCCAGTGGTAACTAACCAAACACCAGAACCAGTGCCAAGACTTGCCTCCAGAAACTGTTTCTCTTCCCCAGGCTTTGAACTCCCAGTCTTACGAAGCACAGCCTTCAGTGCCCCTGAGGGGGAATCTCTGCTCAGCAGCCTGTGGGAACATCATGACCAGATGACTCCTGGACCTGCCCAAAGCTAGTTCTGTCTGTTGGGGAGTTGCCAGACCACCAGATTAATTCTTATCAAAAAATAATTCTTCTTGAATTTTGCTTGACTACACATATTTGCTGCAAGGAATTTGTTTTTCTTTTTCTTCTTTTCAGTTGGGGTGAGGGGTAAGAGAAAGAGAAAATAGATTTCTGTTCATTAAAAAATAAAATTTGATTTTAAAAAAGTAACTCTTATTGTTGGGCTGGGACTTCTCACAAATAAAACATGACATGAACCATAAACTCAAACAAAAATTTAAGTCCAACTCAACCTTCAAGACTTGGTTCAAAGTCCAATTCCTCCAACTACTTGGATATCCAAAGATACCTCCCTTCTCCAAGTTGCTAGTACATTTAAAATCTTAGTAAGAGGATAAGGGAATCATGAAGTTTTGGATGCTAATGAAAAAGGCAATGATATTTTTGATCCTAGGGTTCAGGACTGGAGATCTGGGAGGAGTTGAGGCCTAGAAGTCCCAATGAAGGCAAAAACCAGTTCACGCAGTGTGAGAGAGTTTTAGAAGGGGAAGGCAAGGACAGAAGGGAAGCGCCTTGGAGATAAAACAGTTTTTGAATGACAGTTCTGAATGACTTCAAGACTCTTGGAGATGAGGAGAGGTCTGGAAAAATGTAAGGAACAGGAAAAAATCAGTGCTAAACAGTTTAGCATTAATTTTTCTCGAATTCTTTTACCTTTTAAAATTCTGTCTCTCTAAATAAACTGTAAACTCTGGGAGGGTAGACTTACCTCCCACAGAATGGCCCTGCAAGTAGTTATGCATTTGGTAAATACTTATTGAATAAAACTGTAAGATGCATCAGGTCATACGGAAATAGCAGGAGAAAATACTGAAAGTAGAATCGGCTAGCTTATGTAGGTGGCTACTGTGACATCCCAGGGAAGCAAAGCAGAAGTGTATCCTTGGAAGAAGTAGGATTAGGAACATCTGAACAAGTATCCCTGCAGATGCAGGTACTGGGGCTATTCCCCTAACACTTACTCCCCCTTGGTTTCAATGCTGTTTCCCGCAGGTCCAGAAAACACCACAGAGCCACTATCATGGAACACAAGATACTGGCGGCAGAACCGGATGCTCTCCATCCGGTCCAGGTCTCGCTGGGTCCATTCTGCAAGGGAAAGCCCAGAATCTGCAGCCCCAACTCTGCCTGGTTTTTCATACAAGCTTCTCACCCCAAGCCCTTCCCCATCCCTCCCCACTGCTGGAAATGACTTCACTTTCTTCCAAAGAGGCCACCAGGCCCCCAGCAACACAGTGCATTAGAAGACTAGGACTAATAGAAAGATTAAAGCCGAAGGAGAATTTAGTTTCATCTAGTACAACTCCACCATTTTCCAGAGAAGCAAAGTGAGGTCCAAACATGGGAGATAACTCGCTGGAGGTCCTCCACAAAGCCATTTACCAGAAGCCAGGTCTCCTACCTCCCGAGGTTATCCCGTACATCCCAGGGGCCTCCTGGTCCTCTCCATGGCCATGACCCCAAGCCCAATCTCCCGGTTACCCGTTCCTGCCTGTTTGCTTTGTTAGGTCAGCCAGCACATGCCCTCCTGAGACTAGACTCCCCCCAGGAGCCTTCCTCTCCGCGGCGTCACGCGCCCCACTCCCCACGGCATCCTTCTGTCCCTGGATCCCCGCCCCTAAGCTCCGGTTATTGCCCCCTTCCTCACACACACATCCACACACATGCTCGCAGGTACATTCTGGGCAGCGAGTGACCTGCAGCCCCACGCCTGAGGCCGGCTCTGAGGGGGCTGTGCGCTCACTCTGCCGGGTAGGCTCCATCCCTCCCTCCCCTTCGGGCCCCCCGCCGCTGCACCTGTATGCACGGTGTGGTACTTGCCGCCGTACTGGGAGGTGATCTCGGGACCCAGGCCGGCGGTGACCAGCGTGGGGTGGCGGCTCAGCGCTCGGTACAGCGCCTCGGCCTCGTCCGTATCGCTCATCAGCACCTGCGCGGGGGGAACACACGGATCAGGCCGCGGCAGCCGAGTGGGGGAGAGCCGAACCGGAGCCGGGGCGGAAGTGCGCCGGGCCCGTACCTGTCGCTCCATGGAGGTGGCTCTCGACGGTCTGGGGGTGGAAACGCTCCGCAGCCCGGAAAAGCCCGGTCAGCTCTGGGGCGGGGCCAAGAGCGCATTTCCGCAGCGCCCGAGGGCAAAGTGCTTGGGATGGACCCCCCACCCCTCCACGGTGCGCCCCAATAGGAGGGGGAGGTGGGACCGGAGTGGGTGCGGCTCAGGGAAGGCGGAGTCGGATTGCTTTTTCACCAATCTCCGCCGCTCCCCATATGCCGAGGCCCCACCCACCAGAAGACACGCCCCCTCCACTCTAGCTCTCTTGAGGGGCGGGGCTTAAGGGGCGCGGCTTTTCTGGTTGGTGCGTGTGGGCGGGGACTACACCTTTCCTCCAATGCCCCTTCGGTTTGGGCCAGGGAGGTATAGGAGTCTAGCATTGCCTGTCCACTTGTAAAAATCCAGTTCGTTCTGATCTGTATCTTGCCACTGGACCCAGATGGCTCCGGAGAGAGCATCCAGCATCCTTGGGCAAAAGAAACCATTTACACACGTCTTCTCCAAAGTCCCCACATCTTAGAATCCTTTCTACGGGAGTGGAATACAAGACCGTGAAAGATTCCCTATGAATAACTCAGGCAAGGCAATATTCAAAATAGAGATAGTACTTAAAAATTTAGTTAGGATGTGAACCTCACCAGGCCTAAGTTTCATTTTCCTGTAAATCATATGATTTTGGGGAAATCAGATGGTATTCCCCTCTCCCCCTCCCCTTGCCTATTTTGGCAAACTGCCATCTTAGCATTAGAGTTCCTCTATAAGGTAATTCTGTGATTTCTGTGCTTGTATTAGGTAAAACTTATTTCTTTATTCCTGGTTAGATTGTGAAGCCACCTGTCCTTGCCAGTGGGGATGGGGGTCCAGCCTCTGGGGTGGGATTTCTTAGAATTGTACAAGGGTATATATCTCCCTGCTTGCCCTCTTCCCACCCTGCCTCCCACGCCCTGCCCCCCCCCCCCAATCACTGCTAGTCTGCCCTGGTAGTGAGAGAGATGCCCAACTCTCGAAAGACTTGATCAAATAAAGCTTCTGTTTTCCTTATGAGAAACCTCTTTTTTTTGAGTCGGTGGTCTTTTGACACACACATACTCAACCAGCATTTGTTTAAGTGCATAGTATGTGCAAGGCACTGTACTAAACATAGGAGATGCTAATAAAAGTAAAAACAACCCCAGCTCTCATGAAACTCACAGTCTAATGGAAGAGACAAGGTGCTAGCAGCTAAGTACAAAGAAGATAGAGGCAGGGTAAAACAGGGCATAGTCTCAAAGGGAAGGCACTATCGTTGAATAGAACCAGGAAAGGATGTCTGCAAAAGGTGGAACTTTGGCTGAGATTAGAAGGAAGCCAGGGAAGCTAGAAGGCAGCGATAAGGAATTAATCTATTTATTTTCATGTTATTATATTAGGTAATAACCATCTTAGAGCAAGATTGCAAACTCCTTCCATATTTGGAAAGATCCATGATTTTATCTTTGGGTGAGTTCCCTTCACCAGGCTGGTGGCAGCCCCTTTCCAGGATCATAAGATCTTAAAATTGGAATGGACTCCATAAGTCACTTTGTTGAACCCCCTCATTTTACAGAGAAAGAATCAGGCAAACGTCTTAGATAACTGTTCTTAGTGATGATTTAGGGATTTGATTGGTGTAGTAAAGAGATTTAGTGTAGTGGAGCCTCAGTTTTCCTTAGCAGATAGCTCTTAATAAGTTACTATTGCAAAAATATGTACACATATATATCTGTCCTGAAGTCCTAGGGCCATAGATCTATGGATAGAAAAGGTCTTACAGGTTAAGTCCAACATCTTCATTTAACGGACAAACTGAGTGCAAGAGGTAATGAGTGATGTCCTGTGGGGCCCTGGGCTCTGGTTGATCTGATCAAACCAGTTCAGGGCATCTCCAAGTTATGCTGCATTTCTAACTCCTCCTCCTCCCCCCTTCCAACTCTTGTATTGTTTTCTCCTATTACAATTCAGAGACTGTCTTGCTTGCTTGTCTCTGCAACCCCAATGCTTAGTACAATGCCTGGCACATAGTAGGTACTCAATAGTAGGTATTTCATTCATTCATTCCCCAAGTACACTGGAGCCATAAACTGTAGAGTAGGTAGTGGAAATCAGGTACAGTCAAGTGAACAAACATTTATTAAATGTACTAGACATTGTGCTTTGTGACACCAAGTTCCCAGTTCAGCACACTTTCCACTGAATCATGTCCCTTTATGGCCAAACCTGGTGGTAGGTAAATCTTTTTGCATTCAAATAGTTAGGTCTTTGGACACTAGACCACATTGAGCCCAGGGTCTCCGGTGTAGTGAAAGAATACTGGATTCACTCAGGAAGATCTAGCTCTGGCTCAATAGCTCTGGAACCAAGGGTATGTTTAGCTCTTTTGAGTCTCAGTTTATTCATCTTTTAAGGAGGAATAATGATATTTGTGTACTTCAGAAGGTTGTTGGAAGGAAATCATTTTGTAATAATTGGGATAGGAACTGAATATGTGATTGAATTATTATAGAGAACTCTATATATGGAAACTCCCTCAACCATTGCTGGTCCAGACCATCTTAGAGAATGGCCTAGGCTAGACCTTCCAAAAGTGTTGTCCATAGGTCCCAGAGGATCCTTGAGATCCTGTCAGGGGGTTGGTGAGGTTGAAATTATTTTTATAATAATAGTAATACTTTACCTTTTTCACACTCATTCTCTCAACAAGTGTACAGTGCAGTTTTCCAGAGGCTACATGACCCGTGTTAATTAACAATTTAGCAGCAAACATAGAGACTGAGTTATTCCTTCTTCTGCAGAATTGTACTTCTGCCTTCCAAGTGGATGAATCTACAGACATGACTGGACTGGCTCTTTCGCTCTCATTTGTTGATTGTCAGCACCAACTAATCACCGAAGAAGAGAGTCTTTTATCTGAACACCTGGCAACAAACACAAGGGGTGCTGAAATATTCTAAGTCTTGACTAACTTCCTGGAACCTCATGGTTCATCATAGGACAACTGTGTTGACATTTGTACTGATGGTGCAAATCCAATGGTAGGTAACCCTGCTGCTGGCCTGAATTAAGGCAATGGCACCCCTTGGTGCCTTGCAGTTAAAAAAAAGACACAAGCCAGTTTCACTGAAGAATGTCTTTAGTGAAGCACTAAAAATGAATCATTTCTATTACATGTCTGCCCTTGAGTACACATCTGTGTGACAAAATGGGTATGGTGCTTAAATCACTTCTGCATGCCACAGTGAGATGATTGTCTTGAAGAAAAACACTTGTACGACTGAGTCATGAGCTGAACTAGCCACTTTTTTTTTTAAGGAATACCATTTTTACTTGAAAGAATGTCAGACAAATGAAAGTTATGCAAACTTAGGTATCTGGGAGACATTTTCTTGATAATGAATGAAGTGAGCCTGTCACATCAAGGAAAACAACTGATAGCATTTGTTGTCAGTGATAAAATTCAAGATTTTAAGTGAATATTAGAATTTTCGAAAATTTCTATCTGCCACCATGAGCTTCCCAGCTTCTCAGTACTTAAAGGCTTTTCAGATGAGGTGGGTGGTGATATTTACAAATGTGATTTTTTTTTTGGATATTATATAACGAAATGTGTTAACGTTTGGAAGCCCTGCATGATTTAATTGATCAACAATTTCCAAATTTCCATGTTATAAAATCACACATGGGTAAAAGATCCATTCAAAGTGCAAGACAGACCATTGAATTTTAACATAATAGAGTGTGAAAAGTTCACTGATGTATTTTCCATTGCAACTAACCTCTAAGAAACTAGCACCTGTTGAGTTTTGATGTAGCATCAGAGAAGATAGCCATAATTATGTGGAAAGGCCATTAAAATATTCCTCTCTTATCTAACTCCATATCTGTGTGAAGCTGCATTTTCTTCATATACTTCAAACAAAACAAATAACAGATGGAATGCAGAATCAGATTTGACAATCCATTTGTCTTCTATTAAGCTAGACATTAAAGAGATTTACAAAAATATAAAATAATACCGTTCTCACTAAATTTGTTTTTTGTTTTGGAAATTATGATTATTTTTCATAAAAATGTTATTTGTATTAACATGTAATGGGTTCATTTGTTATTTTAAATGACTTAATAAAGGAATATTTTTAAATGATCAGTTTTAATTCCTACTATGGTAAATATTGGTAGATATAACCCACACAAACCAAAGCTCTTTGGGGTTCCCAATCAGGGAATATAAAGAGTTCCTGAGACCTAAACTGAGACACTGTGCCAAGCACTGGGGCACTGTGCTAAATGCTGTCATAGGCCCTCTTCTTTTTCTTTCTCTTTTTACTATCTCATTAACTTCCAAGAGTTCAATTATCATCTGTATACAGATGATTCCTGGATCTACATATCCAGCCCTCATTTATCTCCTGAGCTCCAAACCCACATCACGAACTGTTTATTGGACATTTCAGATTGGATGTCCAATACACCTCTCAAACTCAACATTTCCCAAACAGAACTCATTATAATTGTCCCTAAATCCCCCTTCTTTTGAACTTCCCTGTTATTGTCAAGGGTTTCACCATCCTCCTAGTCACTTACGTTTCAAACCTTGGTGTCCACCTTGACTCCTTGCTTGCAGCCATCTCACCTATCCATTCAGTTGGCAAATCTTGTCATGTTTGCCTTTATAACATCTCTTGTATATGTCCCCTTCTCTTCATTCATACAGCTACGACCCTACTTCTGATTCTCATCACCTCTTTTCTGGATTATTGAAATATCCTTTTAACTGGTTTCCCTTTCTCAAGTCTTTCCCTAGACTGATCAATACTCCACTTAGCTGCCAAAGTGATTTTCCAAAATGGAGTCATACCCATGTCACCTCCCTATTAAATAAATTTTAGTGGCTCCTTATTAACCTCGGGATCAGATGTCCTTTGTTTGGTATCTGAAGCTCTTCATAACCTTGCCCTGTCCTAGCTTTCCAGTCTTGACTCACTTTCATGAGGTTGACAATCCAGCCATACTGGCCCATTTGCTGTTTCTGGAATGGGACACTCTGCCTCCTTCCTTTGCACTGCCTGTCCCCCAGGCCTAGAATGCTCTGCCTCCTCATCTCCCATTCCTAGAATTCCTGGCTTCCTTTCAGAGTCCATTCCAATACAGAATCTGCTGGTCCCTGCCTTTTCTTCACCCCCAGCTGCCAAAGTTTTCCCATCTACGGTTACCGTCCATCAACTCTATGTATCCTGTATGGACCTAATTATTGACATGTTGTCTTCCCCACTAAAATGTGAGCTCCTTAAAGGCAAGGCTTATTTTTGTCTTGATTTGTAACTCCAGCATTAACACAGCACCCTGGCATAGACTAAATGCTCACTGATTGATTTTACAGAGAAGAAAACAACTATTATGTCAAGCTGGAAGGTATCTCAGAGATGATCTAGTTAAATCTAGAGCTTCAGATGCTAACTCCAAGGCTCATTCCCCTCAGTTCTACTTTTTAAAAAGTGAGATATTATCACCATGAACTTGTTAACTTTAATCTCTGAGACTCAGTTTCTTCAGCTGCAAAAAAAATGAGGATGATAATACTTGCCCTCATAGGATTGTTGTGAGGGAAGCATTTCGTATATCTTAAAGTAATGCAGAAATAATAAAATTATTAAATCTGTAAGGGTGGGGTGCTATGGACAGGAGGAACAAAAGCAATGAGGAGGAATTCAGGTTTGCATCTATGTTATCAGGTTCGGAGGCTGGACTGTGGTCTGGTGGAAGGGTGCTGGATGTCCATTCTCATCAGTTTTTGAATCTGATGTGGATGGCTTCTCGCTTTTCTTAAAGGTAAGGGTATACCTGGGAAAGCTGATGTTATTGACCAATATAAAATTGTTTGTTTGTTTTTTTGAGGCAATGGGGTTGAGTGACTTGCCCAGGGTCACATAGCAAGTAAGCAAATGAGGCCAAATTTGAACTCAGATTCTCCTGATTCCTGTTGGTTTTAACAACCAACTTGACCATATGTTTAAACATATCTACAGCAGCATTTTTTTTTTGTAGCAAAGAATTGGAAGCAAAGTGGACACCTATCATTTGGGGAAATTGGTGAGCAAATTATTGCATATGAGTTGAAGGGATGTTATTGTGCCATAAGAAACTGTGAAAGGAGTAGATTCAGAGAAACCTGTGAGGACTCTATTAACAGAAGAAGACCAAAGTAAACAGAACCAGGAGAACAATTAATACAGCCACAACAACACTAGAAAGAAAAACAGCTTTAGAAGACTTAATTAAGGTCAACACCATGACTAATCCCAGCTTCAGAAGATAAAGCAAACTTCCCACCTCTTGGCAGAGAGGTGATGGACTAGTGGTGCAGAATGGGATGTGCATTTTCAAACATAGCCAAAGTGTGGGTTTGTTTTGCTTGATTGCACTTATTTGTTAGAAGGGAAGGAGGTGGGGCAGCTAGATGGTACAGTGAGTAGAGCACCAGCCCTGGAGTCAGGAGGACCTGAGTTCAAATCCGACCTCAGACATTTGACACACTTACTAGCTGTGTGACCTTGGGCAAGTCACTTAACCCCAACTGCCCTGTCTTCCCCCCTGCAAAAAAAAAAAGGGAAGGAACTTTAATGGTGGCAGGAAAATTGGATGGAGGTTCACTACTACTAAAAGGAAGAAAATAAAGAAAAGATGGTCAATGAATCATTAAGAAACTAAACAGAAGAGAGCATAAGAAAATTCAGGAGACACAGATAAGCAGGGCAGTGTTGGAACTCTAATACTAACAGGTATCCAATATCATGCTAGCTTTGAAATCTACCAGAAAACCTATTTATACTGGACATACATGGTTTCCTATTTAGTCGTCTTTTTCTGTTCTTCTTTGTATAGAGGACTATTCATGTTTGTTTGTTTGTCAGGTTCATAATAATTTAAAAAAAGACAACAAAAACAAAACACTCTAATTGGGAAGTTATCTGACCTGCCTATAGTGCCCAGCTTTCTGCTTGGTGAGCTCTCAGCAGTGACTCTGTTTTTTCCTACTTAAAGAGAACTCCCAAATTCCCTGAGGCTGTTCTAGTCCCTGGACATTGACCTCGTAAAATGTATTTGGGGAGCGATAGGCCTGGGGACAGGAGCAGATACCTGAATGAATCACAGCATGACTACATGGTACAAGATAGCTGGGGGGGTGGGGGGTGGTGCGGAATCTGCTAGAGGCTTCATATTGCATTAAATGGTAGCAGCTTAGCCACTTCTCTAATGCATCTGGTCCTCAGCAAAGAAACAGAGTTCAAAGGCACCTCTGAGGTCATCTAGTCGAACCCTGACATGAACAGGAATCCCCTGGACAATATATTCTTTTTGTACCCAATTATGCACAAGTTGCCTTAACCCACTAGAATGTGAGCTCTTTAAGGGAAGGAACTGGTTTTGCTTTTCTTTGTATTCCCAGCATCTGACACTGTGCTTGTGTGACCTTGAACAAGTAAGTAAACCTCCCTGGGGCCTTGGTTTCATCATCTGTAATTGAAGGGGTTGACCTCCAAAGTCCCTTCCATTTCCAGATTTATGGCCCTATAATCTATGAAATACGTAAAACCACACTGACTCTTTTTCTGGCTATTGATTCATACGATCCTTCGAGTCCTGGAAAAACTCTAGGGTCTTTTTATGTGTAACAGCCTAGACATTTCTCCCCCATTCTGTACCCGCATAGTTGATTTTTTTGAACCAAAATATAGAGCTTTACATTAATTCCTACTAAATGTTCCATCTCTTTTGGATTTGCCCGCTGCTCCAGCTTACTGAGATTTTTTCATTTACTTCTCCCAGGAGGAGGAGGGAACAGAGCTAGGATGACTGATGATGAATGGATAGGTCTAACCACTGAGCACCAAAAGAATTTCCCCAGTCCGGGGCAGCTAGGTGGTACAGTGAGTAGAGCATTGGCCCTGGAATCAGAAGGACCTGAGCTCAAATCTGGCCTCAGACACTTGTCATACTTACTAGCTGTGTGACCTTGGGCAAGTCATTTAACCCCACTTGCCCTGCTTTCTCCCCTCCAAAAAAAAAAAAGAATTCCCCCAGTTCTGGTGTGTATCCTTATCAAGCTTACTATTGATGGACATTTCCAAATGTTCCTGAACCTGTTTACTCTGAGCTGGTACATGTGTAAAGAGATCAGCTTTGTTTATTGCTGAGCATAAAATAGTACATGCCCCAATATTCAGGAGCCACTGAGGTTAGTCTACAGACAATTCTGTGATTCAAGTCAATGAATTCAAGGAACATTGGTCAAGTGCCTTCTATGGCCAAGGCACTGTGCTAGGCACTAGGAAAGCTTATCCTTGCTCGGATATGTTAGGGATTATAAAGAAAGGCTCTCAGGTGGCTGCATCTCAGACTGGCACAAGACCTTATTTTATTAACTTAAAACAGGCAAGTTCTCTGGAACTATGAGCTTTGTTTCTCTTCCTTAAATTCAGAAGCAGGTTACAGATTTTTAAACTGTGGTCCAATACACACACACACACACACACACACACACACACACATGTATATGTATACTCAGTTTCATTTCTTTCATGATTTCCTAAGAATGCCAGATATGCCATTATCTAAGTAGCTGATAAAAATGTTGAATGGTAGGGCCAAGGACAGAGCCCTTCAATTGTTGCCCCCTTCCCTCCATTCCAGGGGGAATTAATGGATTAATCAGTTCACTAATCACAGATCAGGTAGGGGGAATTCATGGAGCTACATCTTGGGCAGATACAGATCAGACCTGCTGGGTCTTCTAGAGAAGCAAGTTTACCAAGGCAAATTACTGAACCCATTAGGCCAGTATCCGAAGGTGTCTCCGTGGTCTCGGTGACCCGGGGCTTCTCAGTGCCTGATTGGGACCCAATAAATAAACCAAGCAATAAGCATTATTAAGCCCTACTGTACACTACCACTGTGGTAGGTGCTGGGAATATAAAGGTAACAATGAATCAGTCCTTGAGGAGCTCATGATCTAGTGAGTGGAGACAAACACATATAGATAGGAATATGCGAAATAGATACATGATAGATACAAGAAAATGTTGGGAGGAAGGAATTATTAACGGGGTGGGGGTGGATCAGGAAAGGCTTCATTAGGAGCCTTCAGCAGAAGGTGGCTCTTGAGCTGAGCCTTGAAGAAACTGGGAATTCTAAGGGTCAAAGGTAATTAGTGATGATAATAATAATAGCTAACATTTTGATGGCATCTACTATGGACCAGGCACTGTGCTAAGCATTTTACAAATAACATCTCATTTAATCCTCACAACAACCCTGGGAGGTGGTTGCTACTAAACCCATTTTACATTTGGGGAAACTGAGGCAAAGAGTTTAAGTAACTTGCTTAAGTTCACAGGGCTGTTAAGTGCCTGAGGCAGGATTTGAACGCTGGACTTCCTGATTCCACCAAGTTCAGTGCGCTATCCACTGCACCACCTTGCTGTGCAGGGGGTGCATTTCAGACATGGGGGACAGCCAGTTAAAGGCATGGAGTTAGTTGGAAGGTGATGTGCCATATGTGAGTAACTGTAAGGACAGTTTGGCTGGAGGGTAGTGAATGTGAAGGGGAGTAATGAGTAATAAAACTAAAGAGATAGGATGAATCCAGGTGGTAAAGGGGTTTAAATGCCAAACAGAGGAGTTTTGATTTGATCCTATAGGTAACAGAGAGACAGTGGAGTTTATTGAGTAGGAGAATGACACGATCACACCTGAGCGTTAGGAAAACCATGTTGGCATCTGTGTGGAGGATGGACTGGAGTGGGGAGAGACTTGAGGCAGGGAGGTCACTTAGGAGGCTGTTGTAATAGTCCAGATGAGAGGTGGTGAGGATCTGAGGTAGGTGAGTAGCCATGTGATTGGAGAGGAGGGAATGGACACAAGGGGGCTAGAAATGATAAGATTTGGCAACTTGATTGACTATGTGGGGTGAGGGAAAGGAAGGAGTTGAGGATGATACCAAGGCGATGAACCTGGGTTACTGGAACAATGGTGGTGTCCTTAAGAGAAACAGGCAAGTTTGGGAGAAGGGCAGGGTAGGGAAGGTGCTGAACTCTGTTTTGGCTGTGGTGAATGTTGGATGCCTATGGGACATCTAGCACGAAAGTTCCCATGAGTGTTTAAGCCAAAGCAGCCTCCATGGATTGGCAGAACAAACATCTCTTGTGGACACTTGTGTTTGCTGCTTTTAATTACTTCTCACCCCCACCCCCCCACCCCCAATAAAACAGGAACAATGCAGGAGCCGACGCATGCTTTATATCAAGTCCTTTTATTCTGTTATCACAGAAATACCTTGTAGGGGCAATATCTCATACTGAGTCACAATACAGAAGGTGGTACATTGAAATACTACAGAGTTCTCACAGGGCGCAGCAGGACAGACACACAATTTACAATGTTCAGATAGAGGACTTAGGTCATTGCACTTACAACTGTAAACTTGTTGGTTTGACTTTGTACAACCCCCCCACCCCCACCCCTGCCCCATCAACAACAAAAAACCCCCACCCCAAAATGGAATAGCCCGAGAAAGGCATGGAAGCCACCAGGTGGAAGGGGCTGGGAAAACCATATGAACTCTACAGATGACCCCTCTACCTTGGGAAAGGAAAGGGGAAGAAAGAGGAAGAAGAGAAGACTTGAGGGAAGAGAAGGAAAGGTTAGGGGAAGGCAGAAGAGGTTCGGGTTTCAATCCCAAGGACTAAATGAGGCAGTCTCTCTCCCCCAAACACACTCTCCTCACTCTCTCTCTTGTGCACACACACACACACACACACACCCATTAAAGTATTGGCTTTCTCTTTTTGTACATCAAAGCAAAAGGTGTGCTGGTGTTGGGAAGTGAACCCCCCCAACACAAGTTGCAGTTTGAGTTTGTTCTCCTTGCCACACGAGATTTACACACTGTACAATGTATTTACATGCCAGGAATGGAGAGTGCAGGTCATGGAGACCCCAAGAGAGATGACCCATGGGGGAATAGGGCCTGGGAGGACGTCGGACTGTATGCACTTGTCATGCCAGTGGCTCTCTGGAAATACTGGCCATTCTGGGGGTACCTGAAGGGGAGGCCACTGCTTTTGGAGAACCAACAACATGGACAAAGAACATGTGTGTATCTAGTGATACTTAGGGAATGATGATCTTTTCTGGACATCCTCGAATCCTCAGCTTTTGCTTGGTTCTAAATATTAAATGATCACATCTAACGGCAGAAACTGATCAGAGAAGCTCCTATTGTCTCCCCTCTCGAGGCAGGGTGGTATGTATACTACTAGACTGGAGGTCAGGGATCCTGGGTGCTAGTTCCTAGTCTACCTTCAACTGATTTCATGCTCTAGGGTCACTCATGGCAGCCCTCTCAGCCTTGGTTTCCCAATCTGTAGCACGAGAGTGTCGGATTGGAGGATCTTTAGAGCCCTTTCCAGATCTAAAGTTCTATGATTGTCCCTGGGGTTGGAGGGTGGGTCAAGGACTGTTGATAACAGGGCTGTAGTGAGTACGTGTGCATTCCAAAGAGGAAGCTGCCTGGTAGAGGTAGCCTTCAGGGCTGTCAAAGGTGAAGTATGGAGAATGTGCTAGCTTTCCACTGGTGGACAAAGTCCTCAGTACAAATAAAGTATGTGTGGAAGCACCCGACACCTGCCCCCCACGCAGCAGAAGAGATCCAGAACCCTGCCTGTTCTATCCTCTCCCCACCTACCACTCCAGTGATATCCCTAATACTCTTGGCTTCATGTGGTAGGTAATAGCCTCAAGTCACTTGGGCCTGGTGCCTTAGCAAGACTTCATGCCAAGCATCTTCATCTGAACTGCCCAAAGTGTTATCTTGACCTCCAGGTGGATGTCCCTTATATATGTTCACAGAAAGTGTTCTAAACCAGCTACCAGACAGTTCTGCAGCCAAGAACCTCCTCTCAGGTGCCATCTGGGAGCTCAGAGAAGGGATGGGTTTGGGGTAGAGACTGACTTCACACACGGTCAAGGCTAGACAAAGAAGGGTAAGATAGAGGGCAAGGGCTTATCACAGAAAGGAACCCTCTGCTCATACCTTGTAGTTTGGTCTTGGTCAAGTAATTGAAACTCTCTGCCTTAGGTTCCAAATCAGGAAAACAGGGAGAGTAATATCTCCCCTTCCCTGCTTTACACATATCTGGTAGATAATTAGAAAAGATCACACAAGCAAAGTGAGCTGAGGTCCTGTTGAAGAGGCCATGTCAGTGAGAGGTATTGTTACAAATGTGATAGTATTTGTAAAGCGCTTAGCGCAGTGCCTGGGCACATAGTAGGCGCTTAATGAATGCTTATTCCATTCCGTTCCATACTTCAATGAGGAGAATCAAACAAAAGGCAGATGCCATTAAGAATACTAATCCCCAACAGCAGTGCAGAAGGAAGTTCAGGCCATTCCTAATACAAATGCTGACTGGTCAATACCCAGACTGGGAACTGCTCGCTACATGAGTCACCTACCAATTACCCTTAGAGCTAAGGGCATCAAGGCCCTTCTTGTCTGTCTCTGGGGAGAATGGAGACCTGGTGAAAGCAGGCCCCTTTCCCCACACATAGTCTCCAATCTAATACTGTCTCATTCATTCCCATTAAGAAGTAATCTTTTCTCAGCCATTTGTCCCTGCTGACTTGGGGGCTAGGAAGGTCCCCTCCACTCAAATGGCAGCTAAGAAACACAGCCCTTTGAGGTGAGTTAAACCCTTTGGAGGTTCTTGGGATAGCCTACCAAGGCTCTTCTGGACTCAGAGAGAGGGACCAGGATATATCCTTGGGGAAAACCAGACCAAAATGAGGCTCTGGGCAAGGAGGCTTCAAGGCCTGGAGTCTATGATGGAGACAAGTAACAGAGAGAGAAGTCTTCCCTCCTGAGTCCAAGAGCTGCCAAGGAAAAAAACATCTAAGAAATATGAAGTCCTAAGAAATGCATGGTGCAACCCAAATAGCTCTGGAAAAGGTTAGGCTGTGGGCTCAATGCCTTTGATGCACTTGGGCCCCCTGGGAACTTCCCAAGGCATGGTGGAAGTTAGTGCTGCCTTAGAAACGGTGGTCTAGGGAAAGAAAAGCTTCACACCTTGCCAGTCCAGAAACCCTCAAGGGTCCCAGATAGAGTTTGGATGTCCTTTGCCAATCTGCCTTTGTTTTATTTCCAAAGGTCAGCAGCTCCAACACTGGTCTTCATAAACGCCAAGGATTATTCCTTTTGCCCCCTACTCATTCTGGGCCCTTTTCTCTCTACAGCCTTTGAAAGTTTTGGGTTTGTGATTTGTTTTGTTTTTTAAAGCTTTAGATATGGGCTGAGGTTCCTAGAAAGTCTCTCTTTGATCAAAGCTGAGTAAAGAGGCCTCCAAATCCTGAGTCCTAGCCCTTCCTCCAGGGAGAAGTGGAGCAATTTGAGATTTTGTACTCATTTTAGCTCCTTAAGGGCTCCATCCCCTTTCAGGGAATGGCCTGCTTTAGTCAGGACTTAGAAGAACTGGTAAAACCAAGATATGACAAACCTTTCCACAATAGGACAACCAACAAAACAACCTTTCAAGTCCTAACCCAGAGCCCATTGCTATCAAATCCATTTTTCGGAAAATGGATTTCCAGCCCCGCCCCCTGCAAAGCCCTGGGCCAATGTAGCTATGTTGGTTTTTGAGTTTCACAGAGGCTGAAGGCTCCAGTTTACCATGAACAGACAGTTTTCTAAGCCCTGAGCACAGTCCTTGGGAAATCCTCATAACTAGGGCTAATGGAGGTAAGATAAGCTCATTTAAGGACAGAAATTATACAGTGGCTATCTGGGACTGCTCAAACTCTCTTCTGAATTGCTTTTTAATCTCCACGTCAAGGCTCGTGGTATTGTCTCTGATACAGGCATTGGGGTATATGGTCTGTATGTGGAGGTGGTGATAGGGGCGGTTCTTTGGGAAGACTGGTGTAATGAGAAGGGCACTGAATATGGAGTCAGATGACTCAGACTCATATCCCACCTTTACTGTTTACTTCCTGTTTGATCTTAGTCAAAAGTTACTGCCTCTTCTTTCTCTGGCCCTCAGCTGACACATCTATAAAACGGGAGGGTGGGGGAGCGGGAGTTGGATTAGATTTTCTCAAAGGCCTTTTCCCATTTTAACTCCTATGATCTACTGAAGAGGAGCACATTGGGTTATGGGGGCTCAAGATTGGATGGGCTCATTTCCATGTTGGAACTTGTTAACAGGGCTCAAGATCTGTGAAAAGGAGACAGTGAGGGAAAGAGTTATCAGCAGGTCAGCATGGGTGGGAGGGCTCAGGACCTCTCTCTGGACTAGAGGCACCTCTCCCATTAGCACAGACAATCCTTTAATAACAAGTGCATATGTCGACAAGAAGCATTTGAGTATAGGCGAGGGACTGAGGCAAAAAGAACCCCGAGCAAAGTACGGCAAGCATTTTAAAGTAGATGAATTCGTGCAAAGAGGTAGCAAGCCATGCTCTACTCTAGGACGGGAGACAGTCACAGCAGCATGGTCACCCTTTGGCAACAATACGTCCTTCGAATGGGTCGAACATGCCACAAATTGAAAACTTCACACGCACACAGGTGTTAGCTAGAAACATATCCATCCAGTTTCTCCATAGCACATTTGCAATTAAATTCTTATTACGTAACATTTAGTTTATTAAATATTAACAGGTGTAGTGTGTTCTGGTTTTTTAATTTTTTTTTGTTTTTTTTTTTGTTTTTTTGTATTTCATTGCATAGAACGTTAGAAATGAGACTTGTTGCTGTTGCTCAGGTTGAAGGGAAGCTCCAATGTATGGGACCATCAGGTTGGTTGTCTGGAACACTGTTGAGGCGAGAGCGGCTGGCTTAACGCAGTCATCCTGGTGCCAACCGGGACACCCTTACCCTGGGCTCACCAGCTGCTGACCGCAGCTCCCTCTCGCTTCCCATGCCAGAGGTTCTAGGACCTTCAGAGTGGCAACTCAAACCACATGGGCTTCGTTGGTTTTTGTTTTTGTTTTTAAATTTCTGAGCACGCCCACTGGTAATGGCTTAAGAAGGACTTGAATTGCACAGTAAGAGAAGGAGAATGGCAGAGGCGGCCTCTCCTGATGTCATCCCACCTCCTCGTGGGGTTCATGTAGCCTACTGCACTCTATTGCTTCTACAGAGGACACCCCATGATAACCAGGTACAGAGTAAAGGGAGAAGGAGTTAAAAAAAAGTGTGTTGGGGGTGGGGTGGCAAAGGGAGATGGGGGAGGAAGAGGAAAGAAAAATGAAAGAAAAATGCTTATGAGGTATACAAGTAAATAAAATTGGAATGGTTAAGGCTGCTTTTGAAATAAAAAGAAATCTTCAGGCATAGGTAAAAATAAGGAGATGGTTGTTACGAAAGCATTGCCACTTGGATGTTTCACAATGCTTGGTGATGGCTTCAAGGTGGCTGCAGACACATTTGGCCTGCCACCGTCTGCACGTGCTGCCTTGTAGAGTCCTATGGCCTCATATTTCAATAATGAAACAGTGTTAGGTCCTAGTGTTTTTTTTTTTTTAAAGTTCTCTAAATCCCACAAGTCCCTCGCTGCACGCATTCCATCACCAAGGACAGGGTGCCCGCAGAGGGAGCTGTGGGGCCAACTGGAATGTGAAGGAAATGGAGCTCTTGGCTCCCAGCCCTCAACTCAAAGCCTATCTCCAAGGCTGTGGAAAAACCTTTGAAGGCTCCAGAGTGAAGAAGTCCCAGTCAGCATGAGCTGGAACTCTGTGTATAACCCTGAAGGAAAGGCCCCTGGGCCCTGCTCCAGGCTCCACTTGGCAAGGGGGAGCACTGGGCAGGGGCGCTGCCTTTGGAGGTTCAAGAGTCTTCTCCAAGGGCAAAGTGGGAACCCCAAGCTTCTGGACAGTCCCAACCAGGACCTTTGGCAAGTTTTCCTCAAGAAAAGTCTCCCCGAGAATGACTGTGGCTCATTCTAGCCACTGCTCACCAGAGAGGAGGATGAGTCACTACAGACACTGTCTTTGGAGAGCAGTTCTGAGGGAGACACTCCTTGGGGGGCTTCCGGGCAGATGCCCCACTCTGGTGACTCCAGCTGGAAAAGCATCCACTGTCCTGTTTGTGTCACTGAGCCTAGGGTTTGCCATGAGTTCAGATGCTTGGAAGAGAAAAAGGGGAAGGAAGGAAGGAAGGAAGGAAGGAAGGAAGGAAGGAAGGAAGGAAGGAAGGAAGGAAGGAAGGAAGGAAGGAAGGAAGGAAGGAAAGTTAGTTATTTTGGCAAGAACAGTGGATGGCTATTCATGCCTATTTTTTTTGCTCCCTTACACACCAGTCCCCCTCATGCACTCTCTGCTGTCTCCAAGGATGGCATTGCCTTAAGATCCCCAAGTTCACGACAGAAATGGAAAGAAAAAGAGAATTATTTCACTTCTAGAAGGAGCAGAAATTGCAGAGGAACTATGTGGTTAGTGCAAGCCCTTGTGGACTAGCAACCCTTCTATAGAGCTACTTCTCTACAAACCCTCCCTGGCAACAACCATCACTTTGCACAGTGTCTGAGAAAGAAGGGACTCAAAGAGGTCCCTTAGTCTGTCCTACTTTTTCTGAGTAGGACTGGACCTCGTTTGGCCTAGCACTGATTAGGCTCCCATCTACTGCTCATAGATACAATGAAATTTCTCTCCTGGTTCAGAAAAGACAGTGCTTAGAGTTGACAGAATTTGCTGCCGGAGGCTGCTGAATTGCTCTTGGGCCCTGATATTGCCCAGGTGATAGCAGGTTTGGAGAAGTAAGCTAATGTGGGCTCCATTGCTCTTGGCCTCACTGAATGGCTGTGGTTGGAGATGTTTGAGAGCAGAAAGGCAGTATTTCCTGTCTAATCCAGTCAGATGTTCAAGGTCAGCCTCCTTACCTCTAAACACATTAAAGAGGGGAGTGTGTGTCACATATACCCCTCCCCCTGCAGTCCACCTACCCTCCATCGTCTCCCTAGCATTGCTAACACTACTTCCATCCTCTGTGTCACAAACTGGCAATCCACAAAGGGAGAGAGGAAAGAAAGGAGATCAAGGTGTTAAGAGCCTCTTTATGCCTTGGATATGGCAAAATGTCCCTGGCCCCAAAGGGCACAGGCTGACTCTGTGCTGGGCAAACTGCCCTCTGAAAAGTGCCCAGTACTTCTTAGACTGGTGCCATACACCCAGGGGTGTCCTAGGTTTTGGTTAAATTTTCGGTGTGAGTGTTCACACCTTGGAAACTGGAAAATGTTACAAATCAGGGTTTACTTTATTGTTTTGTTGATTGTCTAGACAAGGAAGTGGGGAACAAAATCCAAATTAAACTTAAAAGTGTGTAGTGGGCACATTTAAAAAATTCAGAGAACCAGCTATTAAACATTTTACCAGCATACCCCTGCATAAATAGAGTTCCATGGCCAGCGCTAAATGTCAGGCAGCCCATAGACACAGTCCTGGGCCCTAGCTCAGTGGAGCCTAGGAATTCTGGAAGGTAGAAAGGCCAGTGAGGCAGATCCTATCTCAGGCTAGGTTGTTCTCTCTG
Organism: Trichosurus vulpecula; assembly: GCF_011100635.1. NCBI lineage: Eukaryota > Metazoa > Chordata > Mammalia > Diprotodontia > Phalangeridae > Trichosurus > Trichosurus vulpecula. The sequence goes on along the minus strand of NC_050581.1, from coordinate 118,902,212 downwards.
TTCCCTTTCAGCCCCATAGGCCCACAGTCTAGTGCTCTCTCCAGCTGCCTTCACATTGTCAGAAAATCTACCAGAATTCTTAGACTCCATTGAGATACCATGGACTTAAGCCACTTTGGGGATTGGGCTGATGAAAAAGTGCCTTTGATATGGCTCAGGACTGTGTCAAAGAGCTATCTGACATGTAGCACTGGCCATAGAACTATATGTATGCAGGAGTATGCTATTAAAATGTTTAACAACTGGTTCTTGGGTGGTGGTGGTGGGGGGGCTTTTGCTTCTTGCACTGGGGATGCTTTCCTTGGGGAATTGAGTTAACCTCCCCTGCCCCCACACTATAGCCCCACCATAATGGCCCTCTGGGAGAGATGGACAGGTCCAAAACAGAATGGAGAGGGACAGGTGCTGCTGCACCAAGGCTTGGCATGCAAGGGGCATCCAATCTATGGGCTTCATTGCCTGCTCTAATTGATCTGTCTCTGCACTCTGGTCTATTGCTAGTCTATGCTTCATTTGGTACTCTCTTTCTCCCTAACTTTTCCCTTGAGGTGTTCAGCCTAAAATAACGTACAACAACAAATTCAACATGTGAAACATGACTGCTCTTTTATTTTAAACTCAGCTAATTCTGTGGCTGATCAGGCATTTCCGGAGCTCCAGGCAGGCCTGCCAACTCTGGGTGCCAGACATTCCTGTGGTAGAGTGGAAAGAGCACTGGATTTGGAGTCAGAGTAACTGGGTTCAAATCCCAGCACTGCTACTGACCGCCTGGGTGACTGTGGGCAGGCCCTGAACCTGACCTGAATTTCCCCTACTGTAAATGCTGGACAAGACGATCTCTCAGATTCCTTCCAGCTCTAAATACTCTGAACCTATGAACTCCTTCTTTGGGAACTTCATTAAAGCTTTTCCTTGCAAATCCATTCTCTGGGTCTCTTCCCAGACTCAAGGCTGCTTGGTGAACTTGCCACCATGGCTCTCTGGCCAAAGTTCCATCTTTATATGGAGAGGTCCTGCTTTAAGGTGAGGATTAGCTATCCTCTAGGACCATCCTCAGTATTACCCCCTTCCTGCTCCAATGTCTGCTGACATTCATTCTGTGGGCTGAATTATGGCCCCATGTGCCAGAGGTGCCATCAGCCAGAATGGGAGGGGCGATCTCCTTAGGGATATTTGAGTAATGAAGGCTTTCGGATGCCACTACACTCCTCCTGCTCCTCAACCCTGGTGAAATGGTGTGGTCCATATCCTAACAAGGCCCTCTGTGAGGACAGAGATACCTTAGTAGGTAGGGCCCAGGAAGGGGGTGGAACTTTCATCACTGTGCTGAAGCCAGAGGCCAGTGCCCCATATTGCTTGCTTAATAAAGCAGTTGAAGCCTTAAGGGACACTACCCTTCTTGCTGGGCCATGTCAAGGCTTCACTGTGTTTCAAGGGTGAGTTGTCCATGCCAGCTGCCAGGTGTCAGGTTCCGATGGCTACTCTCTTCTCCGTGGACTCAGGTGTACACCCCCATGGACTCTGTGCTGGAGAAATGACTGAGCTGATCATGTGGGGGAGGGGACGCTGCCTGACATGGGAGGCTCTGTCACAAATGCTGGGGATCCCACTCTCCCCAAAGTCCCACCAACCTTCACTGCAAGAGAAAGATAATGTATGCAAGTTCAGCTCAGCACAAAGGAACTGATAATGAAGAAAGGAAAGGAAGGAGAAGAAAGAAAGGCAAGGAAGGAGGAAGAAGAAGAAAGGGAGAAAAAAGAAGGGAGGAAAAGAGAGGTGGTAAAGAAAAGCAGGGAGAGAAGGAGGAGAGGAAGAGGGAGTCAGGGAGAACAGAAAAAAACTAATTAATAAAGGAATAAGCTCTCATTTATAAGTTGGAGAAACTTCACACTGCCCAGGCAAGGTGCTGGCATCTAGCATAAAGAAAAAAGGATACTGGCCTGTTTCCCCAACTGCCAAATGAAGAGGTTCAACTAGAATCTAGATGATCCCCTAAGTGTTCATCCGGCCCGCTGACTATGACTATTGCATCATCTACTCTGGGGAGCTGTCAGTGATGGTCAGGCACTTGGGGTAAAGTGAGGCCTGCAACTTAGGAACACTATGATCTTGCTCATGCTCAGGCTGGCATGACAGAGGACTGGCCAACGAGTGCTCAGTACTAGGCACATGTGCAGAGGACCCTCATGGATGGTAGTGAGCTGGCTTCTGGGCATGCAAAATAGAAATCCCTACCTGAAGCAGGCTCGCCAAGTATTCACACACTCCTAGGAGTGGGCCTTCATTGGCTAGTCCCCCATTACACTGAAAGATGCCACATTTTACTTCTGTTCCTTGTCAAACCTAGATCATCCAGAACAAGCAGATGGTCTAGCTGTAAAGGCTTCTTCTTCTTGTGCTTGTGAGCTGGTGGGCATCTACACAGACTAGCAGACAGGGGTCATTCCTCATAAAAGCCCTTGCAGTAACCATGTTTATTCCTCTGCTCCAGGGCTTAGGGACTAACCAGCGAAGTAGGACAAAGGTACCACATTCAACGGTGTGATGAGTGATTCAGAGGGAGCTGGGAGGAAGTCGGTGCTAATAGGTTAGTAGCCAACTCCTCACTCTAAGGAACAATCAGAAAGCAGTGGACTTGGGTCAGAAGCCAAGGGTCCTGGCTCCAGCCATGACTAGCCATACGTCCAGCACCAAGGGAAAAGCACTGGGGGCATGAGTCACAAGCAATCTGTGTCTTAGTTCCCTTCTCTTATTAAATGAGGGAGGTGGGCAAGATGACTCCTGAAATCCTTTCTAGTTTTGCCATTTTATGATTCTAAGAAATGGGGTGTTTGAGGGAATGGATCAGTTAACTAAAAGTTAGCCCCCATCCCTCCCTCAACCCTTCAGACTGAGTAGATCAAGGAACACTCTCTTTTCCACTGTACCGCCTTACCCCATCTATGGATTCAGGGTAACTGACTGACTTAGACAAATTTCATTCCAACATCTGACTTCTTATGACCCAAGGCCTCACAGCCCAGGATTATTTTTGCCCTGTCCTGTGAATGGATACTTGTTCAGGTGAAGGGCAGGGAGGAGAACACAGAGGGAAAGAGATAGCAGGCTAGAAGAACAGAGGGAGGAGAGAGGTATAAGAAGGAGCAGAAGACCCTTTGTTCAAAAAAGAAGGGCCAGTAGATGGGGGACATCCCACTCAGCCTTATCAGGGGAGAGAGAAACTATATTGTTTAGCCCTGAGACAAGGAGCTTTAGTATCAGGAGCTGTTTCCCCTTATGCCACTGCTTCTGTCACGCAGCAAACTTGCTAATAAAGTTTCTCTCCCGCCTACTCTAGGGTTGGTGAGAAATTCACCAGGGAGAACCATTTTCCCTTGAGTTCTGGGTGTGTGTTCCCCAGCCTCTCACTCCACAGGCCCCCGAATGGACCGGGCCTCAATCATGAAGAATGGGGCACCCAGACAGGAGCAGAACCATGAAGGCTTCTCTACACTCAGCCTCCATGGGAACTCACCATCTGCATCTCAGTTGTTTCTATTTGATTCAAAGCCCATTTATTAAGCACCCACTATGTGCAAGGCACTTGTTGCTCCTGAAAGCCTATCTCACTCATCCCAGCCGGGCAGGGCCAGCTTGGTGGCTCCATCTCAACTCTCCTTTGTCGTTGTCAGGTCAGACTGGACCAAGATGGATGGCTTTCTGCCCTTCTCTCTCGCCTGGCCTTCTTCCATCCTTGCGTCTTTGTTCACACTGACCCCCCCACGCCCTCCACCACCGCCCAAGTCTAGAATGGTCTCCCCATCCACCTCCAGCTGTAGAAGTCCCTCTCTAATCTGAAGGCTCAACTCAGCTGCTACCTCCTCCTGATTCCCCCTTCACTATTCCCTAGACGAAGGTCACCTCTCCCTCCTCTTTCTGAACCTCCTCTTTTGCTTCTACGTCATTTGCCTTCCCACCCTGGTTATTTACTTTCCTCCTATCAGGTCATAAACTTCTTGAGAGCACTTGGCACATAGTAGGCCCATACTTGCTGACAACTTGTTTAATGTCTTCGTATTCCTGGTTCGTCAGAAACCGCATGGTATAATGAAAAAAAGAACTGGATATGATATCATAGGACCTGGCTCCAACACTAGCCATTTTACCCCCCTGAAGCTCAGCTTCCTCACCTGCAGAATGGGGATAAAAAAATACCGGCACTTTCTATGTCACAGGTTTGCAGTGAGGAAGTCCCGTGAACTCGTTACTTCTGTCTGAGGACTTCCTTTCTGCTCACAGGCAGACTCCTTGAGGGCAGGATCTGTGCCATTGTCTACCCTTATGTCCCCAGTACAGAACTAAGGGCCTTGCTCCCAGAAGGTGCTTAATACGTGTTTATTGATGAAGGAATTCCATGACTGCAGAGACTCATGGGAATTAGAACATGCTCAGGGAGAAAAACAGCTCCAATTCAAAAAACAAACAAACAACAAAACAACCCAGCTCCAACCCATGGTCCTTATTCAGTGAAAGAATGGAAAAGACATTGGATCTGCAGGTAAAGGGACTTGGTTTGAACATGGCTTGGCCACTTACTACATGTGGCAAGCCACTGAGTCTCTCCAAGACTCAGGTACCTCATTTGTAAAAGGAAAGGGTTGGACCAGATGATATCGAAGGCCCTTTCCAGCTCTAAATAAATCTAGGCTACTGTGATTCCCCATGCCCTGACACCACAGGCAGCACACTTACTGTTATACGCAGAGTCCTAGGCTGTGGTGAAATCCATTAGTTTCTTCATAGGTTTTTCCACAGGAATAACTTTATCTCCATTCATCTTCCAAAACATCTATGAGGGAGTTGAAGAGTAGGAAACCAGGAAGGATCCAGAATCAGAGGAGGAACCGGGTTGGAGATTACCCAGTGGGGAGGGAGCAAGTATGGACAGGTCAGGGAGGGACAAAAGAAAAGAGACAGGGAGATCAGAGGCAGAGAAGGGGAAGAGAAAGCAAGAGAAAAAGCAATTAGAATCATTGCAGCTTCTAGGTACCATGTTGGCTATAGAACCTGAGGGAAGGGGGTGGATGTTTGCCTGTTCAACAACCTAGGGCTTACAGTTGACCTCACAAACTTTCAGAATGGAGACATTTCTTTTTTTGGTTGGACGCTTTTTCTTAGGGCCAGAGCTGAGGGCCTAGGAAGCCCAGCTCAGCTGGGATGCCATGACCCCAGTTGGATGTTGGGTAGTGTCTACATTTCTCATATATAGACATCAGCCCCTACCATAGGGCTTGAAATAGTCTGATGCGTAAGACATGCCTGTATGGGGCTAGTGCAGGGACCTGGAAGGCTTCCTCTAGACTCTTCCCCTCTCCTCTAGACAGGAGAATGGGGTCCCTCTCTACTGTTCAGACAGTCAGGCATGTCCTACTAGACAAGAGAGGGTGGCTGGATAGGAACTCAGAGCAGAAAAGGGCTGTGCTGGTTTAAGGACTCAGATCTCCCAAATGGTTGAGACCTAACTTGGGCAAAAGCCTAGTGGGAAGAGGAGGGTAGGAGATCCTCGAATCAGGTTCTTTCTATTTTGAGGATGATTCCAGTGATTCTCAAGTGGTATCCACTCACCCTACAGCACAGGATCACCAGAATGAAGAAAATTTCTTTCCAAAAGCAGACACAGCTGTAAAATACAAAGAGAAAAGGAGCTTTGGGGTGTGAACCTGACTGCTTGGAAAGTTTCTGGGGGCACTGAACAGTCATGGAAAGGAGGAGGATCCCCGGCCTTCCCTCCATCTTCCTGCATGATATTCAGCCTGGACTCCTCTTCCAGTTATCACCAAGGCTCTCTTCCCACCACCCCCTTCTCAACCTGGACTCATAGAATACACCCAACGTTCACCCAACATGCCTGCCTGGCCTTATTCTTACAGGCTCAGCCTTTTACACACCTGCCCACGTGCTCTGTCTCTGTCTCTGTCTCTCTCCCCCTCCCTACCTTTCTCTCTCTCTCTCTCTCTCTCTCTCTCTCTCTCTCTCTCTCTTTCTCTCTCTCTCTCTCTCTTTCTCTCTCTCTCTCTTCCCCTCCCTCCCTTCCTCCCTCTCCCTAACTCAAGGTGTGGGCTGTACCTAGAAGGGAAGTATAGTTCTACTTTCTCAGCCAGCAGGCCCTCATTTCCTGCTGTTCTTACTGTTGAGGCCAGAGCCAGGTGGGAGGCAGCGAAGGGAGGGTAAGAGAACCTATTCAGGACTCCAGCTCTGGCAGATTTAAGCTAGCTTTTCTAGGCCCTGACATCCTGACTCCAGTGGATCATAGCACAGCTAGAGAATCCCAGGCCACTGTCAGAGTCCCTGGGTGGATTTGGGTGGTAACAGAAGCACCCCTAAGTCCCAGGGCTAACTCTAGGAAAATTAACCAGAGTGACTGGGGGGAGACTGAAGGCAGCTTTCCATAATCTCTTCTGCCAATGGCATCTGGTACAGCTGCCTCACTGGCATCTGACCATACCTCTGCCAGGGAGAGGGAAAGTTAGAGGTAGAAAGAGCAGCTGGATATACTAGCAGAGAACCTGGGCCTCAGTTTCCACATCTGTCAGATGACGGGGTTGAATTGGATGATTTCCGAGGTTTTTTTCTAGCTTTCTATTTATGATCCTGGGTTCAGCCTGTGGCTGTGTCACTGCCTCTCTACAGGCTTCAGTGAAATGAAGGGTGGGGCTCAGGTCATCTATCTCCAAGCCCTGGGAGGCTGGGGCTAGATTATTCAGCAGTGTCTTTGAGAGTCCAGCTATACCTTCGGTCAGTTTGCCTGCTTGTTCTGCTGCCCCTCCGGGAAGGATTTTGGAGAACACACTTTCTCCGTCGGCCCCAGGCTGGCCTGTGGGGACTCCTGATGCTGGTGGGACTCCCCCAGGCTTCACTCCCACTTTGGTACCTGAGCAAGAAATTCAAAACCCTGGGTGATTCCAAGCCATCCATTGGCCCCTACTGGAGGGTCACACATCAATACCACTAGATACCCCTAAGAGGCCATGTGGTCTTAGCTTTCCCCTTTCCCTTTCTGGCATCTGGAGAATCCTAGAATATTAGGGACAGCCATGAAGCTCTGTGTTTCTGAATCTGACCAGATGGAATGAGGATATGGAATATGATGCCAGGAGAAGAGGAGGAGGAAGAGGACAGAAGGAAGAACAGGAGGCGGAAGAAGAGGAAGAAGAAAAGGATGGAGGAGGAAGAGGGGAAAGGAGGAGATGAGGGAGAGAACAATGGGAAAAACTCCCAAAATGTGAGGAGGAAATGGGGAGGGCAGGAGGGGAGGAAGGAGATTGGGGAGGGGCATGCTCCGGAATCCCACAAGGGCAAAGCTAAAGCTAGAAGACAACACTTGTATTTAGGGTTCCTGCACTGTGCTAATTTCTGTAGTACCAGGGTTACCTCAATAACACCTGATCTGCCTGTGATCCCCTCTGACCCTGGGCTCTCCTTTTCTGACCCATTTGTCTGTAGCAAGTTCTTCTCCATGGGTAGCAAATGTGCCTTCAAGGATGGGAGAATTTGGCCCCTGGCCAAGGGGCCTCTCAGTCATGAATCAATAGAAGTTGGGGCTGATTCCGGTCAGAGTGCAGGCAGGCAGCATCCCGTGCTGCAGCTAGGGCTGAAATCTCACCTGCGGTGGCAGCCCCCTGTGGCTGGGCATGTGGGACCCTCCCCTGTTGCGGCTGCTGCTGCTGCTGCTGCACTTTGGCTGTGGGTTTGGAGCTGTCCAGATGCTCAGCTTTCAGCTGCAATATTAAACAGTCTCCTTAGTTAGGACCGAGACTTCTGGGCACATCCTTTTCCTACCTTCCCCTTTTCCCATCCCTTGATCATTTAGGCCTGGAATCGGCCCAGAGTTCAGGAACAGGCCCTCACCACAAGAGTGTGGTGCCTGGGCCACAGGTGGTCAGGACATCTGTAAAGAGGAATGGGGCAAATCCCAGTCCAGTAGCTCCCAGGGTTCCTTAGGGAAGGATGGAGGCTGAGGGCAGGACAGGAGACTAGAGGGTTTGGACTTAGGAGGACAGGGTGGGACAATTCCTGGGATAAGGAAAAGGCATGAGCCCCACAAAGGGGAGGGCCCAGGATGGCCGAGGTTAGCATGGACTCCAGGAGAAGGCTCTTTCAAGGCTCAGATAGCAGCTGAGTGAGTTCATTTCCCCCAGGGCAGGGAGTTAAGGAAGCCCTGGCTCTATCTTTATACAAGATTCTGTTGAGGAAACCTGTCAGAACCACATGAGCTGGATCATAAGCCTGATAGGGCCTTAGCTTTCAATATGGAGGTTCATAAGGCCAAAAAGTAGCTCTGGCTATGGAGGGGCCTGGTTAAAAAGCTGGTTTCTCTCTGGGCCTCAGTTTCCCCATTTATGAAATCATGGGCTTGGACTACATAACTTTTAACGGCCCTTCCAGCTCTAGATCTTATGAACATGTGTGATTTGAAAGCCATGTAATAACCTCTCTGAGCCTATTTCTTTCACTGTAGAAGGAGAGAATGAGGTTGTGACCTCTGAGGTTCCTTCCAGCTCTACTGGTCGATGGGAATCTCTGTTTTGGGTTAGGAAGCACATAGAAGGGAACCTAAGACAAGGGACCCCTGCCCCTGCCCCGGAGGCACCTGAAGGTGGCTCACAGCAGATGACTTCCACAGCAAGCAGAAGTTGTTTTGTATCCGGTTCACACTGGGCTTCCTCCAGCTAATCCCGCTCTTGAATATTGCTTGCAAAACCAAAATCACTTTCTTTTAGCCAGATGGTTTGTCTTTGTAGCCTATATCTAAGATACAGGCCTCCTAAGGCCTTCTGAAGTGGCCCCCTGGGAAAGGGGCCTTACACAGGACCCAAGAAATGTTGGCTGTTAGGTTAATGAAAGTACCAGTTATGTTGGACTGTCTCTTTCATCCAACCTTCCCCTAGACCCCGAGGACACTTACTATCAGCCTCAACTTCCTGGGACTCCCAGTGGCTCTGCCACACATGTGGCAGCCAGGTTGGTGGAAGGGGAGAGAATGAGAAAAATAGGTCCCAGCAGAGGACCCCCAAACATTGAGGCATACTCACTGGGCCTGCAGGCTGGGCACCTGCCGACGGGGGATGGCCTGGCACTGATTTGCCAGCCTGCTGACCAGCTGGGGGCTGTTGGCCCCGGGAGGAAGGCTGCCCTGGCATCCCCTGTTGCTGCTGCTGCTGCTGCAGCCGAGCTTGTGACGGTGTCTGCTGCGTCTGAGACTGAGTTGGTTGTGGCCCGTGGCTCGTCTGCTGCTGCTGCGGAGGGGGTTGGCGAGATTGCTGCTGCCTGGAGGACTGTGGTGGCAGCGGCTGCTGGGAAGGTCCTGACTGAGGTTGCCTTGTCTGCTGTGGCTGTGAGTGGGCCAGAGGCTCAGACTTAGGGGGCTGAGCCGAGGGGCCGGACTGCATCGGCCGCTGAGCTTTTTTGGACTCTGAGGGATGGTGGTAGGCCGCTGACTGGCGGGATGGCTGTGAGTATTCCGACTGAGAGCTGGGGTACGATGGCTGGCTCCTTGGGTCGGCCTGCTGGGCCTTCTTCTGGGAAGAAGGCTGCGAGTGAGGTCTGCCTTCATGGCGGCCAGAGTCTCGGGGGTGTGGCTTCGAGACCCTCCGAGAAGACTCCTCACCCTGGTGGCGGGAAGATGAAGACCCCGAGGAGTGCCGGCCATAGTCCCCATGGTGCCGATGCTCTTTGGAAGAATGGCGGCCCTGGAGTCCCTCATCATGTGGCCACAGGTCCTCCTCAGGGGGCTCATCATAATCATGGTAAGTATGTTTGACAGGGGGTCTTTTCTGGGAGGAGGAGGAGGATGAGGAGTGGCCACCATGATGTCTGAGCCTTTCTGAACGGGATTCTCGGGGCTTATCAAACCAGTCTGTCTCCTCCTGACCCAAGTGATAAGCTTCAGAAACCAAAAACAGATCACAGTCAATCTCTCGCTCAGGCACCGGGAACGTAGGCCAGGCTGAAGCCATGCAACGAAATGAAAGAATGCAAGCAGCTCACCACATGCAAAAAAAGAAAAAGAGCCCCCCCAAGCCTCGGACCCACCCACCCTCTAGAGACCCAGAGAGAACATCGCCACATGGGACACGCACAGGCAGGACACGGAGCTGGGCCAACAGAAGCCAGCAATGGGACAACAGCATGGCCCGGGCAGGCAAATAGCAGGGGCCCCATACTGGTTTGCACAAGCTCAGCTTTGAACATGCTCTGTCAGAAATCACCAAAGAGAGCCGTTACCTTCGCTGTCTGAAACCACGCAGTGGGAATCGTCCAGGTTGTAACCTTCCTCATGCTTGTATGAGTGGGTCCTTGGCACATCTTTGATGTGTTCCTGGACATCAGGCAAGGAGTGACTGGAGCAGAATGGAGAGCAGCCATCTCCAGCCCCTGGAGGGAGCGGCCCTCCCGAAGAGCGGGGTCCTCCCACAGACCTTCCTAAGGGACTGATGGGGCTTTCTTCTTCAGAAGCCTGGCTACGCATGGGGGGCCGCCCTCGGCTCTGGGACATGCTCAGGGACGATGGCTTTGAGCTGGCTTTCTGTAACCTCTCCATGCTCTCTCGCTCACGCTCATAGGACTTGCCTCGGCTGCTTATATCGTGGCTGGACTTGTCGCTGCCATAACTCACTGATGATCGGGACCTGCTGCTGTATGCGCGGTCATCTTCCTCTATCAGATCCCGGCTCGACACTCCATAGTATTTCTGCTGTTCGTACACGTTCTTCTTAAGGCCATAGGTGATCTCATCTTGAAACTTCTTCCCTCTGGAGGACATGCTGCTGCTGACTGAGGGCGTCGTGGGGTAGGAGGCCAGATCGGATTCGACGTCTTTGGCCTCTTCTATAGGTGAGAACTTGGAGATCTTTTGTTCCATGCCTTGTTTCCGATGCTTGCTGCGCTTCGATGAGATGACAGCGGGGGCCAGATTCTTAGAAGAATGCTTTGGTCCTCCCATGCTGGATCCATGTTTCTCTGGCCGAGATGAGTGTCTATAGTCACTGTCCCCATAGTAGTAGGAGGACCCCCCTCCACTGCCTGACATCCTTCCATCACTCTCTGAGCTCCGGTGATAACTGCTCTTCCCTCGGTGGTCAGTACCATGGTGATCATAGACATCCTCTTCAGACTCTTCTTCCCCTTTTGAGTAACAGCAGGGAACGCTGGGGCCTTCAGATTCTCCCAGGTCACTTTTGTCCTTTGCATAACGCCCGTTACTGCCTTGGGGCCGGGACTCTGGCTTCTGGCTTTCCACTGCCGAGGGCGTGCTGTCCTTGGTCAGCTCGCTAATGTCATCGATCATCACATAGTTCCTAGGAATGTTCTGCTCCAGGTTGGTGTACAGTGATTCAGAAGAGTAAGTGGGTCCAGGGCTCTGGCTCACACTACTTCGGTCACTGGGCCTGGGGGGCTCTGGAGCCTTGTACTGGTCATAGCTGCTGGTCACTGCCGGTGCACTGTATGTGGGCTCTGAAGGGGCCGAAGACATTACGGTTGGGGGTGCTGTGATCACTTCATAGTTTGTAGGGACCTTTTGTTCCAAGTCAGCTAGTGAGGTCTGCCTTGGCTTCTGATGGGAGGCGTGACCGTCAGACGGGTCTGGGAAGAGGGCATTTTGAGGGGGTGGGTGGGGCATTTGGCCTGGGTAAGTTGTCTGGGGCTGGTAGTGGGGAGCAGGACGGAAGTTCTGCTGGCCCTGGAGACCATGTTCAGTCGGGTAGCCTGCGCTTGGAGGGAAAGCAGGTGCTGGGTATGTGCCCTGAGCTGGGTAGGCAGGCACCTGGTTGGCCTGGAAGCCATTTTGAGCAGGGCCAGAACTGCCCACTGGGTACTGGGGAGGCTGGAAGCGGGTGTGCTGGAAGGCTGTGGGGGCTGGTGGAGGACCCTGCCCTGGTGGGTACTGATAGGGAGGGTAGGAGGAAGCCGACGTGTATTGAGTGGCTGAAAAGTCAGAATACTGATTGGTTGGAGCTGTGCTTGGCCTCACATGGACGGCCCCGCTCTCATAGCCAGCGAGGCGTAAATTGTTGAGCTCGCTATCCGACATGTAGTCTCGGTTTTCCCCAAGGCACCGAAGATAGGGGTAATCTCGGCCAACTCGGTCCTTCATCAGGGAGCCCTTCCTCTGAGTGATTCCTAACTCCAGGTACTTCAGCTTGGCATCGATCTCCTTCTCCTCTTCATCCAGCTCGGCCTGCTTCTTCCTCAGTTTTGTGGACTCATGCTCCACCAGCTTGAGGTCACGGTCCAGCTCCTTGAGCAGGCTGGCTTTGGTCACCTGGACAGGTGGCCCTGCCAGGCCCTTCTGAAGGAGGCTGGCCATATACATCTGGGAATGTGCTTGGCTTGGGAGGGGCATATGGGCCTCCTCTGGAGGGGGGCTGGGCAGTGTCCGCTTCACCTTTCGAATGAGGGTGTTAGCCTGAAATGCTGACATCTAAGGAGCAAAGGAAAGAAGCCTGGATATAATAATTGAGAGGATTTATGCACCAGAGATAAAAATACTTGAAGGATCTTGAGTTATTATCATGCTAATAATAAACATCTCAGGACTAAAAAATGCCTTCCCCATCCATGAGAGGAAAGAAGGGGCCGTGGGAAAAACACTGGTCTGAGTGCCAGGAGACCTGGACTCTATTCCTGGCTTGGTCACTGACCTTAGGCAAGTCATGTCCCTATTTCTGAGTGTCAATTTTCCCATCTATAAAATGAAGTTGTCCTAAAGATCTTTCTAGCTTTTATTCCTTAAGACTAGAAAAATATCATTCCCATGTCATACCTATAAGGTGCAATCTTTAACACTCCTACTTTATTGATGGGCATACTGAGGTCTGGAGAAGGGTGGGGTACTTGTCATTTAACTAATAAGCAACAGCAATGCTATGCAGAATCTGGTCTTCTGACTCTCAGACCATTAAATTACATTGCCTCTCTACAAGTCTAAAACAGCCGAGCTGGGTTAGTCACTAGGTGCCAGGGAACTGTTTTTCCTGAGCTGGTTGCAAAAGAGGGCTGGATGGCCACAGGATGCCCAGGCCACACTTGGCACCTGGGCTGAAGGGAAAAGACCTAGGGCAAAGTGGGCTAGAGAAAGAAGGGAGTGAGAGATGTGGGGTAGGCAGGCTGGCCAGCTCACAGTGCTCCTGGGAGAACTTCCAGTAGCCATCAGGGGTGGTGACCAGGGTGGGGGCGACCCGAGGCATGAAATCGCAGACAAGTGAACATCAGGTGCTTCCCGGTGCCTCCTGCACAGGGTGAGCAGTGCTGTGACAGGCCCAGGCCGAGTCACTCAGTCAGCTGTTGTGTGAGAAAGCTGCAGCTGCAGGATCTCACAGCTCCTGACTCAGGGCTCCTGACTCTAAGAATGAGGAGCAGAGAGTTAGGGCCACAGCATGTGATGCCTACATGGTGGGGGTGCAGCAGCAGCAGCAGCAGAAGTGGTGGCAGTGGCGTTGGTGGGGAGACCTAAATCAAGATGTCTCTGCTGAGTCCAGAAGCCCATCTCCCTTCCCTATGCCACAGCCAGGTCCACTGGGGACTACTTCATGCCACACTTTCCCTGAACCAAACCTTCAGTGGTGGCCAGCCCAGATCAGTGGCCCTGATCACTATGCTGAGATTTCCCCCAAGGTTGGTATTCAGGTGACCTCAGATTACAATGAATAGCCAATGAATCTTGCCTTGGCAGGGAAGCAGACAGGAGAGGGCAGGAAGAGGGCAAACTGAGCAAGGGGAATGGGATGGTGCTACCAGAGAGGTGGCCTTAAGCTCTGTTCCCTCTTGTTGCCTTGGTGACAGCTGGGGGGTTGGGGGAGGTAAGAGAAGGAAGGGGCTACATGCTGAATGCCAGGTCTTTTTTCGCACCAGCTGGTAATGCCATCTACTCCTCCCACCTGCTCCCTGAGTCACTTCAGAGCTAGGTACCACCCTCCCCCTACCCTGAGCACAGTCCCAAGGGTGAGCACCCTGATTTACCATACCCTACTGATGGTTCTCATCCCAGAGAGGGTCCTTTTCCCCATCTGTAACCTCACATGTCAAGTCCCTTTGCGGCTGAGGTCAGGCTAAGCAAGGCAGAGTATGGGGGCCCTAGATAGGCTGTCACTTTCTCGAAAGGAGGTATGAGTGGGAAGGAGCTGGAGGAGACATCTGCTGAAGCTTTTTTACCTTATGGAACTAGGAAAAAAATGCACCATGATTAAAGAGCTAAAATGTGTACCATTTTCAAAGTGAGAAGGCGAAAAGTAGGATTTGCTGCTTTCAATCGCTGGCAGGGGCTCCTGGCCAGATTTCCCTTGGACTCCCTTGCTTGGAAATATTGTCTGAGCTCCTGGCCTCTTTGAGGTAGTCTAACTGGGAGACTCTATGGAACATGCCATATGCCAGGGTCTCGTTCTGGGTGGCCTGCACTGGGGTTTTCCTTTGGGGAGAGGAGTCTCCACCTTTAATTTTTCTACCCATTCTGCCCTTCTTCCCTGCCATTTCAGAGGAAGAACTAACTAACCCTTTTCTTTTCCAAGGCTATATGCCTTTGATCCTACCCTGTTGCCTCTGGGACCTTGCTTTATCAATCACGCACTCTGTCTCCTAAATCTTCAATTTCCCCTCCCTCTCTATTGCTGCAGACATACTCAAGTCTTCCCTATCCTAAATAAAAACTTGGATTAGAACTTGTTAGGAAAGTGTAGCATCAATACATAACGTAGGGGAAAGAGCAGTGCTGGCATAGAAGGAGCCCTGAACTGTGAGAATCAAGAGACCTGTGTTTGAACCTTGGTTCTGATACACACTAGCTAGGACTCTGGACAAGTTACTTAACTTCAAGGCCTTGTTTAATCATCTGTAAAATGGGGATACATGGAGTGGCTGTATCATGGAGCTTTGAGAGAAGTGCTTTGTCAACTGTAAAGCTCCACAGAAATAAGATTTATTGTTATTATGAACCGTGGAGATGAATTGGGTGTGCAGTTCAATTAATTTTTCCTAGGTTATGGATGCAACTGTAACATCTTATATGAGGTCGTTTTTCTCTTCCCTCCTGGGAAAGCAGTTACTTAGGTAGGAATGTCCAGTGGAGTGCCAAAAGCATCTTGACAATAAGAAAGGCTTCCTGATTGGCTGAGAGTGACCTTGGGATTATAGGAGGTAAGTGAGCTTGGTCCAGAATGCCTAGGTGGGGAAATGCTTTTCAGGCTTAGGGAATCATGGGACTGAGCTAGGCTTGGGAAACATGAGCTACAGAATAGCTTAGCAAGCTTGGGTCCTCTCCAATCTTGGCTGAGTAGAATATTTTATACACACTTCTAATTTTCTTATCTTGGCATTTCTGAATTTATATATTCTTTTCCCCTTGTAAATAAAAACCCTAGAAAATGCACATTTGTGGGTCTAGAGTGTGTGGCAGACAGGGGGAGGAAGAAAGGAGGGAGGGAATGTCAGAACTAGGCACTGAGATATGTTGGCAGCAGCCAGGGGAAGATTGAAAGGAATAAAGCATAATAGAGAAAAGTTCAGGAACTTAGTACCTCAAGCCAGGATGAGAGATTATTAAGGTTCACAAATGAGTAAAAGAAGACATACTATTGGCTAAGGACAAGGGTTTCCTCAAATGGGAAGCTCTAGACACTGAGATGCTGAACAGAAACAGAAACAAATCCAATGACAAAGAAAAGAAGAAGCTGCCCCAAGATAAGGATGTGGATGCACAGGGAACTCCCTAATCAACTCCTATTTTAAGACACATGTAGCAGTGGTAGGGTTGAAGGATGACTCTAAAAGCATGGCATAGTCCAGTAAGAGTAGTGTTACTACTAGGACACTAAAGCTCAGGATGGGTGGAGACTAGTAAGGAATGCTAAGCATGAGGGAAAGAAAAGAATTCCTTCCTCCTTTTTCTTTCTTTTCCTTTCTCTCTCTCTCTCTCTCTCTCTCTCTCTCTCTCTCTTTCTTTCTTTCTTCTCTTTTCTTTCTTTTCTTCCTTCCTTCCTTCCTTCCTTTCTTTCTTTCTTTCTTTCTTTCTTTCTTTCTTTCTTTCTTTCTTTCTTTCTTTCTTCTTTCCTTTCTTCCTTATTTCCTCCCTTCCCCTTCTCTTCCTTCCTTCCTTTCTTTCCTTCTTTCTTTCTTTCTTTCCTTTCTTCCTTCTTTCCTCCCTTCCCTTTCTCTTCCTTCCTTCCTTCCTTCTTTCCTTCCTTCCTTTCCTTCCTTCCTTTCCTTCCTTTCCTTCCTTCCTTCCTTCCTTCCTTCCTTCCTTCCTTCCTTCCTTCCTTCCTTCTTTCTTTCTTTCTTTCTTTCTTTCTTTCTTTCTTTCTTTCTTTCTTTCTTTCTTTCTTTCTTTCTTCTTTCCTTTCTTCCTTCTTTCCTCCCTTCCCCTTCTCTTCCTTCCTTCCTTCCTTCCAGAACAGGAGGAGGATCAAAGAAAAGGATAGGGTGATGGAGAAAAGGCAGAATTCTTACTCTTTCTGTTTTTTTTCTCCCAAGGGGAATGATCTTTGGATTGGCAAGGATAAAACAAAAATGGTTAACGGGAAATAGATACCCAAGAGAAATGAGGAGACAGTAATAGAGTACCAAGCTAACCCCAATAAATCGAAGTTCACTAGGCTCAGGGTACTGAAAGAAGTGGCAGATGCGACTGTTGAACGGAGGCCAATGGTCTCTGGAAGATCATGGAGAATGAGATAAGCACCAAAGAATTGGAGAAGAGAAGGGAAGAAAAGGAATAAGCATTTACATAGCACCTACTATGTGCCAAGCATGGCACTAAGCCTTTTAACAATATTATCTCATTTGATTTGGAGAAGGGGAAATATCCCAATTTTGCAAAAAGGGAAAAGGGTGGCATTGCAAATGAGGTTGACTTCAACTCCTGGCTAAGTTTTAAAACATATTTTTAAAGGGAATATATTATTAGGGGCAGCATGGCATAGGGCAGGGGTTCTTAACCTATTTTGTGCCACAGACTCCTTCTGAGGGTCATGTTTTTACATAATTCAAGGAAATGCCAAGTTCCAGATAGAGATTAGTGAAAATAAGGATGTGCTTTTTTTCCCCATCCAAATTCATGGACTCCCTGAAATATATCAAGGGGTCTGTGGACCCCGGTTTAAAAACCTTCGGCACAGTGGATACAGTGCTAGTCTGGAACTAAGAAGACCTGGGTTTGTACCGTGTCTCTGATGACTACTGGCTGTGTGCCCCTGGGTAAACTGCCAGACTTCTCTGTGCCTCAGCTAATTCCTTAGCCTTTCTCTACTAAGTCTGAGAAGAATATGATTGGGTCAGTACAAAGCTGTTCCCACACTAGGAATTGCCCATGCTGACAAAAATCAGAGATCCTTCTTAAATTTATATTACTAAAGGAATTACTAAAGGTTAAAGAAAAGGAATTTCTGTACCAGGAGTACCTTGCGGAAGTTACATCGCAGCTGCAAGTCAGCGTAACAGTGGTAATGAATAGCGTTAGCGTTTGTTATTGTTATTAGACCTGGGGTCAAGTCCCAGGTCTGAACTGTTGATGGGCTTGATTCCATCTCCTTCTGTCTCTTCTGGGACCTTGCTCGTCCTGACATTCCCTCTCTTGTTCACCTTCAGTCTCTTCCTTTCTACTAAATCCTTCCCTCCTGCCCAAAAATCTGCTTAGGTCCTCCAGATCCTAAACAGCAACAGTGACGGTGACCAAAAACCCTTCCTTTGGCTCTGCCAAGTCTAACAGACGATCATCCTCTAGCTCTCTTCCTGTGAAACTTCCAGAAAGAGTCACCAACACCTCCTCCCTCTACTTTCCCAGCACCTGCTCAGCCTCTTGAATCTGGCTTCCTTACTACTCTACTGAAGCTTCTCTCTCTAAGGTAACAAAAGACTCCTGAATTTCCAAATTTGATAAATCAGAAAGTACTGAGGTAGGGACAAAAGAATGTCCATAATGTGGAATTATAATGACATAGTGGGCAGAAGAGAGAGGAGGAAATGTATCTTCTTCTCTTCATTGCAGAGGCTAGGGGTCTGGTGCGGTGGATACAGTACTGGGCCTAGAGTCAGGAGTAGACCTGAGTTCAAATTCCACCTAAGATATTTACTAGCTGTGTGACCCTGGGCAAGTCACTTTACCTCTCCCTACGAAATAGGAATAAAAATGGCGTCTACTTCCCAGGGTTGTTGGGGGTAGGAGTACATGGGAGATAATATTTGTAAAGTGCTTTGAAATCTTAAAGCCTATATAAATGCTAGCTATTATTATATTGCCTAGACTGTTCCATATACTATGGACATGTTGATTGGTTTTTCTTTTTTAATCTTTGTTACAAGGGATGATTTACTGCATAGGAGAGGAGGAAAATAAATATTGAGAAATGAAAATTACATAAAAATAAGAGACAAAAATGAAAAAAAGATAAAATTAAAAAAAATAACCACCAATCCAACGGACTTTTTTTTTCAGGGCTCGTTCACTTTGACCTTTTGTAGCATTTGATATTATAGCCCAATCTCTTCTTGCTATCCTCTTCTCCTTGGCCTTCTGTGACACTGTTTTCTCTTGATATTCCTTCTTGGCTGACCCTTCCTTAGTCTCTTTCCTTGGCTTGGTTCATCTTCCTTCTCTCGCCTTGGTGTGACTATCTTTGGCACACCTCTCTCTACTATCTCCCTTGACGAATTAATCAACACCCACAGCTCTGATTATCACCTCTATGCACATGACTTCCAAATATTTATTTACAGATCAGACTTCTCCTTTGCACCTCAGCTCTACTTATTTTAAACCTAAAACTGTATTGGGATCTTTGGGTTTGACATTGCCTATATTTCCCTCTCTTGTCATTCCAGAGAACCATCTGTCACAAAGGGAGGAGGTATAAAGAAAGGAAGAAGAAAAGTTCCCTATAAACTATACAGGGTGTTCCTGAAGTCTGGACACATAGGAAATGTGGAGTTATTGAATCGAGTTCACGTGAATCTTACAAAGTGCATCAACCTTTGCATCACGAATGATGGAAATCATATGGAAGATGTTATGTGTTAATATTCCAATTAAATAAAATGTTGTTCAAAATTTCATTCATTTCATTTCTTGAAGATACACATTTTTTACCTATGTGTCTGGACTTCAGGAACACCCTGTATATCAAAAAAGTCTGATATTATATGCGGTATATCCCACACCCATAGTCCCTCATTTCTGTAAAGGAGTGGCGGTGGGGGGGATGGCTTCTTCTTAAGACCAAAATTAGTCATTCTAATCCTGCAGCCGCTTTCAGCTACCTGCTGGACATTTCTGTCTACTGTTCTACCAACAGCTCCAACTCAACATGTCCCAAACAGAGCTTATCACCTTTACCTGGCTTTCCTCCAGACTTCCCTCTTTGTGTTGATGGCAAAATTAATTAACCTTCTACCTCCTCAGGCTTGAAACCTTGGTGTTATCTTTGACTCTTCCCTTTTCTGTATCTCCCTACATCCAAACGGTTGCTGAGCCCTGTGAATTCTGCCTTTGCAATCTCTTGCATGTCTTCTCTTCTCCATTTGTGCTTTCATCACCCCATTCAAGCTCTCATTGTCTCTTACCTGGATTCTTATAATAGGTTCTTAACTGGTCTTCCCGCCTTGAATCTCTCTTCTCTCTAATCTCTCTTTCACAGGATCTGGTCAGGTTATTCCCCAGATGAAAGCCCGCAGTGGCTTTTGATGACATTTGTGGCAAGATACCAACTTTTGGGCATTTTTGGCCCTCTACCCTCTAGCTCTAGCCTACCTTTCCAGCCCCTTCACATGCTCAATATTTTAGACAGACAGGGGCACTAGCTGTCTCTTGACATCCTTCCATCTTCTGCCTCTATACATTTGTATAGTTCATTTATCCTCCATGCTTGGAAAATGCTTCTTCTCCATCTCTGCTGAGACCTTTCTCTTCCTTGGAGGTCCTGCCCATGAAGCCTTCCCAATCCCTTCAGCTACACTGATCCCATTCTCTTTAAATTTTTTTCTTATCTCATTTGCCTATCCCATATAACATTCTACCTAATATATACTGATTTACATACATGTCTCAGTCTTCCTTCCTCCCCCTTTATACTTTGTTTTGTTTTTGTTTTGTTTTTTTTTTTGAGGGGGGAAGGCAAGGCATTGGGGGTTAAATGACTTGCCCAAGGTCACATGGCTAGTAAGTGTCAAGTGTCTGAGACCAGATTTGAACTCAGGTCCTCTGGTGCTTTATTCACTGCACCACCTAGCTGCCCCCTCTCCCCATTTATACTGTATGTATCTTAAGGATGGGGACTATTGTTTTTAATCTTTGTATCTTCAACGTCAACTCACGCAGATGGCAGCCACTCCAAGAAATATTTAATGAACTGAATTAGGAGAATCAAGATGGAAGTGGCATTTGGTCTTGGTCTTCAAGGATGAGTAGTAGGATTTCAATGGGCTAAGTAAAGGTAGAGAGGCAAGAAAGCATAAAGTAGGTTTTGGGAAAAAATGATTAAGCTAGGCCAGCAGGAGAGGTAACGGGGTGTCCTTAAACAAGGGAGGGATGGATTTGGCATCAGAGGACTAAGATCCAAATTCTGGCTTTACAACATACTACCTATGTGACCTTGGATGGGTCACTTAATCCATCTTGGCCTCAGTTTCCTCATCTGGTAGAGATTACCTCTAAGGTCCCTTCTAGCTCTAAATATGGGATCCTTTCAACCTATAAGTATATATGAATACATAGTCTATGGTCTAGAGTTCACAGAGGAGAGCAGTAAGAGATCAGGTTGGCACCAGACTATAGATGACCTTGAAGGCTAATGTTTAAGGAACTAGACTTTACTCGGTGGGCAACAGGGAGCTATTGAAGAATTTTAAGCAAGGGAGTGAGAATGTCTTACAAATAATAGTTATTATAATCACTTTAATAGTAATAACTGACATGCATATAGCCCTTCAAGGTTTCTAAAGCACTTTCCCCATAACAATCCCATGAGGCAGGTGGTACATATAGTATCATCCTCATTGCAGAGATGAGAAAATTGAGGCCCAGAGAGGGAGAATGACCCTAGAGTCACTTGGTTAGGGACAGTCAGAAATGGAAACTGAAGCCAAGTCTGTTAACTTTAAGTCTAGTATCTTTTCCGCTAAACCATACAAAGCAGTATTGTTTCTGTCTGACAAAATGGCGCCAAGTTTACTCATCTGCAAGGATGTGTGGGTATGCATTCCCATGCAGGCTACCAGTCTGCAGGGGCACAGGTTAGGAACAAGCCCTTCTTTCATGTCCAGGTGAGGCAGAGTAAGAGTGGTGGGACGTGAGAGCCAGGACGCCATACCTCTCCTGAGCTCCTACTCCGCCACCTTCTCTCTTACCTAAGGAAACATCACTGGCTCCTCCTATTTTCTTTTAAAGGGCTAGAACAAGGTGCTGTTCTCCAGAGAGTTAGTGGGCCTTTCCTCCACCCCCACCCCCACCTTGCTGCCCATTTCTTTTGGCCCCAAAGTATTCTTTGGGTGGATAGCATTTCCTCTCTCTTCACCCCCAAGGTGTCTCCCTTACCTGACTGCCCTGGAGGACCTGTTGCTGATAGAGGGAGAACCTCTCTTTGGCTGACTCTTCGGCAGTGGGGCTGATGGGCTTGGGGTCCGACAGGGACCTCTGCATGGTTTTCATGGGGCGAGGCACAGTCTGTTGGCGCTGGGCGCTGTCGGCAGTGAAATGCTTCTGTGGTGTTACATGAGCCTTGTTCAATCTCTCACTGGAAGCGAAGGAGGATTCCAGGAGCCGGTGTGGGGACAAGGGAGAGACAGGTGAGTAAAGAACCTGAGGAGACTTGGGGGGCTGGCGGGTTACTAGCTGGGAAAGGGACTCAGTAGGCAAATGAGACTGGTAACCAATCTCTAAGGGGTCTGGTTTCTTCTTCTCAAATTTCCCAAGCCCTTGCTGCCTAGGCTCCAAGGGCCCAGTGGTGACAATCTGAATACTGGGGGTGTAGGGAGTGATGGCTGCTGGCCCTGGGAGTTGAGGCACCACAATCCCCTGGGCTTGTGCTTCCGGCTCTGTCTGACACGCCAGGCTCTCTCCCTTCTGAGTCTTCTCTGGGGCCGAAATGTATTTGATGATCTCCACTTTGGGGTCAGGGGTGGTGATGTGAATGGATGGTGAGACCCTCAGCAGCTGATCGGGCTCGGTCTGCACTGAGCAGTCGCTGATGGTCTGGATGCCAACACTCGACTTGCCCCTCGATGAGGAGGAGGAGTCGTGCTTGCTGTCGGAGGTTGAGTCTGAGTGCCTCGAGAAGCGGGTGCGGCGCCGGCGGACGGGCTGCTCCCAGTCAGCGTTGTCCTCGTCGTCCGTCTGGACGCTGCAGTCCGTGCTCCGCCGAGTTCGACGTCTCCGGGACATAAAGTACCGCTCTTCGCCATCCTCCTCATCGGTCTGCACGCTGCTGTCGGTGATCTTCTTGACAACATAAGGTTCATGGGCCTCCTCCATCTCATAGGCATCCCGGAGGCGGGGCATCGAGTGTCTCTTCTGGAGGCCCCGGCCGGCCTCCCAGCGCTCCTCCGTCTGCAGAGACATGTCCGAGGCCGAGCTGGGGAGGGGCCTCTGGGGCCCCGCCTCTCTCGGCTGCCCCGTCCCCTCCATCCCCATGGCTGCAGTGGCCATGAAGGCCTGGTTTATCGGAGGCCAGTACTGGCCATTCGGGGCCATGGTGCGCTGCATTTCTAGGGCGATCTCCGTGACGGCTTGGGGTGGCAGTCTACCGGAGGGGTCACACACTGGGGGGAAGGGAGCCTTCTGCCTCTTCTGCTCCTCCAGCTGCTGCTGCAGCTGTTGCTGTAGCTGCTGGATCTGCTCCAGCTGCAGGCGCTGCTGGGCCAGCTGCTCCCTCTGCAAGGCGAATTGGGCCTGGCGCTCCTCCTGCTGCTGCTGCAAGACTTGGTGCTTGATGGTCTGCAGCTCCTGGATCTCCCTCTGCACCAGCATCTGCTCCTTCTCCCGATGCCGCTGCAGCTCTACCCGCTCCCGCTCCAGCTCCTCGTGGAGCCGCAGCTGCCGCAGCTTCTCCAGCTCCACACGCTCCCGCTCCATTTGCAGCAGGTGCTCCTGCTGCTTCCTCTGTCTCTCCTCTTCCCTCTCTTCTTTCTCAGCGCCCCCTGCCTTGCTCAGGATGGTAGCTGGGGGCGCTTCTCCGGGCTGCTTCTGGCCGGGCAGCTGGGATGGGGCTGGGCTTGCCTCTTTGGACCCCACTGAGGCTGCTGCCGGGGGCTCTTCCCTAGAGCTTCCCAGAGGCTGCTCAGTTCTCTGCAGACCTCCAGCTGCTGCTGCCACCACTGGCTTCCCAGCAGGTCCAGGGGTCACGCTGCTCCCAGCCACACTGACAGCTGGGCCTGCCTTCCCCAGGTATAAGGGGCCATCGATCCCAGGTGCTGTTGTGATGGCTGGGAATCTGCCTGGGGCTGGATATCGATACAGCCCCTGGGGCACTAGCGGGACCCTGGGGGCGACCACTGGTACTCGTGTCAGGCTAGCAAGAGGCACAGGGGTAATGCTACCCGGGCCATAGGGTCTGTAGATGCTTCGAACCATAGGCCGAAGCACCGATGCCGGCTGGGTGGTGATGGGAAGAGTTGAGGCGATTGGCGTATTGATGGTAGAATAAATCATCCCGTCGGCTGCACGCACAGTCGCTGTTGAAGGGAAAAGTTGCCTGATGGCCCCAGCTCCCTGCCCGACGGCAGGACTGTATTGGGCTAGCTTCCCAAAGCTCTGCCGGCCTTCAGGGAAGTTCGGGTTCATCATCATGTTGGGTTTGATGGCTGCCAGGCCCTGCTGGGCACTGGCTCCAGGCCCAGGCCCAGGCCCAGGCCTGGGGCCATACTGCAGGAGCTCTGGGCTGCTGCTATGCCGTCCCCCGTACTGGTCCATGGAGTTGAGAGCAGCACACATGCGGCTGATCTCCCGGGCTGTGGTTGCACTATACTGAGCCAGGCTGGATTCTTGGAAGCCTGGCAGGTCCCCTCGTGGTGAGTATCGATAATCAGAGTAGATGTTAGATGCTGAGCTATACCTTCTCATGGGGAGCGGGTGGCCCATCAGGTCTGGGGCTTGTCTCAGGTCTGTGAAGGAGCCGTACTGCATTCCCTGGGGCAGATAGCGGCCATCAAAGCCAATGCTGTAGGAATGCTTCATGGTTGTGAGGTCCATAGCTGCGTCTCCCCCAGGGGGTTGGAAGAATTGGTCGCTTTTGTGTGGGTAATAACTCAGCCCAGCCTCAGCCAGGTTAGTGTCAGACATTGAGGAGTAAAGCCTTCCCATAAGGCCATGAGAATACAGTTTTTGCTCCTCATAGAGCCTGGGACCTGCTGCAGCCTGTTCCCTGTATGGGGATGCCTCAGGAAGGTCCTGATCCCGGGGCCCATAAAATGGAAGGCTGCTCTGGCTTGGCTGGGGTGTGTCCACTACATTTTTCTCGGGCATCTTCGAGGAGGGATGGAAAGTCCCAGTACAGCTGCTGCTGAAGGGGAATTTGTAAACCACATCACAGCAAGCCACTTGACTCTCAGGTTTGATCCCAGTGAGGTCTAAAGCACTGGCAGGTTCTTCTTTGACCAGCTTGGTCACTGCCCCAGCTGCCATGTCATCCATCTGCACCATCATCATGTGAGGTTTCTTCCCACCAACGTGTGTGGGCACACTGTGTGCTTTGAGTTCTGCAGGTGCACCCCGGTATGCATCAGCACTTGGCTCCACGGGGTATGGCTTGATGCTGACGTTCTGCGTGGCACTCATCTGAGTAACAAGAATGTCTTTTTTAACCAAAGGTGCCATCTGGTTGGGCAAGTTATACCTGGCGAATTTGGTTTGCTGGGGACTGCTGGCTTCTTTGGGCTTTCCACGGGGCCCTCCCTGGTAAGGACCAGTCTGCACGGCCTGCTCCACGTGTTTGACTTGAGCCAGACACACAGGACTTCCTGTCCCTTGTCCAAAGTCCAGCCGGTTCTGGAATGGGTCCCCATAGACCACAGGTTGCTTTGGCTGAGACACGAGCATGGAGGAAGCCACAGTGATGCTGACAGTGGTGGAGGCGCCAATGAAGGTGTGGGTGTGCTCCTGGGCATTGAGGTTGATGATGAGAGGCTGCACCGTGGTGGACTGCCGTCCTGGAGATTGGTCCAAGGTGAGACAGTATTTCCTGGCCTCAGCAGCCAGGGAAGTCAGGTCCATGCCTCGGTCGGTGATGATGATTGGGGTGGATTTCATAGCGGTCCTCAGGTCTACTGCAGAGCTAGTCGGTGGTTTGGGCCCTGGTTCTACCCGGGATGTCCCAGGGACTGATGAGATCCTGCACAGGGAGATGTTCTCGGCAGGCAGGGAGCCCCAGCCGTACAGAGCAGCTGTGCCGTCCATGGCTGGGGCCATGTGCCCCTTGGCAGCATTCATGGGAACAATGGCACTCGAAGTGGGGGTTCTCTCACCCTTGGGGAAGCTGTGCAGTGGCTGTTCCTGTTGGAACTGTGTTCCGTTGACCTGTACTGACTGACTGTAGCTGTGAATGGTAGGTTGATGTCTGGTCGGAGATGATGCTGGTGAGGTGGAAGAGCTTGCGTTGACCAGCTTGGTTTGGCTGGCCGCATCTGAGGCTAAGGTGATGACCATAAAGGGAGATTCTTGGGAAGATTGCTGTCTGGTGAGGCGAGGTGAGCCGGAGCGGTGTGGTGTCTGCGTGCCCTGAGCAACCATGGAGGACGGGGTGGAGGAAATGGGGCTCCGGGGGATGTCGGAGGGGAGAAGTGGGCTGTGGGTCTGGGTTGAGAACTCTGCGGTAGACTTGGGCCCCATTCTTCCAATCACAGAGGGAAGTCCCTCCATCGGAGAGGTTGGGGAAAGGGGTGGGCTTGCACTTTTGAAGCTGGGATAGCCTTTTGATGACAAAGGAGCACCAGTCTTGCTGTCGCTCACGCTCTGAAGCCTCTCTCTTGCAGGTAACCCACCAGTGTCAGGGAGAACCTGAGTCTGGGGCATCTCTTCAGTCTGGGAGCCATAGCTTGCTGTGGTGGGGAGCGGAGGCTCTGGGCCACCAGGGGATGTTGCAGCTGTGTAAATACGCGGTCTGCCGGCTGTACTCGAAGCCACAGTTGTGACCGAAGGGGTCCCTTTGCTGTAAGTGAAAGGAGCTGTCACCCCCTTGAGAGCAGAGCTGGGAGAAGCAGGGGAGCTGAGAAGCTTGAGGGCATCCTGAGGCTCTTTTGCAAAATGCTGGGTGACTCGCACGTCAGGAATAATCCGGCTTCCACCACTGTCTGAGGAGAAGGACATGGGGGCTGCCAGCTGGGTGGGGCTAGTGCCCGGGGTGAGGGGACCACCGTTCTGCCTCATCAGCTCACTGTAAGCACTCTCTGCATTCAGAAACTGCTTCTCCTGGTAAGCGTCTTCTCGATCCTTCTTCTCCTCTTGGAAAGCCAGGTCTCGGGAAGAGGCCTGGTGCATCCTGGCTATGCTCTGGGATGTCTGGAGGATCTCCTCATATACAGCTCCTACATCGGCAGCCTCAGGCTCATAGGTGGGCTGAGAGGAACCCAGCTGATTGGACATGTAGTCATAGTCTTCAATGTACTGGTATTCAAAGCTGCCTTGGCCTCGGTCCGCTCCCCGGGAGCTGCTGTAGGTGCTGCTGGACTGGGCCTGCTGCCCTTGCTGCTTCTGGAGAAGCTCAGCCTTCCTCATCATCTCTTCATAGGCCTCCTCGGCACTTTTCAAGGGCTTGCTGGAGGAGTAGCTGGTACTGCTGGAGGTCTTCTCAGTTGGGGAGTAGAGAGACATGAAGGTGGGCAAGTTGTATTCACTGCCAGACTTGTAGAGCTTGGAGGGGCCCATCTCAAAGCCCTCAGCCTCAGAGTCAAGAGATGGTGATGGGGAGTACTCGGAGCAGGACGATCGGTGGAGTTCTTCCATCTCAGCTGCCTGGCGCAGCTCCTCAGTGGGGGAGGCATCCTCGATGGGGGACAGGTTGCTGGGTGGGGTCTTGGACCGCTCTCGCCTCCGCTGGGCCCTGAGCTCCTCTTTATCTCGCTTGGTTTTCCGGGCTGTGCTGCGGATGCGCTGCTGCTCTACCTCCCGCATTTTCTCCTGCTCCCGGAGCAGCTCCTCTTCCTCTCGGAGCTCCTCTTCCTCCGAGGAGTCCTCAATAGTGGGGAGCAGGGGGCCATGGGAGCGGTGCCGGGCTTTCCTCTGCTGCTTGACCTCTTCTAGTCTCTGCCGGCGGCTAGGGCTGCTGTCGCTGTCTTCTTCGAGGGAGGACAAGGACGTGGGGGATGTGCCCGAGGTGTAGCTGGGGGTGGTGGCGGGCAGTGTGGAAGAGTACTCTCCTTTGGAGCGGTCTTCGGGGGACCCAGTCAAGCTTTCCATTTCTAGCTCGGGCTCCCTGTCCAGGCTGATGTCTGCCTCTTGGCCGATCTCCATTTCTCGACCATAGTTGTTGGTGCTGTTGAGCTCGATGGTCTTGAAGCGGCGCAGGCCCCCCTGGAGGGCCGCCACGTCGTCGGGCTCAGGAGCACCCATGTCCTTCAGCTCTTCCTCGTAGCCGGTGGTGGCATTGTGAGGCAGTCTTCTCTTGGGTGGAGCAGGCTCCTGGCCCTGCTCCGGTCCTGGCTTGGTCCCGGCTTTCCTCAAGCTATACTTAGCACGGTCATACTCAGCATCCTCCTCCTCTAGGTTGTCCTCCTCGGCACTCATCTCCAAAATCTGCCTCCTCATAAAGTCTTCATCTGCACCCTCAGCATCTCTGCCTGCTGACCGCGTTGGGAGTGGAGAGAGCCCCCCCTCACTGCTGTCTTCCACGTAGTCATGGCGCAGCTTACTGCCAAAGTCATCAGACGACTCAGCCGTATCCCTCCCATCTCTCTGGTTCTCCCACTCGAGAGAATCTTCATCCTCTTCCAAGATGTCTTCCAGCTCCTCATCAGAGTCAAAAGCCTCAGGTGTGATGGAAAGAGACCTAGGCCTCTGTCTCTGCTTTGGTTCCTCCCGAGGCTGGGGGCGGGCCTTGGCCTGCTCCCCTGGGGCACCACCCTGGGCCTCCAGGAGGGGCCTCATGCTGCTTTCCAGTTTGTTGAGTTCTGAGGGGCTGGGCGGGCTGGGCTTCACCACCCCAGCGGTGTTCAGCTGTTCCTCTTCCTGCTGTACGAGCCCCGTGATCTCACTTTGGGAGCTGGAGATCCCATCGGAGGAGTAGCCGGTGTCACTGAGGCTCTGGGGACTCCGGGACAGGTCCTGGGAATAAGGCTTGCTTGGGTCCTGCAAGGGAAACAGAAACTGTTACAAAGGAGAAGCAAAGCAAGGATGGTGGGAGAACTTTGTGGTGGAAAGAGTCCCATACTTTTTGTGGGGAGACCTGAATTCTCATCTTGGCTCTGCTACTAAAATTCTGTGTGATTTTAGGCAAGTCCTCACTTTCCCTGGGCCCCATATAAAATGAGGGGGTTGGATGGCATGTCTAGTACGTCCCTTCTGGCTCTAAATCCTGTGGTTTCTCCTGCGCTCTGAGCCCTCTGGTCCCTCCAGCTCTAACCCTGGATGGTCTATGCCACAAGCTTGGAGGAGAGGGGGCAGAGGGAAAGGGCCCATGTGGAGACTGTGAGTCATTCTGGGACCCCTCCCCATCTTGGGCCCAGAGAAAGGAAACTGACCTCGTGCTCACTGCCTCTTGGTGCCTCGGTGATCGAGACAACCTTGCTGTCGGCTAGAGGTGGTTCAGCCCTTTTGGGCCCATCCTTTGTCTTTGGGGCCTCCGTGAACGTGGTTGGCAGAGGGGATGGCTTCGGCACTTGTTTGGCTTCGGCTGGGCCGCTAGGTTTCTTCTCCTGGGGGCCGCTTGGGGGCTTGCTGGGTTCGGATGCCCTGAGGTGCTTGGTCTGCAGGCTGGGAGAGGTATGAGGGGGTCCTGCGGGTTGCCCTGGTCCTGGCGCAGGTGGCCCCTTCTGCTTCTGGGGGGATGGGCTGGGTTGGTGTCGTGGCGAACTTGTTGGTGTCTGTTTTGGGGTAGGCAGGGGCACAGGGGCTGGGTCACCAAGGCTTCCTTCCAGCAGCCTCTGTGTTTGGCAGTTCAGACATAGCCACTCATTTTTCTGCAAAAGAAGGACCAAATACAAGGCAGAATTAATTAACCTCTCTCTGCCTCAGTTTCTTCATCTGTAAAATGGGGATAATAAAAGCACTGGCCTCCCACGGTGGCTGTGAGTATCAAGTGAGACAATGATCCTGGCAAACAGTAGGCACTATATAAATGCTAGCCTTTGTTATTACTTCTTTAGCTTAATCGCTGTTTATTCTCTTCCCTCTCCAGCTAGCCTGCACTTGAACACCACAGGGGGAGGGGGGGGGCGCGCATACTCCATTATCTCCTGGAGTAACCCATCCTCCTTGGCACCACTCTGATTGCTGTTTTCTCTTCCATCAAACCAAGAGCTGCCTCTGCTCCTCCCCTCGTTGCTCTTTGTTTTGCCCTTCTGAGGCTGGGCACAACAAACCTAACTTCTCTTCCAAATGACAGCTCTTCAAATACTCAAATACAGCCATTATCCCAATAGAGCTCATGCTGAGCACTGCCCAGTCACTCCCAATCTGCTTCCCTGCAGAATAAATAGTCCCAGTTCGTTTAACCAATCCTTCTGTGGCCTGGTCTTAATTCTTCAACTGCAGTTTGCAGTGAGGCTTGAGCAGAGCCCACCAGGGCCTTAGCCTGGCGTTAGGATCAGGGCATGCTTGGCTTGAGCAGGGAGCCCCTGTTTGCCCCTCTCTCTCTCCATGGAAGGAGCTGCCTCCAAATAGGGCTTGTTCCAAACAAAGAACACCCATTCATTACTCTCCTGTCACCTACAAGATTTTGGACATTAGTTCCTTGGGTTTTCTCTAGCTCCTGTCCCCTGTTTCTAATAGTCTAGCCCTCAAATTTAATAGGAAGCTTTAGGATATTTGAACTTGATTAGGGTGGCTGGCCCAGGTCAGGTATAAAGTGAGGCCTTATGTCCCTGGGGGAAACTTACATGCAACCATGGGGGCTAGCTCTGGGGAGTGCAACAGGCTCAGAGCCCAAAGCTCAGTGCCATGCCCAGCCTTGAGCCCTGAGTCAAGTGAGAGAGAGCCCAGAGCTCAGACCCAGGATATAAGAAGAACCTAAAATCCAGGCCCAGGGCCAGATCTTAGCCTTAAAATGAAAGAGTCCAGAGCCCCAAAGCCTAGCCCTGAACCCTGAGTCCAGAGAGAGAGAAAGACAGGGAGAGAGAGAGAGACAGAGAGACAGAAAGACACAGAGAGAGAGAGATGGAGAGAAATAGAAAGAGAGAGAGACAGAGAGAGAGAGAGAACACTCCAGGGCATGCCTGAGTGCACCCAGGGCCCCAAGACAAAGAACCCACAGCCTAGTCCAGGGCCTAGGGCCCAGCCTCAGGGCAAGAGAGTCCAGAGCCCAGCCCCAGGGAGAAACCAAGAGCCAGGAGAAATCAGGGGCTCCTGCCAGGCAAGAAGAGCTATTTTTATCTCCCCTGAGTAGCCAGAAATAGAAAGATCTCTCAGGCTTCGATTTCCTCCTGTCTCTCAGCTTCCAGGCTTTGCATCTTGTTGCTTCCCTTTTGATGACAGAGTAAAGGTGCTTCATTCCTGCTTGGCCCAGAGTGAAGACCCTCAGGTTCAATACTCCATTCGTGTGCTTCTCTCCTTCCCATGCCCTCGGGTCTAACTCCCATACTTTACAGATGAGGAAACTGAGGCCAAGAAAAGTCAAGTGAGTTGTTCAAGTCACCAAGGTAGTAAGTGATGAGATAGGATTTGAACTCAGGACCACTGACAGTGCCCTTCAGGGCTCTCATTTGCACCTAAAGGCAATCAGAGCCGAGGAACTGCTGTCTGGGTCACCTTGGCAACTTTTGGTCCTGGGTTTGGTTCAGGAAGACCTGGGCTCCAGGGCTGGCTCAGGCCACAGATCTATGAAGCTTCCAGGTAAAGCACAACCTCCACCATCTGGGTACCAGTCAGGGACATGGGCTCAAGCCCAGCAGAAGCTGGATCCTACTAGGCCAGGCAGGGAATCAGTGGTCCTCCCCCACCAGGTCATGGACAGGGGTCAAGAGAGGAGACTGTGGTTCAGCATCTGGCCATCTGGACCACAGAAATGGTCAGAACAGAGGTCACTCCCCGGACACCTCTAGCCTCACAGCATTTCAGAACTGGAACGCACCTTAAAGAGTCTGACTTTGGATCTGGATAGGACTTTAGAGAGCACTGAATAGAGTCAGGCCTTGAAGCGGGGTCCTCTGACTCCGACTCACAGCCCCTTATCCCATATCACACTGCTTCTCAAGGGCAGGGGAACATAGGTGCATAGGAATTATAACTGGAGGGGACCCTATTTCATCTGGTCCAACTTCCTTGCTTTACAGATGAGGAAATTAAGACCAAGAGAGGTGAAGGTACTCACCTAAGGTCATAAAGGGAGTTGATTCCTCTACTAATGGCCATCAAGATATCTGGCCATCTGGGTATTCAAGAGCCCCCTTAGGAAGCTGGCATGCCTCCCCTCCTTCAACCTTTGAGGAGTGTTCTAATCCTGTCGACACCTGCCGGGCAGGATACACAGAAGCTCAGACACTGCTGTGGAGCCCATCAGGGATTCCTCACTAATGGAACTACCTCAAGGGCCTTCAGCAATATTCTCTAAACAAAGGCCTGGCTTGGGCAGCAGGAGGGCATCAATTATGCACACTCATGTTACAAACTCAGGATGAGGAAGATTGAGGTGTGGAGCAGGAGTGGGGGGGTGCCTCAGGAGCAGTGGCAAAGTAAGCAGGTTCCTCCTGGGGGTTAAACTCCCAAGCTCACCACCAGCTAGGCCCCAGTTTCTCCCCCTTGCCCTACAATCTCTTAAGTGCCGGTGAAGGCTTTCTCTAAGGTTGTTTTGTTTGTTTTACTCCTTGGGAGTAAAAAATCACTTTCCTGGGGATTCCCTCTCCAGCTCAGCATTTTAGGAAGGACCCCAGCCATACTTAACCTCACTCCTACCTGACTCTCTCTGGCCTCCTTCTCTTTGGCTGTCGAATCCATATACCTACTCCACTCTCTCCTGATAGTAAACTGCAGTCCCATACTTTCAGCTGCCTGTAATAGCTAGCTCCACCTGGCCTTCCTCCAACTCCATTCACTCAAAACAGAACTCATCTCCCCCACCAAACTGGCCTTTCCTCCCAACTACTCAAAGTCTTTTGATGGCCCCATCAGCCTCCCAGCTACCCACACTTTAAAAATGCACAGGATAAAAGACAAACTCCTTAGTCTGGCATTCATATCCCTTTATAACCTGACTCCCTTACAATTCCAGCCTTCCCTGACAGTATTTCTCTGATAGGGCCAAACCACTCAATCAGGAGTGATTCTATGACCACTTGAGAAGCATGGTGGAGTGGATAAAGCACTTAGAGGATGTGGGACCTTGGGCAAGTCACTTAGCCTCAGCTTCCTCATCTGAACAACAGAGGGCATAGGATTAGATGAATGATAAGGTCTCTTCCAGCTCCAAAGTTATGATCCTCTTAGCCCTAAATTTATGATCCTACATCCTTCCTTGTCCTGTCTTCCTTCATTCATAT
Source organism: Trichosurus vulpecula (assembly GCF_011100635.1). NCBI lineage: Eukaryota > Metazoa > Chordata > Mammalia > Diprotodontia > Phalangeridae > Trichosurus > Trichosurus vulpecula. The sequence goes on along the minus strand of NC_050581.1, from coordinate 118,869,575 downwards.
GGTCCCAGCAGTAGGGAACCTGTGGCCTTGAGGCCACATGTGGCCTTCTAGGTCCTCAGGTGTGGCCTTTTGACTGAATCCAAGTTATACAAAACAAATCCTTTTATTATTATATACATATATATGTAATTATAATTATTAGTAGTAAGGGGATTCGTTCTGTGAAGTTTGGATTCAGTCAAAGGGCCACATTTGAGGACCTAGAGGGCCACATGTACCCTTGAGGCCACAGGTTCCCCACCCCTGAGTAGACCATTCCCACATACCTAGAACCAACTCTCTAACTATTGGAATCCTTTTCTTTTTTCAAGGCCCAGCTCCTCTGTGAAGACTTTCCTGAATTCCTTCCCTCCTCCGTAATCCAGGTGAAATGACTTCTTCCTCCTAAAATTTCTCATAGCCCTCTAACTGAATCTCTCCTTTGCTCCTACCTATGGTCTTCCTCATATTATACTAACCCTCTCTTAGACTGTAAGAACTTCGAAGGCAGGGATTATGTCATTTTTCATCTTTGCTTGTTCATCTCTGACCACAGCATCCTGAACATAGAAAATGATGAGTATATCTTTGTTGAGTTGAATGGAAATTCCTAGAAAATAGAATCACAGACTGCACTCCTACAAGGAGACTGTCTCTGGACCCTGAAAGGACTGCAGAGATCCCAGCCTTGCTGGACATTACCTTCTTCTTCCCCTCAGTCTGTTCCTGGATATTAAAAGGAGGCTGAGTTCTGGAAGGGGGTGACCAAGATAGTAAGAGGATTCAAAACCAGGCCATGCAAAGATCATTTGGAGGAAACGGAGGTGGTTAGCCTGGGGAAGAGGAGATTTCTCCATGGAACATGACTGATGCTTTCAAGGATATAAAGGACTCCCAAGTGGAAGAGGGATAATGAATATTTTGCTTGGTAAGAGAGCTCAGAGCTAGGAGCTATGGGTGTTTGTTGCAGACAGGTAGATTTCAGCTGGATATGAGGAAAAAGTTCCTCTTGAGCAGAACTGTCCCAAAGTACAAAGGGTTGTATTAGGAAGAAGTGAGCTTCTCGTGACTAAAGGTCATAGGATCATAAATTTAGAGCTGGAAAGGATCTCAGCAGTCTGTAAACAAAACCTCTTCTTTTTATAGATGAGGAAACCGAGTCACTAAGAGGTTAAAAGACTTGCCCAGCATCACATAGCTGGTAAGTGTCTGAGGTGAGGTTTGAACCCAGCTGGTTTTGACGCCATGTTCTCTCCGCTACTTCCTGCTGCCTCCAAGCAGAGTTAGACTAGATTTGTTAGACTAGACTCAATTCAACAACCACTTATTAAATGTCTAACAATGCGCAAGATGCTCTTCTAAGGATTGAGAATATGAAGACAAAAATGAAAAAGGACACCTGCCCATAAGAGGCTTGTGCTAACTGAACAGTGCAATACCTAAACAGACAAGTAAAAAAGTGAGGTGGGGCAGCTAGGTGGTGCAGTTGAGAGAGCACTGGGCTTGGAATCAGGAAGACTCATCTCCATGAGTTCAAATCCGGTCTTAGATACTTACCAGCTGTGTGACCTTGGGCAAGTCATTTAACTGTGCTTGCCTCAGTTTCCTCATCTGTAAAATGAGCCAGAGAAGGAAAGGGCAAACCACTGCAGTATCTTTGCAAAAAAAACAAACAAACCCCAAAGTGGGCTCCCGATGAGTCAGACACAACTGAATGACAACAACAAAAGCAAGATAATTTTAGGAAAGGGAAAGCACTGAGAAGAAAAGGCATTAGAGAAAGCTTTCCAGAGGTGGTGGCACCTAAGCTATGTCTTCAAGGAAGCAAAGAGGTAGTGGTGGGGGGAAGGCGGCAGAAACATAGAGGAATCAATCAATGAAGGGAAATGAGGTGAAGGAAGTCTGGAAAGGTTAGCTGGCGCCCCATGTGGAGGGCCTTAAATGCCATCAGAGCAAGAGTTTGTGTCTGTCTCAGAGACTGGATTGTGACACGGCCAGAGCTGCATTTTAGAAAGAGTCATTAGGAAAGCTGGGCGTGAAATGGATTGCAGAGAGGTGAGTGTGGTACAGGGGAGACTGATTAGAACAAGGATTCTTAACCTGGAGTCTATGAGATGTTTTGAAAATCATTTTAATAATTGTATTTTGATGCAATTGGTTTCCTTGGTAATCCTATTAATTTTATTTTATGTATTTTAAAATGTTATTCTGAGAAGGGATCCATAGGCTTTGTCAGAATGACAGCAGTGTCCTAGATACACACACACACACACACACACACACACACACACAAACACACTTCAGCCCTCCTGAATGAGGAGGTCATTGCAAAAATCCAGATGGAAGATGATGAGCTAGAGTATGGTAGTGTGAGTGGAGAGAAGAGGATGGTTGTAAGAGATATTTATTGGAGGGAGGAATGATAAGAAGTCAACAAATAACTAGATATCAGAGGTGAGAGAGAGTGAAGATGTGGGGATGACTCTCAGATTGTAAATCCGACACAGGCTAACAATGTGACCTCGGGAAACTAATTTCACTTCTTTTTGCTTGTTCCCTCCTCTGCCAGATAGAGATAATAATACTCATACCACCTGCCTTTCAGGGTTTGGGGGAGGAAAGTCCTATAAAGAAATTTTTTATCATTATCATGCTTCCTCTGAGTTTTGCAGAGGCTTTCTTTCCTTCTCAACTAAGTAAGGTCAACTGAATTCACTGATAGTACTTATTTTCCAGGCAGCCCCTCCTCCCTTTAGTATTTTTGGGATCTAACCCTCCTCTCTTTGTAGATTCTTGTTCCTCTAAGTCACAGGAGACGCTAGAGGAAAGATTGAGATCTCACCAAAGGTTCCTCAGGAAGTGGCAGACCCAGACTTCAAACTGATCATCATGTGGAGTTCTAGGGAAAGCCCCAAGTCATAGGATTACAGGATTTGGAGCAGAAAGTGATCTTACAGATAATCTAGCCCAGGGACTCTCAACTTTTTATGGACCCCTTGGGCACTCTGGTGAAGACTATGGATGAATAACCTTTCTCAGGATATTGCTTTTAAATGCATAAAATAAAATGCATACGATTACAAAGGAAACCAATTATATTGGAATACAGTTATCAAAATATATTTTTCAAACAGGTTGAAAATCCACAAGTTAAGAACCTTTGACCTTGTCCAATTCCCTATTTTTTTTTTAACTAATGAGAATCACAGAAGAAGAATGACTTGCCCAAGGTCACAGAGTGACAGAGACGGGATTCAGATGCAGGTCCTTGCCTTCAATTCTGCTCTTTCTATAACACTTTCTAATTGCATTTATCCACTCTTGAGAAGGAAGCCAAGATACAGTATTTAGTACTTCTTCATAATGGATTCAATTCACTGGAGGTCAGGAAACTTACACAAATCAAACATAGTCCTCAGCAGGCCTCAGTGAGTGAGAGTATCCAGTTCTGATCTGGAGACTCTTGCTGCTGAATCTGGGCTTTCCCCAGCTCCATTCCTCTATCAACAGCCCCTAGAAGTGGCAGAACTAGATTTCAGACCCAAGAAATGGGTTGTAGGGGAGAGGCCATTAGCCTTAGAGTCAGAAAATGTGGATTTGAACCCTAGCTGTTTCACTAATACTCTGTGACTTTGGCCAAATCCCTCCCCTTTCTCTAGGTCTCATTTTCTTGGTCTGTAAAAATGAGGCAGGTAGTTAGGCCAGATGATCTCTAAGGCTCCTTCCAGCTCCAACCTACTATAAAGATTCTGTCTTCTGCTTCCAAATCTATTCTTCTCCCCACTTCATCATGCTGTCAGCTCCAGGGAAAGAAGAAGAAATATTTGTTGAATGAATGAATGAAAATAACCTAGGAGGAAATGGATTTGGATAGGTTCCCAGTATAATCAACAAAAGAGGATTCAGGAAAAGTTGGTTTCATTTTTTAAAATTCCTCTAGACTTCGGCAGAGTGAGGAATGAAGGAGGTGCTTCACATCTGAAGCTGTTTCTATGAAATGAAGGGAAGAAACCCATGGAAGGGGCATTGGAACTGGATGTCGAAAGCCAAGTAAGATATTCATAGTAGTTCCAAGATCAAACCCTTTATTTGCTGGCAAGCACCCTAACTCCAAACTGCTGGGACCTATCCCCCCAGGCTGACCCCTCCCTATATCCAAGATGCCCATTACAGCTAAGGTTTGGGTAATCAAGCAACAAGCATTTCTTAAATGCCTAAGGCAAACTAAGAACTGGGCTGGGTTGTGGGGATACAAACACAAAAGTGACAACTGTTCCTACCCTCAAAGAGCTTATATTCTAATGGCCTTAGGGGAGAGGACACACCACGGTTCACAGAAAAGTAAATACAGGATATATGCAAAATAAATACTCTGTGACAGGGTGGGTGTGGGGAGGGGAGGGCACTAATAACTGGAGAAATCAGGTAAGGCTTCTTGAAGAAGGTGTCACTTGACCTAAGCCTTGAAGGGAGCTAGGTGGAGAGAAGGGGGAAGAGTATTCCAGGCATGAGAGACAGTCAGTACAAATATATGGAGGCAGGAGATGGAAGGTCCTATATATGGAACAGCAGATAGAGTAACATGTAATCAGTCTGGCAAGACAGCAGGAGCTATACTGTGAGGAATTTATATTTTATCCTGGAGGCAATGGGGAGTTACTGAAGCTTCTTGAGCAGGGGAGGGACATGATTAGATTTGTGCTTTAGGAATATCACACTTATAGATCTGTGGAAGATAGATGGGAGGGGCTCAAGACTTGAGGTAGAAAGCCCATGGAGAAGACACTTCAGTTGAGAAGTTCTATAGTCCTGGACCAGGATAGCTGTGGTGTGAACAAAGAGAAGTGGATGGGCATGGGAAACCTGGAGGTGTAATCTATAACATTCGGAAACTGATGGGGCATAGGGATGATCAGGATTGAAGGTGACTCCTAAGTTACAAAGCTGGGTATCGTAAAGAGTGGTGATGCCCTCAACAGAAATAGGAAAGTAAAAAGGAAGAGAAAAAATAACAAAGTCTCTTCTGGACATATTGAGTTTGAGTTATTTATGTGACATTGCAATGGAGATGCAGAGAGAGATGAGGGAAAGACAGATAGGTTTGAGAGTAATCTGCATGGAGATGATAGTCGAAACCTTGGCAACTGAAATCACCAAGAGAGTAGAGAGAGAGAAGAGAAGGAAGTCCAAGACATGAGGCCCATTCAAGAGGTGGGGCATGCCTAACGATTCTGCAAAAGCAGACTGAGGACTGGCCCAACAGATTAAGGCGAGAACCACAATAAGATTGTCAGGAAAACCTAGTGAGGAGAGAACATCCAGCAGAAGGGGGCCGTCATTGGTGTCATCCACTGCAGAGGGATTAAAAAGGATGAAAACTGGGAAAATGCCAAGAACGGGCCTTCTTCCACTGCCAGAGGTTTTCCTTTAGGATTAGGAGAGTTAGCAGGAGGGAGCTGTTCATTTGCTTACAGGAGTGGGGGGATAAGGGACACATCCCTATGGCTCAGGCTTCCTGAGCTGAATTCACACCAATGTAACTAAGCAAGCATTTGTTAAGTACCTACTATATTCAAAGGCTTGTGCTAGTGCTAGAGATAAAGAGGAAGGAAGGAAAGAAGGAAGGAAGGAAGAGTAGGAGGGAAGGAAGGAACGATGGAAGAAAGGAAGGGTAGGAGGGAAGGAAGGAAGGAAGGAAGGGCGGGAGGGAGGGAGGAAGGAAGGAAGGAAGGAAGGAAGGAGAAAGAAGGAAGATAGAGGGAAGGAAGGAGAAAGAAGGAAGGAAGAAGAAGGAAGAAAGAGGGAAGGAAGGAAGGAAGGAGGAAGGGAGGGAGGGAGGGAGGAAGAAAAGGAAAGAAAGAATAGCTGCTCTCAAGGAGGTTATATTTTAGAGAAAAGATTGGCTTGGGCATTTAAAGTGACCCCTTCTGGACCACAGCGGGGAATGTGGCCTGTGAATAATGAACATTTGGGTTGGCTAGGGCCTCAGAGATGATCTAGTTTAATCCTCAAATCAACTATGTCTTATTGCAGAACTCCACATAGATGTGCACTTGGAATTAGTGATGAAGAGGAGGAGGAGGAAGAGGAGGAGGAAGATCATTAAGTTTTGAACTAGAAGAGATATTAGAGTTTGATCTAATCTCCTTATTTTGCAGATGAAGAAGCTCAGCCTTCAGTCTCATATGAATATATGACTCTTGCCCTTGACAAAGTGCTCCACTCATGACCTGGATCCCACCCCTTCTCATCTCTAGCAGTGGGGGATATAATCCTCCCCTCTCGGGGCAGCTAGGTGGCAGTGAGTAGAGCACCGGCCCTGGAGTCAGGAGTACCTGAGTTCAAATCCGGCCTCAGACACTTGACACATTTATTAGCTGTGTGACCTTAGGCAAGTCACTTAACCCCAATTGCCCTGCCTTCCCCCCTGCAAAAAAAAAAAAAACCAAAAAAAAATAATCCTCCCCTCTCACTCTCACATTTTCAGTCTTTCCTTATTTACTGGCTCCTTCAATACTGCCTACAAATGTGCTCCCCACTTGACCCAACCATGCCCTCAAGCTATCGCGGTAGATCCCTCCTCCTTTTCACAGTAAAACTAGAAAAAGCTCTCGCTGCACTCATAGCCTCCACATGCTCTTGTCACATTGATTTTTTTCAGCTCCTTGTGATCCGGCTTCCAAATTCATCGCTCAACTGAAACTTTCCCCTCTCAGGTCACCCATGATCTTTTGATTGCCAAGTCATCTTGACTTCTCTGCAGCATCTGGTACTGTGGGTCACCACCTTCTCTCCTTCCTGGGTTTTGGTGACACAGTTATCTCTTGGGTCTTCTACCTGTAGGATGGTGAGGCTAGTTTTTCTTTTCTGCATCACCCACCCCATCCCATCCCCTAACCATGGCTGTTCCCCAAGTTTACCCAAGTTTGCCCAGTATCTAGGCAAAAACAGGTCAACAACTATGTACATACAAGACACACATGGTGTAAATAGGTGGTGATCTGAGAGGTACTAGTAATCGGGGGTGGTGGGAAGTACCACAGAAAGGCCTCTTGAAGAAGGTGGGAACTGGGGTTGAGCCTGGAAGGAGGTTAGGGAGGCCAGGAGACAGAGATGGGGAGAGAAAGCATTCCAGACACAGGGGCTTCCTGTAAAAGGGACAGAGTAGGGAGACGGTGTGTTGTGTGTGAGGACCAGCCAAGTAGGCTGCACTGATAGCTGGATTTTAGTGTGTAAAGTATAAGAAGACTGGAAAGATCAGAAGGAGTCAGGTTATAAAGCACTTCAAATGACAGAGCATTTGATATTTTATGTTAGAGGTAATAGGAAGTTACTGGAGTTTATTAAGGGGTGTGTGTGTGTGTGTGTGTGTGTGTGTGTGTGTGTGTGTTAGGGGGGTGTGTGTCAGACCTGCACTTCAGGAAGATCACTCTGGCAGCTGAGTGGAAGATGGACCAGGGAAGGGAGAGACTTGGGGATTTGGGGAGGAACAGGGGATTTGTTCTTTGAAGTTTGGATTCAGTCAAAGGGCCGCACTTGAGGACCTAGAGGGCCACATGTGGCCTTGAGGCTGCAGGTTCCCCATCCCTGACTGATGATAGCACTGCTTCCTGAGGTCAGACAAAAGAGGGGACAGTACTAGTGACGTGAACTTGGGGATGGGTGGCATCTTGGGAGTCTTCCCTTAATATCTCCCTCTCCTCCTTTCTCCTGAAGGGAAATGGCTGACAGCTGAGCTATTTTAAGCTACAGCAAAGCAATGGCTTACAGAGAAGAGTTACCCCTTCCAAAGGTGCTCACCCTAAGGCAGCTCCTATTTCTATCAGGGTTTTCTTAGGCTTATAGGATCATAGGAACCACAAGTTTTAGAGATATTAGAGATACATTTTCCTCACTATAACCCTATGAAATAAGTTATTCCTATTTTACAGGGAGAGAAACTGAGACTCAGGTCACACAGCTAGCAAGTGTCATCTGAATCTAGGGCTCCTGATTCCTGTGCTATTTCTGCCCCATCATGGTGACCTGGGCCAAGGAGCTCTGGGTAGTCACTGTCCCCTCTCTCCCTTAGCTGACCCTGGTGAGCAGCCTCCTTCCATCCCTGTTTCCTCCATGGGGACTTCCCTAATCATGAGCTTTTCTGATTTCCTAGGATCTGTACAAGTGACCCTCACGTTAGGGCTCCTGGATCTCCTCTGTCTTATGCTGCTCTCCCTGTCTCATGCATGTAAGTACTGTCTCCCCCTTTTCTGTCCACTTCCAGCAGTGTCTAGGAGAAGTCTGAGCACGTAGGACATTAAGTGGAATTTAAGGACTGCAGTGACAGTCAGGACCACCAGAGGGAGCAATGTCGCCAGCCATGGGCGCATCCCTACCCCAGAGATGCTCAGGAGAGATCAGAAGTTGGAGTGGTTCTCCGTTCAACTAAACACACACTTATTAAGTGCCTTCTTCCATGTGAAGGGCTGTATTCAGTGCACATGACCTAAGCTTTACTGGCTCTTGTGAGGTTTGGAGGGTCTGTCTATGCAGTCAAACTCTGCACCTGGACCTCATGGGAAGAACACTGGGTTTAGGATCTGAGGATCCAGGTTTGAATCACGGTCCTGTTACTTCTTACCTGTGTGACTGTGGGGAGGTCCCTGGCCCTCTCTGAACCACAGTTTCTCCATCTATAAAATGCTGGAGTTCAACTAGGGCTCTCTTCTACTTACCTGGCACCGCTGGTATGGACCCCAGCCAGTTCCCTAGTGAAGGGCGGAGATCCTGGACTGTGGGATCTGGAGGAAGGGAGCAGGAAGGAGTGGCCAGGGGCTCTCTGGGTCTCCAGAGCCCTCCTCCTCCATCTCTGGGGTCCACTGACCATGAATCTTACGTTTTATGAGAGCCAGCAGCTTAGCATAGTAGAAAGGAATCAGGAGACTTGAGCTCAAACCCTGATTTTGACATGTAACCACGAGCAAATCAATTTATCTCCCTGACCTTAATTTCCTTATCTGCAAAATAGGGATAAATAATATTTATCCTTCTTATCTCATAAAGAAATGTGTCAAAGAAATGGGAGTTACTACTGTTTTTGCTCTGGCAGCTCCCTGTCCTTATTCATTCATTGGTCTGATGAACGAGTGCTAAACCCCGACCCATACTCTGAAGTCTAACTCAAATGCCACCTACTCCAGGAAGCCTTCCTGGATGCCCCCCAGCAGTAACAACTCTTTTTACTCAAACCTCAAAGAGCGTCTTGCCTTCACCTTTCACAGGCACTTATGATGCAATATTGGGTATTATGAGTATCTCATCTCCCTACTAGACTGGCAACCCCACGAAGGCAAGGACCACTCTTCTATCTAAACTTGAGATTCTGAATGCATAGGCCTTATTAAACGTTTGTGAAGTGAATGGGAGAGGAGGAATAAACATCTACTATGTGCTAAGCACTTTACAAACATTACGTCCTCATTTGCTCCTCACAACAATCCTGTGAAGTAGGGGCTATTATTATCCTCATTTTACAGTTGAAAAAAATTGAGGCACAGGTTAAGTGACTTGCCCAGGGTCATATAGCTAGTACACGCCTGAGGCTACATTTGAATCCAGGTCTTTCTGACTCCAGATCCAGAGCTCTTTCCACCGCACCAATTCAGCTGCCTCAAAGAGATGAATCATAATCTGGGGTCATAGGGCTCCCTGACTTAAACAGAACAAAGGAAGAGCTGGGTCATGGAGAGCACACGTCTGTTTACCCTTGTGTTGGGTTTCCCATCGAATGAACACCGATCCACATGATTTCAAGAGCTGTCACAGACTAAACTGGCAGAGGGCCAACAAACAGAAGATGGGCTGACTTTTTCTGTTTCTATGATGACCGTTTCATCAAGGACAATGGAGCCACCATGGCTGAACCCTAATGATTCAGGTCCCAATGAATTCTACAAGGAAGTAGAAATGAAACTTGAGATGAGGGGGAGGAAGAGCAGCTGGCCTAGGCCATGGATACACAAAGGAAATTCATGCTGGAGATGACCTGATCTTGAAATCACTGAGGGGTAGCTTTACAATGAATGAAAGGGAGGCGAAGAGGCCGAAATAATCGGGGGGAAATTCACAAATGAGATTATTACCCCTACAAGAAAATCCAGAGAACGTCAATAACCACCACCTCATATGCCTACTTTTTCATTTTTATAAAATCTTTATAAGAATGAACTACATGCATATTTCATTGATGAAAGTAGGAGAAGCAAAGAGGCACGCTTTCGAAAATGATTTTCTCCAGTAGACCACATCTTTACAGTCACGCAATTGACTGACAGGATACAGAGAGTACAAGACCTTGCTGTGTTTGTTGTTAGGTGATTTAAAAAAAAAATTGAATTGGTGGAGAAAAACATCTCTTTAAAAGACTCCCCCAACAAGGAGTCTCTTACGCATATGTTAAGCTCAGGTAAAGAGTCCTTGATAAAAGCAACCATAGAAGTAGTTGTTCAACAAACCCTTCCATCATTAATATCAAGTAACCCAGTTTAAGTCAGCCCAGCACTGCTTCCTACCCTGCTGCTGGGGGATGAGATGCGGAACCACTGGCTCACAGAATCATAGGTTTTTGAGCTGGCAGGGACCTTAGAGGGCACTTAGTCCAACCTCACTTTTACAGATGAGAAGGTAGAGATCTTAAAACTTTAAGTGACTTGCCCGAGGATCCAGACCATATGAGAAGTATTAATCAACTCTCCAAGGATGATAGCAGAATGGCCTTTTGGGACAAACATTTTCCCATTATTGTTGGCCATCCTCACTCCCAAATTGGGAATTCCAGGTATCCAGATCATAGGCAGCAACCAGTCTCCAGGGATTTGTTCAGGGGCTGCCTGCATTTCTCTTGGACTATTCCACATCCTGTGCCTTTTCCAGACCGTGTGCTTGGGGGAAGGAGAGGGGAAGCAGCTGTGAAGACCTCGCCTTGGGATCATCAATCATCCTCAGATGTCAAGAGTGAAAATACTCCACACTAAGTGCCTTCTTGCCCCTGCCTTCATTATCCCCAGGGTCAGAGGGGATCAGTGCCTGGTGAGGTTTTTTGTCAGAAAAGATCCCAGCTGGAGTGGACCTCTCTGGAGGCCTTGGGGCTCTAGGAGGAGTCAAATCCTCTGCTTTTATTCTCCCTTCCCCCATCACACAAGCCACTCTGCAGTGGCCCTCTCAGATCTAGAGGCCCTTGTTTGGAATTAGTCATTGCCTCCCACCTGCTCACTCATTGTCCTGGGGACAAAGGTTTTGGACTTCTCCCAGGCCAGCCCCTCTGGGATGAAGTAGAAAAATGACAACAATGAACTTGGAACCAGGGGGTGCAAATACCCCTAAGTAGCTGTATAACCTTGGATACAAGTTATATCACCTTTTGGGGGCTCAGTTACCTCTTCCGTAAAATGGGGATATTAAAACACACTTTACTTACCTCACAAGGCTGTTGTGAGTAACGTGTTTTATTAGAGCTCTATTAATGGAAGCTATGATTAATGTACCAGTAATCAGGGCTCTCCTTGGACCCTGAGCTTCCAGGGAAGGTCACTTGAACTTTTGTAAGGTTAAAAAAAGAAGAAATTGGAAACCTAACTCTGCTAATCCCAGGCCCACCACTTTTCTTGCAAATTCTTTATTTTGGATAGAAAGCAAATTAAAAATTAAGCTTGAGTGTATTATTATCCTTCAAAAATAAACAAGGTAGTGAATTTGGAAGCAACAACTCTTAATTATGAAATGACTCACTGAAGAGCTCTATGTTTATATTTTTCAAAAAGAGAAGGTTTTGACAGGGGAAAGGAAATTCAATTTAACCATCCCTTCTGATTGTTGAGGAAGTCAGGGAAAAAAACTATTTTTGGGGGGGGGGGGTTTACAAATGTAGTCCAGAGAAGGCCAGAAGAATTTTAACTGATGGCCAAGAAGGATGCTTCCTGGCACAGACCAAGGAATGGGGAGGGCCACTCTCCAGATTAGTAAACTAAAGTCTGTTTCTCTTTTGCAGAGATATTTGCTCATTCATTATTCAACTCAACAAAATTACTGTGTGCAAAGCACTGTGCCAGGTGCAGGGAGAAATAAGAGGGAGCCCCTGCCTCCATGGGACTTGAAGTTCAGTAGAGGGAATAAGACATATAAACAGATCACTATAATAAACAATATCATATATGTGCATTAGAGAGATGCAAATAGAAAGCTCTTCTGAGTTTCAAGATGGAAGGCCATTGTCAGCATTGGATTGGGGCAGCGGTAGTTGGGGAGAGATCAATTAATCAACAAAACATTTATTAAACACCTGTTATGTGCCAGGCACCATGCTAAGTGCTGGGGATGATCAGGAAAGACTTGGTGAAGGACTTTGCATTTGAGTTGGGCTTTTAAGGATAAGTAGGAATTCAAAAGACCAAGAAAGGGCAGTCTAGGGTTAGAGGACAAGCTAAGAAAAAGCATGGAAGTACAGAGCATATGTGGTCATCCAGTTTGTATAAAGTAAGTGGATGGCAGTGATGTGAAATGAGACTGAAAAGGAAGTGACAGGTGACTGAATGCCAAGTGAAGGATCATTAAATTGTGAGCTCTTTTAGGACAGGGAATATTTTTTGCTTCTTTTTGTATCCAGTGTTTAGCAAAGTACCTGGCACATAGCAGGCACTTAATAAATGTTTCTTGATTGATTTTTTGATATTGATTCATTGATTAAAGAAGCTCATATGTTACTCAGTAGGTAATTGGAAGGTAGCCACTGAAGATTTTCAAGGAGAATAATGATATGACCAGATCTTTGCAGAAGATTCTCTAACAATGTTACTAAGGACAGAATGGATAGGGCAGAGAATGAAGATGAGAAAACTTATTAGGAAGCCTAGTATAGGTGAATGCCTATCCTAGGATAGTAGGAAGAGAGAACTGGGGACAATTTCAGAAATAAAGTAGAGGTAGAATCAATAGGATTTGGCAACTGGATATGAGAGAAGGAAGAAGAGAGAGAGAGATAATCCTTGAGAAAAACTGAGCTTTTGAACACTAGGTATTGGGTAAATGGTAGTATCACAGACAGAAATGTTACCATAATGAAATCAGAAGGAGCAGGTATGAGGGAAAGATTAGGAAAAACACATAAGTTACTGTCTTAGAAAAATAATTTCATGAAACATTTGATAGTTTCGCTTTGAGGCGGTCATCATTAATATTTGCAAAAAGACCATCATTAAAGCAATTGTAGCTTATGAGCCAACATTTGTTGCAGAGTACGAAGAGGTGAAAGAAATATTATAAAATATTGGAAGACACCCTCCTAATTAAATCAATGGATGATACTTGGTGACTTTGATGCAAAAATGGGCATAGGTGAGGTCGATGAAAAAAACTGTTGGAATATATGGCTCAGGAGTAAGTAATAAGAGTGGCCAAAGACTTCAGGACTATATACATCACAAACGTTTTCTCCGAGAAAAGAATCTGAAGGTGAGAGATATGGTAAGCACCAAATAACATCATAAAAAAATAAAACTGATTATATCTTAAAGGACAGGAAATGACTCATTGCTGATGTAGAAGACATTCATGAATCAGCGTCTTTAGTCAGACCACCAACTCATTAGAGCAGAGATCAAAACTGAAACAAAGCTATAAGAAAAAAATAAAATAAAGCTATGACATGCAATTAAAATTATTCTAGCTTGATTAATTTTTAAAAACTGACACTGAAAAAATGGGAAATGGATGGAGGAAAAGACAATACCAATTATAGCAATTTCATATTGAAGTTTAATTTATATGAAACTATATCCCTAACAATAAGAAAAAAAGAGCCTGAAACTCACCTCGGTCAGCAAATACTTGACCTACTTACCAATCAAAAAGATACAGTAGACAAAGGTCACACTGGTTTAGAATATAAAGTTGTTCATAAGATTTTATAGAGCAGGACGGTAGAAGATTATGAGCAGTATCAACCTAAAATAGTGAAGAGCACTGTGGGGGAAAAAAGTTTAAAGAAAGCTTGGTAAGAGATGACCAAGGAATCATTTGAAGGCCTTTAAGAATGAAAGTGAGAAGAAGACAACAAATGGTAGAAATGTGGAAAAGATCTGCAAAGATTTTTATAACAAACTCTTTTCACTCCGAAGTACAGTGGAGCAGTCAAGCTTAGATTCTAGATGTGTTTCTAGAGGAAGTGGAAATATAGGAAAAGCAGCTGGACCTGACCAATACACATGGAGGAGTTTCATGCTGGAAGCAACACACTTTCGAGGACACTGAAGGTTAGATTCTCAAGGTATCTGAAGGAGGGGAAGACGGCAAAGATGTGGAAACATTTTTGGACTTTATTACAAATAAAAGGTGACTAAGGGAGCATCAATAACTATAAACTGTAAGCCCACCTTCCTATATATATATATAGAATTTTTAATAAGTATATTTGGCATGCAGCAATGACATCCTTGATTAGGGTATTAGAAGGAAGTAGGCAGACTTTCATAGTCAATATACCACAGAAGACCACATCTTTAGTATCACAAAATGGACTCAAAGGTATAGAGGATACACAATTCCACTGCACTTATTGCTTGCTGGCTATTCTAAAAAGCACTTTATTTGGTAAGGCAAAATACTGCCTCAAAGGCAAGGTATTTCCCAAGAACATGTTGAAATCTTATAAGATTCTTTGAAAGACACAACAATAGAAATGACCTCGTTTTACAACACCATGATCATTGACATCAACAGAGACATAAAATTGGAGCCCTATGCTCACCAGTGGAGAAGGTAATGGTAAATCACTCCAGTATCTTTGCTAAAAAAAACCCCAAATGGGGTCACAAAGAGTCGAATAGGGCCGAAATGACTGAACAACAAAGATAACATGTTCAGCAGAGATGATGGTTGTCACTGTCATGGAAAAGAACCAACTTACAGAGCATTTAACAAAGGGATTCTCTATAGATGGATAGATTCTCCAGATGCTTCTGTCTGATGTTTCTCCTAACTGGATCAAGCCCCCAGACACTGTGAAGGCTTCTAAATGAGGCTCCTAAACAATCACACCAAAGTGTTTGGTCTCACTATCCACAGAGGAAAAACCATATAGATGAAGAATGCCTGTTGTTAGACCATGATATAAAGTTGGATGAATAATCCATTGAGATTATTCAACGGCACATACATCTGAGGCAGAAACTCCAAATGGACAGTGAGCTGGGTCCAGAATTGAATGATAGGAGAGCAGATTGGATTGCCATTAGAAAATGGCAAAGTTCTTTCAAGGATCTCAAATTTCTCAAAATAAGGCCCATTTTAAAATACCAAGATTCATCTGGTGATGCTATATGACTGCAAACTATGGGATACTATGGTCCCTGAAGAACTGAAGATGAAGATCCCCAAAGGGCAATGGTGAGCTCACAGTGGGTATAAGCAGGCTGTAACAATTATAAATGAATAACTACGCAGGGAAAATGGTTTAAAGGGAGTCATCCAAGAAATGTATGATCAAATTCTCCCTGGATCATAGGGAATTTTTATAGGCCTTTCTTTTGGGATTGTTTGGGTCTCAGGAAACCCCTAGGGGGGCTAAGGAGGTTAGAACTGCAGACAATTTATTCCAGGTTGTGATGGGGAGGGAAAAAATCAAGAGAAGGACTGAGTGAGGCAGAAGTATTTCCCCAAAGGAGGCAGAGCATATTCCCATGATGTAAAACTACTAGTTAGTAGCAAGGAGCTTGTCCTTTGGATATGGATTGAACTAAATGACTCCTAAGGTGTGTTCTGACTAAGATTTTGTAATTTTATGAAAGAGATGAGTTGGTTGCTTAGTTGAAGGGGAGAAAGAGACAATCTGTGTGTTTCATTTGTAACGTCAAGAGAATTCAAAGAAGGCTTCTAGCTCATTGGGTGGACCCTGTGGAGTGACTTTACAGGAGGATATGGACAAGAGGCACACAACAGGATATGCATCGGTATGACCTCCATTAATGAGATCCCGAATACAATGTGGAGTAAGCTATTATCCAAAGCAACTGGGAACCAGACATCCAGGTACAAGAAAAGAGACATCCATTGATTTGGGGGACATGTTCCTTTTCTCCTAATAAATCATCAGGTCACATGATTCTCACTCATTGTAAAGCAGACTGCTCCTAGTCAACGTGGCCAAAGCAGGAGAACAAAATGGAGCCTTCTGCCCCTACAGCTTTTCTGTTGGGTCCTGTGGCACAACAAAGAAGACACAATTCAGACTCTGAGGTGGCTTACAAGGTCTAGAGCTGAGAGCCAGCAAAGAGAGGGCCCATCAGAGTTTCAGGCCTGGGCAGGCAAGAAAGAAAAATTCTTGGTGGGGGTTGGTGGGAAGGAGAAAGGAGCAGGGCATCCATTCCTAATCTCGGATGAGGAAGCCTGGAAAAGTACTGAGACCAAGAGTTCCCTCCTTGATGAATCGCCCCCTCATCTCTACCTCCAATCGCTCCAACCCTACGGTTCTCAGCAAACAGAAACTAGAACTGGGGCCATTTATATCATTGACATTTACTGATTTGTAAGCTTTCTTAGGCTTCCTCCAACATGCCTGTGCTGTTCCTGAGGGTGGGGCTCGAACTTTTATTTCTTTTGTTTACTTCCCCCCACCTACACTACCCCAGGAATTTAGGTTGGCATGCCAGTGAGACAGAGACTTATAGACAAAAGGAATGATGAAGAGAAAGATAGAGGGAGGAGGGAGACAGAGAGAGAGACAGAGATATGGAAAGAGGGGGAGGAAAGAAAGAGGAAGGGAGGGAGAGAGATGGAGATAGAGAAAAAGGGAAGAGGGAGGAGAGAAAGAGAGCAAGAGAGGGAAAGAGAGAGATAGAGAGAAAGGGGGATGAGAGAGAGAACAAGAGGGAAAGAGGGAGAGAGAGCTATCTAAAGTCAAACTTAAAACTTCAGGCAGAACTAAAAAAATTAGTGCCTCTTTCCTAAGCCTGGGACAGGTGTCTTGGATACTTGCCAGGGAAATCAGGAACAACTAAGAAGATATAAAGTAGGTCACAAGGAAGGAAGTGAAACTGTACAGAATACAAATTGGTATGCTTTACTTATGGGAGCTCTCAGGACTGGTTTAAGTGTACTTAAAGATTTCATTTAAAAAATAAGGTTTGGAGCCTGAGATGGACATAGAGTAGCCAAAGCCACCATACTTCAGGCTCCCCCCACCCCAATCCTCCTCCTCTTTCTTACCATCATCATCTTCACCATCATCTCTATGTATTATCCCTACCCTCATCCTCATCACTGCCATTAGCAGGACGAGCAGCAGCAGTACCAACTGCCATCCCCATTAACAGATATCTTTTCCCACTCCCTGTGGCCCTTACATAAGGCTTCCTAACCACACACAGCTGTTGCTTTAGGCCTAAGCCTGTCATCCCAGCAGACCGAGCTAGTGTCGATCAATGGTCAAAAGAAGAGAGACACAGACCAAAGTATCAATATTAGTCAACATTTTCATACTGCTATCTATATTCTAGGGCAGTGGTATGGACTGCAAAGCTCTGAAGAGGGAATATGTGTGGAGACAGAAGATGCTGAATCATATCATTACCACCATCTCCCACATCTATCCCTTTTTCTCCACCCTGGTTCAAGCCCTCATCACTTCTGGCTTGGACTACTGCAACAGCCTCCTAATCAGTCTCCTTTCCTCAAACCTCTCCCCACTCCAGTTCACTTAGCTACCAAAATGATTTTCCTTAAGCACCTATTCTAACCATCTAGCCCCACCTCAGTTCAATAAACTTCAGTGGCTTCCTATTGCCTCTAGAATCAAATATGATCTCTTGTTTAGCTCTTCAAACCTGGTCCCACCATATCTCTCTAACCTTCTATGCATTATTCCTCTTTCGGCAATCCAGCCACACTGGCCTCTCTGTTGCTCACAGAGGACTACCTCCCTCCTGACTCAGTGACTTTGCACTGGCAGTCCTCAGGGGCTTGGAATGCACTTCCTTCTCATCTCTGCCTCCCGCTGCTAGTGTCTTCCCTCCTGAGATGGCCTCCTGGACACTCTGTCTGTATCTTGTAGATACCTAGTCATTTACAGGTTTTTCTCCCATTCGAATGTGAGCTCCCTGAGGACAGGGATTATTTCTGCCAGTGCTCTGCACAGTGCCCAACACACAGCAAGTGCTCAATAAATGCTTTTCAACTGAGGGATGGACTGATTGACAGAATCTCTCTCTTCCTTCCAGGTGTATCTCAGGCACCATCTTCTGTGAGAAGCCCAACTACAAATACCATCCATCTCAAACTATTCTGCATTTGTCTTTCTTTTCTTATATTTGTTCTGCAAATACTTATACATGTACTTGTTGTCTCTTCCATTTGGGTGGAAGCTCCTTGAGAGTACAGATTGTTTTATTCTCTGTCTTTGCATCCTCAGTGCCCAGCATAGTGCCTGGCACATAGTAGGTGCTTAATAGATGCTTGATGACTGTTGACTGACTGAATACACACTATGTGCCATCAGGTACTATGAAGAAAATAAGGAAACACAACAGCCTCAGAGGCCTGAAGAAGAACAAAAGGATTTTAATTGGAAGGAACCTTAAAGGTTATCCAGTCCAAGGTTTTTTTTTTTTTAAAGTTTAGAGATTCTTAGCCTCGAGTCCATGAACCCCTTGGATAGATTTCAGAGAATCTGTGCATTTGGATGGGAAAAAAACCCACACTTTTATTTTCCCTAACCTCCAAATGAAATCTATCATTCCCTCAAATTAGAAACATAGGCAACCAAACAGAATCCTGAGGAAGGGTACACTGGCTTCACCAGACTGCCAGCAGAGTCCGTGACACAGAAATGGTTAAGCTTTGCTCCAGCCCAGCCCTCTCATTATACAGATGAGGAAGCCGAGCTGGAGCATCCTCTGGACTCCCACCCCCATCTGCCTTCACTGAGGGCAGTGTCCCGTTGTCTGGGAAGGTTTCATTTGCCCCATCGATCACTAGAGGCAGGGGTTTGGGTCTAGATTGACAGGCACTAGGACGTTCCCTGAGCCCAAACAGTAAAACTAAGGCCAGCTGAGGTCCCTGGAGAACATAGGTATCGTTTCTCCTCCCCAGATAGGCCCTGGGTTTGGATCCTGGCTGCATCTCGCCTAGGCTCTGCCAGTAACAACTGTAGTTGCCAAAGGGAGTATCAGACCACGAAGGGAAGAAGAATTTAGCCAAGCTACCATTTCAGCAGGAGAGGGATGGGACCCAGAGGGGCAGTGGGACATCTCTCGGGGGTAAAGGGAAGCCCCTGAATAGCACTAACCCCCCGTGGAGCAGGATGGGGCAGGCAGCCAAGACGCTGAGTGCCAGAGCCAAGCAGTTAATAAGAGACCGAAAATAACAACCCAGGACAGGAATAGTTTGCAAATGTTTGAAAAATCTCTGCTTGGACTGAATCAGCAGTTCCTCAGGCCTTGTCCAGGGGTCACCAGGGAGGAGCTGTCAGGAATATTTACTCACCTGGAGCAAACAAGGCTTTCTAAACCCTGCCTGTTCCCAAGGGGCTGACTGGCCATCTGGCTAACTAGGGTGCAGATGAGGTCTTGGCCTAGACTGTGAGCTGGGGCCAGGTGGAGAAGGCCCGTTCTGAGCAAGCTAAAGGGATCTCCAGCCTCCAACCTGATCAGCAGCTCCCAGAGAGTCCTGCAGCCACCTCAGCTGCTGGCTAGGCCCCAGGGCTCTGTCTCAAGGCACCAGCCTCACTGAGCTCATCACTGAGCTCATCACTGAGCCTGGCACGCTGGGCCACCATAGTCCCACCCCTGTCTGCACTTGGAAGCCAGGCCTTTGGCCCAGACACCTAAGGGCTCTAACCATAGGGGGGGCTGGGATTTGGATCTTTGCAATTTAGTAGGCACTAACTGTTGTTGAAGTAAGTTGGAGTGAATTGAACTGGGCCTCAGTTTCCTGCAAAATGAAAGGATTCTGGTTCCAAACTAGTGTTAAACCTATGATTTTTTTTTTGTCTAGGCAAATGGTTAAAAAAATGCATCTTCCTTCTCCTGGTAGAGGTGGGGGACCAGGGGTGTGGAATGTCGCATACGGTACCGTTGTATCCATTTTACTTAACTGTTTCTTTGTTAGAAGAGAGAGTTCTAAAGGGGGAAGGAGGATATAGCAGTAAATGAGTGGTGTAAAAACAAATGGCATAAAGAAAGTTAAAAAAGGAGGAAAATTATCACATTATTAGCATTCTGTGGCCTATACTTCTCTAAACTGTATGATTTTATGAAATGAAGGGAAGTGAATTGAGAAGCAGCAGTGGTGGAAAGAGCCCTGGATCTGGAGCTGTCCCAGGTTCAAATCCCCACCCAACAACTTGCTTCACTGTGTGTCCTTAGGAAAATTGCTTAATCACCCTGAGCCTCAGTTTTTCCTCTATAAAATGGTCTTGGGAAGGGAGGGTCTCTAAAGCTCCCTCCAAGTTCAAACCCTATGACTCAATCAGTCAGTCAACAAGCATTTATGAAGCTCTTACAATGTTCCAGACACTGTGTTGAGTGCAGAAACAGCTTGGAAGTACAATAGAAATGTAAGCTATTCTAATAATGAGGGTAGAAATCATTGAATTCTGGATGGTAGAAGAAATTATGGAGTAAGGCCTAAGGGCTCAAGTGTGTGGTAGACAGAAGGGGCCCGAGGAGTGAGGGGTAGCACATCAGCTTGGAGCCTGCCACTGGACTCTCTTCCTGCTCCTCCTACTTTCCTACACCCATCAGAGAATAATAATGATCTAACATTTATATAAGTGCTTCACAATTAATATTCTCATTTGATCATCACAACAACCCTGGGAGGTAGGTGCTATTATTATCCCCACTTTGCAGATGGAGAAACTGAGGCAAGCAGAGGTTGAATAACTTGCCCAGGGTCACACAGCTAATAAGTATCCGAGGCCAGATTTGAACTCAGGTCTTCCTGACTCCAGGCCCAGTGCTCCATCCCCTGCACCACCTTGGCCAGAGGAGCCAAGGCCAATACCACTGGGCAGGTGCTTTCAGGCAGTCAGAGGCGGAGCTCTGCTTCTTTCCAGTAGAATATGAGCCCTTTGCAGGTGAGGGCTGTTAGTTTGGGGTGGGGGTGGGGTTGGTGTCCCCAGGGCCTAGCAAAGGTCAATGTACTTTTTAGTCGGCTCTTAATGACTGCTGAACTGAACTGGCAGAGAAGGCTGTAATCTGAGACAACCCATCCTAACCCCAGCTTCCGAGGGCAGACTTTTCCTTGCCAGGATTCTGCTCTCTGGCCCCGTTGTCTTTATTAATTCTCTCCAGGAAGCCTTTTCTGGTATCAGGGTAGGCAGTGGTCTAATGGAAAGAACACAGAATTTGGGGTCAAAAGACCTGGGTGTGAATCCTGACTCTGCCAGTTGCTAGCTGTGACCTTAGGTATACATCTCCTCACTTTCTGAGCCACAGTTTCCTTGTATGTAAACAGAAGGGGCTGGACTTGATTTTTAAGGTCCCTACTGGCTCTAAATCTTCTGCTGATCCTTCCATGAACAGAGTGCATCATGCAGCTGCAGAGAAAGGGAAGGGGCTGCAGGACTCTCTACATGCTGCTGATCATGCCTTTGCCTGGACAGCCCCGCCATGAGCAATACCAAGTGTTTGCCAGGGATGTGACACCAATAAAAAAGGCCCTATTGAGAACCTGCCCCCTTCCTATAAAACCCATCACCTCCAGCGTCTTAATGAGCTACCCTGGTGAGAAGATGATTGTGACCTGGGAATCCCACAGAGAGCAGGAGTGATGGAAACGCTCAGGGTGGCCATCACTGACCCCCTTCCTCCCCTGCTCCCCCATGCTCCTGCTTGGCCGGGGGGCAAGAGATGGGGGGGAAGTTATTTTAGGCTTTTCCTTAGGGGGAGTTAGTGTGTGTCATAATATGAGTCCTATTGCTTTATGCCCAGCTGGCCCATCTGATTCTACTTGGAAACCTCTTCTGAGTCCAGAACTGCTGCCAAAGGGCTGGAACACTATAGGAAGTGCTTTGCAAATTCTCGATCATCACAGAAATGTGAACTGGTACTAGCTTGGGGGTGCTGAGAAGGACCCAGAGGTCCATTCTAGGAGTTCCACTCAAATCCATACCTGCGATTGTGAGGCCTCAGAATGGTGGTAGGATCTCAATGGCTCTTGGGTCCATCCTTCCCCACTCCTACCCTGCCCCATCAGCCATCAGGATGACCTATTATTTGAGGGAGTAGAGGAGACAGCACTTGCTTTGGACAAAGACCAACAACTGGCCATGGCGAGAAAAGGAATTGAGGGGATACAGTCCACTGAAATGACAGTGGGAATGAAGACCTCCCTTTTTAAAAATATATTTTCATCAATAATGTTCCAAAGAGATGTCCTACAACTAAGGAAGATATCCCCAAATGAGGAGTTTTATAAAAACTAGGAAGGTCATGAAACTTGGCCCACACAAGCCCCTAAACTTATAGCCCCTACTTCTATATAAAGGAAGTTTTATAAAGCACATTAGTCACGACCACTATGTGAGGCAGGTAGTATAAGAATTGTCATTCCCATTTCACAGGGAAGAAAACTGAGGCTCAGAGATGTGCCACAGTCTCAAGGTCCCAAAACTACTATGTGTCAGAGCTGGATGACAAACTCAGGTTTCCTAACTCCAACTCAAGGGCTCTTTCTACACTTATGCAGCTTTATAACTGCTCTCACGGGCACAGGATTTAGAAGCGGAAGGGACGAGGAAGACCCTCTAGTCAAACCCCTAGAAGCTAAGGCTCAGAGAAGATAGAAACAGAGTCTACTGGTGTCAGTTTTAGTGCTCATTTCCACTACAACACGCTGGAAATGTTGGGCTTCAGGAAGCCAGCCTCCAACATCAGCCCCGGCCTTCCAGAGCTCCTCAGGACTTCCACTGATCTTCTCTCATCAGCCCTGGTTCTCATTCCCTGCCTCTGAGCTCTTTTCTTGCAAGGGAGGCAGACACTTTCTGAGGTGGGTTCTGCTTGGCCTTCTGGCCCTCACCCCACAGGGCTCAGCTAGAGAGCAGCTTAAATTCAAGGCCCTCCAGCATCTGTTTGGGCCCAAAGCACCTCCTGTGGCTGGCTACCCAGATCCCCCAGGTGTCCAGGGGCTGTGAACCTCGGCAGTTGGGGTTTCTCTTCCGCTGCTAGACCGGGCCGGTGAACCTGCCAACAGCAGGTATTAGCTCAGTGCCAGGCTGATGCTGGAAATGTACTGTGCTTAAGCACTGCATTTATTGCCCTGAGCTGACATATGAAGGTTCCTCCTCTTTGATAACAAGATTTTCCAAAGGCCATACTAGTTTTCATTTCACACCTATATTCAGAAGAAAGGCAAGAGGGACAAATCCAGCTGAGTTAGGCCAAATCGGAGAACCAGGCCGGAGAGAACTAAGGACACAGTCACAAGGCTAGCTCAGCCGGGCCCAGCTTATGCCTGGGGCCCAGTCCTAGCAATCAGCCTCTGGGGAAGGGGCAGCCTGCAAGTCGTGCCCAGAGCTTAACCCACCCTCTGTTCCCTAGAAGTTTATCCCTAGTACTCGAGAAAAGGGAGGCCATGCTGCCAATGCCCTAGCTGCTTCACTAGAGTCTTCATTCTATGAAGCAACTGAGCCCTCCCCTGTTCCTGGGGCTGAGATCTGCTCCCCCTCCCCTACCTCCACCCATCTCCTAGGCTAGATCCTACCATGTACAGACAGGCAGACCAGAAGCCATGCTGTATGACAACTGCCCAGCCACCAAGCCAAGCATCTCCTTGACAACTACCCCACCACCTCAAGCTCAATGTTGTTCAGCAAAGGTTTTCAGCACTCAGGAAAAATAATGGGGTGGGAGCCTGAGCTACGAGCCCAGTTCCTAAATTCTCCTTCCCTTGAAGACCTAGTAGGACAAAGGATTTAATAGGGAAAAGCACAGGGACTCTCTCTATTCCTAGTTTTCTACTGGCTTGGCCCAAACCCTGAACAGGATGCCAGTTTCCCCTAGGGCACTTTCATTCCTTACCTCGACCAAGTGAGGAGTTGGGTTGAAGCCACACAGGTTGCACACTTGTAGCTTGCAGGTGGTACATGTATTGTAATTGGGTGGCTCCCGGGAGCCCACGTTGAGTTCGGCCTGGCACAGTGGGCATTTGACCTTTTCCTTCGGCACTTCCTTTGGCTTGGGGACAGCCTTGGGAGCCGTCTGATGGTCGGCCTTACTTTGCTTTGGACTAGGTGCCCCCGCTGGCAGACCAAGAGCCCCAGGTCCTGACCCAGGCTCAGATTTAGGCCCTGAAGCAGGGCCAGGACTAGGCCCAGCTTTAGGTCCAGTTCCAACCCCAGGCCGAGGCCCAGTCCCAGATCCTGGCCCAGCTCTAGGGACAGCCCCAGGTCCAACTCCAGCCCCAGATCCTGGTCCAGCTCTAGGGCCTGCTCCAGGTCCAACTCCAGCCCCAGATCCTGGTCCAGTTCTAGGGCCTGTCCCAGGCCCAACTCCAGCCCCAGGTCCAGGTGCAGCTCCAGCCCCAGGTGCTGGCCCAGGTCCCCGTCCAGTCCCAGGTCCAGCTGCTGGCCCAGGTCCCCGTCCAGCCCCAGGTCCAGGTCCAGCCCCAGGTCCAGGTCCAGGTCCAGGTCCAGTCCCTGATGACTTGGGCCCTGCTTCCTTACTGGCATCACTGAAGACAATCTTGGGGGGCCCTTTGCTGGGAGATGGCTGGCCTTGTGGACTGGCCTCTGGCTGGACAGACATAAGTGTACTGGCCTGGGTCAGCAGAGAAGCCCCAAAGCCAAAAAGCTTCCCTGTGAGTCCCTCTTGGGTTTGTTCTTGAGCCCCAGACCCAGGAGTTGGAGTGACTCCCTTGGCTGGAGAAGGATGGGTATGAGGGGAAACCCTTCCTGCTTCCTGAGGCACAGCAGGTCTGGCCTGTCCTTGGCTCTGGGCTTCCCGCTGCCCTGGCACCACAGGAGTTCTGGGCACTTCAGCCTGCCGGACACCAGGCCCCTGTTGGAGCCCAGGCTGTGTTGTTCCAGGAATTTTCTCTGGCTCAGGCTTCCCCTGTACCTGTGTTGGGGGCTGGGGCTGGGGCTGGGGTTGGGGTTGGGGCTGGGGCTGAGGCTGGTGTTGGGGCTGCGGCTGTTTGGCTGGGGAGTGGGCAGGAGAAAGGGAAGGTGAGTACAGCTGCTGCTGGCTTTTGGAGCGAGGTGCAGTGGTCATGTCCATCCCCAAAGCTCTCTGCATCTGGCAATTCAGACACAACCATTCTTTCACCTGGAAGAGAGAGAACACAGCACAGTCACCCCTAAGAAATGACCTTCCCAGCCCCACCAGCATGGCAAGTTGCTTGCTCATCAAAAGGGGGTCAATGGGATGTAGTGAGGCTACAGGATGTGTGTGTGTATGTGCGTGCGCACACATGTGCTCCCACTCAACAATACAAATTACAAAGAGTCTTTACACCTTGATGTGAATCCAGTGCCCACTGGGAAAGCAAACTCAAGTGTCCTTCCTGCCCACCTAACCCCAAAGGAACAGATTTCTGGAGTCACAACAGAATGCTTTTTCCAATTACTTCCATTTTGATGCCCTAGTACGAGCTCAAAGTGGTCCTGAGTTCTCCAAAGTTATGCTAGAGAAAGCTTTGGCTGGTTGCTATAAGCTAAGGAGGCTTCGAGAATGAGTCCAGCTGAGGACCAGCCTTCAGGTGCAGAAAAGCTGATTGCCAGATGCTTGATCAGCAGGGGATGACATTTTCAGCCATAGTATCTTATAGCTTAATAAAAGTTTGTTGAATTGAATCAAATGAAGAATTGTCCAGTAAAAGTGGAAATCTATGTTTGTGAAGGAAGTATCCATGATGAGATGATCATGGATGCTTTTGAAGCATTGAAGAAATGGATTATTTAACCTCACACCACTTGGATAAGCCAATGGAAATCCATTCTACTTCCATCTGCCCTACTGTGAGATCTTAGTGCATGGTTAAGCTCAGGGGTGAGGAACCTGTAACCTTGAGACCATATGTGACCCTCTAGCCTCAAGTAGGGCCCTTTGACTGAATCCAAACTTCACAATTTCTGTCAAAGGGTCCCACTTGAGGACCTAGAAGGTCACATGTGGCTTTGAGGCTGCAAGTTCCCCACCCCTGGTTAAGCTAATCCAGCAGGCCCCAGGGTCTTCTAGTACTTCCATGATCTAGAGTGGAAGAGATCTTAGAAAGTGTCTTGATTCAACCCCCTTGTTTTATAGATGAGGAAAGTGAAGCCCAGAGAGGAGAAGGGACTTGACCAAGGTCATAAAAGTACTAAGAAGAAGAGTCAAGATTGAAACTTAGGCCGACTGACTCCAATGCTGTGCCCTCTTCACTGCACTACACTAACTTCCTGGGGACACAGCCACCCTTGGGCCCAGTCAAAATTCCCTTCTGTGTGTGGGAGTGCCTCCTACCATTCATTCCTTCTACAGACGAAAAAGGAAGGAAGCCTTTTCTGGCTTCTTATGCTCTTTTAAATTGCTAAAATTAAAACCAGTATCCACCTCCTGGAGCAGAGAGCTTATCAGCAGTAACCCACCTTCCTTTCCTTTTAACTGTCAATGGCTGCTTCTATCCCTGCCCCACACAGTTAAAGGAACATTTTCAATAAGGGCACGACACAATTGCTGGCTGGCGGAAAGAAGCAGAAGAGAAAAAATAGCTCTAAGAGACAAGTTGGTCCAGGGAAGGGCTGATTAGCCGCCTTTCCCCAACTAGGGCATTTTCCAAATTTGCCAGAGTGGACTCTTTCCCACATCTATTTTTACCTCCCCATTCAATTGCACATCATCAGGTTCCCAAGCACACCCGAAATTCATTGCCTCCTCCCTTCCTGCCTGCCTTTGCCAGCAAGGTATCTGTCAGTGTCTCTATCCCCTAAACCTCTTCTTCCGTTCTCTCATCACCTCCCTGCCCCTACTCAGTCCTTATTGGGGCATCGATTCAATTTAGACAATGCTTTTCTGTGCCCAAGGCAAAAATGGCCCAGCAGCATTACCTGCTTCAGGAGGAGGATACTTCCGTCCCCTAACACAACTCTCCACTCCTCAAAGTGTCCCTGAGGGACCAGGGACTTGCTTTAGTCGTGTCCAACTTTTCATTACCCCATTTGGGGTTTTCTTGGGTTTTCTTAAACAGAGATACTGGAGTGGTTTGCCATTTCCTTGTCCAATTCATTTTACAGACGAGCAAACGGAGGCAAACAGGGTTAAGTGATTTGCCTAGGGTTACATAACTAGTCAGTATCTGAGGCTGGATTTGAACTGAAGTCTTCCTGATTCCAAGCCAAGTGCTCTATCCACTGCACCACCTAACTGCCCTAGGAAGGGTATGGTATGTGAAAAGGAGAGGTCTGGGTCATAGAAATGTAGATTTTGAAGAGGTCTTAGAGGTCCCTGATTCCAATGCTCTCATTGGATGGGCTATGAAAAAATTTGAGGGATGGCAGATGTGATGTCATTCCTTTGGGACCAGTTGCCTGGTTTCTTTAGCCTCAGCGCTCTCTCTCTCTCTCTCTCTCTCTCTCTCTCTCTCTCTCTCTCTCTCTCTCTCTCTCTCTTCTCTCTCTCTCTCTCTCTCTCTCTCTCTGTTTTTCTCTCTCTGTTTTTCTCTCTCTGTCTCTCCTCCCTGCCCAAGTGTGTGTGTGTGGGGGGGGGGGGAGGGATTAGGCTAGTTGTCTATGGGACTTGACCTTCCTAGGCCCTTCCCTATGTTCTCACGAGTATTTGTTCATCAGTCCAATTGTTCTTTCATTCATTCAATAAGACACGTTGCATTATAACCACAAGGACTTCTGATGGCTGTCTTCTTCTGGACTTTTCTCCACCAAGCAAATCATTTGACTGGTCTTCTAGCTTGCTCTTAGACACAAATACCTTCCCATTCTCTCTGTCAAGCCAGGCACCTCTGTACCTTCAGACTTTAGTGCAACCTCTTCTCCTTCCTGGAGCCTTTCATGACCTCTTTTTGGGTCAATGGCCCCAAACCCAGTCACATCGTCCTCATGATGACCTCTACAGAGCTGTCGCTGAGTGCACATGTGTGTCTGTCACTTCTACCTCCATTTTCATGGTAAAGTTCAGAGGCAGAAGGGGGCACATCTGCAAACTGCCAAATGGGATCTGGCCCAAGGCAGACAAAAACTTGATTCAGGGCCTCGAAAACAATGTAAACAATAAAAACGATTGCCAAGCTCAATGCCAATTATGATACTAAATATATGCATGGGGATATTTTGAGACTCAATGACATTTTCCATCAAATTCCTTGTTTTTTTCCTCATTATTAAATAGTTCAACATTTTTTTTAAATCCTCATTTTTTTTTTAAAGCCCTGTATCAACTTCTTCTATGCACTTGGACGGGTCCCTCCAACAACTTGCAGAACAACTAATTTTGGTCTCTGAGCCCTACCCCAAGGAGATACAAGTATCTATTTCCCCTTTTCTTCACAGCATGGATGCTCTCCGGGAGAAACATTATATTTATTCCCATCAGATGAGGGGCTGCTTAAGGATAGGGATTGTGACTCTGTGAAGAGATGAAGGAGAGAGGGAACCTTGTCACCTCATTGAGAGCTGAACAGCCTCTCAAGAGGAGATGGCCGAGGGCACACCAGTAAGTTAGCACTGAAGTCTGCCTAAGACCCAGAGGTAACTTTTCTATTCTCAAGCTTTCCATGCCTCTATCCTAACACCACAGTTCATCCTGGGTTTTCTGAAGCTACTCCAGGTGGTCAGTGGGCCAGTCTCAGATTATTATAATAACTGTCTTAAGGAACTTTCCACTCAAGTCCTCTCCAATGCCACATTGTGATATGGCGATGACTGTGGGCTCTCTAAACCGAGGCTAGCCAACTCTGGCAAGTGCCAAGTTAGAATGCTTTCATGATGGCCAATGTGTCTCTTCTCTAAGGACAACAATGCACATTTATTAAGAACTTGATAGACTGTAGGTTCCCATAAGGGCACGGAATGCTTTCTTTTTTTGTCTTTGTATCCTCAACATCTAGCACAGTGCTTGGCAAAGAGTAGGCACTTAACAAAAGCTTGCTGATAAATTGATGGATTTCCCTACTGGGTACAGACATCTGACCTTGGCACTGGGGGGAGGCACAAAGCTTAGATAATATATATCCTCTGCCCTCATAGAGCTCACAGGGGGACAAAGCAGAGACAGATAATTAATACTCAACTTTTTCTTGCATTACAGAGATGTAAGCAAAATGTTATATGAGGTCCAAGGGGCAAGATGGCCAACTGGAGGGATAAGGGAAGACTTCACTGAGACTCAGCCTAGCTAAGTTTGGAGAGGCTCATCACCAGATGGTTGGTGACTACTTGAGATAAATAAATACACACACACACACACACACACACACACACACACACACACACATATAAAAGGCAGCTAGGTGGCACAGTGGATAGAGCACTGGGCTTGGAATTAGGAAGACTCATCTGCATGAGTTAAAATCTGGCCTTACTAGCTGTGTGGCCCTGGGCAAGTCACTTAACCCACTTCAGTTTCCTCATCTGTAGAATGAGCTGGAGAAGGAAATGGCAAACCACTCCAGCATGAAGAATTGGACATGACTGAAACAAATGAACAACAAAAACAAATATATGTATATATAAATATAGTTAGATTTTAATATATGGCAGAGTCACTCATTATGATCTTATGCTAACGCGTGGTAGGCGTTTCGATCTGTGTCAATGAAGGGAAGCAATCATACTGATGAAATCAAAGATCCTTAAATTAGGACAACACTCCTCCATCTACTCCTTATGGCTTGTACTTTGGATTGACCATTTCAGGAGCCCATCAGACACTGGTGTCTCCCAGGAAAGAGTGCCATATTGTTCTTCCCTTTGGGAAAAGATTTAGTCAGTGACCACAAGAGCTTAAAGGGCCTTGGCCAGCACCACCCTCTTCTCTGGAATGTGTCACAGACATCTTACCCAAAATAGAAACTCCCAAAGAAATGACTGAAATATACCTAAGTGACTCAGAGCCCAGATGGATCCAGCTATTTCCTGCCTCTCTCCAGACTAAGATAGAGAGTCTTAAACAACTCCCCCAGTTTGCCTTCCCACCCCCACCTACAGGCATCCAAAGAATACTTTTTGAGGGGGCAGAGGGAGGAATGTTAGATGTCAGTCCCTTTTCTTGGGACAGATAGCATCCTGTGGGGCTCAGCTCAGTCCATGTTTTTGATATAGCTGTCCCTCCCTTTTCCCAGGATGGATGTGGATCAAAAGCAGAGACAGCTTGCTGCAGAGGTGCCTTCTTGTTTCCAGTTTTAAAGAAAAAGCATGAAATCAGCCTGCTTCATTCATTCATTCATTTCATTCATTCAATATTTATCAAGGACTACTATGCAATGTCATCTCCACAGACAGGAAGGACCAAGGACTGGACATTTGCTTGGCTTCTCTTCCACTCAGCAATGGTCACCAGTCTAGGAAAAAAAAGTCTCTCCTTTCCACTTCCCCCTCCCCTGCCCTCGTCCTCAGGGAGATGGTCTAGACCAGTGAACTTCAAATAGAAATGGGGCCACTAAATTGTATATAAGGACCCCTGCAGGCCAAAGAGTGACAGACAATTACATATTAACATTATCTATGTTCTACTGCATTTTTCATTATTTTGTTAAATATTTCCCAATTATATTTTAATCTGGTTCTTGCTGCTGGCTTTGTGGGAAGCATGTGGGATACCCCTGATCTAGATGACACTGGAGTGGGTCTTGGTGCAGATCTGAGCTGCCTTGGCTGAGTGTGGAATACCTTAGATATTTCTCTATAATCAGCCTGGATTTAAGATTCCACTGACCTTTTCTTGGCCATGAGGCAGGACCACAGATTGTTTTGCTGCCTCTCTCTTCTGATCCATTTCTTTCTCTGAAATTTGTGATCAAATTGTGACAACCAACTTTCCTGGGGTTCCATGCCTTATTCCATGGTCCTGAATTGGTAGGCTGATGAGGATAAAATTCCCTTCCCTGGCCACCAGTCTCTGATCCTTCATACTCATCCTGATCAGCCTCGTTTCTTTGGTATCTCTGTCCCACTCTTCCCTATCTTGCTATTGTATCCTCTGAAATTCTTGTTATATTATTAAAAAACTACCCCCTTCATATTAGACCTGTTCCTTTGTCCCAGAAATTAATTTACATCTATTTTATATGTATGCATATGTGTTCATGTTGTTTCGTCTCACTAGAATGTCATCTCCTTGAGGTCAGGGATCATTTAGTTTTGTCTCAATGTAGTGTCTGGCACATTGTAGGAACTTAATATATAATTGCTGCACTAAATTGAATTCAATTTAAATCCCTTTAGTCACATTTCTTTCTTTCCATTGTTCAAATCATTATCTCTCTCTTCTCTAAGGCAAAGTTTGGATATCATCTGTCCTATGTGTGTTCACATCCAAAATCAGGTCAAATTTAAAAAATCACAGCATCTCAGAGATAATCTGGTCTACCCCATACCTGAATAAGAATCCCCTATATAAAACTCCAACATGTACCATAGAGCAGGGGCCCTTAACCTATCATCTGTGAACATAATTTTTTTTTTCATAACTGCATTTCAATGTAGTTGATTCCCTTTGTAATCTTTGTGTTTTTATGGTATGCATTTAAAAATATTATTCTGAGAAGGAGACCATAGTCTTTACCAGACTGACAAAGGGGCACTCATGGTATGGGTGCCATGGTACCCAAAGGATTAAGACTTAGAGGGTGATTATCCACATTGGTTCTCACAGCCTGTCCCTGTCATATCCTAGCTCAGCTACTTTCTTTCTATCATTTTTCCTCCCTGGACGAGAGTGCGGCATAGGAGGAAAAAATGCTAGACTGGAACCAAAAGAAGTGGCTTTGAGTCCTGGCTCTGCCATTTACTAGCTGTTCAACCCTGAGCAAGTCGCCTTCCCTTTGTGAGGCTCAGCTTCCTCTTGTATAAAACAAAGGGCTGCATGAAGTCAAAGGTTCTTAACCTTTTTGAGGTCTGGCAGTCTGGTAAGATCTAGGGACCCCTTCTCACAATGTCTTTAAATGTATACAATAAAACACATAGGATCACAAAGGAAACCAAAGATTAGTGAAAATAAAGATATGATTGTTTTTCCTAACCAAGTTCACAAACCCTCTAAAATCTGTCCACGTATGCTAAGGATCCCTGGACTACATGACCTCTATAGTCTCTTGTGCTTTGTTTCTGTGGTCCCAAATGCCCCTTCCACGAAGGGGGAACATTGCTCTCTTGTGCATTCCATCTAATACCAATTGCCTGGCATCCAGCCACTAGTCCACCATGGGGAGTACAACTCCTACATAAGAAGAGAGAAAACTATCTCTCATTGAGGGCCCTACCAGGATGGACATAACATCCCTTTGGGGCATGTTTCTTTATGGGTCTTGACAATCTTCTAAACTCTTTGCTGACTCCCCATTGTCCAGGAAACGAATGGCAGGGAAGAAAAGGCCTAGAGTCATCCTCAGTTGTAGTCAGTCAGTATATCCTTACATTAAAGCCTTGACATAAAAACAGAATTTCAGAATTTGATCACTCAATTCAACCTCTGTCTGAAGAAGGAATCCCCTCTGCTACATACATCCAGTCTCTGCTTGAAGACCTCCAATGGGAGACCAGCAATGTGGGGGAGTGGGAGGTTAAGTGATTCTAGCTTCCCTTCAGTACCTCAAAAGCAGCAAAAATGTGCTAAATACAAGAAAACAACAACAAAATCCTCACAAAAATAAATTGTCTTGCAGAAAAGCTAAAAGACTAATTAAAATAGTGAGCAAAAAAAAAGTTTTAACACAAAGATGAAACATTATGGGGCAAAGTCAAAACAAAAAATGTGAAGAGGACGTCAAAAGGGAAAAAAATGAAATAACAACGAGGTTGATCGGGTAAGAGGAACATTAAAGAAACAATAGCTTTTAACTGACTAACAAAGAATGAAGTGGGAGAAGAGAGAGGTAAGGACTACCCTGTATCCCTCCCTCCAAAAAGTGAAGGAAGGAGAAGAGACAAAGGGCTTTTAGGGGGTGATAATCTCTATCCCGGATTGGGTGAAGATCTCTGAAAATCTTGTACCAGTAATAAAAGCAACTTGGGAATAATGCCTAGGTGTTGGTAGAGGCGGCTAGTAGGTACAGGTCTATGGAAAAACTAAGAGTAGATTGATACTAGTGAAATTAGGTGGCTTGTACCCCCATTTGCTATTGCAAGATACAATCTACCGAAACAAAATAAGGCAAATAAAAATCCATATCTTCAAATTAGCAAGTAGAACCATGAATGTTAACTGGATTAAACTCCTCTAGAGAAAGGAATATATAATTGGTGGAACTTTGAGCTAGGTCAGTCTTCTTGGAAAGCAATATGTAATTCTGCAATAAGAATTACAAAAAGCTAATGTCCTGTGAGCTAGCCCCTCTACTATTAGGTTTTTACCCAAAAGACTTTATTAACAGTTGTTTACAAAACAACCTATTTGTTTTTGAAAAGTAACAAACAAAACAAAACAGAAAACTTTAAGTAATCTATGTGCCCATGGATTGAGGAATGGTCAAATAAGTTATGACATATAAATGTAATGGTATATTATTGACAAATATGACACATTCAAAGTAATATCAAAGGTGTTTATAGGTTGTATATTGCTGGGGGACATGAAATACAACAATCTCCAAAGGACATGCATCATGAAGAAAGCAGTGGGGGAAACACATGGTAGGTATGAACAGGCTATACCATATAATGATAAGGAACTTCAGAGAACAGGAGTAAAGGATTTCATCAGAGAAATGCACAATCAAAGAAGAAGATTCATGAGGCAAGGGTGAGGTAACAGATGGACAGCTTGGGTATTGGTATCCTTTTGATGTTAGGAGAAAGGGAGGAGGGACCCCAGCACAAGAGGTGGTTCCCTTGGGAAACCTATGTGGGGACATGGATAAGAATCACACAGGATGGGCCTACATGAATGAGCTGCCATACGCATCAGCAGAGGGAATAGCCAATCAGATGAAATGATAGATCTCTTTGAATATAGGAAGGCTTATATTACGTTCGTATAGAGTGAAGAAAACAGAACAGCATCTACACTGATTACAATAATGCAGTTCAAAGACTATATTAAATAGTAACAAAATCCAGATTCAATTTGTTGGATGACTTTGTTACTGCCTAGTTAACTAGAGCATATATACTTTTTGTTTCTTTTGGCATTTTGTAAATAAGTGAAGTATACAGTTAAAAAGACAGTCATTTACAATCACTTTTTCATATTGTTTAGTTTTGCTTGTGTTTTCCTCTCTTTTGTTATTGTTTTGCTATTGTAAATGTCTGAGGCTGGATTTGAACTCAGGAAGATGAGTCTTCCTGACTGCAGGCCCAGTGCTCCATCCACTGTGCTACCTAGCTGTTATTGTTTATATATTAAGACATATACTGGTAAATACATGGAGATTAAAAGTTATTCATTTCTTTTTAAGACAGAAAGGGAGAGCCTACTACGTGTCAGGATGATGATAGTGATAGCTAGCCTTTATATCCCACTTACTATGTGCCAGGCAGCAGCTAAGTGGCACATTGAATAGAGTGCTCTTCCTGAGTTCAAATCCAGCCTCTGACACTATCTATGTGACCCTGGACAAGTTGTTTAACCCTGTTTGCCTCAGTTTCTTCATCCATAAAATGAGCTGGAGAATGAAATGCCAAACCACTCTAGTATCTTTGCCAAAAAATCCCAAATGGGGCCACAGAGAGTTGGGTACCACTGAAAAAAATGACAACAACAAATGTGCCAGAGAGTATCCTAACTACTTTATAAACATCGTCTCACAACAACCCTTCGAGGGTTATCTTATTTTACACATGAGGAAACTGAGGCAAACACAGAGTAAGTGACTTGCCCAAGGTCAAACAGCTAATAAGTGTCTGAGGCTGTATTTGAACTCAGGTCTTCCTGACTCCAGGCACAGTCGCTCTATCCACTGCACCCGTCTTGCTGTCTAATGAGGCATTCCATTCCATTTTTGGACAGCTCTGATGGTCAGGAAATTTTTCCTTATATGTACCTGAAATTTGCTTCTTGGCAACTGGCACCCATTGTTCCTCATTCTGCTCTTTGGGGCCAAGACAAGCACATCTAGTTCTTCCTGTACACGAAAGCCTTTCAAATACTTAAAGATAGTTATCACGCCCCATCCCCTAGCCCTGCTTCACCCTGAAATTAGAAAGCAGACAACAGGGAACACCAACCAGACACTGCAGGGATGAATGTCACCCAGTGATTATAAAGAATAAGACGAGAAGTCTGCCTCCTAAATGACTCCAAAGCCCTACTTACCTTTTCAAATCACAGCATCCTACCCATCAGCTGGGTAGGAGTCCTTCCCTTTGGGTCCCTGGTCTCTCCGAAGGCAGAATTATTCCTTCCTAAAACACTCATTTTCTATCCTTCAGGCAGAGGCCACAAATATCACTGAGGTCACAAGGACAAGCTTTTGATACAGGGATGTGCTGGAGACAGTTAGGACTGGATCACCAGAGCCAACTGTTAAATTTTCAGTGTGAACATTTGCTCCTTGGAAATCAGGGAGCACTGCAGATCAGGGCTTGATGGATTATTTTCTTGTTTGTCTGGTTTTAAGAAAATGGTCTAGGAAATGTTAATAATGACTATTAAACTTAAAAATGTATCCTGTGCGCATTTATAAACAAAACCTGTTGTTAAACATTTAACTAGCATACCCCTGGATAGGGACACCAAAAGTCAAATACGGATCTGGGCCTCATCCCCAGAGGGCTTGCTTCTTTCATGGGTGGAGAACCATGTCAAACCTACCCTGCACATACCTGCTGCTAATTCAATTAACTTCAGCAAGCATTTACAAAGCATCCACTCTGTGCCAGGCCTTGTGCTAGGTTCTGGGAATAGAAAGACAAAAATGAAAATAGTCCCCATCATCATGGACCTGACTCCTAATGGGGAAAAACAACATACTCACAGATAACTGCATACACAGGATTTTGGCATTGGGAGAGGTAGTGTGAATAGAGAACTGGCTCTGATAATGGCTTCGTTTCTCAAGTATATAGGAAACAGAGTCAAATTTATAAAAATAAGAGTCATTCTCTAGTTGATAAATGGTCAAAGGATATGAACAGGCAGTTTTCAGAAGAAGAAATCAAAGCTATCAATAGACCCATGAAAAAATGCTCTAAATCACTCCTGATTAGAGAAATGCAAATTAGAACAACTCTGACATACTACTTCACACCTATCGGATTGGCTAATATGACAAATGTTGGAGGGGATGTGAAAAAATAGGGACACTAATGCAATGTTGGTAGAGTTGTGAATTGATCCAACCATTCTGGAAAACAATTTGGAACTATACCCAAAGAGCTAAAAACCCATTGAACCACTACTGGATCTGTATCCTAAAGAGATTAAAAAAAAGAAGGAAAAAGACCTATTTGTACAAGGGCAGTTATAGCAGCTCTTTTTGTGGTGGCAAAGAATTGCAAATTGTGGGGATGCCCCTCAATTGGGGAATGGCTAAACAAGTTGTGGTATACGAATGGGGTGGAATACCATTGTACTGTAAGAAGTGTGTGTGTGTGTGTGTGTGTGTGTGTGTGTGTGTGTGTGTATGTGTGGAGAAGTGGTTTCAGAAAAACCTGGGAAGACTTATATGAACCGATGCAAAGGGAAGTGAACAGAACCAGGAGAACATTGTAAACAGTAACAGCAACACTGTATGATGATCAACTGTGAAAGACTTAGCTACTTTGATCAAGACAGTAATCTAAGACAATCCCAAAACACCCAATTCCAAAACACCCAGAGAGAGAACTGATTGGCTCTGAGTGCAGACTGAAGCATGCTTTTTTCAATTTCTTTGTTTCTTGCTTTTTATTTATTTATTTATTGCTGCATGGCTAATATGGAGATATGTTTGTATGACTTCACTTGTATAATTGACATCATATTGCTTTTCTTTTCAATGGGTGGAAGAGGGGCAAGAGGGAGGGAGAGAATCTGGAACTCAAAAAATTTTAAATTCATGTTAAAAATAAGTAATTTATTTTAAAAAGTAGAGGGCTGGCCTCAGAGTCAAGAAGAGCTGGGTTCAAGTCCTATCTCTGAAGCATGCTGGCTGTGTAACCCTGGGTAAGTCACTTAACCTCAGTTTCCCAGGCAAACTCTTAAGACTAAAAACCAAAAGATAGAAAAAGTAAATACAAAGTCATTGGGGGCAGGAGGGGAGTGCTAACATTTGGGAATATCAGGAAAGCGCTTGTGCAGAAAGTGGCATTTGAGTGAGCCTTGAATGGAGGTGAGAAAGAAGAGCAACTCAGGCGTGGAGGACAGGCCTTACAAAGACACAGAGAGAGACTAGAAATGGAATGTTCTGTGTAGGGAGCAGCAAGTTGACTAGTTTGGATGGAGCATAAAGTCAGTCATTCAGTCAATAAACATTTATTAAACACCTTCTATGTGCCAGGCACTGTGCTAAGTGCTGGGGATATGAAGGAAGGCAAAAGATAGTCTCTGCTCTCAAGGTATTTATTCATGGTGTAACAGAGGGAAGACAACATGCAAACAGCTATGTACAAACAGATGCAGAATAATTAGAAATAATTAATAGAAGGGAAGGCTCTAGAATTAAGGGGAATCAGGAGCAAGGGATTTAATGTGACTTCAGTGTAGGAAGAATTTTCAGTGCCAAAGATAGGAGCTTGTACTGTGTTCTAGGGATAATAAGGAGCAACTGAAGATTCTTGAGCAAAGGAGTGATGAGGTAAAATTAGAGTTTTCAGAATCCAAACTCGGCTGCTTTGTGAAGGATGCACTAGAGAGGGGAGAGACTGGAGGCAGGGACACTAATTAGGGGACTATTGCAGGAATCGAGCTGAGAGGGGATGAGAGCTTTAGCCAGAGAGGGAGCCCTATGAGTGGCGAGGAGGCAGATGGGAGATAAAATTGTGGAGGTAAAATCCAACTTGTTAACAGACTGGATGGGAAAGGGCAAAGGAGAGGATGACTGTGAAGCTGGGAACCTAGGGGACTAGAAGGGTGACAGTCTGCCCTCTCAATAGGAATAGGGAAATTTGGATTGAGGTAGCAATACTCACCTTCTGACCACAAACAGAATCTGTAAGGAGAAAAAGAAAGAGGGGGAAAGGGCGAAAAGGTTGTTCTGGTACATATATTTTCTCAGTCACTCAAACTATTGTCTGGGAAAGCAAATGCTTACTTAGCAAATGAAAAAGCTGAACCATAAGGGCTAAGTGGTTCGAAATGAAATATTTCCCCCTGGAGAGCCCTTCTCTGTGACACACTGACGCCTGATTCCCTTAATTAACAAGGCTGAATGGGAATTGTGTACCTTTGCCTTCCTTCCCACAATCTTCAGGACATCTTACAAATGAACTAGCTAGTATAGTAGGGGGAGTTCACATAACCTGTCTTGGATTTCTCCTGGAATGGGAGGTAGGAAAGGAGTCTATTCAACAACTCAACAAATAGTGATTAAACAAATGCTCTGTTCAGGATACTATATTGGGCAGCTAGTAGACTGAGGCAAGAAGGGCCTGGAGTCAGGAAGACTCATCTGGCCTCAGACACTTACTAGCTGTTTGACCCTGGGCAAGTCACTTAAGCCAGTTTGCCTCAGTTTCCTTGTCTATAAAATGAGCTAGAGAAGGAAATGTCAAACCACTGCAGTGTTTTTGCCAAAAAAAAAAAACCCCAAATGAGGTCAGAAAGAGTCAGATACAACTGAACAATAACAAACAGCTAGGCAAAAACAAAACTATCCCTACCCACAAGGAGTTTACATTCTATTGGGGAGTGGGGCGGAAAGAGGACTACACGCACACAAATAAAATAATGACATGTAGTCATTTGAATGGGGAGAGTGCATTAGCAATAGGAGGAATCAAGAAAGGCTTCTTGGGCAAGATGGCTTTTGGGCTGGGTCTCGAAGGCAGAGAAGGCTTCTTATTGACGGATTGTAGGCATGAAGCAGAGCTGTATAAACAGAAGCAGAATCTACATAACAGAGATTCAGAGTTTCATGTGCAATCCTAGGCTATTTGGAAAAACTAATTTTATTTGTTTTTTTTTTTTTGTTAAATTCAAAAATATTTTTAATGAAAATAAAACCCAAATGAAGGGAGGCAGAAGATGGGAGAGTTGAGTTTGGGAACAGTGGTCCAGTTTGGCTGGAATGTGAAAGTTTGACCAAAGAAACTGAACAAGGTCCAGAGAGGGTCAGCCAAATCCAGTAAAGCCCAGCACAGACCAGGTCGCTAATATTCTCAAATAGCTGATTTCTAAAGCCAGGGATATATGGCGATGTGGACTTATCGAAACTCTTCAGGGAAGATGCTGATGCCACTGGATCCCCACAAAAGTCAAAAGGACCATCTCTTGGCAATGGCAAGACGATGTGGGTCTGTCACAGATACCCTACCTGGGAACACTTTCATTCCTTCTGATGGGGTGGTCACTATCCAATGAGGGATCAAAGAAAGCTTCCTGGAAGACATGTCATTTGAGTTGGATTTTAAAGGACAAGAAGTAATTTAACAGAGGAAGATAGAGGCCATTCTAGGCACAGAAAAGAGTCTAAGTGAAGATATGGAGGAAAACTAACAAATTATGCATTAGAGGGCAAAGAGTAGTCCAGTTTGGTTGAAGAATAGAGAACATGGAAGGCAGTGAGAGTAAGCTGGAAAGAAAGAGTGGCACCCAAGTTCAATCCCAGCTGTGCCTCTTACTAGCTTTGTGACCTTGGACAAACAACTTTTCTTCTCTAGAACTCAGTTTCCTCCTCTGCAAAATGAGGGGGTTGGATTGAATGATCTCTAAGGCCCCTTTTTCAGGGAGCCAGAGACAATGTGTTAAGGTCACTGAGATCCACCAGAAATCCTGTGCCTTAGGGCACAGAGACACCAGAAGACTTTCACTGGCTAGGAGTAAGAAACCAGAAGCCAAGTCTGGAATATCTTCTGGATGCATCTCATCTCCCACCAGAGATGGCTTCTGAGTATGAGTTCATTATGGCCCTGGGAACCAATCACCAGGTACTTATTAACCCAAATACCCAACCAGAACTCCTCCCAGTTCTCTAGTGTTTGGAGTAATAAACTGAGGAAATCAATGCCACTGACACCACACTAGATGGTCAAAGGACTTCCATTGGTGGAGACCCTAATCAACTGGTTCTTGCGCCAATTCCATGGCTGGTAAACTGCCCAGTGTTTGTGACTGGTTCCACCTGCCCAAACGAAAATCTTTTCCCCTTGCTACCTATCTCTAGTCACCTCAATGCAACCCCTCTATAGTCTCTCTTCCTTTTGGCTCTCCTGTTCAGGAAAGTGCTTTTCCCCTGCTACCTCTCCCCATACGCTCACTCCTATCCACATCAGCCCAAGGGCCATGCCAAAACCTCTCAGGTCACTGTGAACTTAAGAGTTCACACTCTTTTCCAAAAAGTAACAACTTTCCTTCGTACTGTATCTCTTCGTCTCACACCTTACATCTTTGGGAGCTCCTACTCTTTCTTCACCATGGTCTACAATATGAGTTATTCTCTCCTCTGACCTTGACCCACTAGGCTAGGGAAACAGGAGTTGGCACTCCAGGGCACTTCCAGACCCTTTCTCTTCTACCAACAACTCAGCAACCAGTCCTCCTCTAGTTCACTGTCACACTGGCCAGATCCTGGTTGCTTTTATCTACTGCCCTTCCCCTTCACTATCCTTTCGTTTTTGTTTGTTTGTTTGTTTTGTTTTTTGGAGGGGGGAAGTCAGGGTAATTGGGGTTAAGTGACTTGCCCAAGGTCACACAGCTAGTAAGTGTATCTCGGATTTGAACTCAGGTCCTCCTGACTCCAGGGCCCATGCTGTACTCAACCTAGCTGCCCCCTTCACTATCCTTTCAATGGGAGTTCATAACTGTTTCCACTGTCTTCCTCTCCACACTTTCTTCTCTCATACTTGGAGATTTCCTTTAATGTATTGACATCTCCTCGAGTACCCTGGCCTCTCAGTGTATGAATCTCTGACTTCTTAACTATACCCCAATTTTTCAAAGGGAAATCTCAATTTACCATTACTCATAATTCTGCCATCTCCGTGATTTTGAACTCTAAAATTCTCCCTCCCTCATCATAATTTCCCAGGTTTTTGCCTTTTCCTGCTTCTTCATCTCCATAAGCAATTCTAGTCTCTCTGTCCCTCTCTGTTCTTCCCAACCTATTACTCTTACTTTGGTCTCACTTTCTTCTTTTCACATTCTTGACCTTGTGGTTGGCCAAACCAACCACGTACAATGTCTTTCACCCTGGAAACTCTTGCCCCCAGTACTGAGGTTATTCACATCCTATCAATCCTCAACCTTGGGTCACCTCCTTGTTTACTTTCTCTTCTTCTACCCTTGCTCTGCTGAACACCACTGGAGAAAGTCAGGCAACTACACCAACTGGATACATTACAAAATTATGCTATCTAATCTCAACTAAGCCTTTATTATTCTACAGCATGGGTTCCTAACCTGGGGTCCATAAACTTTAAAAATATTTTAATAACTGTAATTCCATATAGTTGGCTTCCTTTGTAATGCTATGTATTTTATTTTGTACATTTAAAAAACATTGCTCCAGGAAGGAGTCCATAGGATCACCAGGCTACCCCCCCCCCAAAAAAAGGTCAGAAACCCCTAATATACATCAATTCTTTTATTTTTCTCAGATTTATTATCCATTCCTCTAAGTGGCTGTTCTAAATTTTACCCTTTCCTCAAGTTCCCTAACCCACCCATAATTCCTACTCTTTCAGTAGACGGCCTCACCCAACTTTACTGAGAAACTCAAGGCTGTTTGTTGTGAGCTCCCACGTCTCTCCTACTCCACTCCTTAGAAACCACTTTAACTCTTCATCCAGTGTGACTCCAATATTGCTTCTCTATCCACTATACCAGGCTATAAAAGGAACCGCTTCATTTACAGATGAGGAAACTGAGGTTCAGAGAGCTCAGGGTGGAAGTCAAACTTGGTTCTGCTGACTCCTAGTACATTCATCTTTTCAAGAAAGATGTCATAATAATTGCTATTACATATGTATATATACATAGATGTATGTACATATGTATACATATATATCAAGCTTTAAGGTTTGCAAGGCATTTTATATATATTAACTCATTTGGTCTGCACAACAACCCATCTAATATTGAGGGTCATAACCTGGCAAAGTGATACACTACCTTGATTCAGGTATAGTAGGAAAAGATCTGACAGTCTCAGTGGATTCCAGTGAGTGAGCAAGTCAGCAAGGTACCATCCTGATGAAGAAAGCTAAACATCTGTACCTGTTTCGGGAGGTGGATGTTCACCTGCCCCACACTCCCTCTGCCACCCCCACTCTCACTCACACAAATATTCTCAGATGCTCTGCCTTCCTGTTTCCCTGGTGGCACAGAGGAGACAGGGAAAGGCTGAGGCAGAGAATTCTACTCCCCCCCTGGGAGGCAGGAGCCTGCCAGCTCATTAGTAGGGAACTGAAACCAGCTATATCTTTTTCAATGCATTGCTTTTACTCAATTCAAAGCCAAGATCAGATGCACAGGGAGGTGGAAAGTACAGCATTTAACAAGAGAGAGGCTTCTGTGTTTAGCAGGGTAAATGGGGATGGGGCTGGAACATTAGCTTTCCATTAGCACCTTCTTCCCCAGCTGGAGCTCAGGTGGTAGAAGGAAGATGATAATGAGAAGGAAAAGCAGAAAACTGAGAGCCAACAAAAGGTTGGAGCCTAGAGATAGGGCACTTTGTCCA
The DNA here is from genome assembly GCF_011100635.1 of Trichosurus vulpecula. Lineage (NCBI taxonomy): Eukaryota > Metazoa > Chordata > Mammalia > Diprotodontia > Phalangeridae > Trichosurus > Trichosurus vulpecula. The sequence goes on along the minus strand of NC_050581.1, from coordinate 118,826,669 downwards.
CCCTCTTCCCTGCTTCCCTTAATTTCCTCACCCCAAGCAAAGACCACAGAGTGGGCCTGGGACTCCAGGGGATCAGTCAGGAGCAGAGGAAGGAGGGGATCCTCATGGTCCTAAGAAAATTCAGGAAGGGGAAAGGGGACAGGCCAGGGCTCCCATTAGGGGGCAGAAGCTATTAAAGCCCAGTAGTAGTAAGCAGGATAGAGAAAGTACAAAGGGTATTTGGGGTAGGAGGGATTAAGGGTTATGTATGTGTAGGGTTTTCTTGACTTGGAGTCAAGTGGTGTCTTGATTTAGAGAGACCTACAGTTGAGTTCTCTCTCCAGCCCTTACTTGGGGAGTGGGAAGGTAGGGGAGGAAGGTCCATCCAACCGTCCATCCATCCATCTATCCATCCATCCATCCATCCACCTATCCATCCATCCATCCATCCACCTATCCATCCATCCATCCATCCACCTATCCATCCATCCACCCACCCACCCACCCAGCCAGCCAGCCAGTTGTTCAACAAGCAGTTACTAAATGCCTAATCTGTGCCAGGCACTGGGCTCAGTACTGTGGATTCAAAGACAAAAAGAAAAAACGAATTTGCCCTCAAGGTGTTTGCCTTCTATTACAAGGCATTGTGTTAAGAGTTGCAATCATGGACACACAAGAACCTGTTTTGGAGAAACTTAATGATCTGATAGGGAGGACAAGAATCTCTACTGCAATTCAAGGGACAGTGAGGTAAAGTGCCAAGGAGAGGCTTGAATGAAATGCTTTGGGAAATTTGCAGAGAAAGATCACTTCCAACAGAGGAAGGGGCATCTAAACTCTAGCAGCCAAGTCTGCTCCCAGAGAACTCCTAGCCCACCTAGCTGACCTTGGTTCTGAATGGGGTCCTTGGTCCCTGTGGCTGAGGCTGAGCACCCTGCCCTCCCTGTCCTGCTGAGCTCAGCACAAAGTATGGTTGGGATCCAGCTGAGTCCTTTCTCCACTCCCATCTAGGCCAGAGAAGCTAGGCTGGTATGAGTTTCGTTTCAGTGCCAAGCATCTGGCTATATCCCAGGACCCACTTGACTGGCAGTGTGGCTGGGCCAGTCCCCAGGGTTTGGGATGACACAGATGCCACCCGCCAGGAATGAAATGTGACCTCTGGGACAGAGGCAGGTATCATATCAGGAGAGCTCTTCAGTAGGGGGTGCATGTCTCCTGTCCCATTATGCCCACACTCTGCCAGCCTCCCCAGCTATTTCCTTATCCCTCAGTGCACCATCATTGGATAGTGTTGGGCAGGACAGCTGCCTGGGCAGCTTCTTGCCATGATTCCTCACAGCCAAGTTAAAAGTCTTGCATTCAGACAAGAAGCCATAGGTTATAGGGATTAGAGTTGGAAATGACCTTAAAAATCCAATGAGGCATAGGGCTGGAAAGGAACTTAAGGAGTCATTAAAATAACCCCCTCATTTTACAGATGGAGAAACTGAGGCACAGTGAGGCGGGAATGACTTGTCCATAGTTACTCAGGAAGTAAATGGCAGGGCCAGGTCCTCAGACTCCAAATCTAAGGCTCTTTCCATTGTACCATCCTGCCTCCTCCTTTTCATGTAGATGAAACTGCAGCCCAAAAAAGAGTAGTAAGTGGCACCCCTCAGATTTGAACCCAGGTCTTCTGACCCCCAATCCAGGGCTCTTTCCACTAGACCAGTACTGACTGGGAAATGAAAATACAGAGAAAAGCTAAAAACAGCTGCTTAGCTTTAATCATCATCACTGTTGTCGTCATCAGACCTTCCTGGCCTCCCTGGCATCAGGGCCCTGCTGAGAGGGGACGACATTTGCCTTCAGTCTGACGGGAAATGGGAAGGAGAAATCTCTCCCTTCCTGCCCGTGGAAAGCACTTTCTTCACTGCTGAAGGACCCCCAGCATCTCTTCTGAATGTTTCTGCTCAATACGTCATTCATACCACACCAGATGCCTTGTCTGGTCTTTCCATTTTGGTATAAGTTGAAAAATCACAGAAATGACACATAGAGGTGCCCTCTGAGCTTGGTGCCAAACACAGGAGCTCCTGTGGAGCCCTTCTGCCAGCACTGACTTAAGTATTGCAGTGTATGCGTCATTGCCCCGGCCAGACCAAAGGGCCACAGCCCAGAAACTCCAGGGTCCCAGCATCAGCAGCCCCTGGGCCACCAGCCCTCCATGCATGGGGACTGCAGAGCCATCCCATGAGGGCAGGGCTGGGCATGGGGTCCTTCTCCACACTCTTACAAATAATCTCTTCACACTACTTAGCCCTGACTTAAAAGGAGTTAGTGTAGGGATAGTGGAAAGAGCACAGGATTTGGAATGAGCAGCTTTAGGTGTGAATCTGGTTCTGCCACTGACTACCTTTGTTGGTTTTAGGTAAATCATACCCCACGCCCCTTTTTCTTGGAGGCAATCAGGGTTAGGTGACTTGCTCAGGGTTACATAGCTAGAAAATATTTGAGGTCAAATTTGAACTCAGGTTCTCCTGACTCTAGGGCCAGTGCTCTGTCTACCCTGCCACCTGGCTGCCCCACCCCCTACTTCAGTTTTCTTCTCTCTTTGAAATGAGGGATTTGGACTGGGTGACCTTTAGGGTTTCTCCTAGCTCCCAGTCAGGGTCTTTGATGATGAAGGTTCCATTCTCCTCTTAGCATCTAAAGTCTCCCATCCCCCAGAGGAGATGTCCCTCACAGAGTAAGACACTACATAGGTAACTGAAGGCTACATTAGACAGTAATACTGACAGAATGCATGCTCAGTGAGTATATGTTAACAACCAAAGCTGACCCTTACTGTTCTTACTAAGAATACTAAGGCCCCACCTTTAGATGGGAAGCTTCTCACAGGCAGGGACTTGTCTCCCAAGTTGGAAAACCTGAAATCTCCTTGAGGGCAGGGTCTGTGTTGTTTTTCATGCTTGTATCTTTAGCACTAAACACAAGGCTCTGCACATAGTAGGTGTTTAATAAATATTTAGTGAATTAACCTGATTGGGCAAGTCAATGCCTGCTCTCTTGGCATCATGAGACGCCAAGAAATAATAATTTTATAAAGTTTCCATGGTCCCTAATAATACACCAGCCAGATGGTGCAGTGGAGAGAGAGCCGGACTTGGAATCAGGAAATCCAGCCTCAGACACTTACTAGCTGTGTGATCCTGGGCAAGTCACTTAACCCCGTTTGCCTCAGTTTCTCCATCTGTAAAACTGGAGAAGGCAATGGCAAACCACTCCAGGATCTTTGCCAAGAAAGTCCCAAATGGGGTCATGAAGATTTGGACATGACTGAAATGACTGAACAACGAATGTACAAAACTCATGCCACTGACCTCCCCTTAACAGTGTGCATGCTTTGAGTTGTGACTCTAGTACTGGCTGCTGCTTACTGCCCAAGCGAACTTGGCTAAGTCACTTTAAACCCCCAAACCTCAGTTTCCCCACCTGTAAAATTAGAGTATTGAAAGAGATGGCTCTCTGAAGTCCATTCCAGCCCTAGATTTCTGATGCTATGCTTTTCACACCTGTCCCTCCAAATTCTCTGACCCAGTCTGCCTAGTCACAAATAACACACATATCCAAAAAAACCTGGTAAGGAGAACCATGTCACCATGGAGCAGAGGAAAACAAAATGGTCCAAATGGGAAAAGAACTCACACTTTGAGCTTAGGAAACATCCAGCCATGCTGTTCTAACCAGTGAGATAAAAAGCCCCAGAAGGTAGCACCTAAGAAAGCAACATGCTTTCCTCCTTCTTTAAACCCAAGGCCAACGGATGAGAATTTCAGTCTGTGACAATGTAAAGTGAACCCAACCTTTTAGGACGGCATCCATCTGAAAGAGTCCTGGGAGCCTATCCTAGCTACTTCCTTGTCTGCTTGTCCACCCTAGCCATAAGAGAAACTAGAAAATGACCTCAGGAAAGCCCACCTGCTACTGAGCAGTAAGAAAGTAGCCCTTTTTCCAACTCTCATAGCCAATCAAAGTCCTGATGACTGAACTTTGACAACATCTCTTGCTTTAGTCCCCTCCTTTCTGTTCCCCCTGACACCACAGGAATAAAGGATTTCCTTCCCATCTATTTGGACAATTCCTATAGCCTCCTTACAGGTCTCCCCATTCCCTTATTCTGTCCCTCCACGCCATCCTTCATATCACTGTCAGAATCATCTTCCTTAAGTATAGATCGGGTCACATCACTCCTCTGCTCAAAACCCTCCAATGGCTCCCTATTGTCTACCAAGTAAAATTTGAATTCCATAGCATTCTCTGTAATCTGGTGCCATACCACCTCTCCAGATCTGTCTCACTCTTTTCCTCTACAGGCACTCAACAGTTTAGCCAAACTAGTCTAACTCTGTCCCTTGAATTTGCTTTGCGCCTTTCCATCTTCGTTCATGGTTTTATTACACCTGCAATATCCTCCCTCCACAGCATTCCAGAAGATGAATGGGAATGGACATTAGACACTACATAGGTCTGAGCTGAATCCTTACAGGAATCCTCTGAACAAGGTGCCCAACATGTGGCAGTCCAGCCTTGGCTTGAAGCCTTCCAATGAGGGTAAATGCGCCACCTCCTGAAACGGCCTGCCCCACTTTGGGCCAGTTCTAAGCATTGGGAATTTTTTCCTGACGGTGTCTAAATCTGCCTCTTTATGACTTCCCCTCACCCCTCCAAGCTCTATCCACTGGGGCCAGGCACAGTCAGGCTAGTCTCTTTTCACTGGATGGCTCTTCCTACACCTGAAGAAACCTGCACCTTCGGGCTTCTCTTTAAGATCTACACCCCTGGTTCTTTTAATGATCACACTGCATGAACTTGAGGTCCTTCCTCACTGCTGTCCTCTAGATGTTGTCAAATTTATCAATCCCCTTCCTAAAAGGTGGTGACCACAACTGAACACTCTACTCTAGACTAGGTCTCAAAAGGGCAAAATGCAACAGGACTGTCACTTCCCTAGGCCTAGACCCTACACCTCCCTTAAGTCAGCCCAAGATTGCTTTAATTTTCTTTGGTTTGCAGATGACCACGACAACGACTACAACTACGACTACTCCTACTACTGCTACTGCTACTACTATTACTATGAAAAATAATGATAACAGCTAGCATTTATAAAGCCTTTAAGATTTGTAAAGCACTTTGCAAATATCTCATTTGATCCTCACAACAACCTTGGGAAGAAGGTGCTGTTATTATCCCTACTTTACAGACGAGGAAACTGAGGCTTAGAGAGAGGCCACAAAGCTAGCAAGTGTGTGTGACAGGATTTGAACTCAGGTCTTCCTGACTCTCCATCCTGCACTTTAATCATACACCACCAAGCTGCCTCCATTAAAATTCCCAGATCTTCGATGAACTGCTGATTCTGCCCTCATTTGGTACTTGTGAAGTTAATGGGGCCCTCAAAAATTAATTAATAAATTAATTTTTTGTTTTCAACATTCACTTCCATAATTTTTAAATTTTCTGCACCTTCCTTCAATCTCCCCCCCCCTTAAGACAGCGTTCAATCTGATATAGGCTCTCTATATACATTCTTATTGGACATATTTTCACATTAGTCATGTTGTATAGAATTAGAAGGAATGGGAGGAACCATGAGAAAGAAAAAACAAAATAAAAGAAATCAAAAATGTGGCAAATAGTCTGCTTTGATCTGCACTCAGACTTCACATTTCTTTCTCTGGATGTAGATGGCATCTTCCATCATGAGTCTTGCATTGCTGAGACGAGCTAAGTCTATCAAAGTTGCTCATCACACAATGTTGCTGTTACTGTGTACAATGTTCTCCTGGTTCTGCTCACTTCACTCAGCATCAGTTCATGTAAGTCTTTCCAGATTTTTCTGAAAGCCCCCTGCTCCTCATTTCTTAGAGCACAATAGTATTCCATCACATTCATATACCACAGTTTGTTTAGCCATCCCCCAGTTGATGGGCATCCCCTCAATTTCCAGTTCTTGGCCTCTACAAAAAGAGCTGCTATAAATATTTTTGTATGTGTGGGTCCTTTTCCCATTTTTATGATCTCTTTGGGATACAACCCTAGAAATGATATTGCTGGGGGTCAAAGGGTATGCACATTTTTATAGCCCATTTGGGCATAGTTCCAAACTGCTCTCCAGAGTGGTTGGATCAGTCCACAACTCCAACAAGAATGAATTAGCATTCCAACTTTCTCACATCTTCTCCAGCATTTATAATTTTCCTGTTTTATCATGTTAACCAATCTGATAGGTGTTATGTGGTACCTAAGAGTTGTTTTGTTTTGCATTTCTCTAATCAATAGTGATTTAGAGCATTTTTTCCTATGACATAAAGATAGCTTTAATTTCTTCCTCTGAAAACTGCCTGTTCATATCCTTTGACCATTTATCAATTGGGGAATGACTTGTATTCTTATAGATTTGACTCAGTTCACTTTATATTTTAGAAATGAGGCCTTTATCAAAGACACTGGTTGTAATTGATAGGTTTTTTAAACAACTATTTTTATTAAAGTCAACCTACCGAGACAGCATAGTGTAATAGATAGAGGGCTGTTCCTGGAATCAGGAAGACCTAGGTTCAAGCCCTGATTCTGCCATATTCTCACTGTGTGACAAAGGGCAAGTCATTTAATCTTTCAAGTGCCCCTTGGCAATCTTTGAGATGATAAATTACTGATGAGCTGTTGATCTGCACCAATGGAGAAAGGTTCTGTGCCAAGAGCTTCCTGCCTAATGAAGTCATTGGTTTGGAGTAAATTTCATCTTAGATTCAGTGAAAACGTATAGCCTGTTAAAATCTTTTTCAATCCTAACTCTGTCAGCCAACCCATTAATTCTTGTTCTTGATTTTGTGTTAACGGCAAATTGGATAAACGTATCGTTTAAGTCTTTATATAAGTCATTGTTTAAAATATTAAACAACACAGGGCCAACACAGAAACCTGGGGCCCTCCATCATAGACCTCATTCCAAGCTGATATTTAGCCATTAATTCTGTATTCTTTTTCTTAATCTTTTTTTTTGAGGGGGGAAGGCAGGGCAATTGGGGTTAAGTGACTTGCCCAAGGTCACACAGCTAGTAAGTATGTCTAGTGTCTGAGGTCAGAATTGAACTCAGGTCCTCCTGACTCTAGGGCCGGTGCTCTACTCACTGCACCATGTAGCTGCCCCAGCCATTAATTCTGATTCTGTCCACTCAGCTAGTTCTGAATGCTCCTAATGTACTATTATCCAGCCCATATCTCTTATATCTTGTCCTAAACTTACCTGCCCGGTCTGAGGGTAGGAACTCTGTCTTATCTACCTCTAGCCTCTCCAGTGCCCCTTGGCACCCAGTAGGTTCTTAACAGACACATGTTGAGTTGTATTGAATTGAATGCTGCTGGGGAGGAGAGATGCTTCTGTCCTGACCTCACAGACCATCTAGTCTAGCCATTTCCATGACCTCCATCCAGTATTTCTGGTGTCATCACAAAGAAAGCACCAAAGTCATTGGATATAGGGTAGAGAAGACAACTGTTGGCCCATACCCAAAGAAAAGGGCCTCGGACCACCACTGCCAGAAAGGAACCTAACCCGAACTCCACAGTCTTAAAGGGACAGATGGGAGATGACAGTAACAGGTTGAGGCCTTTGGAAATAAGCCTAGCACTTTGGCTGCCACAAGCTGTCCTGTAGGCACAGAGGACAGAAAGAGCCGTGTAATCTTGTGGGTTGGAATAGGCTAATTAACACTTACAAGTCACTAACCAAGTCTATCACTGGCAGTTGGCTACTTTGGGAGAAATTTCTAATCAAATCTCATTTGTAAAGTTCCCGTCATTTTCCAGAACCTGCCTCCTGATGTTCCTTCTTTCTTCCCAGGAAAGTGATAAGAGGCTTCATTCTGTCCTCTGGGTTGATGTGGATCAGCCACAATGAGCCAGTTTTGTAATCTGATGAGCTCTCTTTCCTTCTCTATACTCCAGGGTCTGCACTCCATAGATCTGGGTACTAGGTTGAAGAGCGTTTATGGTACATAGCTCTAGATTCATGTGGACCTATCTCTTCTTACTTCGCAATAATTAATTCCTTGGCTCATGCATTCACCCAAGGTTTCCCCCTGGTATCATAAAAATTTAGCTCCTGTCTCTTAAGGGGTCCTCAGCTCTCATGCAAATACACAAGTTAATGCATTGAATATAAGATATTTAACCTGAAACCGAGCCCAAGGAACTCATAACTGAATCCATAAACAATTAGGACAACTCACCCCCTCTGGTGGGCCCCACCTTCCTTAGGGACCTATATACTCCCAATTTATAGAACTGCCTTAGACTGATTTCCCTGCAAGAGGAAAGAAATCAGGGTTGCCATGGAGTCAAAAAATCCTTCCCATGGTAGAGACCTTTCCTCAAGGACCTCTCCAATCATTATAGACTTACAACCACATCCTGGGAGAGGGGGATGATTCTCCCCCATCCCAAAGATGGTTAGAACTCAGGATCACTAGAAAGCCAACTCCCTTTCCTTAGACCTGTACAATCCATGGGACTTACAGAACAAGTGAAGGGCAAAGGTCCAAAGTTCAAAGATTTTCTGACCCCTACAACTCCTCACCTAAACCTGGAACTCCTCTTTAGTCCATGAGGTCCTCTGTCACCTCCATAAGCTTCTGGCTGTGAAGATTTCTTACAAACTGTTGACACTTTATCTCAGCTGGTGATGTCAGTGAATTTCCCTAACCCTCTTCCCTGTTTCAGGGTACAGGCAGTGATGTGGCCCCCACAAGACCTGTACCTCTTCCTCAGACTTTTCTTATTAGGGTTAGGGATAAATGATCATACCCCTTTCCATCTGCTTTTTTTCATTCCCATAGTCACCTCTTGTCAATCACAGGTCACCAGACCAGTCTCCCTGATGCATAGATCTGGTCATGTGACTCCTCTGCTCAAAATTATTCAATGATTCTCCACAGGCTACAAAGTTAAAAATTTTTTGGCCTGCCATTCAAGACCTTCCACAATCAAGCTTCAAGCCCATCTAGACTGTATTCTTTGTGTTTTCCTGGATGTAGGGCATTCTTAGAAGCACTTAAAATTTCCACTTTTCATCCTTTTAATCTATAACTTAATGCTGCCTCTTCCAGGAAGTCTTCTGTCATCTCCCTAATCAATAATGACCTTTCCACCCTTAACTTTCACTACATACCTCTCTTGTGCACTTATCATGTGATAGTTTATATATTCATAAAAATATATTGAGATATATACATATATAATAGCCATATTAGAGTGTGAACTCCATGACAGCAAAGACTGTTTTTCCTAAACTTTAAAATGTTCCTCCAGCACTAAGTATAATGCTCTGCGTACAATTGGTACCAAATAAATGTTTGCTAAACTGAACTAAATTCTAGGTGGAAATAAGCACAATAATTCTCATTCACTTAGAGGCTGGTGAATTACTTCTCATCACAACAACCTTGTGGGTGGGGAGCACAAGAATTATTATGCCCACTTTACAGAAGAGGAAACTGAGGACCCAGGACACAAAGTGACTCACCTCAGGCAAGCAGGAAGTGTTGGGGCCAGCATTTGAACCCAGGCCCCCTGACTCTGATTGTAGACCTCTTCATATTAAGCTATGTTGCCTCTGAAGAAAATCCGCCCCCTGCCTTTTCCTTAAAACTACCCTTCACGTCCTCTCCACCTTAGATCTGTCAAACCCATAGACACAGAGGGGAAGTTGGAAGAGACAGAACAGAAAGGTCTTCAAAGGGAAGGGGTAAAGACAAATAATGGGGAGATGCAGATGGTGCCTGCTGGGTTGCAAAGCAGGCCCTTAGTATGTGCTTACTGATCGAAAGTACGCTGGCCCTGGAGTTCCCACCTTTGCAGATTACTCCAGGTTTCCTGAGGTCCTTTGGATTCTAACACTGTGTTGCTATGTTCTTCTCCCCTTGGGACTCATGTTGGTGGCTAGTACAGACATTGGGACGTTCTTGAAAATACCATGCTACAGCTGGGGAAGCTCTGGGGCATCAGTCCAAGGAAAGACAGGAGAGGAACTGGGCATGGCAGACAGGGGTAGAGCCATCTACCACTCACCAATGCCCACCTCCCACTACCATCTGGAACTCAGTGCCCTTGCCGGAAAAAGAGTGGGAGTGCAGGCAGCCAAAGGGGGGAGGAGGAGGAGGTGGCACAGTGCCAGTGGGCCTTGGGTCCATCTGTTGCAGGGGCTTGGATCTTTTTCTTCCCCCCCCTCCCTTCTTCACTTCACACTTCCCGCCTCTTCTGCTGAAGATTTCACATGTACTGGGTGCCTCCCCTGTCCTAAACACTGCTTTTACTAAGCCAAGGATACTGGCCCCCCCTGCCACTTAGGAACAAATCCTCTAATTCAAAAGGTAAAATGCTGTATTAGGAAACTGGGTTCTCCTCCAAGAATTCTTTCCCATCTGCTTATAAACATGCTCAGGTCTCCCCAGTCCTAAAATAGGCTTCCCTTGACCTTGCTAACCTATCTAGCTACCATTCCATTTCTCTTCTCCCCCTTCACAGAGAAACTTCTTTAAAAAGTTGTCCACAAACTGATGAACTCTGGGTACAGACTGAAGTATAATTGTTTGTACTTTCTTTGTTTTTCTTGTCTTTTTTTTTTGCCAACATGGCTAATATGGAAATATATTTTGCATTATTTCACATGTACAATTGATATCATATTGCTTGCCTTCTCAAGGGGTGGGGGAAGAGAGAAAGGAAAGGAGAGAATCTGGAATTTAAAAAAATATTTTCAGGAATTATTACTTTTTTATAAATAGTATTTTATCTTTTCTAACTACATGTGAAGATAGTTTCCAACATTCATTTTTTTATAAGATTTTGAGTTTCAAAGTTTTTCTCCCTCCCTCCTTTCTATTCATACCCCCAAGATGGCAAGCAATCTGATATAGGTTACACATATGCAATCAGGTAAACATATTTCCATATTAGGCATGTTGTGAAAGAAGAAACAGAATAAAAGTGAAAAGTCACAAAAAAAACCCCCAAATGAAAATTGTATGCTTTGATCTGCATTCAGACTGCATAGTTCTTCCTCTGAATATGGATAGCATTTACCATCATGAGTCCTTTGGAATTGTCTTAGATCATTGTATTGCTGAGAAGAGCCAAGTCAATGATAGCTGATCATCACACAATGTGGCTATTGCTGTGTACAATGTTCTCCTGGTTATGCTCACTTCACTCAGCATCAGTTCATACAAGTCTTTCCAGGTTTTTCTGAAATCTCCCTGCTCATCATTTCTTATAGCACAATAGTATTCCATTACGTTCATGTACCAGCTTGTTCAGCCATCCCCAAATGATGTTCAGCATCCCCCCAATTTCCAGGTCTTGGCCACTACAAAAAGAGCTGCTATAAATATTTTTATACATGTGGGCCCTTTTCCCTCTTTTATGATCTCTTTGGGATACAGATGTAGTAGTGGTATTGCTGGATCATAGGGATGCACAGTTTTATAGCCCATTGGGCATAGTTCCAAATTGCTCTCCAGAATGGTTGGATGGGTTCACAACTCCACCAAGAATGTATTAGTGTTTCAATTTTCCCATATCTTCAACATTTGTCATTTTCCTTTTCTTTCATATTAGACAATCTGATAGGTATCTCAGAGTTGTTTTATTTTACATTTCTCTAATCAATAGTGATTTAGAGTGTTTTTTTCATATGACTATAGATAGCTTTAATTTCTTCCTCTGAAACATGCCCGTTCATATCCTTTGACCATTTATCATTTGGGGAATGACTTGTATTCTTATAAATTTGACTCAGTTCTTTATATATTTGAGAAATGAGGCTTTTATCAGAAATACTTGCTGTAAAAATTGTTTCCCATCTTTCTACTTTCCTTTTAATCTTAGTTGTATTGGTTTCGCTTATGCAAAAACTTATTAATTTAATGTAATCAAAATTATCCATTTTGCATTTCATAATTATTTGGTCAAAAAAATTTTAATGTTAAAAATAAATACAACATAATTTGTTCAAAAAAATCACCCTTCTTCATCTCTACCCCCCCAAAGTGTCCATATTCGGGGTATGGTGGTGCACACCTGTAATTCCTACTGTGGGGGGTGTTTTTGAGACTGGTGAATCACTTGTGCTTGGGAATTCTGAGTTACAGTATGTATCTATACTAAGTCTGACATCAATATGATGAGTCCTGACAGCAGGGGGCCGGCCTAAGGTTGGAAATGGGAAAGGTTAAAGTTTTCATACCAATCAGCAGTGGGATCAGGCCCATGAGTGCCCACTATACTTCTAACAGGAATGAGATAAGGAGATATAGTCTTTAAGGAAAAAAAAACTTGTCTATGCAAGAAAAATTTTTGAGAACACAGATGGAAAGTGGAGCAAAAGGGGACTAAAAACAGAAGTTATTCTGTAAAAGTTTTTTTTTTCCTATCAAGATGTAAATAGTTGGGAATTAAAATTTTTTTAGGAATTTTATTCCTTATTTTATTTGGTATTTGCTGATATTTTTTAAAAAAATTATTACATATTTAATAACAAAGATGTCTATGCCTGATATAACTACTTTAATCTGTTTTTACATCACAGTCATTTGTGGATTTACCTCCCTCCTCAACCCCTCTTGAACCCTCTCTTAAAATAAACAGTCAAGCTAATACAACTGATACAGTGACTGCATCTGACAATGTAAGCAACAGTCTTCAGGAGAGAAGAGGGAGGTATGTTTCATTATCTGTTTTCCAGGACTATTTGTTTTTGGTTTGGGGTTGTTTTTTTGTTTGTTTTTTTTCAATTACTCAGAGTTTAGCTTCCTTTGAGTGGCCTTTTCATTTACAATGCACTAGCTATGTGTAGTGTTTTGGTCTTGCTTCTTTTATTTTGCATCAGTTCATACAAATCTTCCCACATTTCTCTGAATTCCTCATATTTGTCATTTCTTACTTTAGAATAATACTGTATTACAATCATGTACAATTATAGTCTGCTCAACCATCACCCAATTAATGGGCAAGCACTTTATTCCTAGTTCTTTGCTATGACAAAAGGGTGGTTGTTAATATTTTGGTAGATAATGGAATTTTGTTTCTATCTTTGATCTCCTTGAGGATATTATGTGCTGTTAGTGGGATTGCCAGGTCAAAGAGTACATTTTTCTTACACAGTTTTGTTACTCAGAATGACTAGAATGATTCACAGCTCCACCAATGGCTATGCCAGTTTTCCCACAGCCTTGCCAACATTGACCTCCTATTTTTGGTCTTCTTTCCCTATTTATATGGTATGAGGTAAAACCTCAGAGTTGTTCATTTATATTTCTTTTGTTATTATTATTATTATTATTGCCAAGGAAAAGCAAAGTCTATTAAGGATTTGCCATATTGGGTAGACTCTTAAGGAGCCTGAGCATTTGTGAAGCTAATGCCAGCATTCCAGATCAATCTGAGCTGAGCTAGATTGAATCTGAGCGTGTCATGGAGGCAAGATGAATCTTCTATACTGAAAGATTGTGGGAGGGATTGAGGGATGGTATAGTAGTCTGGGGTGACTAGAGGGGGGGTTTAGGGAGGGTCTTGAGGAGTCTAAGGAGGATCTTGATGTGACTGGGGTGATTAGAGGTCAAGACTCCAGGAAACAAGAGAATGGGATTTTGATAGGATTAAGGGTGGGAAGCAGCTGGACAATGGAGGTCTAGGCCAGGTAGAGATTTGGGCCTAGATAATGAGAGGCTTATGGCCTCAGGCAAAGGCCAGATCTAGTGGGAAGATTGAAGGAGAGTTCAAGGGGGTTCCCAGTCTTTTGTTATTTTTAAATTATTATTATTATTTTATTATGTAGAGAATACATTTTTATATGGTCATTCATAGTTTATCATTCTTCTTTTGAAAACTATTTGTTAGAATCCTTTGGTGTTAGGTGTTAGAATCACCTCCTCTGCTTGTACTCCAGCTGTCAACAGTACTCTGAGGTAAAAGTATTATTTTCTCATTTCAAAGATGACAAAACTGAGACTGTGAGCAGTGAAATAGCTTGTTCAGCCTCATAGAGCTGGTAAGTGTGTGATCTGGGATGGTGACTCTAGGTCAGGTGCTCTTTTCACTATACTATGGTGTACAGTCATAGCAAAGGAAGCCCAACCTTGGCCTGCTTCTGTTCAACACTTATCAGTGACTAGGGCCAAGGCACAGATGGCACATTTATCAAATTTTTATATGATACAAAGCTGGGCAGGATAGTTTCCATGGTGTTTATCAGAGCCAGGATCCCCAAAGGACTTTGACAGTATATAGAAAAATAAGCCAAATCTAAAGCTAAAATTAAAAAAGGGATGAGTGTAAAGTTCTACATTTAGGTTCAAAAGAACAACTTCCCAAGTATAGGATGGGGAGTCATGGCTCAGCGATAGTTCCTGTGAAAAACAGATAAGAATTTTAGTAGACTTCAGCAAGTTCATTATGAATCAACACTGTAATATGGCAAGGGGGAAAAGGCTATGGGATCTAGTTTTTTCAAAATTTCATAAGATTCCCTGAAATATACAGCAACATAAACAAATTAGAGAAACATGGATAAAATTGCCCATCATTATAACCAAACAAGGAATAGAGAAGATCATAGAAGAGAAAATGGATCATTTTGATTACATAAAATTAAAAAGGTTTTGCAGAAATAAAGCTAATAAAGCTAGGATTAAAAGGGAAACAACTGGGGGAAAATATCTTTTTTTTTTAAACAAGTTTCTCCAAGAAAGAAAAATAATTCTTCAAATGGCTAGCAATATATATACATATATGGATATATGTATATGTGTGTACATATATGTGTGTGTGTATATATACATATATATATATGTATGTATATGAATACACACACATATAGCTCTAAAGTTTGCAGCCCATTTTACAAATGTTACCGTATTTTATCTGTGTACTAATGCTGGGAGGTAGGTGCTACTATGATCCTCATTTTACAAATGAGTAAACTGAGGCTGGTAGAGGTTAAATGACTTGCCCAAGATCACAAAGCTAGTAAGTATCTGAGGCTAGATTTGAACTCAGGTTTTCCTGACTCCAGGTTCATGTGTCACCTAGCTTCCTCCAGGAAAGGTTAAGACTACCTGTATGATTCTGAGTGGTCGCTTCCCCTTTCCGGGCCTCAGTTTCTGTATAGTAAAGGGAGAGGATTGGACCAGATGCCCTAGAAGCTTCATTCTAGCCTAAAACTTATGAAATGACTGCACTCCCCGTCCTTGTGAATGCCAAAAGCAGTCACGTCTTTGTCTCCTCCCAGGCAGTAGGATTGTAGGTGGCTCTCTGGGTTTTTAAAAGGGAGATATCCTAGAAAGCATTTCTGTTGCTCCATTTGCCTCAGGGCCAGGTACAGTGAGTCAGACTGACTTGGGTTTGTTATACTGCTGGCTCCTTTCCTTGTCATGTGTAACAGTAATAATATATAAAAAACTATATTGGGTGTGAACAAAGATCACTCTATTGCTTGGGACATGTGATTCACCCCAAGGTCATAAGGTCCGCAAGAGGTACAGCTAAGCCCTGAGCTCCAGGTGTCATCAGTCTTTGGACTTCCGGGCCAGTGCTGTTTTCCACTACGTCAAACTTCCACCTGAGATGTGAAAGGATAAGGGCCCAGAATAGGTTTAAGATGGTAAGAATGGGAAGGAAGGTCAGTGAACACGCATTTGTTAATCACTTACTATATGCCAGGCACTGTGCTAAACTCTAGAAAGAATACTTGGGAGGATTCATAGAACCTAGTGGCTGACGAGACACACGGGAAATGAAGGAGAGGAGTGAATCAAAGGTGACACCAAGATTTTGAGTCTGGTAGATGGAAAAATGGCAGCGCCACTTACAAAGTGGTAGGAACACTAGGCTTGGAGACTTAGCCCTGGCTTGCAAGAGCTGATTGTTAAATTTTTGTGTGAGCATTTACACCTTGGAAGCCAGAAAATGACACAAATTAGGGCTTGATTTATTGTTTTGTTGATTGTCTAGACTTAAGAAAGTGATGGGTAAAATGTTAATTAAACCTAAAGTGTCATGGATACATTTTGTTTCCCAGAGAGCTGGTTGTTAAACATATATCAGCATATCCCTGATCAATACCCCTGACATACCTCCATTCACAATAAATTCACTATCTCCTAAGGTGCCCATATTACCTTTGAATAGCACTAGTTGTTAGGGCAGCTAGATGGTGTAGTGGATAGAATGCTGGGTCTGGAGTCTGAAAGACTCCTCTTCCTGAGTTCAAATCTGGCCTCTGACACTTACTAGCTTGGTGATCCAGGACAAGTCACTTAACCTTGTTTGCCTCAGTTTCCTCCTCTGTAAAATGAGCTGTAGAGTGAAATGGCAAACTACTCCAGCATCACTACCAAGAAAACCCCAAAAGGAGTTATGAAGAGTCAGACATGATTGAAAAATGGCTAAATGACAACAACAATTGTTAGGAGGCTTACCTCCCTGTAGCTTCTACCAATGCTCCTAATTCTGCTCTCTGGTGACATATTTATCATCTTCAATGCACCATTCAATAAGCACTTATTAGGTACGAACTATATGTCAGACTATATGCCAGAGATAAGAAGGTTTTCTTAAGGGAGCAATGCAAAGAAATAGAAAAAAACAATAGAAGGGAAAGACAAGAGATATTGATGGTGATATATTGATCATCTTCAATCTATCATTCAATAAGTATTTATTAGGCACCAGCTATGTGCCAGAGATAAGAAGGTTTTATTAAATGAGCACTGCAAAGGAATAGGAGAAAACAAAGAAGGGAAAAGCAAGAGCTTTCTTCAAGAAAATTAGAGATGACAAGGGAAAGTTTCATGCAAAAATGGGCATGATAAAAAACAGAAATGGTAAGGATTTAACATAGCAGAAGAGATTAAGAAGAGGTGGTAAGAATACACAAAAGAACTACATAAGAAACATGACTGATAACTACAATGGTATGTTTACTGACCTAAAGCCAGACATCCTGGAGGAATGAAGTCAACTGGGTCTTAGGAAGCATTGCTAATAATATGGCTAGTAGAAGTGATGGACTTCCAACTGAGCTATTTAAAACCCTAAAAGATGATGCTGTTAACGTGCTGCACTCAATATGCCAGCAAATTTGGAAATAACAATAGCCACTGGATTGGAAAAGACCAATTTACATAACAATCCTAAAGAAGGGCAATGCCAAGGAGTATTCAAATTACAGAACAAATGCACTCATTTCACATGCCATCAAGGTTATGTTTAAGATTCTGTAAGCTAGGCTTCAGCAATATGCAAATTGAGAATTACCAGAAGAGCAGGTTGGTTTTTGAAGAGGCAGAGGAACTAAAGACCAAATTGCCAACATTCGCTAGATTATAGAGAAAGCAAGGGAGTTCCAAAAAAAAAAAATCTACTTCTTCATAGACTATACTAAAGCTTTGATTGTGTGGATCACAACAAAAATGTGGCAAGTCCTCAAAGAGATGGGAGTACCAATCATCTCACTTTTCTCCTGAGGAACCTATATGCAGGCCAAGAAGCTACAGTTAGAACTGAACATGGAACAACTGATTGGTTTAAAATTGGAAAAGGAGTATGACGAGGCTATATATTGTCATCTTATTTATTTAGCTTATATTCAGAGTACATCATTCGAAATGCCAGTCTAGATGAATCAAAACCTGGAGTTAAGGTTGCCAGGAGAAATATCAACAATCTCAGATATGCAGATGATCCCTCTCTGATGGCAGGAAGTGAAGAGGAAGTAAGAAACCTTTTGATGAGGGTGAAAAAGGAGAATGTAAAAACTGGCTTGAAGCTTAATGTTAAAAAAACAAACCTAAGATCTTGGCAACTGGTCCCATCATTTCTGGCAAATAGAGGGAGAAGAAATGGAAGCAGTGTCAGATTTTATATTCCTGGGCTCAAAGATCACTGTAGACAGTGACTGTAGTCATGAAATTAAAAGATACTCCTTGGAAGAAAAGTAATGGCAAATCTGGACAGCATGCTAAAAAGCAGAGATATCACCTTGCTGATAAAGGTCTACATAGTCAAAGCTATGGTTTTACCAATAGCAACATACAGCCATGAGAATTGTATTATAGGGAAAGTTCAGTGCTGAGAATTCATCACTTTCAAATTGTGGTGCTGAAGAAGACTTTTGAAAGTATCTTGGACAGTAAGGAGATCAAATCAGTCAATACTTCAAGAAATTAAGTCAGGCTATTCACTGGAAGGTCAAATACTGAAGCTGAAGTTTAAACACTTTGGCCACACAACAAGAAGATGGAACTCACTGGAAAAAGACCCTGATGTTGGGAAAGATTGAAGGGAAAAAGAGAAGGGGACAGCAAAGGATGAGATGGATAGTGTCACAGGAAAAACAAACATGAGCTTGGATAGACTTCAAGAGGTAGTACAGGACAGAAGAGTCTGGTGTTCTATGGTCCATGAGGTCACAAGGGGTTGGACACAACTGAGTGACTGAACAACAACAACAACAATGCCAGATCCTGTGCTAGGTGGGGAGGAACACAAAGGCAAATGTGAAACTTTAGTCTTTGACCTCAAGGAGCTTGTATATGGCATCAGGGAAGACAACACACACATATACAAAATAAATCCAAAGCAATTGGAGTGGGGTGGTGTGAGACGGGGGATAGGAAGGTACCAGCAGCCAAGGGGATCAGGAAAGGCTTTCTGTAGGAGCTGGTATTTGAGCTTGTTCACATATCTTCTAAAATGTGGTACCCACACTGACGCTTTATCATGTACTTCAGGGCTATAATTTTCTGGTTTTCTTTTCCTCTCTCTATTCTGCCTCCATCCTAAGGCAGCAGTATTCTCTAACAGAAGCCAGCTCTGTCCTTGCAATGAAGATGCTTCCTGGCTATGTATTAACTTGCTCCAAATCATCTCTCCCCCACTAGTAACTGTGCTGATTTAAAAAGTGAAGTGAGGATGACACGCCTTCTACAGGGGACCGGGGGACCACCCCCCAACCAGCCCTTCTTTAGTATGGTTAGGTGTGGGTTTAGGCTTATGAGGCTCCCACTTCCATGAGAGAAGATAACTGCTCATTGATTCAGAAGCATAAAATGTAATCCTGAGAAGCATGGCCCTTCATAAGCCCAAAGCTCAGGCAGTCACTTTGGCAAAAGGGCTGCATTTATCACAAACATACTCTTTGACTTGTTTTTTCCCTTGTTTTATCGATGGACGGTTGTTTTTTTGTTTTTGGGTAGGGGTTCATCTTCATTTCCCCTTTCCTATTCCCTGCCCCCCAAACTACCCCCAGAACAAAGCAAGCCAGTAGGCATGCCTGACAATGTATGCTTCTTTCAATTTGTTTTGTTTTCATAGTGGCAGGGCTTTTGAAGCTGAGTTCTAGCAAGACTTAAGAGGGAAAAGAGGCAAGGAACCTAATTTTCTGGCATGGAAAAGATTGCTGAATAGCCAGAGGAGAAGGAATGGAAGCCAATGGCTTCTTTCATCATTGCTGTCAGCCTGGCCTTGGTTGATCTGCCAATATAGGGATATGAGTTAAGAGATCTTCTCAAAACTTGCTACAGGGATCTTGTTGCCATCAGTTCTGAGTGGAGCTTAATGGTGATCCAGGAGACTTAGCAGTAAAGAAAAAAGAACATTGGCCTTGGAGTCAGAAGGGTTGGCATGAAATCCCAGCTCCCACACTCACAGGCAATGTTCTGAGCCTCAGGGTTTTCTTCTGTAAGACAGGAATGTTACTACCCGACCAAGTCTGCTGTGTAAACCTCAAAGAGCTTCAGAAATATTTGCTGTGGCTGAATGATGCTAATGATTATATTCTTGCCCTGCTCTGCCCATTCCCTTCCCCCTTCTCCCCACTAATACCCCTCAGATCTGTGAAGCCAAGGCACTGATTTCCTGCAAATAGATCCAGTTCTCCCTTAAATGTAAAGCCCCATGACAACCTCATCCAAAGAGGAGTTCTGGCAAGATGGCTGAGTGAGTGTTCATGACTAAGCCTCTTGTTCCACCTGAAAACAGTGCCAAATAAAATAAGAGAATAACAACAAGAAAAGGGAAAGGAAATAAATGTTCACTGAGAAAAAAACTTACAAGAAAACTAACAGAAAGACAGGAAAATATGAATACATAAAAAAGAGGCTTCCCATACAATGAACGATTACTTTGGGAGTAAAAGAGAGAGGAGAAATATCCAGGAAAAAAGAACAAAAACCACCACATCAGGGGCACTTCTAGGAGAAAGGATCAATAAACTGAAGAAACTCAAGAATTGTTTAGAATCAAATAAGAGAGATAAAAAAGGGTTGGCATGTATAAGATTAGAAATAAGACTAGTAAATGAAGAGCTCAGAAAGATAAACATGAGGGATCAATAACCCAGGAAAGACAGTGGAAAGCCACAGTGAAAGAGTTCTCTGAAGAGCAGAGTCACTTAGACATAACAACAAAAAAAATGCAACAGTGGAAGGAAAAACAACAGAAGCAAAATTTTAAAATAGCAAAACTGGAAGAAGACTTCAGATCTCTATAAATCAAAGCAACGGGGCTTTCAAGGACTTTACCCGAGAGAAAATCAGAGAGAATATTATCGGCAGTCAGAAAGAAGCAATTCACAGATCAACAAGTACCATTTTGAATTGTGCAAGACTACTCAGTGGTGATTAGAAATGAAAGAAAAGGATAGAATGTCATGCATTGAAAAGCAAAGGAAATCAAACTGCATTCCGAAATTACCTAAATCAAAATGCTCCATCACGAGAGAAGACAATTTTTCAATATTTGGTTCTGAATGGCTTTTTGGAGATGACAATGCAGCTGAACCAGCTCAGTCCTATAACTGAATATGGATATAGCAAACGTTGAAGGCTGACATGAGAGATCTCTATAGTGAGAAATGCAAGCCAAGCAGATCTCTGGAATTTTAGGAATATCTAACAGGTTGTTGTTAGATATTCCTGGAATTTTAGGACAATCTAACAGTATGTTTGTGCTAAATAAACTAATTGAGTTTTATTTATTCAATGAGGTCAGAAAATTTAATTATTTCCTGCTAAGAAATCCAGAACTGGGCAGGATTTTTGGCATGCAAATTAAGCAAGCAGCTGAAACTCAATAAAGTAATCTAGGACATAAAGCAAATAATGCATAAAGGATGACTTTAGGTTTAAATGCTATACAAAAAGATGATAAATTACACTACAACTTTTAAGTCACCTCAAATGCAAGGATCACAGAAAAGACAAAAGCTGGGAACTTGAGAAAAATCCTTTGAAAGGGTACAGATGGAATTAGCTATTCTGAAAGACTGAAGGGATCTGAGTTGAGACCTTCTCAAGGTTTGCTGCAGGGACCTTGCTATTTCCCACAGGTTCTGTAAGGAGCTCACCAGCAACCCAGAAGGTGTAGGTTTATTGACTGACTGACCATAGGTATGGTATAGCTGGGGAAGGGAAAGTGGTAGGCCTCACTCTTACCTGAGCTACATGGGGAATGGTTAAAAAAAAGGCATTTTATTAGCAAAAGTAGAATCCCAGAATATATATTTAGAATGGATGGGATGGAGAAAGGGCAAAACGAGTAAGATCATAGTAAGCTCCTTGAATATAGAGAGTGTCCATTTTTTGTCTGTATTCTCATAATCTAAAGGTGCCTGGCATATAGTATGTGTTTAATAAATAATTGTTGATTGACTGTTAATAAATAATATTGATTTTTAAAAACTCATGCATATAAGAGTGAAGACTTCAAAAGACGTTAATAAAATAGAGCTTTTATTTATACTTTAAAACATTGTTAAGTATAAGAATGAAAGGTATTTTCTTAAATATAATTGAGAATATTTAACTAAGAACTACTGTTTTTCTAAAGGAGAAACAGTGGGAACTTTCTCAAGATCAAGGCTGAAGCAAGGATTCACCATTACCATTTAACATAGTGCTAGAAATACCAACTATAACAATAAGATTAGAAAAAGAAAGTACATTGGGAAACAGGGCAAAATTATGATATGATGATTTCCTTAGAAAACCCTAGAAACTATAGGGAAAACAAACTGAGGCAACCAAATGACTCACACATTAAAGTGTGAAGACGCAAAATGAATTTAAAAAGTCATTAGCTGGGGAGGATTTGGGGAAGATGGCAGAGTACATGAGAAAACTTTCAGCTCTCCAAATTTCCTCAAAAAAAAAAAAAGACAGAACATCACCTCAGAGGGAACATAGAGCAGTGGAAATAAACAAAAGTTGGGGTTAAAGCAATTGTCCTCCTAAGACAACTCGAGAAGACCCCAGGAAAGACCTGATCTCTAGGGGAGGAGGTTCAGCCTGAGTGAAGTGCAAACACCTCCAGGCCAACTCTGTGGAATCAATAAACAACAAGCCCTAGGGGCAGCTGGGGTTGGGAGACAGCCACAGCCTTAGGAACTTTCATCTCTTGGACAGTGTGGGGGTCTGATGGCTGAGGAGGAGAAAATTGAAGTACCTTCCACTGTTGAGGGATGCCAAGCACAGCTATGCTGACCAGACGCGTCCCAGGCTGGGCTGCAGGGGAGAAGGAGCTAGCACACACCTGGTGAGTGCAGTAGCAGAGGGGTGGGAACCCTGCTTGTCTGTGGGCACTGGCAGGAGGGCAGAATACCTGGTTTCAGTTCCAGCAGAGAGGACAGCTGTAGTCAGCAGTCACTCGAGGGATGGCAGGGAGCAAGATCTTTTTCGGGACAGTGTGGCTGGGGGCCCTATCCATGGCTTAGGAATGGAGAGGAGAGCCCAAGGTTGAGTCTTGGGACAGACCTCACAAAGTAACAGTAAGAAGGACCTGAGGCTTAGGGTGTCATTCCTCATACCTCAGGACTATATTAGCTGCTAAAAGCAAAACAAAAGATAAATAAATAAAAATGAGTAAGCAAAGGATAAAGAACCCAACCATGAATAGCTACTATGGAGATAGAGAAGATTTGGATTCATATTCAGAGGAAGATAGTAGAGCTAAAAAGGCTACTCCTTTTTCAAAAAGAAATGTCAAATGGTCCCAAGTACAAAAAGAGTTCTTGGAAGAACTTAAAAAGGACTTTAAAAAATCAAATAAGAGAGATCAAGGAAAAGTTAGAAGAAAAAAAAGAGCAACCCAAGAAAATCAAGAAAATTATGAAAAGAAAGTTAACCAACTTGAAACAGGGAATCAAAAACTCAAGGAAGAAAATAATTCCCTGAAATCTAGAATTGGGCAAAGGGAAGCAAATAATGTTCTAAGACACTAAGAAATAATAAAACAAAATCAAAAGAATGAAAAAGTAGAAGAGAATCTCATCAGAAAAACAACTGATCTGGAGAACAGATAGAGAAATAATGTAAGAATAGTTGGACTACCAGAAAAGTATGATTAAAAAAAAGAATCTTCATACAATATTACAAGAAATCATCAAAGAAAATTGCTCTGAAGTTCTAGAACAAGGAGGTAAGGCAGAAATAGAAAAAAAAATGCACTGATCACCACCTGAAAGAAATCCCAGGAGGAAAACTTACAGGAATATCATAGTCAAATTTCAAAGCTCCCAGGTTAAGGAGAAAATATTGGAAGCAACAAGAAAAAAAATTTAAATATCAATACTACAATAAGGACAACCCAAGACTTAGCAGCTGCTATGTTGAAAAACTGTAGTTCTTGGAATACTATATTTTGTAGAGCAAAAGAACTAGGGTTACGACCAAGGGTAACTTACTCAGCAAAGTTAAGTATAATCCTGAATGAAAAATGTAATGGATATTTAACAAACTGAAAGACTTTCAGACATCTGTGACAAAAAGCAGAACTTAAGGGAAAATGTCGCATATAACATCCAGGAGAAACATAAGGTAAACATTAAGACCAATTATAAGGGACTCAGTAAGATTAAATTGTTTAATGCAAAAATATCAGTACTTTTATGACTGTCATCATTATTTGGGTAGTCTGAAAGAAAGGCTTGGGCTGAGATGAGTATGATGGGGTGATTCTAAAAAATAAAACTGTAGAAAGAGATAAAAAGGAGTAATTATCTCATACAAATGAGGCATAAAAGGAAAAACTGATACAGAAGAAGCTAGTAGGGGGGAGGGCGGGTAGTGCTAGAACCTTACTCTCGTGGAGAATGGTTTAAAGAGGGAACAACATATATAGATAGATAGATAGATAGATAGACAGACAGCTACAGATATGGAGATAGATATATACATACATACATATATATAGACATAGATATATACATATATACATACATAGATACAGATATCTCTAAATTCAGAGAGAACTAAGAGGGCAAGGGGATAGGGTGGGAGGAGAGGATAAGAGAGGGATTCTTGGATGGGTAGGTTAAGGAATAGAAGGGCAAGGTAGCAAGTAGAAGCAAAGTAGATAAGTGAAGGATAGGGTAAATAGAGTAAGAAGGATAGACAGGAAAAGTAGGAAGAAGGAAAATACACGGGTAATTGTTGCTTAGAATGTGAATGGGATGAATTTACCCATAAAATGGAAATGGATAGCCGATAAAAAAATTTGAATTCAACAATATGTTACTATTAGGAAACACCATAAAAATGAGAGATACACACAAAGATAAAATAAAGGGCAGGAGTAGAATTTATTATATAAAAATGCATGGGTGGAAATCACAATCTCAGACAAAATTAAAGCTAAAAAAGATTTAATCAAAAGAGAAAAACAGGAAAACTACACTGTGTCAGCAATCTTATTCAATATTGTTTTAGGGATAGGGAGTCACATGTGGCTTTCTAGGTTCTTGGGTGTGGCCTTTTGACTGAGTCCAAGTTTTACAGAACAAATTCATTTATTAAGGGGATTTGTTCTGTGAAGTTTAGATTCAGTCAAAGGGCTGCACTTGAGGACCTAGAGGGCCACACGTGGCCTCGAGGCTCTGGTTCCCCAACCCTGTGAGACCATTTAAAATAACTAGACAGTATAAAATACGTGAGAGCATACTGCCAAAACAGACACAGGAACTATATAAACATAAAAGACTTTTCATACAAATAAAGTCAGATCTAAATAACTAAAGTAACATTTATTGTTTATGGGTAGGTAAAGCCAATATAATAAAAAATGACAATTTTACCTAACTAATCTATTTATTTAATGCCATCCCAATTAAATTATCAAAAGTTATCTTACTGAGTTAGAAAAATAATCACAAAGTTCATTTGGAAGAACAAAAGGTCAGGAACTTCAAAGAAACCAGGGGAAAAAGATGTAAAGGAAGCAGATTCAGTAGTAGCAGACTGTTGGAGCATAAAATGGATAATTTTGATTACCTTAAAATTTTCTTGTATAAATAAAATCAATGTAGCCAAGAATAGAAGCAACGCAGAAAATTGGGGGAAAAAACTTTCATAGACAATCTCTCAGATAGGATGTGACTGGGTTGGAATAGTGCTGTCGTGTAGCAAATAATTAGCTGGTTAATTTAGAAAAACATAGAAAGACTTGGACTTATGAAGGAAAGTACTATCCACCTTTAAAGAAACAGATGACAAGTGGAAATAAGCATAGTACAGTCTTACATATATGTGTATGAGTGTACATGTACATGTAACTATATGTATATATACATATATATACACATATGAGTGTATATTATAGCTAGATAGATAGATAAAGATATATAGATATATATCTGTGCTTAACTATAGACTTCTTTAGGATGGGGTGGAGGAAGGGAGGGAGAAAGATAAAGTAAAAAAAAAGTGCACAGAAGAGAACAAAAGAAAACCTACAAGGAAGCAAAGAAAAGCTGGGCAGCTTTGAAAACAATGTGTAGTATTTATTATATAGGCTTTCTTGAATTGGAAATCTATTGTTTTATATTGAATCCTCTCACATTCTGCTGTGTTTTTTTTCTTTTCTCATCTTATATTTAAGTTTAAAATAAATAAACAATTTTTAAAAAGTCACTAGCACTTCTGTATATCTTAGGAGACAAACACCAGGAGAAAGAGAAACACTACTTAAAATAAAAACAAAATAATAAGTTTCTGGGAGTTAGTCTATCAAGACATATGCACAGAACTTAAAGAAATACAACTACAAACCAATTATCACAGAAATAAAAGAAGACCGAAATATGTGAAAAGATATTCAATATTCATGGCAAGGCTATATCAATATAATAAAAGGGATAATACCACTCAAATTAATCTACAGATTTAATACTGTGTCAATCAAATAACCAAGGAGATAGTTTATATAATTAGAAAAAAATGATAACGAAATTCATATGGAGGAACAAAAGGTTAAGATTATCTGGGCAAATAATGAAAAAAGTAGGAATGAAGGGAATTTGGCATTACAAGATTTCAAATTATATTATAAACCTGTAATGATTCCAAGCTATGTGTTATAGATCTATGTTTATAGTTATTAAAAAATTTGATTAGTATTATGGAAAGAATCAGGGGGAATCAGCAGGATAGTCGTTGATGGTGGTGGGGAAGGTGGGGCTCTTCTGCATGAGAGTTATTGTCATCCCCAGCACCACCAGCTGCCAAGAAACCACCACTGTTGCGTCAGGCAGAGTCAGCTTAGATGAAGCAACAAGGTGCCCTGAAGCTGTGACAGGAGGCAAAATGTGTCAATTTGGTCAAACCCCCTTTACTACCTGCCTTCAGATGGCAGTGGAGGCAGCCCAGGGCCCAAATAGCATCTCACTGCAACCCACTCTCCCCATCCCCTCCCCATCCCAGACCACTGGCCCTGCTTCCAGTCAGCCTTAGCAGCCATCTTCCACACAAGCAACCCTTATAGAAGTGACTCTCATTTGACCTAACACCTACCACTGTAGGTGCGGCCAGTCTCTGCTTCCTTAGTAGATAAGCCTATTAAAATAAAGAAGAGAAAGAATGTTCTTGACACCAAAATTCTTGTCACTGACAAATGGTTCAATATCAGAAACAAATGTGGTTTTATCAATGGAAATGACACTATAGAAAATATATTCCCTTCCGCTTTCCTAGTGTACTCTAAAGACTACTGGACCCATCCATCCAAGTAGAAGCCAAAACCTCACATCTTTGTTGTCTCCCCCTATTAAAATATAAGCTCCATGAGAGCAGGGGCTGTCTTGCTTTTTTATTTGTATCCCCAGTGCCTCAAACAGGACTTTGTACATAGTAAGCACTTAATAATATAATAATGGCAATAAGTATCTAGGTGGCTCCATGGATAGAGCAGTCAGGATGACCTGAATTCAAATCCAGCCCCAGACATTTACTAATCATGTGATCTTGGGCAAGTCACTTAATCTCTTTCTGCCTTAGTTTCCTCATCTGTAAAACAGGGCTAATAATATTTGTAATGTGTTTTGCAAACTTTAAAGTGCTATATAAATACTGTTATAATTATTATATATGTTTTTTTCATTCTTTTATTCAAGTGATTCAGAGTGAACAAAACATATAGAAGAATGTGCATAATTATGACAACTACATAAATGAAGACAACTTTAAGTGACACCAAAATTTACAGCAAAAACATTACACAACAATGACATTAATTTATAAACCAAGCCCTCATCTTTTTTTTTTAATTAATGGCAAAATATTCAAATGAAGGTTGTATTACTATAACTTGCAATTGTTTTTATGCTGCTTCATTTAACTTTTTTTTTTTTTTCAGGGATTTTACCTTGTGGAAGATTCAATTGTGAATACATCAGGGGTTTTGTAAGATAAACTGAAACAAAATTTATCAGCTTAAAAAAAAAAGACTACAGAAAAGTGGGATTTATTCCATCTCTAAAGTGGCCACTCTTTCTGTAAGGCATAGCTTGGTTTCCTTTGAATCTAGCCACATGCTGCTGTGAATAGCTATTTGTCTATTTCACAAACCATTTCCTTCTCTTCCTTTAAACCCCCTCTACCTCAAAACATATTCAGAGAATCACATAAGCTCAGAGTTGGAAGAGAGTTTGAATGCAACGTACTCCACCCTATGTCTGAACCAGAATACCTCCTTCAACATCCTGAGAATTAGTCATCATATTCCAACCTTATCTGAAGACCTGGGGTGATCAGGAACCTTCCTCCCTCCTAATAACGGCAGCCCATTTCACTTTGAATAGTTCTCATCATTGTAAATCTGCCTTTTGGCAACTTCCAGTGTTCCTTGTTCAGCTCTCTAGGGCCAAGAGAACATGACCTCTCTCTCTGCTTTATGTCATCCCTGCCGATGCTTGAAGACAGCTATTAGGCCTCCCCCAAGACTTCTTTTCTATGGGCTAACCACTCCCATTTCTCACATAGCATGATCGCAAGGCTCTTGCACTACCTTAGGCACATTCCTCTGAACACTCTCCATGTTATCAACAGCCTTTCTAAAATCTGTCAACCAGAACTCAATATAATGGTCCCAATGTGGTCCAATAAGGACTACCATCTCCCTGCTCTAGGGTACTATGCCTCTTTTTCTTTTAACTTAAATTTTTATTAAAAAATAATCATCAACAAACATAAATATTTCATGTTTGTAACATGTAATCCATGTTACATAGGTTTTAAAATACATATATTAATATATTTTAATACATAATATATTAACATATTATTTATATTAAAAATATATATGTTAATGGGGTGTAGCTAGGTGGTGCAGTGGATAGAGCACTGGACCTGGAATCAGGAGGACCCGAGTTCAAATCTGGCCTCAGGCACTTGACACTTACTAGCTATGTGACCCTGGGCAAGTCACTTAACCCAAACTGCCTCACCAACATATATACATATATACGTTCTCTATTATTATATATTACATATATTATAACCTATACATTATATATATACACACATACATATAACACATAAAGTTTAACATTCCCCTATTACTCGCATTCTCTTCTGAACTTCATTTTATTTTCTTCTTACTACACCTCTCAACAAAGACTACATTAGCTTTTTCAATTGCTACCTTACGTTGCTGATTCATACTGAGCTTGAGACCACTAAAACTCCTAAATCCTTTCAGAGAACTTCTGTCTAGCATACCTTTTCCACCTTGTACTTGTGATTTGACTTTATACTTCTCCCTAATGAGTTTCTTTTTAACTTTTATTTTTTCAATTAGAAACATTTCCTTTCTCTCCCTCTCACCCTCATCCCCAGAAATGAAAAAGAAAAAAAAATAACCTTGCAGTAAATCTGCATAACAAAGGAAAACAAATTCTCAGATTGGTCTAAAATGTCTGCCTCACTTCATCACCTCTCTGACAAGAGGTGGGTAGGATGCTTCATCATCAGTTCTCTGGAATTGTGGTTGTTCCTTCCTATTAAATTTCATCTTCTTAGACTCCAGACAAGGTTCTAGCTTATTGGTATTTTGTTGGACCCTCACTATCATTCAGAGTGCTTGCTGTCCTCAAATTTGTGTTCGCTTCACATTTGATAAGCATGCCCTCCACAATTTCATCTAAGTCACCAATCAAAAATGTTAAACAATACAGGATGAAGAACAGATCCCGATAGCCTGCCACTAGATACCAGCTTCCATAATGATATTGGACTTGACCATTCAGCTGGTTTTCAATTTACGAAAGTGTATTGCTATCTAACCCACATCTTTCCATACATTGCGTGAAGAAAGCACAAGAGACTTCGTCACAGAGATAAATCTAATTATTCACAGAGGGAAAAGCAAGTAGATGAAAATACCTATTTTCTAATCTGTCATAAATAGACAGGTGGGCAACTCATAGAGCTAATCAATCAGGACATGTGCCTTGGACAGACACTGTAAGATGGGCAAAAAGATGGGCTCAGAAAAGGAGAACAGGCTGGATTGCCCTTGGAAAACTGCTCAGTGTTTTGATGACTCTGAGCTTTTCCTCAACACAGAGGCCCATCTTTTTAACAACCCAATGATGCTATATGGCTGTGAATCATAAAATGCCAGTCTCTGAAGCAAAGGAAAAAGGTGGCCTTGAGTAGTCTGTGATATTACCACTGGACAAGATAATCATAGAAATGTGTGATGAGAAAAAAAGATGGGCCAGCACAAAGGATGATAATGATTAGAAGCCTGGCTGCCTACTGGTAGCTATGAAATACCAAGGGACCTAGAGGACAGACTCCAGTATGTTGAATGGATCCCCCCATGGAAGATCTATTGGAAGATATGCACAAGAGACATGGGCAGAATGATAAAACATGTATATGTTATACATTTTACCAATGGGAAGAGTGCACACAATGATGAAGTCACAGAATCATCAAAGTATAATCACTGGTGGGGAGGAGGGAGAGGTGTGCATTTAAGAGCCTCAACAATCTGGTTCCAACCTACTTTCCTGGTCTTACAGTATTCTCCTTCCTGTACTCTACATTCTAGCCAAACTGATGGATCTCCATGCCCTGTCCTCTTCAAGTCCCTCCTTTTCTTTAGGACCCAGCTCAGGTGCTAATTTTCCATGAAGGTGTGAATGAGATCTCTCCCTCCTCAAATTTCTCCTCGTATTTTTTCTGGAACTCTTCTTTGCACTCACCACATTCTCCTCTATATCATCATCATCATCATCATCGTCATCATTTCTGTATATGTCTCCCTCCCAATGAGAAGACAAATTCCTTTCAACAGGACCTGTGTCATATTCATTTCCACATCTCCAGTATCTAGAACAGCCTTTTGCACATAGTAGGTACTTCACACATTTCTAGAATTCAGAAAAGACATCTCAGCAGACCAAATTCCTCTCCTTGGGTGGCAGATGGTGGGCTGAGCAAGTCAGAAAAAGGGATAGACATAACATATATTGACTTTAATAAGGCTTTGGATTTGGTACTGCATGACATAGAGTTGTACCAGTTAGGTAAGCCCAAGCTAAACCAGCCTACTCATGCTATGGCCCCCTAGGCATTGGGCATATGACAAAGAATCTATTATCCCCACTCCCCCCAACCCCTCCTTCACTGGTGCTCCAGCTCACAGTGTTCCTGCCTCTCTGGTGAAAATGATCAAAGGCCTGGAAAACAGGGCTCATGACAAAGGCAAAAGAGACTGAGACTGAGGCTAAAGAAGAGGGGGTTGGGGGATGACTAAACAACAGCTTTTAGCTATGTAAAAGGATAATACTAAATGAAACTGTTCCCTGAGGATAGAACAAGAGGAAATGAGTTTCAGGGGTAGCAGAAGGGACTGAGCTTGGAACAGCTTCTTTTTTTCTTTCTAAAAGGCTGGTGAGACACCTGAATATATTATGAAGGAAAGAAACGTATTTATTTCCTTCTCCCCATCCCTCAGCTAACATCAGTCCTTTTCTACTCTCCTGACTTCTAGGGAACTATTACCTGACAGGAGCAACAACTACTAGACTGGAGAGAGGAAGAGCAACTGAGATTCTTTCCTGTCTCTTCCCTTATAAACAAAGAGAGGCTGATGGTTAGATAAACGACCATAGCACAGAAGATCAGTGGAGTAATGCAGAGGGGACAGACATCCCTTGCAAAAGAAGACATACTCATAGGATCAAAGGTTGAGAGTTGGAAAAGATTCTAGAAGCCTTCAAGTCCAATCTTCCTATTTTACAGCTAAGGACACTGAGTCACAGAGAAGTTAAATGATTGTCTAAAGTTTGTGTTCATCCTTCATTTTCGAAGAGGACCATGACATCAGGGAAATGATGACATGACTTGAAGTTGACTTTGATTTGAGTGAGGGAGGGCTGTGCAAGGTCACCAGCTGTACCTTCTCCTCCTGAGCCATCTTGGTCCAGTGACCAGATATTCATCAAGATGACTGGAGATGGCCCAGGATGCAATGGGAGACCCTGGCCCTTTCAGGCTAAGGCTGCTAAGTATCTGTGGTGGGATTTGAACCCAATTCTTCCTAACTCTAAGTCCAGTCATCTATATAGTATCTTGTCTAAGAATGAGGAGCGATGAGAGATGAGAAAGAGATAGAGCAACATGATAGCTCATTTCCTCATTTCCTCTATTTCTTAAATCAGGTTCTCCCTCCCAGATCTCTGCTTCTACGCTTCCATGCCAACTTTCCACCCACTCAATGAAAAGAAACCCCTCCTGGCCCCACCCTCTACCAGAACAATTGAAACATGTATGTATTAGTGACAATTATATATCCAGAATTATGTTAATGTGGCCTAGTTTCCTCCCAGGCCACTTTCTCCTATCAGTACCCTGACAGTCCCATCCCTAGGATCCCATATGGCAAAATATCTCTCATTCTCTCTCTCTCTCTCTCTCTCTCTCTCTCACACACACACACACACACACACACACACACACCCCAATACCTAGAACTTAAGAGACTATCTCTAGGAATAGCCTTCTAGCTTTCTCCTTTGTCCTAAAAGACAGATGAAAAAGTTGAAATTATGAATCCCTCTTTACCTGCTGATGCTGGAATACTCAGGGTAAGAAAAAGACACCATCAGGAAAAGCTACTCACATAATTCAGGTCACATTGAACTAATCTACACAAATGAAGATGGTGGCCAAATTGGGGCAGGTGGAACAGGAGGATTTCTCCCTCCCCCATTTTCTTGTACCTTGCTTAGCCTCCTTTCTTGCATGGTTTGTAGGTCCTGCTCTTCCAATTGCTTTGCAAATAATATGGACATATTAGTAAATTATGAGCCTCTCTTTCCTTATCTCTAAGGGTTGGATGGGAGGATGAGGAAAGAAATCTAGCCTTTCTCCACATCCTAAAAATTTCTACTTGACTGGAAATTCCATGAGGAAAGGGACTGTATCCTATCTCTGTTTTGTATTTTAGTCTCCTTTCCATCCCTGCTCATGCCTCTGTGCTCTGCACACAGTAGGCATTTAACAAATATTTATTTGACTGAATTTTTTTTCTCTCTTTCTCTTGATCATCTATCCATTTCCATGGCGTCAATAATTATGCAACTCTCAGGTCTACGTACCTAGTCCCAGGCCCTTGCTAGAACTCTGGTCAGTCAGTCAATAAGCATTTATTAAGTGCCTAATCTATACTAGGTACTATGCTAAGGGCTGGGGATACAAAGAGAGGAAAAAGGTAGGTCCTGCCCATCTAATGGGGGAGACAACAAGCAAAGGGATATGTAGAAACAAGGTATACATTAGTTAAATAGGAAAATAATCAGCAGAAGGAAGATGCTAGAATTAAGAGGGGTTGGGAAAATTTTCCTGCAGAAGGTGGGATTTTACTTGGGATTTGAAGGTAGCCAGGGAAGCCAGGAGGTAGAGATGAGGAGGGAGAGCATTCAAGGTATGGAGGACAGCCAGGGAAAATGCCCAGAGCTAAGAGATAGAGTATGTGGGGGTGGGGTGGGACAGGTATAAGATAGAAGGCTAGAAAGACAGAGTGGGGCTAAGTTATGAAGGGCTTTGAATGTCAGAGGATTCTGGACGTGATAGGGCCACTGGAGTTTAAGGAGCAGGGAGATGGCATGGATGGGCACTTTAGGTAAATCACTTTGGTGGTTGACTGGAGTCTAGATGGGAATAGGGAGAGATTTGTGGTGGGCAGACTAACCAGCAGGCTATTAAGATAATCCAGTTGTGAAGTGATGAGAGCCTATACCAGGATGGTGGAAGTAAGGGGTGGGGAGTATTCTAGAAATTCTGGAAAGGTGACGTAACAGATTGGATACAGGAGTGGGGTAAGAGATAATGGAAAGTCAAGGATGATACCTGGGCTGTGAGCCTGGGGGACTGGGAGGATGAATTTAAGGTATCTATTAGACATCCAGTTCAAGATGCAGACAGAAATGCAAGACTGGAGATCAGCAGAGAGATTAGGGCAGGATAGGTAGATCTGAGAATCATCAGCATAGAGATGATAATTAAATCCACAGGAACTGTTGAGATCATCAAATGAAGTAATATAGAGGGAGAAGAGAAGATGGGCCACATCTCCCACTGCCTGTTAGATATCTCCAACAGGTCTCCAACTCAACATATCAAAAACTAAACTTCACATCTCTCCATCCCCACCCCACCCTTCCAACACCCAACCTGTCCCATGGTCTAACTTCCTTTCTGTTAATGGCACTACCACACTATGCTCATAAGTATGGACTGAATGGTCTTGAAGGTCCCTTCCAACTCTAAATTTATGAGAGTATTAATAGCTAATATTTGCATAGCACTTTAAGGTGTGCAAGACCCTTTACATGTTACATGTCATATAAGAGGTAGAGGCTAATATCATCCCACTTTACAGATAAGGAAATTGAGGCTGAAAGATGTTAAATGACTTGTCCAGAGTCACAGCCTGAGGCAGGTTTTGAACTCAGGTCTTCCCAACTCCCAGTTCAACATTTCACTCACTTTGCTACTTAGCTGCCTCTGATGCTATGATCTCCTCAACAAAGACAAATCTAGGGGGTAAATGACTGTGAAAGCTGATGGAGAATAGTGTGTGTGTGTGTGTGTGTGTGTGTGTGTGTGAGAGAGAGAGAGAGAGAGAGAGAGAGAGAGAGTGAGAGACAGAGACATAGAAAAATAGAGACAAAGATATAGAGAGGTGGGGAGAGAGGGAGGGAGGGAGAGAAAGTGTTTTTCATTCTCAAATGGTACTTGGATCAACAGAAAAGACTGAGTCATTCTTGCTTAAATCTACTGCTGAAGAGAAGGATGTTTATTCTAAACTACATACTGACTTGCATCTAAAGAGATTTATTTTACCTGCATTTGATACAGATTTTGAGGAGCAGTTTGGAATATCGATAGGGCCCGACTAAAGTCATGAAAAAAAAATTTTCAACTCAAACAGATGTCATAAGATTTAAAAATTGTCCTATTAAAAAAAATCAACTCAGCAAGACCCCTGTTCTTTCATTCTTTTCAGTTCACTTGTCCTTACACGGCTGTTAAATAGAAGAGCTCTGTCAAACTTTTAATATGTGTAGCAATTCTGAATTACAAACCAGCTGGTGACTCTCTCTTCAGGATACCAAATGAAAAAGATTCATTTTCTATGTTCGAGTTTCAAAAAAAAAAAATCTAATTGAAGCCTAATTACAGATTGCCGAGGAATTGGGGCTTCCTCTTTATAGCTTCCATCTTGCTGAGCTCTCTTTCTTAGGCTTATCTTACCAAGTTGCCTTGATCAGTTCAGGATTGTTCTTCCAAGATGCCGGTTAATGACTACTCAATCTAAATTTAAATGCCCCAAATCACAGCATTTCCTAGGAGAGACTACCACATCCAATTAGCAATAAAATTGGACTTTTTTCCTGCCTGTGTTCTCCCTCTTTGAATTTTGTCCCATCATTCCTAGAAAAATCTGCCTATAACATGTGAAATAATACCTTCATCCATGATATTTACATATGTGGACCCTGATGCTTTGGTCTCATTCTTAACAGATTACTGCCAGTCAAGGTACCAAATAACTTAAACTCGACTAGCAATAATCAGGTTAAGACTGGCATAAACAAAGCTTAGACCAACATCTTACATCATATTCCATAATATATTCAAAATGGATATGTGACCTTAATATTAAAGATCATACCATAAAAAAAAACAGAAGAAAAGATCATACCTTTTACAGTTATGGGCAGGATATTACTGACTTATTAAGGACCAAAGGCATTTACTACAGATAAAACAGACCATCTTTATTACATGAAATTGAATACATGTAATTTTTATTATGTGAAATTGCACACAAAAAAAGAATGCATCTAAGATAAAAAGGGAAGTGGCCAAATGTGAAAAAAAGATCTTTGTATCAAATTTCTTGGATGAGGGTTAGGTACATAGACAGCTAAAAGAATTATAATTACATAAGACCAAAAGCCATTCTCCAATTGATAAGTAGTCAAAGGATATGAACAAACAGTTCTCAAAAGAATTTCAAACTATTAACAACCACATGAAAAAATGTTCTAAACCACTAATAATGAAAAATGCAAATTGAAACAACTTTGAGGTTTCACCTCACATACTACAAATTGACAAAGATGATAAAAGGTGAGAATAGTTAATGTTGGAGGATTGTGGAGAGAGACACACTAATGTATTGTTGATGTGACTATGAATTAGTACAACCGTTTTGAAAAACAATTTGGAATTATGCAAATAAAATGGTTAAAATGTCCATACCCTTTGACCCATTGTTGGTGTACATGCATGCACACCAGAAAAATCATTGATAAAAAGAAAGACTATACACACCAAATATTTATAGGAGAACTTTTTGTGATAGAAAAGAATTGGAAACAAAGTAAATGCCCAGTGAATGAAGAATGATTAAACAAAATATAGTACACAAATGTAATAGGATATTACTGTGCTGTAAAAAATGACAAGCATGGTAAATACAGAGGACGCACAATAACAAAGTAAATGTAAAGAAACACAAAATAATTGAAAATGAATATTGCAAAATGACAAAAAACAAACCCAAGCTTGAGCCCAAAGGAGAGATATAAAAAGACACCTCATCTCTCCTTTGCAGATTGGGGTAGGGGTGGGGATGGGACACTGACTACACTGTTAAGACTTTTTTTGAAATAGCGATTGGTTTTGCTGATTTTTTTTTCTCTTTTTTCCCCTTTAAAAATAGTATTTGTTGTATAGTCTTTGGGAGGGAGACAATATGGGAGGAAGTTTAAGGGATATAAAAACAAAAAAAAAATCAATAAAGTTTATTTCTTTTAAAAAGCTGTTAAGAATCTATTTGCTGCTAGGGGCAGCTAGGTGGCGCAGTGAGTAGAGCACCAGCCCTGGAGTCAGGAGGACCTAGGTTCAAATCCGGCCTCAGACACTTGACACATATACTGGCTGTGTGACCTTGAGCAAGTCACTTAACTCCAATTGCCCTGCCAAAAAAACAAACAAAAAAAAAGAATTTATTTGCTGGTATCTTACAAATCTAGCCAAAAAGGCTTGGATAGAGGAGGGAGAAGACTGCTTATTATTGGCTAGTTCCAGATCCACACTAGCTCTAGATCCATATCTAGATCTGTGTCGGTATCCATATCTATGGCTGCCTATATCCACATCCATATCTATCTTATATCTATTTCCATACCCATACCTATAGCTATATCTAATCTCCCAAGTTAGATACCATAGAGAGAGTAGCTATAAAGAAGGAAGAGAAGCAGTTGAGGAAGCCAAAAGTTCACAGGAGACATAATCCAAGAAAGGAGCCAGTAGTAACAACCCAAGGCCTTTAATGTCTATACACAAACACCTAAAGTTTATGCATCATACAAGAGGAACTGGAGGTTTTAATTCAAACGGATAAATTTGATCTAACATATATCACTGACACTTGGCACCGCGAAGCACATGACAGGACCACGGGGCTAGATGGTTAAAAGCAGTGGTGGTGCGAGGTATCACCAAATATTAATGACGGTATACATCACAGAGCTGTAAAAGGCAAATAGGTGGTGCAGTGGATAGAGTGTCTAGGCCTGGAGTCAGGAAGGCCCAAGTTGAAATCTGGCCTCAGACATTTACTAGCTATGTGGCCTTGGGCAAGTCACTTCACCTTGTCTGCCTCAGTTTCCTCATTTGCAAAATGAGCTGGAAGAGGAAATAACAAGTCACTCCAGTATCTTTGCCAAGAAAATCCCAAATGGAGTCATGAAGAGTTGGACACAGCTGAAGCGACTAAACAACAGCATGCATCATGTATCATCACATGAGGAAATGCGACAATCAGAGTGGGGAAATACGGGTATTTGGGTAAAGATTAATGGTGGGAGAAAACAGAAGTAATTTTTTTTCACTGGAATATATTACAGACAACCTGGACAGAAATAGGCCATAGATGAGGAGTTTGGGAAACAGATCACAAGCCTGGCCCAGAGTCACAGTAGAGTAATGTCATGCATCTTCAAGTGTCCAGGAATCAATGGCAATCTCTTCCTTTCTACTAAAAGCTGAGGCGCTAAATGACTTCTTGGTTTACCTCAGTGACAGTTTCATTCTTTACAAGGTGAAATTCTCTTCTGGATCTAATTCTTGTTAACAGGGAAGAAGTAGTTACTGGGGTAGAAATGATGGGGTTATTGGGGGAAGTGACCATTCCTTCCTAGAATTTTTGATAAAGGAAAGGAAATTTAGGCATAATCTGACATGCACCCTAAGTTGTAGGAAAGCAAATTTCAAAGAGTTCAGAATTCCATGGATTAAAATTGTATAGGGTAAGTCAACCCAGAAAGGATGGGAGATACTGAAGAATGAAATTCTGAAGACACAAAGGGAAATTCCAGTAAAGAGGAAAAATGGAAGTTGTCTGAAGAGACTGATATGGATGCACAGAGTATTAACCAACCTCAATTTTAAAAGGATATATACCGAAGATGGAAAGAAGGCCAGATAACAGAGGATGACATTAAAGGCATTGTGTACTTTTAGAAAAAGTATTAGGAATATTAAAAGTCAGAATGAGTTTAGACTTGGTAAGAGAAGTTAGAGTCAACAAAAAGCTATATTGGGAAAAGAGTGATCAAAGATGGCATAGGACTTTTATTTGTGGTGGATGAGATGGTAATAACTGACAACAGAGAGAAGGTAGAACTGTTCATTCTAATTTCACTTCTTTTTTCTCTGCCAAAGAGAACAACCTTTACACTGGAGATGGAAGAACTAAAAAAGCTAATCAGAGAGTTGAAACCCAAGATAAGTAAGAAGGGAGTAAGAGATACCTTAGCTATTCTTGAGGAGTTGAAATCACCAGGCCCACAGACACCCTTGGGTCTTGAAAGAACTGGTGGATAGAATTGCTGAACCACTGTCAGTATAGATTGGACCAGCTGGCAACCACAGAGGTCTCCTCTGACTCTCAAATTCTGGTGTTTTAATTTCCAAGATGGCCCCTCCTCCATTAAATCTCTCTCTCTCTCTCTCTCTCTCTCTCTCTCTCTCTCTCTCTCTCCCCCCCCCCCCGCCCCTCTGCTTCCTCCTCTGCACTGTCCCTTTCTCTTCATATATTTACCATACACTTAAGCCCATGGCATGGTAGGAAGGGGATCAGATTTGGAGTTAAGAGACAGCTAGATTCAGATCCTACCTCTATCACATATCAACTGTGAAATTCCATACAAGTCATGACCTCTCAAATCCTCTACCACTTCAGCTATAAAAAGGAGACAGTAATTCTTGTAGTAACTATACCACAGGGCCACTGTGAAGATCAAACGAGATAATGTATGTCAACTACTCTTTGGATCTTAAAATGCCATACAAAATGTCAGCTTTTATTATTATACCCATTTGCCATTTATATATTAAGCATTAATAATAATAGCTAGCGTTTATACAGAGCTTTAAGGTTTGCAAAGCCCTCTACAAATATCATCTCACTTGATCCTTACAACAACTCTGGGAAGTGGGTGTTATCATCCTCATTTTGCCGATGAGGCAGACAGAGGTTAGGTGACTTGCCTAGGGTTCCGCAGTTAGTAAATGTCTAAGGCAAGATTTGAACTCAGTCCTCCCAGATTCCAAGTCCTGTGGTCTATCTATTGTGCCACCTAGTTGCCTCTACGTAAATGTTGGTTATCATCATTATATCATCATTACTACCTAAGTACAGGATGAGAGGCAGTTGTGGCACAGCAGATGAAAGGTGAGCCACAGTCGTGAAGACCTGGGTTCAGCTTCTACAGCTGACCTATAATGTCTTGTGACCATGGGTAAAGCACTTAAGCTCTTACTTGGGAGATATGATGGAAAGACCACTGAATTTGGAGTCAGAGGACCCAGGTTCAAACTATCCCTCTGAGGCTTACTGTCTATATGACCTTTGTAAGTTACTTAATCCCCTTTGGCCTTAGTTTCCTCAACTGTAAAATGAGGAGGATGGACTAGATAACCTAGAAGGCCTCTTTTAACCCTAAACCTACAGCCCCAGTGTCCCAGACAACTTTTTAAGAGCATAAATTGCAGAGGACTTGTCAACAGGCATCAATGGAGGGAAACGTACAAAATCGGAATTCCCTACACAGAAGAAATTATAGAACCAGGATAAAAAAATGTAGAGGATACACCTTTGTGTCCAAGGTGAAATGCCTAAGGTACATTTTAGGAAAAAGGCTGATTTACGTCTCCCATGACACCTTCTCCCTCCCTCCATGTAGCTCGTGGCCAGAACACATTGATTTGGCAGTGTCTATGTGCAGAATGCTTCTAAAATGCCTTCCTTCTGACTCTAGCTGGGGAGACCTCCTCAGGGAGTGAATCAGTGTATGGGAGAGAGAAATAAAGGATAAATAGACACAGCAGGAAAGCTATATCCTTTGATGGTGTTTAGTGTTCTGGAAAGGAGTCCTTATTCTCCTGTTCCTTTTTCTTTTCTCCAATGCCCTAAGCTACTCTTCCATGGCTCCCACCTTTAGCTCTCAGTCTTCGGCTCATATTCATTTCTTCAACATGGGTACACTTCTGAGTCGTGATGCCTTTCTTTTCTGTGAAGTATTCTAGAATCACGGAGTTAGAAGGAACATCAGAGGCCAACCCATACTTCATTTGGCATCAGATAACCTGGCTTCCACCTCACAGAAACAAGGGATAGAAGTTCTAAAGAAGTAAATTTAGGACTGACATCAAAGAACAACTTCCTAATGGTTAGGGCTGTCCAAAAGGAGAGTGGAATGCTCAGGAAGTAGAGTTCCCCTTCATTGGAGGTCTTCAAGCAGAGGCTGAATGATCACTTCTTGGATATACCATGATGGGGATTCTTTTCACATATGGTTGAATGAGGTCCCTTTTAACTCTAGTCAGTGATTCTGTGGTTCATTTCTCATCTCTGCTGCTTATTACCTTGTGTGAGTTTGGATAAATCATTTAACCTCTCTGGGCCTCAGTTTTCACATCTACCAAATGAGGAAGTTGGACCAGTTGTTTTCCAAAGGCTCTCTGGCTCTAAAGCTATGACCAAGTTTTCTTCCACCAAATGACCTATAGGGAAATGTTTTACATGATTGCACATGTGCTAACTGTCTCACTAAAGGGAGAAGGAAGGACAGAATTTGGAACTCAAAACTTTAAAAAAAAGAATGTTAAAAATCGTTTTTATACGTAATTGGGGGAAAAAAATATCATTCCCACGAATCCTTTCTATGACACTGATGGCAACTAGTTATTCAAGGAGACCTCCAAGGAAGGCAAAATCACCGCCCCTCAAGGCAGCCCATTTCCCTTTTGGGTAGCTCCAATTTTTAGGAACTTTTTCCTCACATCAAGCCTGTGTATGTCTTTCTACAACTTTTGTCCATAGTTTCTACTTTTGTCCTCTGAGGCCAAACAGAACAAATCTAACTCTCTGCTGTTTGACAGTCTTTCAGATACTTGAACACTACTATCATAAGAGTTAACACTATATGATGGAAAGAATATTGCATTTGGACAAGAAGACCTGAGTTTAAATCTTTGTTCTGGAATGAATGAATGAAGTACATTGAGCTTTTGTCTGACTGGGGCCAATGGTATACTCTGGAGCAGGTACTCAAGCTTTTAGTATGGCTGGGCCTGGTCAGAAGTAGTCACTGGGAAGGGGGCCACAGGCCAGCATGTCTACCCCCTGATTTAGAGTTTACTAAAATACTGGCCCCTCATGCCCAAGCCTCCTTTCCAAAACTCTCACACCTGGGTATATTCAGACATACCCATTGTGCACCTATCACCTGTGTCTGATAAAACAAACAAACAGGCCTAATGTCAGGGCCCTGGTACCCAGACAGAGCTCAGGATGGTGGGGCTGTGGTGGGGGATGGGGTGGGCTGGAACTCATGCAGAAGAAATGGCCCCAAAGAAGTCCAGGAAGCCACTGCCCTCCCTTGGGTTTTCCAGGGCCAGGATGCCCCAGACATGGTCTCTTCAGACTGGGGCTTCACAAGGCCTTTGCCACAGCCTATTTCTAGGTCTCAGATCTTACCACAATGCTAATAGTGTGGGTCATTTCACAGGAGGAAATCCAGAAATGGCACCCTCCTGACCCTCATGACTCTGTTCTTTCCAAATATTGAGCTGCAAGCACTTACCTAACTGATCAGTGTGCAGAATTGAACTGCTCCTCCACAAAAAATTAGTCACTGGTGCCAAGTAATGAAGAGCACTCACCTCTCTTAATAAAGCCCACACACTAGGAGCTCAGCCAAAGGAACAAATTGACTCATCTCCCCCAATATTGTCAGCTCTTCCCCCAGAATCTCACACTTACCTTTCACACCCTCCCCACATTACACACCTACAGTGCCACATTTTACAAATAGACACCAACTTGCAAACAATTATTCTCACTTATCTCCCACTACCCAAGGCGAAAGGATTTCTCTGCTCTTGACAGCCTGAGAATCACAAGCAAGGCACTGCTGTGGTGCCCCTTGGTTTCCTTGGTCCCCTTGGGAGTCACAGTCCTGAGCCTACCTCTGGGACAGTCAATCCTTCCAACCTCAGGCCTATGCCTCAAGAAGGGTGAGGTCAGCTGGCCTCACATGCTAGCTGAGCCTCCCCTGAGAAAGACCCCTCCAGAGAAAAGTTAAAATGTGCTGGAGTCTCAGTGGTGCCTGAGCTCCTATAAGTAGGCTCCCTCAGAGGCAGAAAAGGTGACTGCCTGCCTGCCTGCTTGAGAGAGTGACACTGCAGCACATCCTGTTCCCCCAGGCTCAGATGGAGTGCTTGGGCCAGAAGAAACAGTAGATGCATAATGAGTCTAAATGCATGCCTGGGTCCTTTCAATTCATGACCCCTAGTCTGGGGTTTACCACAGGCCATTACTCTAAGAAACAAGCAACTGCTGTTGTACTTCCATAGCCTCCTGGGAAGCCTACCACCCAATGCCCAGCTTGCCCTGCAGGCCATTTCCCATCTACTCATTCCCCCAAACCACTGCAACTCCCCTGCACCCATTGAGCTTGATCCTCTGGCCTAAGTAGAGAGAGTTAGCTTGGGGTTTGGAAAGGAGTGCCTCATTCTGCATCTCAAGAGACATTTCTGAGCATATTCTGAAATGCACGAGAAACTCTCGGTTGAGATGAGCTTCCTGTGGAGTGGCTAAAACCCTACTCTGAGGATCAGCACTTCCATTGATGGAAAAGAGGTTGAATTGATATGAGAGAGGCAGGAATCACAAACCCCATATTCAGGGCTCAACCAGGCAAGCTCAAACACAGATTCCATAGCCAGGGTTCACCCACAGTAAGTTGGGAATCATAGAACCCATAGCCAGGACTTGTCCACAAAGAGGCAGAGCTAATAACTAATGGAAACAAAGCAAAAAGGAAAAGGAAACAAGTTGATAAAAAGATTATAAAAGGAAGGTGGATGAAAATAAAGATGTGATGGAGGAGAGAAGAATATAAAAGTCATTAGGCCAAAAAGGTCAAGTCATATGCTCAGTAGTGGGGAGATGGGGAACATAGAGAAGGTAGATAGAAAGGTGGGTCAGTAGATAGATAGATAAATAGATACAATCAAGGTGAGGCAATGTGGTAGAGTGGATCAAGAGATAGCCTTGAAGCCTGGGATTAAGTCTCTCCTCTGGCACATATTAGTTGTGTGACTATGGACAAGTGTCTCAATAGTCCAGGTAGCTCTCAAGGTTGTAGAGCCAACAAGAATTGGTATGGCAAATTTCCTTGCTTTCTACTTCCCTGTGCCAATGAGATTATAGGCCCAGGCCCAGGCCCTATCCTTATATATTGAGGGGGGGAGGTGAGAGAAGACCAGTTAAGTAGCTCTTCTCAATAACCTCACATGACTTGGTGGACATTTCCAACTCAATCGGGATGATAGATTTATAAATGCAAAGGACTTTGGGGATCATCCAGTTCAATTTCCCCATTTTTACAGATGAGAAGACGGAGGTCAGAGGAGAGATGAAATTACTTGGCCAAGGTCGCATAGGTGGTAACAGAAGTGGCAGAGCTAGGATTGAAATCTAGTTCCTCTGACTTCAAGACCGGGGCCCTTCCTATTGCCAGCATAACTTCCTCCTATAGAGTAGTCTCTGGGCAGACAAACAAGCTTGCTGGGTTGACATTAATAAGAAAATTAAGCAGTGGTTACCTCTGTGAGATGAGGGTTGGGGTTGAATCCACACTGGTTGCAGACCTTGTTGTGACACTGTGTACAGGTGTTGAAGTTTGGCTGGT
This sequence comes from Trichosurus vulpecula, assembly GCF_011100635.1. NCBI lineage: Eukaryota > Metazoa > Chordata > Mammalia > Diprotodontia > Phalangeridae > Trichosurus > Trichosurus vulpecula. The sequence continues at coordinate 118,782,526 of NC_050581.1, read as the reverse complement.
TGGGAGAAGAGGTGAGATCTGTTGTCTTGCATATAGGACAGAGGGTGCTGCTTGGGAGGGGTGCAATTTGGGGTACTGAATAAGGTGATGTTGGGGTGCTGCCTCGATCTGGTGACACCGAGGGAGATCGGCCCGTTCTCTGCATCCTGCTGTCCACTTGGAGTGTCCGATGGGGGCCATCTACCTGTGGGCCAGCCTGTCCATGAGTCCTCATCTCCCGCCGGCGGCCTTCATGGCTATGAGCAGCAGCCTGCTTTGGGGTGGGGGATGTTGCTCTCTGGCCATCCAGGTGCTCCTTAGGATCTGGTCTTCTGGACATGCTGTAAGAACACAGAAAACAAGGGTGATTCAGAGATGCAACTTAGAAAAGGCAACGTGAAGCTCCTTCCAGCCTCAGGATAACACACTTAACATGAGAGCTATACTAGTGAAGTCTGTTTTGCTACTGCGCTAGCATTTCCCACAACAGTGTAATCCCTCTCCTTGTACAGGGTAATAAGAATAGGCGGCAAAGTCGACCTAATTTTTATTTATATAACACATTGAACAGAATTCACTCCAGGCCTAATGCACCATGTAGGAACATTCAAAGATGCCTTTAAGTGGCCTCCTCATTTGTTAAGCATTGAGTAGCTTGAGGAGGAATAGCACTACAGGGAACTCCTTTAGGAGAGGCCAAGGAAATGAACACAGGGGAATGACCATCACCTTTCATCCCTCCATAGACAGGGCTCCAGATGTCCAAATGAAAGCACTTCTAGAGCAAGCCTTTTCATGTCCAACTCCAAAGGACTGTCCGTGTTCTTTTGGTTATACTAGAATTGGGTTGTATCAACTATCATTTGAAGTAAGTGGCCCTCCAATTGCTGGAGGAAAATGGTTTTCTTATGTAATAGAAGTGAAAGAGAACATGGTATAGTAAATGGAAAACCGGTCCTCAGATCCTGTTTATAACACATAGTGGCTGTGTGACCCTAGGCAAATCACTTAACCTCCCTCAGGCAGCTCTCTAAAACTGTAAGTTGTGGGGAAGGTATCTATTTGCATTGATAGAGCGAGTTTCCTCGCCAGGAAGTTCCAATACCCATGGAATCACAGATCCTTATGCTATTGAATTCTTGGCTATAATGGAATATGGAGTTCTGTGTGCCTAATATCTAAGGAAGGACCAGCTCAGTTCAGAGAAGCTCCTCACCAAAAAATTGATCACTGGGTAATGACATTTTTGGCCACAAAAGCATGTATAACCTTGGACAAGTAACTTCTCTTCTTAGTTTTATCTTCTATAACATGAGGGGTTTGGGCTAAATGGCCTCTGAGGTCCATCCTAGCTCTAAATCGATGGAACTGTTGGAGCCACCAACTAATAAGTGATCTGTATCAGAGGGATTTACATCACACTGCTGAGAGTCCAAATCATCTGGAGTCCTTGTGGGATACCTACTCCTCAGGGTTGCTGGGAGGGAAGTGTTTGGTAAACTAGGTAGATGTGAGTTCTTCTAACCAGAGATGCAAACCCAGAGCCCATTCACCCCTCAGGTGACTGGCCAACAATATGCATCTCCCTCTCCCTGGCAAGTGAGACTAGAATTAGACCTTTTCTCCCTAAGAACACTCAGCAGTTTTTAGAATCAAGAGAAGCTCAGGAGAGTCAAAGCCTCTGGAATAACCAACACTGACTACCAAGGGCGACTGGACATGAGTCCCAAAGCCTGCTCTCCTTACTCCTGTGAGAGTGAGCCTTTGACAGTTTGGAGAGTGGCACCAAAAAACCCTCCTTTAGCCTCTCTTTACAGAGGGCTCAAAATTCTAGCCATTTCTTCATTTTCCACTAGTTGTTCTGCTTCGGTTTCAATGCCACCATCACCATCATGACCCCAGGCGAGATACCCTCTAGTGCTCCTCCTATTTTTCAGCTTCCTTTTTTTGTATTATCTTCCCTTGTTAGATTATAAGCTCCTTGAGGGGGCAAGGATTATCTTTCTTTTTCTTATTTGTATCCCCAGCACTTAACACAGTGCCTGGCGTATAGTAGATATTTAGTAAATGTTTATTGTAGCATATCATAGCCTATAGGAAAGTTGATGAAAAAGCTAAAAATAAAGTAACCTGCTTACCCCCTCCCCACACACATTTAAAAACAAACAAACAAAAAAAAAACTCCTAAAATATGGTGGGTACTGGGATGCTGAAACTTCATGCGGACCTCAACCTAAGGGGATGAAAAACTTACCAAGAAGGCCAGCCCATCCCTCAACCAAACCAATGTCCATGTGTGGCAGCCCCCTCTAACTAACTCTGTTCCTCTGTGAAAAGCAACCAAAAGCCCAACCACACCTAGAATCTGTGATCCAGTCTGGTGAAGGTACCTCCTGTAAGGAGCCAACCTCCACACCTCCCTATCCCAGGTGAAGGCATTTTCTCTGTCTTCAGATTTCTCACGATGATCTGCCTTGACTCTCCTCTGTCCCTATTCATATTTGACCTTGCATCCTATTTAGTTGTGCACATCCTGTACAATGTCCATTAGATCATAAGCTTCCCAGGGGTAGGAAGTATCATTTTCTTCATCTTTGTATTCCAAGGGCAGAGCACAGGGCCTTAAATATAATAGGTGCTTGATAAATACTGGCTGAGTTTGAATTTGGACACTGGAGTTAGAGATAGTCCAGGGAAAGGCAATTACAGTGACCAAGGGATATTGGGAGATTGGGAGCTGAAAGGGAGAAAAATGACCAGCCATGCTGTCTGAGTATGGCTCTGAGTACAGACCAGTTCAAAGTATTCCAGGATTTGTGGTTGAAAGGGTTCTTAGGGATCACTTATCTGGTCCAGCCCCCTCATTTAATTTTTATCATTTTCTAAAATAAGTATTATTGATGTCTTTTGTTTTTACATTATAGTTATTTCTGGAAATACTCTTCTTTCCTCTCCTCCCCCATTGAACCTTCTCTTATAACAAAGAAAAAAAAATGCGAAAACCTATTACAATGCCAAATCTGACAATATGTACACCATTCTGCCCTGTGCCAAAAGGAAAGAGGCCCATTTCATTAACCTTTCTCTGAGACCATTGTTGATTTTTCAGTTACTCAGGATTTGACTTCCTAAATTTTAGTGATATTTTCATTTACAACTGTTATACTCATAGCGTATACTGTTCTTTTGTTTCTATATTTCATTCTGCTTTAGTTCATACATGTTTTTGCACATTTCTTTGAATTCCTCCTACCTGTCCCTTCTTAGTGGACAATAATATTCTATCATATTCCTACCTTAGTCTTTTTTTTTTAAGTCATTCCCCAAATTATGCAACTCCTTCATTTTATGAAGGGAAGAAAGTGAGGTCCAGAGAAATTAAAGGACTTGGGAAAAGCTAAGAAGATACAAACAAGAATCTGTAAAATCGTAAGGAAATATTTCTATGCCTGGAATACTCTACCTCCTCGTCTCTGCCTCCTGGCCTTTCTGCTTCCTTCAAGTCCCAACTAAAATCCCCCCTTCTACAGGAAGTCTTTCCCAATCCCTCTTATTTCTAGTACCTCCTCTTTGCTCAAAGTTTCTTATTTATCTTGTACGTAGCTTGCTTGTACATATTTGTTTGTATGTTGTCTCCCCATTAGACCATAAGCTCCTTAAGGGCAGGGACTGTCTTTTGCCTTTCTTTGTATCCCTGGCACTTAGCACAGTACCTGGCACATAATAGGTGCTTAGTAAATGCTTACTGATTGACTGGTAGACAGAGCGAATCCAGGATCCTAGAAAAGGAAAGGAGAGGGACTCCTTAAAGTTTGAAAACAGTAAATTTAGGTGAATAAAAGGCCAGTGGTACTTCAAACAACGAAAACTGTCTTACAGAACTTTGTATAGGCTAAAAATAGAAATACCGTAGCTTCCAAAAAGGTTTCAGGAAATGTACAGATGCCCTTTCCACAATGGAACACTTAAAGGAATCAAGAACATCATGGAGACATCCCTAACTTTGTCAGGACATCCATGCCCCAGAGAGCCCTTCAAGGCCTGGACAGTGGTCAAAGACGGGCTGTGGGATTGGCCCAATATGGCCCTTGTAAATGCCCTGATACATCAGAGGCACTGTGGCAAGGTTTCCTGGCACTGACAATCCCTCCAGGAACGTACATGAGGACCTAAGAGAATTTCGGCTCAGGAGATAATTCCAGCTTTTAGTAAAGTAAATGCTTTTGAAAAGTTAAGCTTTCGTAAAAGAAAACATTGCTCTACCTTTCCCACTGTCTAGGAAGCCAAACCTACATTTGGACACGACTCTGCTTTCTTAAAGGATTCTAAATAAGGAACTCCATGTTTCCCCATCGAGCAGCGAGTCAGTCCCTCCTACAATCTCCAACCATTTCGACATCCCTGCAGGCTTTTGCGTTCTTCACAGTTACAAGGAAATGCCAGTGAGCCTTGACATTCAAGGATTTCTGCAGCTTCTAAAATGGAATCTAACCTGGCCTACACCTCTCATCTCTGAATAAACCAGACTGGGAATAAGAAGCAACTGCGACTTCTCCTGGAGTCCTCCTTCACGGACTCATCCTAGTCTGGTAGTAATCCTGGGCTCTCAAAGGCTAGGCTAGCAGAGGGCAAGATCTGGCAAGTACTGCCAAGGTGGGAAAGGAAGGATGGGCACTGCAGTGGACTCTCTTAAACACCATCCAAGAGCCCTTCTATCGATATTCAAAGATTCCTCACCTGTTGGGTCGTGGGGTCATGGATTATTTTAGCCAAAGCAACTCAGAAAGACCATAAAGCAAGGTGTCCAGGAGCTGGAATTGGCACGAATGGAAGGAGGACCCATGCCAACAGAATCATGGATCCTTTTAAGTATTAATGAAGAATGTGGGATCAGAGATCTAGAGCTTTTAACCCCTTTATTTAGCCCCTTTAACCCCTTCATTTCACAGACAAAGAAACAGAGACCCAGGGAGGTTAAGTGACTCTTATACACACCAGAAGTGTCAAGCGTAGGATTTGAACCAGGTCCTATGCCTCCAGAGTCAGTCCTCTGGCTCAGAGATCAAATACAGATCAAAGACTGTTTTGTTTTTCTTCTAAACTGGAAAGATTTAAGAGCATGGATTCAGCCTAAGGAATTTGAATATCTGGAAGACTCTCTTTAAATTTAGGAATCCCAAAGAAATGGAGAGTAGGACAATCAGCCCCCATCTCTTAGATCCACTGTGGTAGAGGAGGGAAGTAGCAAAAAGGGAATTGAGATGTCCTCAGCTCAAAAACCAGAGGGAGATAGACACCAGAGCTGGATTTAAAAAGGTAGAGAATGAGTTACATAAGGAGAAAATGTAGCTGGCTGCTGGAGAGAAAAAGCATAGCACCAAGGGCTAAAAGGGAAAGAGGACTTAGAGACCACCTAGGCCAACATCTTCACTTTTACAGCAGAAGAAACTGAGGCTCCGAGAGGTTAACATCTGATGTGGTCTGTAAGTAGCACAGCCAGCTTTCAAACGCCAGCCCTTAGCTTCCAGATCCAGTGGGTTCCCACACCACAGCTGCCTCCCTATTGCTACGTGCGTCTTGGAGAGCTAAGCTCTGAACATCTTGGGGTTTTTTGTGTGTGTTTGTTCATTTGTTTTGTTTTAGTTTGACAACAATTCAGCAAGCATTTATTAAATAATAACTATGTACATGGCCCTGTGCTAGGTGCTAGAAACAGAAGGATGAAAAATAGGAAAGCTTCTGCCCTGAAGGAGTTGCAGTCTATTAGCAGGGAAAGACATGGACGTAAATAAGCCCAACACAAAGCAGAGTGTTATCAGTTTTATCTTTTTTAAAAAATTTATTTCTTATTTTGACTAGGAAAGTTTTTTTAATCCCAAAATGCCTCTGGTGATGGTTCCTGTGGGGCCTGGGTAACCAATGCACATCATTTCTGGCTACCGTAAAAGCCAGAGGGAGGCCATTCATGCAGATGTCAGTTATTACCACTGATGCTTCCTTCGATGGATCCCTGATCTTGGCACTTCCTCCATGAGGACGAATCCCAGTCCACCCACACATTCCCATCCTTTTCCATATGCTCCTATGGCTCCCCCATAAAGGAACCACCCAATGTGTCACTGGCCTTCCTTTATTTAGGTCTGTTAACATTTTATAGGTACCAGCAGAGCACTCGAGTGTATCGATCCACAATGTTCTCACCATGTGACATGTCTACCTCGTTTTCTGATCACACAGTCCTTGATGGGGTTTTTTACTCAAGTATTTCTTTGTGGTTGCTGTTCAGCTGTTTTTCAGTAGTGTCCTGCTCTTTGTGACCCCATTTGGGGTTTTTCTTGGCAAAGACACTGGAGTGGTTTGCCATTTCCTACTCTAGCTCATTTTACAGATGAGCAAACTGGGGCAAACAGGGTTAAATGACTTGCCCAGGGTCACACAGCTAGTTTCTAAGGTGAGATATGAACTCAAGTCTTCCTGATTCTAAGCCCTGGAGATCTATCCACTGTGCTACATAGCTGTACTTGACACCATAGCTATTATACTTATTATTTTGTTACTATAACATATTTCTCACAGCAACCCTGTGAGGTGGTAGTTAGTGAAGGCACTATAACAAGGGTAGGGCAACTGGAGATTTGTACTTGGGCACTAAAATTTAGAGGCTGCTGTCAGTAACACCTGGGTAGAAAGAATTAGTTAAGATGGAAGGTACATGATAGGATGCTTCCTCCCTAATCTAAACGTAATCCCTTCTCTCAGCTTACCCCAGGCAGTGGCCTTTCAAATATTGGCCTCATAGTATTCTGGGGTCTCTACTCTGGAGTGGTTCCCAAAAGTCTCCCCCAGCCAAATGACTTTGTCTGAAAAGGCTGATTTGAGTGTCATTTTGTGCTGCTGGCCCCAGGTGCCAAAACTGTCATTTACAGCTCTGGGTAGCACCATTTTATAGCTGAGGAAATAGTAATAGACAATGGAAATAAGGTAGGGACCCCTCAACTGGTATTCTGCTTGTTTTCTCTACCAAGGAGAATAACCTTCAGATCGAGAAGTTAAAAAAAAATAGAAAACAAAGATGTGAAACTTGAGATTAAGGTGAGATAGAGACCCTCACTGCCCTCAATAAGTTTAAATTACCAGTCCCAGACGAACTGCATCCCAGGGCATTGAAAGAAATCATGAATGTGACTGCTGAGACATTGTCAGCGATCTCCAAAAAAACCGTAAAGAACAGGAAAAGCAACAGGGGCTGGAGACAGCCAACAGGCCCAATTTTCCAAAAGGGAAGTACAGGTTATTCAAGGTATTGGCCAGTGAGCTGAACTTCAATACCTGCCTTAATTCCGGAGTGTTTTATTAAAGTGATGGTACTTAGGAAGGGAAGTAATCATGGTCACTATGCCAAACTGACCTCATTGCATTTTTTAACAAGGTCACTGGACTGATGGATTAAGGGAATGCCATAGACATGGGATGCTGGGTTTCAGCAGGGTGTCCGACAAACTTTCCCATGAAATCCTTAAGGACAAAATGGAGAAATATGGACTGGCTGGCTTTAAGTATTCTGGGGGGGATTAAGAACTGGTTTGAAGACTTGAATCAAACAGCAAATGATAAATGGATTAAGGCCAACACGAAGGGCTATGGAAATGCCTAAAGATCTATCCCGGGAAGGGTGAGTGTCATGACAAGCTACAATTATGAGCTGAATCTAATAAGATGAAATTTCATAGGGATCATTGTAAAATCCTACATTTGGTTTGGAAAAAAAATCAGCTGCACAGGAAAAAGAGGAGGGAAGTAAAGCTCAGCAGTGGTTCACTAGAAGATCCAGAGGTTTTAGTAGACCTCAGGCTCAATGAGTCAATATTGAGAGTGCCATATTGGCAGAAGAAGAGTGTCTGACAGGAGGGAAGTGGGAGTCCCACTGCTGGTCAGATTGTACCTGGAGTAATGGGTTCAGTTCCTGGTATTTCAGGAAGATGTTCCAGACAAGGACAATCAGATGGTGAAGTCCCTGGAAACCCATACAAACCATGCAAGGGCTGGTTGAAGAAGCTGGGGGGTGTTGAGCCCAGAGAAGAGAAGACTGTCTTCAAGTATTTGAAGGGCTATGCCATGAGAAGGGGATTAGCCTGGTTCTGCTTGGCCCCTGATGGGTTGAACTAGGAGCAAGAAGAGGAATTGCAGAAAGGCAGATTTCAACCCAACATAAAGAAAATCCTCTTACCAATGAGAGCTCTCCCAAAGAGGAAATGGGCTACCTCTGAAGGTAGTGAGCTTCCCGTCAATGGAAGTTTGAGAAGGAACATTTGAAGAAGGGATTCTTGTTCAGGGAATGGTCACACTAGCTGATCTCTGAGTGTCTTCCCCATTCAAAGATACTGTGATTCTATGATACTGAGGCTCACAGATGTTGAGTGACTTGTCCATGGTCACACGGCTGTAAGCAGTAAGAGACAAGATTTGAACCTTGGTCTTCTGATTTCAAATGCACAAAGCAGCCAGGTGGATCTGAGTCTGGAGGATCCCAGTCCAATCCTGCCTTATATACTTATTAGCTGCATGACCCAAGTCACCTGACTGATGCCTGCTTTGGTTTCCTCATCTGCAAAATGGGGGCACCTACCTCCCAAGGTCGTTGTGAAGGTCAAATGAGATAATATATATGAAGCTCTCTGCAAACCTTCAAACGTCACTACCTGAGTGTTTGCTACTATTACACCAAACTGCCTCCCAGGAACCCCCTAGATCGCACCAAAGGCCAGGGTCCAAGCCAAGAAGTAAGATGGACTGTAATGAAGGAGTCAAGCTGCTGGTAAATCAGAAAGACAGCTGTTGTTACTGTGCATTCCCAGAAGCCAGAGGAAATCAATGGCGCTGACATCTGAAAGAGGGAGCAATCCACATGCCAGTTTATCTTAGAATCTTGGGCTCACAGGACTTGGAGAAGGAAAAAAACTTAGTTTCCATCTGGTCCAAACCCTTCATTTTATGGAAAAGGAAACTGAGTAGCAGAGTCAGGATTTGAACACATGGCTCCTGATCTCCGGGCTATGGTGACATCTTACTTTGCTGAACCCCAGCCAAGTCTCCTTCTGCGCCACTTTAGGGCATTCAGAGTGGGAAGAAAGGCAAGGCTGGCAGCTGAGCCCACAAACGCCCACTCCTCACTCACTTGTACTGTCAACCGCCATCACCACCCCAATTAATGACCCTACAAGCTCTGGGGAAGTCCTCAGTGGCAAACACCCTAGGAAGAGGGCAAACATGGGGAAGGCCCAAATCAGCTCAGGGAGGGAGGACTGCTGACCCCATAGCCGGCCCAAGTGGAACGCGCTGCCACAGGAGACCTGCAGCTCTGGATTCAGAAGAGGCAGGTCCTCGCTCCCACATTCAACCCTTAAGAAACTAAATCTGAGGAAACTGCCCGGTTTGGACCATTCCTTATCATGGGCCCAGGGAGCTGGGTTTGGTTTCCACTTTCACTCTTCCATTACTCTCCTAAGTGCCTTGTGGTTAGACCTCTTAATACACTAAAACCGCACAAATCACCTGGACCAACAGGGAACAGGGCCAACCAGAATTAGGAGAACATCTGAGGCACAAAACATTTTGGAAGGAAATGTAATTGTGTTATTTCTAACTGGAGAGGCAGTGTGGGGAAGTAGAAATAACACTGCTCCTGAGTCAAGAGGCCTGGGTTTGAGTCCAGGCTCCACCATTTTGCTAGTTGTGTGACCCTGGACAAGTCATTTAATCTTATCCTCATTGTTCAGTCATGTCAGACTCTTTATGACCCCATTTGCGGTTTCTTGGCAAAGATTCTGGAGTGATTTGCCATTTCCTTCTCCAGCTCATTTTACAGATGAGGAAACTGAGGCAGGTAGGGTTAAGTGACTTGCAGAAGGTCACACAGCTAGTGAACTCAGGAAGATGAGTCATCATGATTTCAGGCCCAGCACTGTGGCGCCACCTAGCCGCCTTAATCTTAATCTCCTTCATCTCTCAGTCTTGAACCCCCACCCGCACCCCTAGAGCCCTTGCACAGTCAATCCAATCATCACAATCCAAGATGCTAAAACTCAGGAAATGGTTAATTACCTATGCCTCAGGTAAAGTGTAAGGAAGAGGGTAACTGGGAATAAAATACCCTTGTACTATCTCTGTCACCCATTTTATAGATTATAAAGGGTTCTGTAACTATGAGCTGCCATTAGGGAGAGGGACTAGATTTGGGATTTCACTGGGCTAAGGAACTCCTAGGTGGGGAATGCCTCTCCTGCAGGTCAGAACCTTCTCTGCACCATCTAACCTTCAAAAGGGGCCTAGAGCATCGAGAGGTTGACTTGGGCAGAGTCACACCACCTGTCAGCTTGTCTGGGCCCAGTTGTCTCTATCTTCCACACCAGGGGTGTCAAATTCAAGTAGAAACAGGGCTGCTAATCTGTACATACCGTGGTTTTAAAGTGTTGTAGTGGCTCTGTTTTACTGTATTTGTTTTTGGTTACATATTTCCCGATTACATCTTAATCCGGTTCAGGCCACACTCAGCTGTGTTGCAGCCCCATATTTGACACCTCTGCTCTACATCACGCTGCCTCTCAGCTGCTATCATTATTATTATTATCATAATTATTATTATCATTATATACAATGACACTACGTGTTACCAAGAAGTTGTGACAGACCTGCTTCAGCGAACAGTTTAGACTCATTTGTAATTAGTATTTTTGTGTACAAATTGGTGCTACTGAGGGTTGGTAATGACTTCTTTCCTTGAGTAGATTTAATTGCTTAAAAAACAAAATGTAACCCCTAGTCCTTCTTTATTGAATTCTGAATTACTGAGACTTTATTACAGTGTGCAAAATGTGTTATAGGAACACACCTTGATGTCCTTAAATCAATTCAGTGAAAACATAAGATTTGATGAAATAATACTACAGAGGGTGCTTCTAAACACCCTCCTAGGGAGGGTATGGCTAGGCTCTAGCTGACGTCAGAGAACAGTTGAGCCGACCTGGGGTGTACACTGGACTGACTAGGACATGAGGGCTGATTGAGGGTGCTAGTATGGAATTTAAACCACTTGCACAAGGTGCAGTAGATGGATGAACTGATGGTACAACAGGACTTTACTATATTATAGAGTATTAGCAACATTCATGCAAAACAATGCTGGTTTGGGCAACACTGTGGGATAGACAGGTATGTATATAGGTACACGTACATTCATATGTTATATGTATATATGCATATACACGTTTATTGTTCAGCTTGTCTAACTCTTTGTGACCCCATCTGGTGTTTCCTTGGCAAAGATACTAGAGGTGCTTGCCATTTCCTTCTCTAGCTCATTTTACAGATGAGGAAACTGAGGCAAACAAGATTAAGTGATTTGACCAGGGTCATACAGCTAGTAAGTTTCTGAGATTGGATTTGAACTCAGGTCTTCCTGACTCTAGGTCTGGAGCTCTATCCACTGTACCACCTAGCTGCCTATATATACATATATGTTTCTCTCTCTCTCTCTCTCTCTCTCTCTCTTTCTCTCTCTCTCCACACACACACACACACACACACACACACTCACCTCTTCTTATATACGCAGAATAAAAAATGAAATATGGGTTTCGAATGTCGAATATATTGTCAGACTTATTCACTGTGTTGGTCAGTTTTATTAAAACCACTTTCCCCCACCCTCTTTCTTTACTCTTTGTTACAAAGGATAAGTCAATGGGTAGGGAAGGGATGGAAGATGTATTCAGAAATGGAAATAATACAGGGAAAAAGATGATTATGATTATTTTTCAATATCTGAAAGGACTAAGCTAGGCTCCAAAGATGAACTCTGAGAAGGGACCCCCTGCCCCTTTCTTTGCAGAATTGGGGAACACTGTACGTAATACCAGCCTTTTTAAATGTTAGGTTTTCTGAAATTGTTTTTCCTCTCATTTATTTTTTGCTATAAAGGATAGTTCTCTGGGGAGAGAAGGGAGGAGAACTACATTGGGAAATGTACATAGCATGAAAACAAACTCTGCCAATAAAATATATTTTAATTTAAAAAAATTGATTGTGTCAGGACCAATGATGAAGCATGCTACTCATGTCCTGACAGAGGTGATGGGCCCAGGGTAGGAAATAAGAAATATTTTTTGGAAGTGGCCAGTGCTAGGATTTGTTTTGCCTGTCTGGACATATTTGTTATAGGGTTTGTTTTTCTTTTTTCCATTGAAGGAGGTAGAAGGGACAGAAAATAAATTTTTGTCCACTGAAAAAAAAATATAATTTAAAATTACATTATTATGCCAGAAAAAAGGATTATTTCAAGGGTTACTTAAAAATGAAAAATACTTGTCTGGCCACTGGTAATCTAATGCTTTCTTCATTTATTCATTAAGACTTAGTATCTTCTAATCCACAAGTGACTCCCAGGACCTGCCTAACAGGAAGCAGTCTGAGCCAGATGAGATAAGAAAAGAGGAGAGTAATGGTTTGTCCAGCTAACCCTGCCTGTGTCCCAGCCTCAGAAGCACAAAGGATGAGTATGAATTCTGATCTAGCAGTTTCTGTTTCTGTTTCTGCCCAGGTTGGAGTCAGGGGTCTTGGCCCCAGGGCTAGAGTCAGGGATGGGGCCGGGGGCAGGGATAGGGGCTGGGGCTAAGCTTCAGGGATAGGGCTAGCAGCAGGGGCTAAGATGCAAATTCAGTCCCACAAAAGGAGCCTCAGCCTCGTGTTTCAATGAAAAACAGCTAACATACTCCCAGAGATCTGTAATCTCTTCTTCCTGTGCCCCAGATCACAACCCTTCCCCGTCTGTAAGAGAAGCTGAGGCCTCCCAAACTCATCCCCTAGGGGCCAACCATCTGGTGAGGGGGCCCTCTAAACAGCTCAGCTGCCCCTGAAAAGACATACGGTCCAGCCTTCCAACTTGGTAGGACCTACCATATTACAGGATACAATGGCATGGCTTTCAAGAACTCCGAGTCATCTCCCTGACCACAATGAGGCCTCAGAGGAGGACTCTGGTGGATGTGAAACAAAGTCCGGGAAGATCCTGACACATAGCAGCTGGTATTCGCTGTGCTTCCTGCCAACGGCTCTCTGACTCGGAACCCTGCCCTGAGCCAGCCATGCCGGATGGCTGACACAAGCAAGCTAGATCTCATCTCTGGGACACAGATACCAAATGCTATTTTGACCAGAAAGTCTAGTTTATAATGTGAGAGAGCATGTGATGTTCCAGAGATCCTTCCAAAGGCTCTTGGCACATTTCCCTTCCCATTCCAATAAGGGAGGGAGCCCAGGAGCATCCTAGGGGCATTGTCTTCACTTCCAAGGATTTTCAGTTCTAGGTATGGTTTCAGGCCAGCCTGAAATGTGATGAGTGATGGTGAGCCTCACAACCAAGCACCAGAGATGCTAGACCAGACTTGGGATGGACACCACACCTGGGTTTCCAGGTCTCCCTGACCTAAGTGGACAAAGACAGCCCTGCCCCTGTTGCACATGACTAGCAGGACAAGGCCCTACTGTGAGATGCAATCTTGGCATCTCCCTGCCCTGCCTGTCCCTCTTGGGAGGGAAATCTTTTTTTCCTACACTTCCTCAGCTCCGGCTGCTTTGCACCAACACCATCTGCCAGCATTTCTTAGCTCCTACTCTCTGTTTTAGGGCTCCAGAGGCTGATCAGTGTGAGCCGAAGGGCAAGCCAAGGCTCTCCCCTACTGCCAACTATTCTGGGGAGATTTGCCCTCCCTCCCCGTGGCTTCCAAGCAAGCCTATGCTCAGGGACAAACGGGAACGGGGAGTGGGGCAGGGGTCCTGCTTTCTGACTTTGAAGGAGGAACCTCTAATCCTGAGCCAAGAAGTCCTTATATAATGCAGAGTCAGCTTATTCCATGGTCTCCTCACCACAAATCTTGCTCTTACAGCCTTTCGCCAAGGGGTAGATCATCCTGCCTTTCAGTTCCTTTCCCAGGGCTGTTCAAGACGAAGGAGGAACAAAACAAGCCTCCTTGGCCATCTCCACTGAGGCAGCAGCCACTCCCAGAAGCCAACTCAATTCCACAAGCATTTAATTCATTTTAGAATTAAAATTTTCATTACTTAAACTTTAAAATACTTATTATTAAACCATTATATTGATATCTTTTTATTTTCACATCACAGTGACTTCCAGATGTAGTCTGCCCCATACACAGCCAAAAAAAAAAATCTTATGTAACAACAAAAAAAACCAGTTATGCAAAATCAACTAATATGTGGGCTCCTCTGCCAATATATGTAACATTTGGTACCCATAGTCCTGCACTCTTGAAGGAAATAAGGGAAGTCCATTTCTCATCTCTTCCCCAGGGTCAAGACTAGTCATTACAGTTATGTAGCATTCATTCTGAGTTGAGATCAGCAAACATTTATCAAGCATCTACTATGTACGAGAAGAACTTTGCACTCAGCTGTGGAATATAAAGACAGATATAACACAAGCCTAGACAGAACATAAACAAATAACTTGGGCTTCTGAATTCAGTGCAAAGGAGAGGTCCAGGCAAAAAAAATTCTGGAAATCCCTTTGGCGGGGGAGGGGTATGGATAAGCAAGGTAAAGAATTGGAGATCAATAGATCGATTAGACCAATTAGAGACCGATGGTCTTCTTAAAGGGGAGGAAGGCCTTAGTGATGGAGTAGAAAGCATGCTGAACTTCAAGTCAAGGGATCTGGGTTTGAATCCTATCTTTGTCACACACTGCTGTGTAACCACAGCAAGTAACATAACCTCAAAAAAAAAGTAACATAACCTCACTGGGCCTCAGTTTCCTCATCTGTAAAACAGGAATAATAACCCTTATATTAGCTCCCTTCCTGGGCTGTTACTGGACAAAGTGCTTTATAAACCTTAAAGCACCATAGAAGTGTAAGCTGTTACTATTGTGGGGGTGGGGGACAGGGTGGCTGGTATATTCTGAGCATGAGGGACAGGGCGAGGAGAAGGACAGAGGTGGCAGAAAGCAGGATGAGAATGGGAGAGAAGAGTAGAACGTGGAGTACGTGAAGGGGAGGAGCATAAAATGAAGCTGGAAATGAAGGCTGGAGAGATAGTGTGGAGACTCTAGAACTCAAGACCAGGAGCTAATATGTTATTGTTAGTAGACAGTGGAGAGCCACTGATATTTTGGGGGAGAAAAAGGACATTTCTATTATTATTATTACTACTTATTAATATAATATATAATCAATATAATATATTTAATATTATATTTAATAATATATTTAATAATATAATATAATTAATATGATATGTAATAGAAAGGTTACTCTGGCAGTGGAGTGAAAGTTGGATTGGAGAGCTCAGAGACTGGAGGCAGAAGATGAGTCAGTAGACCAATACAATAATCTAGACAAGAAGAGATGATGACAAGGATGATGATGATAGCTAACATTTACATGGTGCCTTAAGGTTTGTGAAGCACTTTACCTATATTATTTCATTTGATTCTCAAACAATCCTACGAGCTAGGTGCTATTTTTATCCCCATCATACAGATGAGGAAACTAAGGCTGAGAGATTGAATGACCTGTAAGGCCCCATGGCCAGTCAAGGTCAGAGGCAGCATTTGAACTCAGGTCTTCCTGACTCTATGCCCAGAGTCATATACATTATACCACCTAGATGAGGGTCTAAATTGCAGCAGGGTCAGGAGGCCTGGAGAGGAAAGGGCAGATGTGAGCGAGATAGAGTAGTGGTCAAACTGACAAGATTTGGACATAGGGGAGAAGGAGAAGACATGGCCAATGGTGACTGTCAAGTTTCTGGTCTGAGTGGCTGGGAGGATGGTAGTACCATCAACACAAAAAGAGACCTTAGAGAAAGGGTGAGGTTCTAGGAGAAAGATGGTGAGTTCACTTTGGGAAATCATCTGACTTGGGGATCATGGCATAAAGGAAATGACCCAAGTCTTGGAAGTAGATATAATCACCAAAGGAGGGAGCATAGAGAGAAAAGAGAGCCAAGGACAGAACCCATATTTAAGGGGTGGGAAAAGACTGAGGATTCAGCAAAGGAGACAGAGAAGAAGTGGTCAAGGAACAAAAGCTGGGGCTTTCCTGTCCTAAGGACCATGGCACTCTCTGATCTGTGGCAAGTACAAGCTCACTGGACAAAGTCTCACCATGGACCTGGCTAAAAGTCCATTCCAATCAGCAAGGATTTATAGTCAGCCCTGTCCTAGCTGCTTTGGGGAAGACAGGAAGAGGAAGATCTCTGCCCTCAAGAAGTTTATGGTCCAGTTTGAAGATGGCATCAACAAATATGTACTGAGCGTCTATTTTGTGTGGGTCACTCAGCTACGCCCTGGCTTCCAAGCTAAGGGACATGATGCAATGAGAAAACAGCATCCAATGACAGATTACTGAGTGGTAAGTGTGTGGCAATGACAGCGAAGGGCTGCAGCAAGAATTCAGAGAAAGGAAAGATCACCAGTCATAGTTGACTGCCTTCTAGAAGCCTCCCTTTCCTCGACGCCTCCAATGAGAGAAAAAATGGCCCAAACTGAGGTAGTCTATATCAGCTTCTTTTCATTTTTTTAAATGTTCCTGGACTGTCACACCACCTCTCAACTAGTCCACTATTGGGACTGACAAATGTGAAAAGTTGGACAGAGGAGAAAAGAGTTAATGAATGCCTTCGACAGAGGTAGGTGGGGCTTCAGCTACCCAAGAAATGGGTCTGCTGAAAGGCATAGAAATATGAAATGTGGCTGGCAGACATTCACAGAACAGAAGATTAGGAAAAGCAATGGTGGGCATGGGAAGAGTACTCATGTTTCCATCCCTGTGTCTTCCATTGACTTCTAGCTACTTCTGCACTGGCTATAAATAAGTTGTGGTGGGAAGGAAATCTGGGGTTCCAACCCAGCCATGGAAAAAAGCAGAGAGTAGGATCAAGGGTCTCAGACAGCAATAAAGGGGTAAGAAGAAAGGAAGAATCATCAGTACTTCAGGTCTTTAATTTACCCCCCAAACTAGAAATCCACCCCTTAGGAGGTTGTGAGTGAAGTAATGTTGGACAGAATTAAAGAATCATAGATTTTTAAGCTGGAATGGACCTCAGAGATAATCTCATACAATCCATTTATTTTAAAGAAGAAGAAACTGAGGTAAGTTCATAAATAGCAGGCAATGGATTCTTGCAAGCTTCAGCATAGAAGATTTTCACTAGATATAGGACTGGGATCTTTTCATAGTAGTGTCCTATGAGCATGGTTGTCAGAAAGATCTGAGTAAAAGTACAATACATGGCAAATTATGATCTTGGGGTGTGCCCAAAGACTATTTGAGGGCTGCCTGGATTTAGAAGGAGCCCTGTACATAGCACACATGGTAGTTGTTTTTATACATTATTTGTTCATTCGGATTCTGTGGTATCAAAACCTTAAAGAGTCATAATACATAAGTAATCAATCACATTGTGTCATGTTTGTGTGATTGGGATCCACTGAAACTCAGCAGTGAAGGGGAAAGTGTAGAGTCTCCCAATGGGAGTAAAGTTGACAAATAGGCATGACTTGAACTCATGACTTCCTGACTCTAAGTCCATCTCTCTAGACTATGTGTCCTCTTTGGTAATCATTAAAGATCATTGTTCTTTCTTTCTTCTTTCCTTCCTTCCTTCCTTCCTTCCTTCCTTCCTTCCTTCCTTCCTTCCTTCCTTCCTTCCTTTCTTCTATCTTTCCTTCCTTATTTGCTTCTTCCCTTGTTTCCTTCCTTTTATTTTCAATGAGTGGAATGAGGTGTAGAGGAAAAGGTAAATGCTTATAATTGAAAAAAAACTAAGAAAAAGGCTCAGAAGAGACCACACAAACACATGAAGATGACTTGAGAGGGAAAATATTTCTAAACTTGGAAAATTCTCACACCTAAAAAGACTTGAAACTTTTTAACAGGGTGCCTGAAAAGTTAGTCATGTACACACTTTAACTACCAGTGGAAAAAGCTTAACCTCGTTGTACTCCATTTTAATTATCACTCTGTGAAGCAGTTAATACTCAGTGAAATAAAAATCTCTTCAAATCCTAAAAAAAAAAAAGAAAGAAAAAGAAAGGAAAGATCATGAAAGCTGGAGTAGTCAGGGACAATTTCATGGAAAAAGCTGGACTTGAGTTTCAAAGTATGGGCCAGGTTTTGTTAGAAGAGAGGGCATTCCAAGCAAGAGGAATAGCATGAACAAAGGCATCAAAGTCGGAGCGACTCTGGCATGGTCAGAGGGTGATGAGGAGACTGGTATGGCTAGAGCATAGTAGTCACGTCTTTAAGAGCGGAAGACAATACTGGATAGCTCAGATATAGCTAGATGAAGAAGAGTTTCCACAAAAGGAGCTTGGACTTGATGCAGTGAACAATGGGTTCCCACTGGTGGTCCTTGAGTAGGAAAGGTACATGATGAAAATGATATTTTAGAAAAACTAATTTGATGGTCAGCATGGGATAAGAGAGAGAGGGAGAGACTTTGGGAAGGGAAACCAGTTAGAAAAAGGCAGCAAAGGAGGCATGAGGCTATGAGGGTCTGATTTAGGGTGGTGATGGTGAGAGTAGAGAGGAACAAGCAAACCCAAGAGACGTGACTGCAAAGGAGAAAAGAGACTTGGTGACAAAATGGACACAGCAGGATTGGTGGAATAGGGGTGATGGGGATGAATATAGAGGAGAAAACAGGGAACAGTCCCAAATATCTCCAAAGTTACTAAATCCAGAGACTGGATAAATGTTTGCATCGCTGACAGAAATAGCTGACATTTAAACAGCGATTTAAGGATTGCAAAGTGCTTAACATACTTGGTTCTTACACAACCCTGGGCTATGGGTGCTATTATTCCCATTTTAGAAATGCGACTAAGTGATTTACCTAGGATCACAAAGCTAACACATATCAGGGGTAGGATTCAAACCCAGGTCTTCCTGGCTCCAAATTCATAGTTCTTTTCACTACACCACAGTGCTTCTGGAGAGCTGGGAAAAGAAAGCCAGTTTGAGGAGGGGGAAAGAGGATAAACTCAGTTTGGGATGCAGTCATGGCAAACTCAGATGCTAAAGCTCAGAGTGGAAGTGCTCCTGGGCCTCAGACCCAGGAGCCACTTTCTCCTTTCACAAGCCTTCAGGGAAAAATATCATTGCTTAAAGTCAAGGAAGTCAAGTATACCAACAACTCCTCTGGGGCTTGCTCTAGCCAACAGGGCTGAAGGCACCATATGCTGTAGAACTGATAAGAGTAGAAGAGGATGAATGATGAATCCTAAGAGTTGGAGGAGTGGGGTTAGGGCCAGAGAGACGGCATAGATAATGAGAGAAGAAAGAAGGTGGGAACTAGAAAAGTCCCGGAAACTCATGCTGAAGGTCAGGAAAAAATGGATGCTGGAAAAGATCATGAGGGGAAAGGCATGGGGAGCTTTTGAGGGGAGTAGAGAAGACTCAGCCAGATGAGAGTGAAGGTGAGAGTGACCTGTAGAGGACATTTATTTGCAGGTGGAGTCCTCTGAAATCCCAGAACAGCTAGCCTTTAACATCATCCCCAATTTATTCATTCAGACTCCTTATTCCCCTCTCTCCATATTCCAAGTGCAATTCCTTCCACTGCCTTTTGGAATAATAAAAATAAAAGCCTTGGTTCAGGGGTGGGGAAGTGACACTTTGAGATCACAGTGAGTGAGAGAAACCTCTCCTCTAAATAGGAACTGCTTTTCCCACCTTCTTTTCATATGCACCATTCTAGCTGATGAGCAGAGGCTCAAAGGGAAATGTCCTATATTCTACTTTGCTGTTGCTTCTTCAGTAGCTATATTTTCCTCCCCTTCCAAGCTGGGGGTTAGAGAAATCATTGTTCCCCCCAGACTAAAGGCAGCAGTAATACAACCATGGAGTCTTCCCAAACCCCAGAACCCTGAATGAGACAACTACTCAGCCTTGGTTGGCCAGCCCCGCCTAATTTCAGGATAGCCCATTCGGGATCTGGGCCAATAATTCCACAGCTGAAGTTACTCTCCTTGTATAATATGTACCCCATATCTAGCACAGAAATCATCATTGAGTGTTTCATGGAAGTTCTGTGCTAGGACCTGTATATATGGAACACTAAAACATGGTCCCTGCCCTCAAGAAGTCTACAGTCTAGAGGAGACAGGTCATGTACATAAGAGGCAAAAGTAACAACACAAATACTGTGGGCTAATTGAATGAAATGGAGTCTAAGTGATCAAGGAGAAAAAGCCCTATGGATTGGAATGGTTGGCAATGATTTCATGAAGGAGATGGGCCTTAAAGGATCAAAAAGTCATCCATCAATAAGCAGGAAAAAAGGAAAGATTATTTCAAGCAAGCAGAGACACAGAGGTGTGAATGATAGCCCACTTTGCCTAGTAGCGGGAGACAAAGATGAAAAGGTAACATGGGAGTCAGGTCACGGAGAGTTTCCACTGATTCCCTGAGACACTGATTACAGGCAAGGAGGCTGGTGTTGGTGCTGGTGTGGCATGGGTACTGTGTCCCACAAGATGGATCCTTTGCACTATTCCCATGCATCCCCAAACCCTCCACTCTCTGGACAGCATTCTGCTTACATACCTGTTGTAGATGTTCTACAGATGCAGGAACTGTGCCTGGTTGCAAAGGGATCAAAATTCCACTCAAATAAGCGCTCTCAAATGCAAAATCATTGCTCGAAGTTTTAAAAGTGATGGTTCAGATCTTCATTATACCCAAAGATAAAGAGAAGCCTGAGCACTATTAGCTGGAAATCACCACTCTCAATGGTATCAGGAAGCAGCCACTACAGTAGAGCAGAGTAAATGCCCAGGAACAATACTGCTCCAAGGAGGAAGGACAACCAACCAGTTAACATGTCTTAAGCACTTATTATGTGCCGGGTACTGTGCTAAATGCTGGACAAGACAAAGGAGATCCTGAATCTCCAAAGCAACATCATCAATGGTTGAACTGGGGACATTACCCAAAAGGGAGTAAGGAATGCAGGCTTAGACAGAAGAGCCCATGACTGCAATAGCAGGTGAGAAAACAAAGTCCCCCTGACCAAAAGTCGGGGAGGACACCAGGGGGAGACAGCAAGTAAAATGTAGGAGATACTTGGGAATTTTCAGTCCTCACCAGACATTTCCCTAAAATGAATATCTCTTGATCATACAGCCTGAGCTTGGCAGCCCAAGTTGCAGTATGAAACCTTCATCTTTTGCCTAGATAGTCAGGTAGTCAATAAGCATTTACTAAGTGCCTACTAAGTGCCAAGAACTGTTATACAAAAAGAGGCAGAAGATAGTTCTTGCCCTCAAGGAGCCTACAATCTAATGGGGAGGCAACAAGCAAAGAAACTGGACAAAAAAGCTATATTTAGGATACATAATTAACAGAGAGAAGGCACTACAATTAAGAGGGGTTAGGAAAGGCTTCCTATAATATATGGGATTTTAGTTGGCAATCAAAGGAAGCCAGGGAAGCCAGGAGACAGAAATGAGGAGGGAGAGCATTCCAGGCATGTTGGGGCAGCCAGAGAAAATGCCCAGAGCTGAGAAATGGAGCTTCTTGTTCATGGTACAGCCAAGAAGCCAGTGTCATTCAAAGAGTATATGGAGGGGAGCAATGTTTAAAAAGACTGAAAAGATAGGGTGGAGGGTATAGAAGGCTTGAACACCAAACAGAGGGTTTTGTATTTGATCTTCGAATGACAATAGGGAGTCACTGGAGTTTATTAAGTAGAGAGACGACATGGTTGGGCCTTAGGTTAGACCTTAGGAAAATCAGTGTGGTTTGCTGAAGCAGGGAGAGGGACTGGAGTGTGGAGAGCCTTGAGGCAGGCAGACACGCCAGCAGCTATTGCAGTCCCCCAAGCATGAGGTGATGAAGGCCTGCACCGGGGTGGTCTCGGTGTAAGAGCAGATAAGGGGGCATATTCAAGAGATGTTGCAAAAGTGTAATTGACAGACCTTGTAAATAGCTTGTATATTGGGAGGGGGGATAGAGATAGTGAGGAATTGAGGACCACACCTAGGTGGAGAGCCTGGGGGACCTGCAGGATGGTGGAGTCCTGGGTATTAATAGGGAAGTTTAGCAGAAAGAAGTGTTTAGGGGAAAAGATAATGAGTTCAGTTTTGGACATGTTGAGTTTAAGATGTCCCCTGGACATCCAGCTTGAGATGTCTGAAAGGCAGTTGGAGATGCAAGACTAGAAGCCAGCAGAGAGATCGGGGCAGGATAGGTAGATTGGAGAAGCATCAGCATAGTGATTCTAATTAAATCCATGGGAGCTGATTCAAACACCAAGTGAACTAGCATAGAGGGAGAAGAGAAGAGAGCCCAGGAGAGAACCCTGGAGGAGGATCCAGCAAAGGAGACTGAGGAGTCATATAATAGGTGAGAGGAGAACCAGGAGAGAGTAGTGTGCTGAAAAACCTAGAGAGAAGAGAGGATGAAGGAGAAGAGGGTGATCCACAGTGTTGAAGGCTGTAGAGGGGTCAAGGAGAATGAGGATTGAGAAAAGGCCACTGAATGAGACAGACAGAGAGAGAGAGACAGGGATAGAGACAGAGAGAGAGAGAGAGAGAATTTATTAAGTGTTTACTATGTGCCAGGAATTATGTTAAATGCTGGAGAAACAAATGCAAGCATGTAATACAACACACAAAGGGAGGGTAGAGAGAGGGAAAGGGAAGATAGCCTCCCAGCATGTGGTGAGGGTCTTGAGACAGTGTCCTGGAGGCCTAGTTCCAGGCAAGAAAAGGCAAAAGCTTCTGCTATCAGAGTCTGGGAAGCTGAGGCTGATGCATGAGTTTCAGTCACTTGGAGATGCTGGGGAGTAAGTAGGGCCATGACAGGAAGACTACAGCAGGCGTCTTGGAGGCTTGATCCTGGTGAGATATCCATCCAAGGAGGATGGATAAGATAGCATTCTCGGCCTTGGAATTTGGTCAAGTGAGAAGTCTCTCTTCAAGTTTTCCCCATCCTCTGAGATTTTGTGAGTTTGAGCCAAATTTATATCCTTAAGTAATCTGGGGTCTGGGAAGGGAAAGTGCTTTAGAGATGCAAAATTACAAAATTCACACACAATGGCATAGCATCTTGCTTGAATGTTTCCAAAGAACACTGTGGATGTAGTCAGTCCTTAGGCTTCCCAAAGCTGTTATGTGCACAGATATGTTTCCCTTTGGATCAGGGGGCCTAGTCTGACCACAGCTGGGTTCAAGGCTGCAGC
Organism: Trichosurus vulpecula; assembly: GCF_011100635.1. Lineage (NCBI taxonomy): Eukaryota > Metazoa > Chordata > Mammalia > Diprotodontia > Phalangeridae > Trichosurus > Trichosurus vulpecula. The sequence goes on along the minus strand of NC_050581.1, from coordinate 118,759,286 downwards.
CACTGATTGCTGGGCCTCTAACACTTTGCCACCCCATCAATTTCCAATGTCAAGACAATACTGTTTTTGACGCTCCATGGCACATCTTCTAGGCTTTGGATTTCCATCTTGCCCAGGATTTAGGGTTGGAAGGACGTTACAGATCATCTAGTTAGCACATATTCATAGCAGAGATGGGGAAATCAAGGCCTGGAGAAGTTATGACTTGTCAAAGTCACCCAAGGAGTAACTAGAAGGAAGCAGCTAAGCTGAGATTTGAATTCAAGGTGCCTCGAATTGAGTGCTCTCTTAGGAGGAAATGATGTGCATGTATGGGAGACAGCCTTTGTGCAAAGGCACAACAATGGGAGATAAAGTGTCAAGTATGAAGAACAGTGGGAGGGTTAGCTTGGCTTGGCTGTAACGTGCATGAAGAGGGGTAACGTGTACTAAGACTCATTAGGTGAGACAGGGCAAGGGTGAGAAATCTATTCTCTTGCAGATTTTAACATTTCTCATCAAGCCCAAGATTCCTCTTCCTCCAGAAAGCGCCCAATAAGGAGTTCACAGAGCACAGGCTCACGACTGGAAACACCTCACCATCCTATAAGATCTCATCAGCCCTGGTACTCCTTCCCACCTCCTGCCCCCATCACTTTCTCTGCCTCTCTGATTGCAGGGTGGGGCCATGAACTCCAAACCTTCATTCAAGGAGAAAGCTCAGCTCAAATGTCTCCTCATTCCTCACCTGGCTGCACTCCTCTAGGACTTCTCCAACTGACTTTTCTGCCATACCATCTCCACACTTTTCAGCTTCCTTTTGTGTGTTATCTTCTCCCAGTAGACTGGGAGCTCCTTGAGGGCAGGAACTGTCTTTCTTTTTTGTATTTGTATCCCTAGCACTTTGTCTGGAACATAGTAGGTGCTTAATAAATGTTTATTGACTACTGACTGTACCATCCATTTCCTTACCCTTTTTTAATGAACCTTATTTCCCAACCTTTTAATCACTGTTACTCCTCTTTCTACCTATCTCTTCAGGCAGGGAACCCTAAACTGGGCACACCACTCTTAAAAGTACACAACATAGTATGGCAAAATGGTTATGTAGGTTTCCCTAACCTTTATCTTTCATTTCAAGTGGTATTATTATATTAGCCTTTGTTTTTGGAGTAAACCTCACTGTTTATCGGGCATATGACTTGCATTTGAATTCTGTGCAAAACATCCTCTATAACTGTGTTGATCATTTTTGTATAGCATGTTTTTTTAAAACAATAAAAGGATAGTTGCATGTGAAAAATTAGCCTTCTTAGCACCAATTTGCCATAAAAACTTGAGGCCAGATGGGGTCCGTTATGACCCCTGGATCCTTTCCAGTGCATTTATATATGGTAATTTCTGCCCCACCCCCCGCCCCATATTAGTATGGCTTGTTTTCTTTTCCCTGTTTCTACCACACTGAACTTAGCCCCAGTTAGCTCCGTTCCCCTTGTTTTGAATGATGCCATCATTGTGTGCTTCTCAGTCAGGTAGCTGCCCTGCCCAGTGTGACATCATCAGCAGCCTGAACGGTCCTTGCATGGTCCAGATTCCTGGCAACGATGCTTAGGTTTGTGTCATTCTTTCAGAGTGTGCTGCAACAGGTCTTGAAAACCTTTCATCAGTCTGCCAGGCACACAAAAGCTCCCCATGGGCTAACCATTCAGCAACTGCATCCAAGCGTCATCTATTCTCCTCACATACCAGCTCAGGGCAGTTCAGCTAAAAAAAAATAAAAATAAGGAGGGTTTCTGAAGCCTGTGGTGTGGCTGTGGGCCAACACCCTTTGAAGGACAATTTATCCTGCTCTCAGATGCAAAGGTGAGTGCGCAGGTAGCCCAAGGGAAGTGTGTCCATAAGGAATAGAATCATGGTGGCCAAGCTAACTCTGATATGCACCTGAGGGGATGGATGGCATCCTGAATTTACTGCCTGAGTTAACCGGACTCAAACTCTAGAGTCTCTCAACACACCCAAACATGCTCTCTTTCTCGGTACAGATGCCCGCTGCTCTTTCTTTGTTACTGCTTCTACTTCCAGGATACTGCCAAGATTAGTGACACCCATAATTTCTACATCCCCTTCTGGTATCTGGGTATAAGCCTATTCTACCCTGACTTGACTGCTGCTAACCTCCTCATGGTCCTCATAACATCAAAGCTGCTCAGTAGGAAGGAGGAGACATTTGTTTGGAAGGACCATGAAAACGGCAGGTAGGAAGGAGGTGCCACAATGGATAAAGCACCAGGCCTAAAGTCAGGAAGACTCCTCTTCCTGAGCTCAAATCTGGCCTCAGACGGTTACTAGCTGTGTGACCCTGGGCAAGTCACTTAACCCTGTTTGCCTCAGGGTCACAAAGAGTAGGACACAACTGAAAAATGATGGAACAACAACACCATGAAAAGGGAAAGACCCCAAACGAATGAGAGTAATGACTGAGAAGGCACCTGAGGTCCAGCCGCCATTCCGACTCTCAGTAGCTACATAACTCTAAGCAAGTCACTGAACACTATGAACTTCAGCTTCCTCTGTGTAAAATGGGAGAAAGAATACCCCTACACTCTGCTTCCTGAGTTTTTGTCAAGAAATTACTTTATAAACCTTAAGACATTATACAGGGGGCAGCTAGGTGGCGCAGCGAGTAAAGCACCAGCCCTGGAGTCAGGAGGACCTGAGTTCAAATCCAGCCTCAGACACTTGACACACTGACTAGCTGCGTGACCTTGGGCAAGTCACTTAACCCCAATTGCCCTGCCTTCCCCCTCCAAAAACAAATTGTACACACATGAGCAATCAATGGTATGATTGCCTCTAAGTTCAGAGAAATTCCTGTTTGGCATTTTTAAGCCTTTCACAACCTGGCCCCAACCTACCCTTCCAACCTTATTTATACAGCACTCCCCTTCACACGATCTAATTCCAGCCAAATTGTTTCACAATTTTTGTTGTTTAGTCATTTTTTAGTTGTGTCCAACTCTGCCTGACCCCATTTTGGTGTTTTCTTGGCAAAAATACAGGGGCGATTTGCCATTTCCTTCTCTAGCTCATTCTATAGATGAAGAAACTGAGGCAAACAAAATTAAGTGACTTGTCCAGGGTCACACAGCTAGTAAGTATCTGAGGCCAGATTCGAACTCAGGAAAATGAGTCTTCCTGACTTCAGGTCTGGCACTCTATCCACGTTGTCACTTAGCTCCACTGTTTTATACATAGGACACTCCATCTTCCTTTGGGCATGTACCATGCCCATGCCTGGAATGTACTTCACCCTCATCTCTAGTTCTTGGAATCACTTGTCTCCCTCAAACTCCATTCAAGTACCGGCACCTTCTACATGAAACCTTTCCATATCTCCTCCCTCTCCCCTACCTTGTATTTATTTTGAATAGTTTTATATGTATAAGCTATCTCCCCAAGAGTGTGTATACCCTAGAGATCAGGGACTGTTCCATTTTTGTTATTCTATACCCAGTACCTAGTACACAGTAGGCACTTAATAAATGCTTGTTGATTGATAAATGTTAATGCTAGAAACTCATATAAAAATGGTGAGAAGCAGAATACAAACAAGCTTCTGGAAAACAAGTAAGCAGTGGCTAAACAATCCCTTTAGGCAAAGATGTTTTCACAAGTCCAAAGCTTCAGATCTTGGGCCTCAATGTGGAGTAAGGATAGAAAGGATGTATTCACTGTGCCGGAAGAGCGAGTGATGAATGGCCAACCTAGTAGCAGGAGATTCATCACCTGAGTTTGATGGGATAGACTACAAGGGTCCGTCACTGTGGGAAATTACTTTCAAGGAATTCTAAGCAACAGATTTGAGACCTGCTCAGTGTTCCCCAGCCGCTGAGCCTTCTGGTAGGAAGTCTCCCAGTGACAGAGTCAGTCATTTGATAATTCAATAGTCATTATGTAATTCAATAAGCATTATGTAATTCAATGTACTTGTGTTCAATATAATGAACACCCTGTTATGTGTCCAGTGTAATTGGGAAACTAGAGAATTAATAAGAGAGCGCTATTCGAGAGAGCCCTTTAGCATGTGAACAGAACCCAATGCAATATGGCAATCTCTTTTTAAGACATTTAAAAAATACATTTGTATTGATATCTTTTGTTTTTCATTGCCCACATTTCCCTCCCCCTCCTGCCTACAGAAGGCAGAACAAAGAATTTTTTAAAAGAAAAAGAGGAAGAAGAGGGAGAATTCAGCAAAGCCAATCAATACATTTAAAAAATCTAGTATTAAATGCAATGTTCCACACCCTGGACCCTCTACCAAAGGAGTCAGGGGAGATGTCTTTTCAGTCTTTTCTTTAGGGTTATGCTTGTTTTGTGGAATTTTGCAACATTCACTTTGGATTATTTCATGGTAGTTGTTTTTTTCCAAATATGTTGTTGTAGTCTTCCTATATATTGTTTTCTTGGCTGTGCTTACTTCATTTTGCATCAGTTCATGTAAGTCCTTCCATGCTTCTCTGCATTCATCATATTCATTGTTTCTTATGTCATAGCAATATTTCATGATATTCTCATACCACAATTTGCTTAGCGACTCCCCAATCAATGCCACAAAGCAATTTCTGAATGTCACAAGGGCTCTAAACGAGCAATGACCAAATAGACTAAAGTGTTTAACTGGAAGAAATCAATCAGGATAGGAAGACCTGCTTTCAGGGAAGGGAAGACACAGAGGGGTCACACCAGTTGATGGGTTTGTGAGTTCACCATGTGCGAGGATATAAAAGGAGCAAGGATTACATGTAAACTTCATTTCATGTGAACTGTAAGACATCTCCCAAACTGCTTCCAAGGATCCAAATGAAATGGTAATATTGCCAACACACTGCTTCCTTCCTTGGATAGCTCCCAATTCCCCATAGATGATAACAAGCATTGGTCTGCTTGGTATGAAAGGCAAAATGTGCTTGGCTGATCAGCTGAGTCCCAGAACTCTCTGCATCCTATCTAAGCCACCTTGGATTTCAAAAGATTCTTTTGAGGAACTCAAAGTATTCCACAAACATTCTTTTACTTACAATTTTCATATCACTAAGAAAGCCAGAACTATGACCCATGCCTCTCCTCACCATCACCACCCCACTCCCCATCTACTTTCCCCAATGAGGACCTGATAGGACACAAACAACTTATTAGTGAATGACAGAACCTCAGATCCGGAAGGAAGAAACTTCAGAGGTCCTGGAGTCCAGCTAATAATTGATAATGAATTCCTTCTATCCTATAAATGTTCAGGAATTCTCAACCCCACAAGACCATTCCATTCTACTTTTGCATATTGTAAGGAAGTTTTTCCTTAAATCAAGACCACATTTACCTCTTTTCAACTTCTATTCACTGCTATCACTTCTGTTCTCTGGGGCTGAATGGAACAATTCTACCATTTTCCAGGTGATAGACCTTCAGACACTTTAAGACAGCTAGTAGCTCTCCTTTTCTGCAGGCTACACATTCTCAGTTCTTTCTCACTCTTATTGTTTGTTGTTTGTTCTTCATTCTCAAAGAGGACTAATGCATGAACTGGAGGCCCTTCACCTTCCAGGTGAAAGTTAGATGATGCAGTGGATAGAGTGCCTGGCCTAGAGTGAGGAACACCTGAGTTCAAATCCAGTCTCAGATACTTACTGTGTGATCCTGAGTAAGTCATTTAATCGCCACTTGCCTCAGTTTCCATAACTGTAAAATGGGGATAATAGTAGCACCTTCCTTTCAGTGTTGTTGTGCAGATGAAATGAGATAATATTTGTAAAGTGCTTAGCACAGTGTTTGGAACATAGTCGGTGCTTAATAAATGCTTCCCTTCTTCCTTCCTTTCTTCCTTTTCTTCTCTCCATCTTTCCTCCCTTCCTTTTATCCTTCCCTCCCTCCCTCCTTCCTTTCTTCCTTCTTTCCTTTTATTCCCTTTCCTTCCTTCCTTCTTTTCTTTCTTCCTTTCCTTCCTTCTTTTCTCCCATTCTTCCCTTCTTCCTCTTCTAGACATTCTCCAACTAATTAATGTTCTTTCTACAATCTGATACCCAGAACTGAACACAATACTCCAGATGCAGTCTAAGCAGGGCAGAGTACGTTGAGACTATCACCTCCTTTTTCCTGGACATCATTTTTTCTTTAATGTGACCTAAACCCACCTTAGCTTTCCTGGCTGCTTTGTCACTATATTTGAGCCAGCAGTTCACTAAAACTCCCAGGTCACCTGCCACTCAAACTTCCCCCAATTTGTCCTTGCGAAATTCATTTCTTGAACTTAAATGTAAAACCTCACATTCAACCCTATTAAATATTCTCTTATTAGACTTAGCCTTCTAGAGTCTTGCCAGGAATCAAAAGTCAAGCTCATTGGACTCTAGATTACAGGCCCCATTTTCTTGATGTTTTGGGAAACTGGAAAAAGATTTGTTATTTTCCAGTCCTGTAGTAGCTCTCCTGGCCTTCGTGATCTTTGAGAAATCAAGACAATGGCTCTGCATCTGTCAGTTCTTCTCCATCTCAGGATGTAGTTCAGGTGATTTGAACCCAACAATGGCAGCTAAGTGCTCTCTTAGCACCCACCTACTCGTCTTTGGTATCAGCTCCCTCTTAGCCATTTTTGTTCTATCCCTTCAAATCCAAAGCTCATTCTTCCTTAAAGGAAAAACAGAAGTGAAACATGAAGTGCACCCTACTACTTCTTTGATCCTCCTCCTTCCCCTCATTGTAGCAAAAACAAAAACAAAAATCCAACACTTTATGTTATTCTTAGTTTTCCTTACCAGCCTCAGCTCATTCTCAGTTTTAACATGCCTGACAATATTCTTCCAGGACTCTACTATGTTATTTGTATTCATCTTCCATTGCCAGTCCTTACTTTCAGCTTCTAAAAATCCAAGTTGGCTTGTGTATCCAATCTCAGTGTATTTACTCCCCCTTTTTCCTCCTCATTGGAACTGTTTCTCTTTGTGTCTTCAGAATGTCATTCTCGAGAGTTTCCCATCCCTCCTTCCCCCACAGAATCTTAGTCCGTGGGATCCTATCTCTCCCTTTACTTAAACCCTTTAAAATTGGCTCTCCACAAAATGGAGTCTGTATATCAGACTATGAGCGATTCTCTTCTATTACAAACTCTAAGATGAAATGGTTACTTCCTTTCTAGATTCCCATAATTTCCACCCCAGCAACCAGTGGTGAGAACTGGACCCAGAGTAGAATTTACTTTTATTGGTTTCTCCATCTTTCAAAGGATAAAATAATCATTAAGGCATGTCAAGAAGTTGACTCCTCTGCTTTTCACAGAGAGTACCAGTAGATGTCTAATAAATTAAGTCCTATCAGTACTCTGTCATGTCTCTGCACCAGACTAGTGATGAGTTTTGAAAATTTCTCATCTTACTGTCCTGGCAATATATAATATACTCTGTTGATAAAATCACGCCTGTTTCTGATTCTACTAATCTTTACCCAAAGGCTCTCTCCCATACGTCCTCTTTTTTGGCTCCTGGTTCTTCGCCTAAGTATGTCTTCTTGATATGCACCTCACTTCTTATCCACACTATTTTTTAAAAAATAATCTATACCCTTCCAGAGTTATATTCCAGTAATGTGTCTCATCTTATCAAGTCTCAATCAACAAGCATTTATTAACCACTTTCTTTGTGTCAGGAACCATGCTAAGCACCAGGAATACAAAGAAAGGCAAAAAACAGTTCCTACCTACAAGAAGCTTACATTCTAATGAGGGAGACAACATGTAAATAACTAAGTACATACAAGATATCTACAGTGAGATAAAGTTAACCTGAAAGAGGAAGGCATTAGCAACTTGGGGGAAGAGAGAGCTCTCACCAGGTCAAATTTGCCTGCTTATGTTAAGATCTTTATGTCAAATTGCTTGTTGCCCATACTTTGTAAATTCCCATATAGATATTAGGCCATGGATCTTATTAATGGCCCCTAAAACTTATGGTTATCTCTACTTCTGTTTTTCTTTCTGAATCGTAGCTATTCTATAATATCTTGCTTGGTGGATGTATACAGTCAGTTTCTCCACCTCCCCCACCCCTTATTTTTCAATTTAAAGTCTTATTGATAACATTTATTCTTATCATTGCCTTGTTAGGTTCACTTCATCCCTGGGCAGGAGCCCCTATTTCCACTACAGGGTGTCCCAAAAATATTTTAAGCTATTAAAGCTTAAAAGTGCACTAAGACTTTTGGGACACTCTCTATTTAAGATATGGTCCAGAAATCCAAATCCCATTGTCATCACCTACTTAACCATTTTTTCAGTTTCCAAATCTGGTTTTCCTTTCCAATGTCCTTGTATTCAACTGGTAGAAATGATTAAAAAATAAATAAAACAAAACACTACAACCTATAGCCTTAGGATTGTTCAGTTCCTCACCCAAGATTTCATCATCCTTTGCAATGCTTTGTAGATTCTCCTTGAACCACCAGAAATGGGTAATTGTCATCTGGTTGCACAAGTCTTAGGAGGTTCCCAATCATATCTTAAATACATGTGCTAGAGGGCAATAGACCTTTCTACTGTTGTTATTAGCTCCACCAACAGCTTCTTCAATATCCTTCAGCAGGGGGTCCCAACCATCACTACTCATCTCTTTTTCCCTTTGATTCTTCGTTTGATGAACTCTCACCTGACAATGTTTGTGGAGTTAGATCCTCTTTCCTTGGAGGACAAGCAACTGTTTCTTTTTCAGAGCACCCAGCTGCTCCCTCTTCAGGAAAAGCCAATCCAAAAACTGAGATGCTACACCATGGCCATGGGAAAGATAATTTACTCTTTGCTTCCTACATCACTCTCCATCAGGACCACTTTTCAAAATCAACGAACCTGACTCTGATTCATCTTCACCTGCCTAGGGAACTTTTGTTTTCAGAGAGTTTTTCTGCTTACTGTTGCCCGGACCAGCATGCTTCTCTGTGGACTGCCCTTGGTGGAGAGCCTCTGGAATGAAAATTATTCATATGTTGCAGTTAAGAAGACCAGAGGATGATAAAAGGGTCCTTTGAAATCAAACTGCATTCTAGAAAGTACACAGAAGCTGGTATACTCCAAGGAAGCCCCTCCAAACCCCCCAGGAAACCAGGCGAATACAGTCAGTGTCTTTTCCAAGGTGGAAGCTAGAACTTAACAGACAAGACGAGCAATGATCTGGGCTAAATGAGACTGGTTATCAAAGGAATGCTAAGTTCTTTCACTTCTCTTTGAGCTCAGTCATGAAGAACAGAATTGGGAAGCTGGCAAAGGCAGCAGATGCAGTCTTCACAATCTCAGCTAAATGTTAAGTGACTCATTAAAACAAATCCTACACTTTTGAGAAATCTAATAACCACCTGCTAGAAAAAAAATAAGAGAATAATCCTTCTCAAAAAGAGAATGGTGCTAATGATAAAGTAATAAAAGACAAATAGAAAAATTGTAATCCTGATGTGATACAGAGAGACAATTAAAACTCATGATGCCATCATTACCGAATGTTCATAACCAGTGTTCTAGAAAGAAACCATTGGAAAGATTCCAACACCTAAGACTGTGAGGTAGGGAAAGTGGGTTGGCCTTCAATTCAATCCAAGCACCATCTATTCAGCACCTACTGCTCTGGGTACTGGGGAGACAGAAACTTTAGACAGGACCTGGTCTCCACCCTCATGTATCTTACAATTCAACAGGGAGAAGGCAATTGGAATGAACACTATTCTATGAGAAATGAATAAAAGAGTTCCAAAACAAAGTGTCGTGTGAGATCTGATGGGAGTACGTAGGGACGTTACCAAAAAGGCATTAGAGCAGGCTTCACACAGTAAGTAACATTTGAGTTAGGCTTTAAAGGATGGGTAGGGATTCAACAGGGAGAAGAAGAATATTACACGCGTAGGAAGAACTAGGCTTTTCCTGAGGAGGTACCAGCTAGATGCTCTGAAAAAGAAACAGTATGAGCTATTACAGGCATGGAAGCAGGAAATACAGGGCCTATACAGGCCACACAAAGCAGTCCAGTTTGGCTGTATAAGACTAGAAAGGTCGAGTAGTTCAAGGCTGCCAATGGCTTTGAATGCTAGGCAGAGGAGTAGAACTTTACTCATTAGTCAATCAGGACCCAGGGATGATTTCTAAGCAGAAAAGAGACATATGACCATGTTTCTCTTAAGCTATGCAACAGGCTCTATGAGATACAGTTGGCTAAGACTTACCAGGCATGGATTGGTCTTTGCTTCTCCTGTGTGGAAGCCCTTTATTAGCTCTGTGCCTTGATTTCTCTAACTAACAAACAACACCAATATCTGGTAGAAATCCTAACCTTCACAGAAGAAGCTTTATGGAGAATTTCTTAAGTAAAACTGAAATCCTAGCTTAACATGAAGCCTTTCCCAATAAACATGGCATGAACATTTAACACATCCAGTACAACTAGCAGCACATTTCTTCCCACTGTGAAAGACACACACACACACACACACGCACATGCACACGCACATGCACACATGCATGCACATCTGTCTGTGCTATTCTAGTCCCCCTTTAGTCATTACCATGGAAATTATGTTCATATTCTGCAAGTGATCTCTCCCTTCCCTCAAATCTGGGAGTCACACTCCCCAGCCATAGGTCTCCCCAATCCCCTATTGGGCTCTCATTTTCTGCAACCCAGGAGCCCTCCCCACTTCTTCCACAAAACCACAGGAGACTAATATCTTCGCCACAGAACTTGAGAACGCATGGTTCAAATCCCACTGTTCTGCTGCTTACTAGCAATAGACAGGGCAAGTCATCTCATTCTCTGGTCTTTAGTTTCTTCATCTATAAAATGAAGAACTTGGAGTAGAGGATCTGGAAGTTTCCCTTCCAGATCTGAATCTATAATCCTTTTTTAAAAACTGGCTTTGGGTCTCTGACCAAAAACCCCCAAAGGGCCTTATTTGGTGCAAATGCAGGGGCAGTAAAGAGAAAGCATCACTCATAGAGGGTATTGGGACTAATTCCATTTGTCACCCTATCACCTACCCACTGCTCTCTCAGCCCCAGCCTTGTTTGCCATTTATCTTTCTAGGAGATTCAGTTATCTCAAGCCACTGACTATGCTCATCACTTCCTGGAAGGTGTGGGTGAGTGGTGAAAGCACCTGATTCAATCAGTTCAGACCTGGGTTCAACTCCCACCACTTACCACACATGGCCTTGGCTTCCCCTCTCTCTAGGCTTTCTTGTTGCTTATCTGTCAAATGAGATGGCTGAGCCAGAATCTAGCCAGGGGTGGGGAACATGTAACCTCGAGGCCACATGTGGTCTCGGCTAGGTCCTCAGGTATGGCTCTTTGACTGAATCTAAACTTCATTGTTTTGTTCTGAAGACCACATGCAATAAGCAACACTCTGAGGTGCCACAGGAACCCGATTAAAATGTAACTGGGAAATATTTAAATAAATAAATAAAAATAAAATTAAACACAATTAACATTAACTTTTAAAACTAAGACAATACTCAGCTCTCGGGGATCCTCATGTATGGATTAGGGACCCCTGTTACTATCTGAGTTTGACACTACTACTTTCAAATTAATTTTCCTAGGGCATGACTTTCATCATGTCACCCCACTCCAAAGTCTCCAATGGCTCTCCCTACTGCAGTCCATCCTCCGCTCATTTGTCAAAATTTTCTTTCTAAAGCTGACCTTGTCATCCTCCTACCTGATAAACTCCAGTGGCTCCCCAACACCTCCAAATGCTCTGTTTGGTGTTCAAAGTCCTTCATAAACTAACCTCCTACCCCAACACCTTTCCAGTCTTCTTACACTTTGTACCACCACAAGACATATATTCTTCAGTCCAGTGACACTGGCCTCCTTGCAGTTCCTCAGACAAGACACTCCATCTCTTGGCTCTAGGCACCTTCTCTGGCTGTCCCCCATACCTGGAATGCTCTCCCTCCTCATCTCTGCCTCCTGACTTCCCTGGCTTCCTTCAAATTCCAGCTAAAATCCTCCTTCCTGATTCGTATTCATTCCAGTGCCTTCATTATGTTGATTAATTCCCCTTTATCTTGGATTTAGCTTGTTTATCTGTAGCTATTTGCATGTCCCCCCTCTCCCCACTGGATTGTGAGCACCTTGAAAATAAAATACTGTATGTCTTTATTTCTATCCTCAGCACACAGTGCTTTGCATATAGTGGGTGCTTAATAAATATTTGACTGACTCTCCTCAAAATAAAGTATAAATTTCTAAGTCCACAGCCAGTGTTTCTGATAAAGGCCTCATTTCTCAAATATATAGAGAACCGAGTCAAATTTATAAGAATACAAGTCATTCCCCAATTAATAAATGGTCAAAAGATATGAACAGGCAGTTTTCAGATGAAGAAATTAAAGCTATCTATAGCCATATGAAAAAAATGTTCTAAGTCACTATTGATTAGAAAAATGCAAATTAAAATAACCCTTAGGTACCACCTCACACCTATCAGATTGGTTAATATGACAGAAAAGAAAAATGATAAATATTAGAGAAGATGTGGGAAAATTGGGACACTAATGCATTGTTGGTAGAGTTGTAAACTGATCCAACCATTCTGGAGAGCAATTTGGAACTATGCCCAAAGAGCATCAAACTGTGCATACCCTTTGATCCAGCAATATCACTACTAGGTCTATATCCCAAAGAGATCATAAAAAAGGGAAAAGGTCCCACATATACAAAAATATTTATAGCAGTTCTTTTTGTGGTGGCAAAGAATTGGATGCCCATCAACTGTGGAATGGCTGAATAAGTTGTAGTATATGAATGTAATGGAATACTATTGTGCTATAAGAAATGATGAGCAGGGGGATTTCGGGAAAACCTGGAAAGACTTATATGAACTGATGCTAAGTACAACAGGAGAACAATGTAGACAGTAACAGCAGCATTGAATGATGATCAACTAGGATAGACTTAGCTCTTCTCAGCAATACAGTGATCCAAGACAATTCCAAAAGACTCATGATAGAAAATGCTATCCATATCCAGAGGAAGAACTATGGAATCTGAATGCAGATTGAAGCAGACTATTTTCACTTTTTATTTCTCGTGGTTTTCCCCTTTTGTTCTGATTCTTCTTTCACAACATGACTAATGTGAAAAGATGTTTAATATGATTGTACACGTTTAACTGATGTCAGACTGCTTGCTGTCTTGGGGAGGAGAGGGAAAGAGAAAAATTTGGAACTCAAAATCTTATAAAAGTGAATGTTGAAAACTATCTTTACATGTAATTGGAAAAAAACAAAATACTATTAAGTGGGAGGGGGAAATAAAATAAAATAATAGAAACATATATTGGGGGAAAGAAAAAGAAATTTTAATATGGTAAAAAAAAAATGTATATGTCTATCATTCAATGGCATTCGTTATCTGGCCCCAATCTTAACTCCCTACCATTCGCTTCTGTGGAATTCCTCTGTTCCAGCCAGACTCCTCACTGTCTTCTATGCATACACATTTTCCAAATCCAAAAGCACAATGCATAAAGGATATTTCTTTTATAAAGCCTCATTAAAGACACATTGGTTTTTAGTAGGTTTCATCTCAGATCACCTAATGCCTTTCCTTGGGAAAGGGGGCAAGTGGTTTCTTAGTGAGTTAGCGATTAGTAAGAACCTGACTTCAAAGACTTATTTTTTCTGACCCGGGTGGCCTTTTCGACCTGTTGGTCCAAAACAATGGATAGTGTGCCTAGATCTCTCTCATCAAAGTAAAGAGACAAAAGAAGAAAGGGTAACAAATTAGCACGTTTCTGAGTCTGACAGGTGTAGCTAGAAAAGAACATTGAACTTGGAGTAATCTAGGCAGCTCAGTGGATCAAGTGCTGGGCCTGGATTCAAACCCAGCCTCAGATACTAGCTCTGTGACCTCAGGCAAATCTCTTAATCTCTGCCTCAGTTTCCTCAACTATGAAATGGGGAACAAAATAGCACCTACTTCCCAGAGCTGCTGTGAGAATCAAATGAGAAGATATTTGTCAAATGCTTAATACGATGCTTGGCACATAACACGCACTTAACAAATGCTTGTTTCCTTCCTCATCATGATACTTCTTTTTTCCTAGTTCTCCTCCCAACACTGCCTCTCGATCTTCTTTGCCAATCATCACCCATATCACATGCCCTAACAGTGGAGGTACCCCAAGGCTTTGCCCAGGGCCCTCTTCTCTTTGTTCTCTACACTCTCTCCCTTGTGACTTCATCAGCTCCCATGGATTTAATATCATCTCTGGGCAGGTGACTCCCAAATATATACAGCCCTAATTTCTCTCCTGAATCCACTCCCTCATCACTGACTGCCTATTAAGACAGTTCTGACTAGATGGCCAGTAGGCATCTCAAACTCAATGTGTACAAAACAGAAATCATTGCTTTCCCCTCAAACCCTATTCCTTTTCTGAATTTCTCTTCTTCTTTTGAAGGGACAGCCATCCTTTCAATCACCTAGGTTTGCAACCTTGGCACCATCCTCGGCTCTTCATTTTTCCTCACCCCCCACGCGCCCCCCCCCACATCCAATCAGTTGCCAACTGTTATTTCTCCCCTACAACATCTCTCAAATCTTTGCCCTTCTGTCTACTCACATAGCCATATGCTTTCTTCTAGACTTCCTTATTACACTGAGTGTACCATTAGTTTCCTAATCCCGCCAAGCCTGCAACCCAGTCAGCTGCCAAAACTTGTCATTTTTCCCTCCCCAACATCTCAAGTGTATATCCTCCTTTCTCCTCTTCTCTAGCCACCACGCCAATTCAGGTCCTCACCACCTCTCACCTGAGCTATTCCGCTAGCCTGCAAATTGGTGTCCCTGACTCAAGGCTCTTCCCTTTCTAGCCATCCTGCTGCCAACACGATTTCCCTAAAGCTCCGGTATCACCATGTCACTCCTCTACTCAGCAAACTCCAGGGGCTCTCTATTCATTCTAGGATCAAATACTCTTTCATCTTTATAAGTTTTATAATGCATATCATTTATGTATAAGTAAATATACATATACTGGAAGCTGGGATAGCAACCAGCCCTGTGATTTCATTGCTATATCTCCTTCCTGATGAGGAAGCTCCTCTGCCAATATGAGTTGGCACCTTTTCCACAATTTATAGCCTTACTGAGTTGTCTACGGCTGAAACACACCTGGGCTGAAACAGATTAAAATGTATTTGGAAAATGTTTCATGAAATAAACAAAAATACAATACAACATAGATGATGTTAGTTTGTGGTTTTCTAAGTACATCCTGCAGGGATCCCTTTCTATTTGAGTTTGCCACTACTGGCCTAGAGCACTGAGGGATTGAGTGACTTGTCCAGAGTCACATTGTCTGTGTACGTCAGAATCCAGGATTGAACCCAGGTCTTCCTATATCCAAGACTGTCTCTTTACTCACTATGCCTCTCAATAGGAGTATGTGCTCAAAAAATTTTTACTGATAAATGCACATTCAAAAAGGTTTGCTGACCACTAGACTAGATGACCTTTAAGGTTCTTTCTAATTCTGAGTTTTTATAATTTAGTCCTTCTATCCAAATTCTGTGTATCCATCAAGGCCCAATTCAAATGTCTCTCACTTGTGAAGCCTTCCCTGACTACTCTGATCTACACAAATCTCTCTTTTCCCTGAGCAATGATTGACTAGACTGTGTTATTTTGGCATTTAGCTCACAAAGTGTCATAATGGTATTTAGTTATTTAATGTTGGTACATCTGGCTTCCTCAGTGAAAATATAAACCACTTGAAGTCACTGGACATATCTTGTACTTTTACTGTATTTCATTTATTCAATCAATAAGCATTTAGTAAATATCAGCTCTATGTATAGCCTTGAGCTAGGCATGGGTGGGGGGGAGATAAAAAGTTTAGCCAAGACATGGTCTCTGCTATCATGGAGCTAATAGCACAGATCTGTGCATAAATTAGATATTAAAAAAGACCTTGTCAAGTAAATTTATATTTCTATTGTCCTAAAGTCCCAAGAGAAAGGAAGCATAGAATCATAGAATATTAGAACTGGAAGTGATCTCAAACGTTATTTAGCCCAACTTCCTACCCCTTTTTTTGCTTGAAGAAAGCTCAGAGATGAGAAGGGTTCAAGGTCAGGCCTCTACTAAGGATCTCAATTGAATTCAGGCCTTCTGAGCCTAAGTCTAGTGCTCCTTTCCCTACCCCATGATGATATCTTCTCTGTCTTCAGGAAGGCTCCTGATACAAAACTGTGGTCTTCATCAACTATGAATTCATGGCAAAGGTCAGAATTTAGTGTTCAGCGTTCATGCTTTATTTGGAATTTTTATAGCTTAATTAAAAATAAAGAAGGTTGCTCAAAAATAGCTAATGGTGTATCCCTTAAGAAAGCTTCTCAGGTTCAGTTGTTAAAAATCCAGGGCCCCTTTCAGAAATACTATTAAGCATGCCACCTGGTTTTGTTTGTTCTTCTCGGGAAAGGGACTCAATAGTGAACATATTCCCAGCGATGTGGAGTCTTGGTTATAACCCAGAAACAAAGGCCATCAATGCAATTGGTCTGACATTTTGGCTCCACCTTTTCTGGGACATGTTGGGGAGGCAGAACTCATTTTCATTCTGATTTCTGAGGAGTAACACAATTAGTGAAACCCAAAAAGTGCTTCAGGGACCACAGTTAAGCTCATTCATAAACACGCTTCTCCTCTTCAGAAAAGCCATTTCCTTAGTTGCAGGCTGCTTGGCAGTATTATCACGGCTGGATGATTATTGTGCTTTCTTCAAGCACAGGAGTCTGTCCCTCCCTCTCTCCCTCTCTTCCAGCATCCCTGCTGCTGCCCTCTCCATCTACTGAAGAATGCCAGATCCCTAACCTACTCTTACAGGGTAAGAGCTGCCCTCTACTTTGCCAACAGAGCTGTGTTCCTCCCTAGAAAAGTCTCATGGCAGTACCACTACTCCATTGGGAATGGGCCACCCTAAGTGCATTTGCTATCCCTATAAAAGGAGGAACTGTTGTGTCCCTTAATCTCGATGCTATATATCTATTCATGAAGGATAAGAATACAGTTTACTAGAGGATTTTTCATTTCTTCCAGGAATGCATCTATGATTTAAGAATAGAAATGGGATTCACTTAATGGAAAATCTGTTTACAGGCCAACTTTGCTAGAATGCATCCACTGTGTACAATGAGGGATACCTGTGCTGGTTTCCCCATCACCAAGGGCACAAAGCTAAAAAAAGACTGAGGGCAAGATTATAATGGGAGCCAGGAGAAAGAGCTTCCCCAATGCTCAAGGAGAGCTGAGCAAACCACATATGATGAGATGGGCTGAAAAGAAACCTGATTTTGTATTTCTCAAGGTAGCATGACAAAAGACCATCATGGCCTGCTAGTTTCCGGAAAGAGTATGAGGTTCTAGGGCAGAATAGGGAAGGGGAGGATAAAACCTGGCTGCTGATCCTCAGACCTCTATGAGAACCCATCTGTACTCCTGCCAGTCCTCCAAAGGCCTTAAATGACCAAGTGCATTCTTTCCTCCACAACAACATTAGCAAGTAGCAAATAACCTATCTGGAGCCTATTGGGGAAACATCTGCCTGAACAAGGCAGATGAAAGCTAAAACGCAAGGCAAGGGAGGAGAAGAGCCAAGCCTTCCCCTTTCTCCATCGCATCCATCACCTCTGTCTTTCCCTTCTGTTAGTATGCCATTTTTGCCCTCTAATGCTATCCTCTTAGAGGCCGGGGCAGAGGGAGATTTCATACCCAGGGCGAGCTTCAACTGAGGAAGAAGCAGGGTGGTGGCCAAGAAAGATCTGGGTGTAGAGTCGGAAACCTTGGTTTCAGATCCTGGTTCTGTCATAAACTTGCGGTATGACCTTACCCTCTCGGGGCCTTGGTTCCCTCATCTGTAAAAGTTAGGGGGCTGGACCAGACGATCTCTAAGGCCCTGATTCTGGTTGTATTGAATGGCCTAGCCAAGGGGAAGGAGTAACAGGAGTAACAATGATGACCTAGCCAAAAGGGCATCCACTGCCAGTGATAGCCACCCTTCCCCAGGGATGAGCATTCAGACATGATGAGAATAGGAAAGCAACCCCACCCTAAAGTCCCAGGCATCCTCCCTACCCCCGGTATCTCCTAGTCTAGAAAACCTGTGCCAGCCTCAGGGCAATCCTCAATATGATGATCCCAGGGACTAAGAAATTTCTATTCAAACTAATGGCATGGGAGGGGAGGGGTGGAGAAGGACCTCCCCTCCCCAAGTTGACGGGCTAACCCAGGTTTGCAGGTATCAGCATTCACATTTCACTAAGGCTTGGGTCTCCTAGCCTCCGCTAGAGTTCTCCCTCCAATCCACTTTTCATGTTGTCACCAGATTTAAGATTAATGGTTATGTTACTCCTCTACTCAAAGATCTTCAATGACTCCCTCCTGCCTACCAAACAAAGTCCAAACTCCTCTGCCTAGTAGTCAAGGCTCTCCCCAATCTGATGCCATGCAACCATTCCAGGCTTATTCATATGATTTTTCCCACACACTCTATACTCCAAATGGAATCTGCCCCCTTCCCAACACACCCAGTATTTTCCTACCTCCATGTCTTTGCAAATGATGTTCCCTATGGATTTTTCCCTGTATGGAGCACAGCGCTCTGCACACAGTAGGTGCTTAATAAATGTTTATTGAAGCGATGAGATGACTTTCCCAAGGTCACTCAGCTAGCACATGGTAAAGCCTCAGCTTGAACCCAGGCTTCCTGACTCTTAGTCTGACATGCTTTCACTATACTCTAACTTCCCCTCCAAGGTACATGAGAACTGTCTGGGGACACTGACAAAGCTACAAGCCCAGCCATATTCTTGGCTCTCTTTTCCTAATGAACTACTGCAAACAATTTTCCACTCAAATGCTCATGAAACTGAGAGCAGGGGAGACTGATGAAGTTGTGAATAAACAAAAGTGAAATCCTATCACACACAACTGAATGAAAACTGAAATTTCTCAGAGAAAATGGCATTTCAGAAAGTGGGAAAAGCCACTGCCAGACAGGAAAAGGAAGACAAACTCTTACCTGTTGCTTCCACCCAAAGTATATGTACCCTCCAGGCCTGGGGAGGAGCAAAGGGAATTCTATTCATCCTGAATGGGCTACAAAGAAGCTGGCAGTCCACTAGGATCCCAGGCCCCAATGCCTAGCCCTACCCCTGCTGATGACTGTGGCTGGACTTCTCAGGTGCCATGGAACATTGAGCAAGAGCTGTAGGTTCCATTAGAATGGGAGTCTCTTGAGGGCAGGGACTGTTTTTTTTTTCCACTAACCTATCCCTAGCATTTAGCACAGTGCCTGAAAATAGGAAATGTTTAATAAATGCATGCTGACTGACCTAAGCTAAAGTTTATTCAATCAGTCTATAAACAAACTTTTACTGATGCCTACTATGTGCTAGGTACTACTATGGGGAAGACAGGAAATTCTGAGGAGTCCACGGCCTAGCAAGGGAGACAAGTGTAGGCAATTCAATCTAATCCAATGATAAAAGAAAAGAAAATCACACACCTGTTACATAAAGGTTGCATGGAGGAGGGGGGAGATAGAAAGGTGAAACAAGAAATAGCCCCTAACCCAAAGTGATTAGAATTTAGAAAGGAGATAAGAAGACAACACAAATACTCTTAAGTTCTAAGTAGATAGCAGAGACCCAAACAGAGGAACAAGAGGTTGGAGGAGGGAGCCATCACTTACTTGGGACTACTAAGGAAGACTTCCAGGGAAGAGATGGGGATTGAGCTGGGTCTTACAGGCAGGAAAGTATTTAAAGAGAGGAAGATGGTAAGGAAAACTACACGCAGGGGAGAGTGTGTGAAAAGACAGTAAGGCAGAAAAGAATGAGGTGGGAGTGGGCAACAGTGAATGGCTCACTTTTGCTGTAATATGGTATGTAAAGGGAAGAGCATGCAATAATAATATTGTGATGATGATGATGATCACTGACATTTATATAATGTTTTAAGATTTTTTCAAAGTGCTTTATACGCATCATCTTGTTTTAATAAAGTGAGAATGGTAGCCTGGAATTATTAGAAAGGAATTTCTTCCTAACCCACACATCTAATCACTTGGATAGTCTATCTCTGCACTATCTCTTAAATCCATTCTCTCTTCAACTCTAATGGATTCACAGAATTTCACCATTGGAAGGGACCTTAGGGGCCACCTAATCTAACCAATACTTGTAATCCATGGGATCCTACCTATCCTTTCTCTGAACTCCCATAAATCTACCCTTCTAAAATCAGGGGGAGGTGGGCAGAGAGATGTCGACCTACACCCAACTTTCCTTCTCTATCACAAATGCTAAGATAGAGCAACTACTTCTCTTCAAGGTTCTCACCATTTCTACCCAAGCAATCACTTTCTTCCTTGTTGATAAGAATTACATCCCAAATAGAAGTTCCCCTTGTTGGTTTTTCTATCCTTTGAAGGATTAAATTATCATTGAGGCAAGGCAAGAAGTTGTTAGCTGCTCTGCTTTGGGCACAGAGAGAGCACCAACAGATGTCCAGATAATTAAAGTCCCCCACCACTACTATACTGTGTCTCTGCCAGCATGGTGATCTGTTTCCTGAACTCCAACCATTTCCTCTTTCAAAAAACAAAAAAGACAAAAACCCAACCGAGAAACCAAGGGAAATATTTAACTATGAAATACCAACAGGTGATCTGCAATAGACTGCAATGACAATATAATATTACTTCTGGTTTTCCTCCCTTGGTCTTAACCCAAATACTCTCTACAATACTTCCCTGCTGGTTCCTGGATTTCCTCATCTGAGTGCATATTCTTAATATACAATACCAAATGAAACTGAATGATGCATAATTATCACAACTGACCTTAATACTACAGAAGAGTGGATAAAATGTACCTTTCTCCCTTCACTGAAGAGGTAGGGGGTTATGGGTGTAGAATGTTGAATATATCACCGGACCTAGTCTATGCATTGGCTGATTTCGCTCAACTGATTTTTTTCTCTTTTTGAAAAAAAAATCTTTAGTATAAAATATGGATCACTAGGTAGGGGAAGGGAGAGGGATAAATTCTGAAATGAATATGAGGCAAAAACAAAAGGCTCCAATTTAAATATTAGCAAAGCACATATGCACTGTCACTCTTTCAACATCACCCTTTTACCTATTTTGGTCTTTCTCTGCCCTTCCCATCCCCCACCCCAAGGCTTTCTTCTCTAAGGTTACTTTTCATCTACTCTGTATATAGCTATTTGTGTACATGTTGTCTCCCCAATTAGAATATAAGATCCTCGAGGGCAGTGGATCAACAAGCATTTATTAAGCACCTAGTATGTTCCAGGCACTGTGCTAAGCACTGGAGATACAAAAAGAGGAAAAAGACAGTCCCTGCCCTCAAGGAGCTCACAGTCTAAGGAGGGTAGACAACAAGCTATATACAGAAGAAATAGGAAATAATTAAGAGGGAGAGCACTAGAATTAAGAGGGGTAGGGAAAGGCTTCCTGTAGAAGAGGAGATTTTAGTTGGGATTGAAAGGAAGCCAACAGGCAGAGATGAGGAGAGAGTGCCTCACAGACATGGGGGAAAGCCAAGTCCAAAGTGCCACAGCCAAGAGATGGAGTGTCTTGATAGAACAGCAAGGAGGCCAGCGTCACTGGATCAAAGAATAAGGCCTAAGAAGACAAGAAAGGCAACAGGGAGCAAAGTTATAAAGGTCCTTGGATGTCAGACAGAGGATTTTGTATGTGATCCTGAAGGCAATAGGGAGCCACTGAAGTTTATGGAGCAGGAAGATGACACAGTCAGACCTGCACTTTAAGAAAATGACTTTGGTGGCTGAACGGAGGAAGGATTGGAGTGGAAATAGACTTGGTCATTCTTATATTTTGAGTCATGGTTCAGAAATCCAAATCCATTCTTATACACATCTTCTTCTATTTTAATGTGCAAAATGTAGCATTTATTCAGACTATAGAAGGAATAGCTTCATTTTTAACATTGCTCATGGATTTTTGGACTTTTGACCCCTTGTAATAACTCTGCAGCTCCTTAGGGATCCACAGCCCACAGTTTGGAAACCCCCGGATTAGATGATCCCTAAGGTCCTCCCCACTCCAAAAATCTACACTCTCTTTCTCTTTAGTGTCTCCTATCACCACACAGTTGTCAAACTGATATTCCTAAAGCACAGGTTTGACCACATCATTCCCCTGCTCAAGAAACTCCAAAGACACCATCTTCTTTTTTAAAGTTTATTTTTATTTTCAAGTTATAAATGTTTTAAAATTAATCTGTCTCTCTTACTACCCCCATCGCCCCAGAGGCAGCTAGGTGGCGCAGTGGATAGAATGCTGGGCCTAGAGTCAGAAAGACCTGAGTTCAAATACTACTAACTGTGTGATCCTGAGGAAGCCACTTAACTTCCATTTGCCTCAGTTTCCCCAAGTGGGGATAATAATAGTACCTACTTCCTAGGGTTGTTGTGAGGATCAAATGAGATAATATTTGAAAAGCAAGTGCTTAGCACAGTGTCTGGCACATAGTAGGCACTTAAAAACTGCTTGTGCCCTTCCTTTGCCCCCTAACCACATTGAGCAAACTTAAACAACTAAAAAACCAACAAAAAGATTCCTCAGCATATACCTACGTAGTCTAGCAAAGCAAATCTCACATTAGCTGCATCTGAAAATATAGAGACACTACCTTCATAAGAAAGCTACTTACTTGCCAATTCTATATTTCTCTTCTGAATTTCTTGCTTTTCATAGGCAGCAGAAAACATGACCTGGGCCCCTAAGGTCTTCAATTTCTTGACCAAGGCAAGAGTTTTGCAATCTTTC
Organism: Trichosurus vulpecula; assembly: GCF_011100635.1. Classification (NCBI taxonomy): domain Eukaryota; kingdom Metazoa; phylum Chordata; class Mammalia; order Diprotodontia; family Phalangeridae; genus Trichosurus; species Trichosurus vulpecula. The sequence continues at coordinate 118,736,394 of NC_050581.1, read as the reverse complement.
ACAACATACACACATATACACAGACCCACACCCACACAGGTAAAAGGTACCTCTCCCTCATATTTCTCACTGGACTCATTGACTAGACTTCTCATCTACATTTTCCCAGTCTCTCTTACATCACAGTTATTTGTACTTCTCTCCATTAGACTGTAAGATTCTTGTGGGCAGGATTTGTATTGAATCTATTTTTATATCCCCAACACACAGTACAGTGCCTTGAACACAGTAGGGTAGAGGCTCAAGAAATGTTTGTTGAATGAATTAGTGGATTACCCAGGGCCAAGATGAAGAGTATATGCTTCTTTTCTCAGGCAATAAGAAGCCACCTAAAATTACTTAGCAGGGGAACAATGGAGTCAGGCCTATTAGTAAATTACTCTAGTCATGGTATAAAGAAAAGAGGAGACACTGGAGATAGGAAGAACAATTTGAAGGCGATCATAACATCCCAAGTCAGAAGTAATGAGAGGCTGGCCTAGGCTAGTGGGAACGGAAGTACAGAGAGGTAAGGCTCAAGAAACACTGGGAGAACAGAACCGGCAGGATTTGGCAACTGACTAGATGTGGAGAAAGGGGAAAGGAGAAAATGTATTGGGGAATATAGGTGATATTAAAAACAAAAGATGGCAATGATTAAAAAAACAAAAGAGATGTAGAGCATGAGGGAGAGGGGAGAGGCAAAGATGATTCTAAAGCTCCATGCCTGAGTTCTTTGCTGTAAGAATGAGGAGGAGTTTGTAGGAGGGTAACGCTAATGTTTAAGAACCGAAGAAGATCTCGAGTCAAAGATGGAGGGGAAAAATAAATGACTAGCTCGATGAAGAAGAACGAACTGGGAGGCTCCTGGGGAACTTAGCGTCTCTTTGTGAAGTTGAAAGTATTAAAAGAATATCAATTAATTATCTTCGCTGATGGGGAGCACAGAACAATAAGCCAGAGAAATAAAATGCCTTACGATGCACCAGGAAAGCATAAAGGATGCACCAGAATGACTCTGAGCGGAGAAGAGAATTCTGTGGAAAGCACTCTGCTGAAGGAAAGGGAGGGCGGGCAAAGGGAGGGTGGGCATTCAATACCCTCCTACCCCCTTCTCAGAGGCTGGCATTTGGGGGCAGGGCTTTACAGAATAAAGGACTCCACAAAAGCTTGAAACCCTTTGGAAAGGTTTCCATCAACCAGACAGAGAAGCTTCTGACAGAATCTCAGGCCTGCTCTCCCAGAAGAAAGGGCAGAAGGCCCCAAGATGAGTTAGAAGAGCAGCCAAGTTCACCTCAGAATGGGCTTGAGGCCACAGTGAGGTTGGAGGAGCAAATGCATACAGGAGATGAAGAAATCCAAGCCAGAAAACCAAGGCCAAGACCAAATTAACTTAAGAGAAGAAGAACCCAGGGCCCTTAGCCCCAAGAGGAGAGCTCTCTGAGCCACTGTCCTGAAAGCCACTGGACTGAATGAGCCTGAATATGACTCATAAAAACCATTCCTAATGGAAGAGGAGGCAGGATGTGCTGAAGTACCATGTTAGTCATAATCTGACTCCTGAAATCTGTCAGCACCGGTGGATCCCAAGTCCAGACACAAGCCATAGACAAAAGCCTGAGGTTTGCTGGGATTCAAGCTTCTTTCTACTTGCTGGAAAACCCAAAGATAAAAAACATCAACTCCTTTTCTTTTCCCCCAAACCTTCCCTTTTTCCTAACTCCCCTATTTCTATTGATAGCACTATCATCCTTCAGTCACCTTGTTTCACCACCTTGGAGTCATCCTCAGCTCTCTTCCTCACCCCCCCCCTCTCTTCTTTATCCCATATATCCAATCAGTTGTCAAATCTTGTTGATTCTACCTCTACCACATATCTTGAACCCATCTCTTTCTCTCTATTCACAGGCCTATCGGCCTAGTTCAGGACCTGCCACTATCTCACCTGGGATTGGAGGATATGAGGGGCCCCTCAATAACCAAATTGGTCTTCATGCCTCAAGCCTCATCTCTCACTAATCCCTCCTTCACACCAAACTTGTATTCCTAAAGCTCAGGTCTGACCGTGTCTCTCTCCTGCTATAAGGAGCTCCCCTAGGATAAAATAGAAATTCCTCTGTTTGGCATTTCAAACCCTTCACAGATTGACTTGAGCTCATCTTTCCCGGCCTATTTATTGCACATTACTCTTTTCCTTCATGTATTCTCCTTTCCAGCCAAATTGGACAACTTGTTATTTCCCAGACATGATATTTCACGTCTTGTCTCTGCAACAGGCTGTCCTCCACACTTGGAATGTATTCCCGTCTCATCTCAACCTCTTAGAATCTTGGGCAGCTAGGTGGTGCAAGGGACAGAGTGTTAGACTTGGAATGAGGAAAACCTAAATTCAAATCTGGTCTCAGATACTTAATAACTACGTAACCCTGGACAAGTCGCTTAACCTTTACCTCAGTTTCCTCATCTGTAAAATATTAATTATTTTAATACTTACCTTCTAGAGTTGTTATGAGAACAAAATGAGATGTTTCTAAGGCACTTTTTAAACTTTAAAGAGCTAAATAAATGTTAGCTATTGCTATTATGATCTCTAGCTTCCTTCAGAGATTAAATTAAGTGCTACCACTTACCTGATGCTCATCCTGATCCCCTCAGGTGCTAGTTCCTTCCAACCTGGAAACTTCTTATCTTTACCTTGTCTATATTTTTTACTTATTTGTTGTAATTACACATTATCTTCCTCAGCAGAACGTAAGCTCTTTGAGGACCAGGATTATTTCCATTTTTTGTCTTTATTGCTCCAGCACTCAATACTGGGCCTGACATATAGCAGATGCTTAATAAATGCATGAATAACAATTCAAATTTCTATATATGTGAGGATGGGGGATGACTGAATTAATCAATTACTGTACATCTCTTAAAGTAACTACCTTAATCAGGTGAGAACACTTTTATTAAATCTATCAAAGGCATTAAACTAAGCATGAACAATCTGGTCAACCAGCTATACAGTGTTTTAAACCATTGGATGAAATAAAATAATGCTTGCATAGAAAGTGTATTGGGATTGGTTGATCAGACTCAGTCATGCCCCAAAGAGCTTTTATAAAACATCAAGCCAAATCTGATTGTTTATTGGGTCAGCCTAGGGATAGAAGCACCTTCTGTCAAGCCCCTTAAAGGGAACAGCTTGGGGGTGGGGGAAAGGAGAGTCTCTGTCTCCTACCCCATGCCCTTTACCAAAGAATGACCTTGTGATCAAGGTCAGAATGGTCAGAAAATTTTAGATTTCCTTGAGGAAAGGCAGCTTCAGTACTCTATAAGGATCCTGGAAGAATTCTACACCCTCCCTAAGGGGACCTTGATGAGGACTCCACAAAGGGGACATTGGGAGCTGTGAGTCTGTCCCTTTTCCCACATGAGCTCTCTAAGCTTGAGCCCACTTTCTCCTGGATGCAGGAGGGAGAAGAGGATGTTTTTGTACCAAGTGTTCATACCTTACTTAACTAAAAGCTAATTAAGTCCGGCTCACTAATTGATATCAACTGACTCAATGAGGGAAGCCTAGTAGGGGCTTATGAGAGAAGCACATTAGAAAAACCACCCCCACCTCCTTAGGGTTAGCCCTAAAACCTTGAGAGAAGCTGTAGCCAACCACCCTCTGGGGACCCAACCTACCAGTACTAGTGGGGATTGGGAGGGTGAGCCCCCAAGCCTGTGTTATACATAGCTTTATCCTGTGATATAGCATTACTGACCAAGGTGTGGACATTGCAGAGAAGCTTTTCTTGACTCAACATAAAAGATTACATAACAATTACATCTGTCTAAAAATAAACAGCCTCATTAGGTAGTGGACTCCCTGTCACTAAAGATCCTCAAATCTAGGCTGAATTGCCCCTTGTCACATAGAGAGGCAGTTTGGTGTAAGGCCAAGTGTGTTGGACTTGGAATCAGAAGAGACCTGGGTTCAGAGCCTGCCCCTGATGCTTATTAGTTCCTTGAACATGGGCAAGTGACCTGGTCTTTCTAAGCCTCAATTTCCTCACATATGAAATGAGCATAATAACAAGATGCAAGCATCCATCTTCCTGGTTGTTGTGAGGATCGACTGAAATCATGTGTAAACATTAAATTATCATCAGGGATATCATAATGGGGATCCAAGTTTCAGGGAGAGGCTGGACCAGATAGATGACTTCTCAGGCTACATCTAACTCTGAGATCCAATGCTACAATACGGGATGGACCACAGAAAAGGAGAGCAGAGACTGAGCGCTGGAACCAATTTCCCTATCTGGGGCATGTATACATTTGCTCTCTTCATCAGCTTAGCTGGGTCTTCTCTTATCTTTCACAGACAGATACCCAGCTCCTCTCATGGCAAGTTATCACCACGAGGATTTGAAAATCTCATTTCTCTCTTTCTCTGGGCAGATTCTCTGCCACCAGAGGAATCTAGGAGTAGGTTAGGAGGGGTCAGAGTGGTGTTGAAAAAGATGGAACATGAGGACAAGGACCTAGAGCTTTGCTAAGAGGCAAGAGACCTAGCCAAGGAACTCAGATCTTGGCAACCTAAGGGCAAAAAAGTTAATGAGAGCAGCCCTGTATACGTCTGGCATGTCAGCGCTTTCCTCCTTCCCGTTTCCAGCTTTAGCCTCCCTACAACAACTAGTTCAGATCTTCTGCCAGCTCAGTTGTTCATTTTTCTGAGCTGGAATAACTGAACACAAAAAGAGATTACTGGGATTTTTTTTAAACCATGAAAATTAAGCCCTGTGGCCAGTGAAGATAAAAGCCCCTGTTCCTGAGAGTCTTGCATCAAATTTTAGACTCCTAGGAAAGGGGTATAAAATGAGCTGTGAACTTTAGAGATGACTTCTGTGTCAGGAGGAATAATTTGGATTTCTGGGGGATGGAAAAATTTTTATGTAATAGTTCTGCTTAACTATTCCCTCACTTTGGGCAGAGGGAGTAGAGATGTCTAACAAAGAGAATGTTTATATAATTTAGGGCTCAAAGGAAAGATAGCTAGGATCCCAAGTACCAAAATTCTTCAGGGGAAGTTGCCCCAAAAAAGATGGGAAGGTATCAAGAATCCAATTCTTAGACAGAAATAAAACAATTCCAATGAGAATGAGAAAAGGAAAGCCTGATGTGGATGCATAGGGAACTCATGAGCCAACATAGATGGTTTAAAGACATGTTCAGATGATAGAAAAAAGAGCAGATAACAAAGGATTAATACAAAAATATATCATGGTCCATCAGGAATAGCATCAGGAGGGCTAAAGCTCAGAATGAACTCAGGCTAATAAAGAAAGCTAAAAATAACAAAAGGGGGTGGGGAGGAAGGAGGATCAGAGAAGGAATAGGACCATTGCTTAGGGTATATGGGGTGATGATAATTATTGATGGAGAGAAGGTAATGCTGCTCATCTCTTATTCTGTTTGTTTTCTCTACCAAGAAGGATGATCTTTGAGTTGAAAAGATAGAACAAAAATGACTGAGAGGGAGTAGATATCCAAGATAAGTGAGGAAAAAATAAGAGAACATAGCTATAGTTCAAGACACCTGGTACCAATGAATTAAAATTAGAATATAGAAGGATAAGGCAGGTGGGATGGCTAAGACATCATCATTGATTTTTCAAAGATCATAAAGAATAAGAGAGGTGCTGAAGAACTAGAGGGCAAATGTCATCCCAATTTTCAAAAAGAAGAAGAGAATGCAGTCTGCAAATTATAGACCAGGTGCTTCAATTTCAATTCCTGGCAAAATTATGAAATGCATTATTAAGGATATAATTGGAGAAAATATAGAAAAGGAAATGGTGATTACAAAGAGCCATCAAAAAATTTGGCCTCATCCAAGCAGCTTAACCTTGCTTCCTTTTTTGATAGGGTTACTAAACTGGAAGAATAGGAGAATGCTGTAGATAATGTTTACTTAGATTTCAGCAAAGCATTTGGTGAAGTTTCTCATGCTATGCTTGTGGAAAAGATGGAGAAATATGAGCTAGAGGATTATACAATTATGTGAATTCATAATTTGTTGAATGGCCTGGCCCAAAGAGTAAAACCATTAACGATGGACTGTCAATTTGGAAGGCAGTCTCTAGTAGACTGCTCCAGGGTATTTTACCCAGTTCTGGCAGATAAAGGCATTCTTATCAAATTCACCAAAAAACTCAAAGGTAGGAGGGATAGCTAACACACTGAATGAAAGAATCAGGATCCAAAAAGATCTTGAGAGGTAAAGCACTGATTTGAATCAGATAAGATAAAATTTAATAGAGATAAATGTAAAATCTCATACCTGGGTTCAAAAAATCAACTTCACAAGTGCAAGACAGTGGAGGCATGGGTAGAAAACAGGTTACCTGAAAAGGATCTGGGTGTTTCAGTGAACTACAAGCACAATATGAGTCAACAGCTGATATGAAAGCCAGGAAAGCCAGAGCAATAGCAGGCCACATGGAGAGGCAATAGCATTCAGTGGTATTGAGGCAATGGTCTGCTGTACTGGGCTGTGTTCTGCCCTGCCCCAGCTGTAAATGGAGTGCTGTGTGTAGTCCTTGGTATCATATTTTAGGAAGCACATTGATGAGTGGGCGAACATTAACAGGAGGGCTCCCAGGATGATGAAGAGGTATAAATTCAAATGAGGATAAATTGAAGGAATTGGGAAGATTTAGCCTCAATAGAAGATATGACAGGGAAAAGGAACATGGGAGCTATCTTCAGGTACTTGAAAGGCTGACCACATGGAAGAAGAATTAGGTTGGGGTTTCTTGGTTCCAAATAATAAAACTAGGGACAAAGTTTAGATGGACATTCGCCAAGTATGTTGCAGGCCAATGAGGTCCCTTCTACCTCTGAAACACTGTGATTCTTTGATAATATAAATCAAGCACCAAGAAGCTTCCTGATAAACTAACAGTGATCCTGGGGTGGTAGAATGAACAAATAAGCTCTACCCAGAATTCCTAAGCAAGGGAGGATGCTGGGAAATAAGGCAGCATTCCATTCTTGTCTGGGGCCAAGAAAGAAGCCAGTCTCAACCTACAGTGGATTATGAAGTCTAGGCTAGGTCTGAGATGCTACTTTAGCTAAGTATTAGATTGGAAGCTTAGGTGCCACTCAGCCTGGTAATTTTCTTTTCTACTTAATTCTAATTTCCTAAACCCTGGTATATTATTTCTGAATTTGTAGAGCCTCTTTTCCCTTGTAAATAAAAACAAGGGAAAAAATTCATATGATCTGAAGGATATGGAGGCAAAGAAAGATGAACATAGACTCTGAGAGAAAGCCATCAAGAAATGGTGACAGCACCTTGTTATTTACTCCCCACCTTTATCTGTCTTCATGCCATATCCCTTTTGGATTAGAGGGATGTGAGTTCTACATTTTTTAATCCCCAACACATCTATCACAGTGCTTTGCATGTAGGTGGTACATAATAATTGCTTATTGGATTTTCTGACCATCAGAGGAAAAAGATGGTAGTGGCTGCTGGCACCACTGAGCTGGCAATTAGGATTTGAGTGTAGCAGATTTCTGAACCTAAGGTGACAAGCAAGTCCAAGGATGCAAAAGCTTGGAACATTCCTCCTTTAGTGACCCAGGGACTTACTTTATAAAACAGTGAAGGTTCAGAGCCCTAAGACTAAGGACACGGTTCCCTTGGACTGGTTCTGGTTAGAACAGTGGAAGCCCTAGAAAGGTAACTATGGTCCAGGCTAGGCCTAAGGTCCAGAGCTGGTTTCTCCCAGGGACACTTTATCTTCACTATTCAGAGGGCTTGGATTTCAGGGTTTTAAGAAGAAAAAAACCCCACCACAGTAATCTACTTGGAGTTCAGTCCTTCTGGCCTGGAAAAGATGAAAGAATAAACTGGCACAAGATCTGAACTTGTAGCCACAGCAAATGTGAGTAGCAAAAAATCTGACAAAGCCCCCAGGGAAGGCCAGGATAGAAACCCTTTATTATCCTGTCAAATTTTAGTCAAGTTATTACTGACATGGTGACTCAGTAAATTGCTTCTTTAAAAATGGAATTTGAGAGCTAGAAGGGACTTTCGAGGTTATCTGGTCCAACCTTTGCAGCCCCATTCAATGTCCCTTGCAGACCCAGGTTTGGCACTTCCAGTAATGGGGAACTTGTTCTTTCATTCTTGAACAGAAAGGTCTTCCTCATATTGACCCATATATGCCTCCTATCACTTCCTCCTGCTGGTCCTTAAGCACTTTCCCTATGCAGAAACACAGAGTAAATCTGCCCCTTCTTCCATATAACATCCTAATACTTAAATACAACAACCACATCCTGCTCCTTAGCACCCTTACGTTCCACCCCCAATGTAGTCTTGTCTTTTCCTTTGCTAAATATCCCTAGTTCCATCAATAGCTTCTCCTATAAAATAATTTCCAGACTCCCTTATCATCCTGGTCTCCCCTTCTTTCCCCTGGATACTTCCCAGTTTGTCCATGTCTCAACGATAAAAAAAAATATCAGACAGAACAGGGCCCAAAAGCCTCCACTAGAAACCTCCTTCCCAAATGACACAATGTCTTTCTTTTACGAATGAGAAGGCCCTACAGAGTAAGATTCATTCATTTAGTTAACAAATACTTAAGGAGCACCTAAAATGTTCCTGTGTTAGAGGCTACAGAGGATGCAAAGATGAAGATACTAGCCCTCATGGTGTTTACCATCCAATAGAAAAGATAAAACAGAATATAAGGGAGAATGTGATGAGAACCATGACAGAGATACAAATTGCTAGAGGAATTCAGAGGAAGAAGAATTTTCTAGGGAAGAATAAGACTTCATGGAGATATTTGACATAGGCTACGATGGGCAGATAAGGGTTTAAAAGGCAAGAGTGGTATGGGAGAGGCAGCATGATGGCAAAAAGAATCTAGACCACTTGAAACCTGGATTCGAATTCCCACTTCCCACACTTTCTGGCTGTACGACTATGGGAAAATTATTTCACTTCTCTGAGGCTCAGTTTTTTCATCCATATAATGTAAGGATAACATTATCTGTCTCACAGCTTCTTGGCTTAAAAAAACCCACTCATTTAAAAAAAAATTGATTTCCAAATTCTTTCCTTCCCCTAGGTTTCTCTCCCCTTCATTGAGAAGGCAAGCAATATGATATCAATTATAAATTTGAAGTCACGCAAAACAATATTTCCATATTGAGAAGGCAAGCAACATGATAGCAATCATAAATCTGAAGTCATGCAAAACAGTATTTCCATATTAGCCATGTTGCAAAAAAAATAAAAAGCAAGAAAAATAAAGTGAGAAAAAGTATACTTCAATCTGCATTCAGAGTTCATCAGTTCTCTCTCTAGAAGTGGATAGCACTTTTCATCATGGGTTCTTCAGAACTGTCTTGATCATTGTATTGATGGGAGTAGCTAAGTCTTTTACAGTTGATCGCTGTTACAATATTGCTGTTACTGTGTACAACGTTTTCCTAGTTCTGCTCACTTCACTTTGCATCAGTTCATATAAGTCTTCCCAAGTTTTTCTGAAAGCATCCTGCTCATCATTTCCTATAGCATAATAGTATTCCATCATAATCATATGCCACAACTTGTTCAGCCATTCTCCAGTTGATGGGCATCCCTTCAATTTCCAATCCTTTGCCACCACAAAAAGAGCTGCTATAAATATTTTTGTACACATAGGTCTTTTTTTCTTTTCTTTGATCTCTTTGGGATACAGACCTAGTTGTGGTATTGCCAGATCAAAGATCGCTTGGATCACAAAGGATCACAGTTTTATAGTCCTTTTGAAGTAGTTCCAAATTGCTCTCCAGAATGGTTGGACCAGTTCACAACTCTACCAATAGTGCATTAGTGTCCCAATTTTTCCACATCCCCTCCAGCATTTGTCATTTTCCTTTTCTGTCATCAAAGGCTTCTTGTGAGGATCAGATAAGAATGTATGCAAAGCACTTTGTAAACTTTAGAGGGGTGTGTGTGTGTGTGTGTGTGTGTGTGTGTAAGGGGTTAATAAGCACTAAATCTGGAAAGGCGTAATCACAGGAAATCTGGGAAGGAACATTGGAAAGTAATCTAACTCCTTCCTTTCACAGAGGAAGAAAGTGGGGCCCAGGGAGAGGTGACTTGCCTACGCTCTACTATGCTGTGATCCCACATCCTTTTTTGTCTCATAATACCCCGATAAATAGTAATAGTATTGATATATCTCTCTAATGTCTGCAAAGCTCTTTACGTTTATTACGTACCTACTATGTGCCAGACACTGTGCTAAGTATACTTTACAAATATCTCGTCTGATCCTCACAACAACCCAGGAGGGAGGTGCTATTATTATCCCCATTTGCAATTGAGGAAACTGAGTCAAATAGAGGTTCAGTGACTTGCCCAAGGTCACAGAGCTAGTCAATATCTGAGGCTGGATTTGAACTCAGGTCTTTCTGACTCTAGGCCCAGAGCTATATATGCGCCAGGCTGCTTCTAAATATAGCTGAGGAAAAAAGAATAATTTAAAAAAAAAAAGAATAAATAAATAAATTATATAGTTGAGATACTTCTCTGCTCCAAGGGCCTGGGGTCTCCCTTTCCTCTAACTAATCCAGCCTTGGCTCCATTATTCAGTTTTCTCTTCCCCTAAGGAATCTTTTATTGTGGGACTGAAAAAGACCTGTGAGGTCCTTCACTCCACACCTTAAAAACATCCAGGTTCCTCAAAACATCTAATGATTTTCCAATTTGAATACCACCCTTTTGATGACCAAATCATCCAAGTCATACTCCTTTGACCTCTTTTCCTGACTATCTGGAATCTAGAGAGGATATCCCTCATCCACTAGAAGGCAGTGAAATAAAGAGGAAAGAGCCTTCCTGGGTTCTGGAGTCAGAGAATCTGCATTCAAATCCTGTCTTAGACATTTACTCGCTAGGTGACCCTAGGTAGGTCACTTAATCCCCCCCCCCCAGACCTCAGTTTCCTCATCTGTAAAATCAAGGGGTTGGACAAGATGGCCTCTGAGGTCCCTCTGAGCTCTATATCTATAATTCTAGGATAACAGGAATTAGCACACAGCAGATAGGGTCAACCACCTGCAGAACTCCCCAGACCCCTCCCCCCCATGAGGCATTTTAAAATGTGATTGGTGCATATTTTCTGGTAAGATTAAGCACCCCCCCCATAAACCTCATCAGAAACCACCTCTCTAAAAGATAAGTGATGTCAAATCAACTGTAATTTTAGAAATTGCAACATGCCAGGAGGCAGCTGAGATCATAATGACAGACAATTTGCAACGGGCTGGAAAGGAAGAATGTGTCTCTGGTTCCTCCCAGGGAGGAAGGGAACGATGATGCTACACGACCAGTTCCAGTTGTTTGGCCCAAAATATCCTTCATGTGGATAAGGGCCATTGATCAGGCTACAGCCCGATGGAAATATCCCTTCAGAACATCCAATTCCCTCTGCTCCAAATTTATGCAGCCTGAGCAGCCTTCTGACTTTGTCCTCTGGGCTCCCGGCTGGATCTACCCACCAGAAAGGGTGTGCCGCATGCAGATAAAAGAGACAAGCTCTTATGCTAGGTACATCTCCCATTACAAATTAATAGATTGGCATTCTGGTTTGTCAGGCTTGCCTTGTGTAAGTCTGGTGACTCATTCAGACTGATCTGAGTCTGATGGCTCCTGGGTAAAGTGACAAAATCATGCTCCTGAACCTCAAAAACTGAGGCCCTGACTTTAATGACCCACCTCCTTGAGGAGCAATTACCCTGTGAAACCCACACTGAGACAGCCAGCCCACTGCACTGAGAACCCCAAAGAAGAGAAAGAGTAGAAAGTGGCAAAGCAATGAAAAAGCTGCCTCCCCGCCCTAGCAAAAAACAAACAAATAAGTAAGTAAATGAAAGGAAACTGAGGACAATATGATTAATGAGAATGATTTCTGAAGCTGGTAAACCACTTATCACCTCCAGTCAAGGCAGAGAAATGATACATGGGGTTGCAGAAGATTTGGAAAACAATTTGGAACGATTTCTCATTGGTCTCCCTGCCTCAAGTCTCTTCCTACTCCAATCCATCCTCCACATAGCTGCCAAAGTGTAGGTCTGACTACATCACTCACCCCCACCTCTGTTCAGTAAATTCCAGTGATTCCCTATTACCTCCTCCTTTCTATTCAGCATTTAAAGCCCGATTACCAGTTCAGCACAGTCCCTTCCCACCTCTGCGGCCTTCTCACACTTCACCCTCCTCCACAAACACTATAACTCAGAAATATCAGATTACTTGTTGCTTCTCACTACTCCATCTCCCATCTTCATGGCTTCATATTAGCTGTCCTCGGTGCCTGGAATGCTCCCCCTCCTCACCTCCTCCTCTTTACATCCCTGGAGTCTTCCAAAACTCAGGTCAAATGTCACCTTCTGCAAGAGGCCTTCCAGGTTCTGCTCACTAGCCATTGGGTCCTTCCTTTCCAACGTTACCTTATATTTCTTTCATGTGGATCTTCTAGTACCCGTTTGCTTACATCTTGTATGTAAGCCCCTTGTAGGCAGGGCCTGGCTTTGTCTCATTTATCTCATTTGAGCTCCAGGACAATAGAAGGAGGTTGGTGATTTTATCATCTCCATTTTATCATAGAGGAACCTAAGGCAAACAGATTAATCGCCCAAGGTCACACAGCAAATGAGCATCTGAGGCACTTTGCCTTTCTCTGTATTTCCCCAGTGCCTAACACATAGTAAACACTTACTGATTAATTAATTGGAACCATACTAAAAAAAAAGATTATAAAAGCTATATTATACTTTTTGATCCAATGGTACCACTACTAGGCATATACCACAAAGAGGGGTAAAGATGCAGAGGGAAAAGATCCATCAGTACAAAAATATTTTTAGCACCATGTTTTGTTGTGGCAAAGACCTAGAAACAAAGTGGGTGCCTGTCAAATGGGGAACAATTGAAGAAATTGTGTTATGTAAATGTAATGAATACTAACTACTGTGCCATAAGAAATTTCAAACATGCCTGAACCAGAGAAACTTGGGGAAGATTTGTAAGAACTAATGCAGAGTGAAATTAACAGAACCAGGAGAATAATTTACACAAAGACCACAACAATGTAAAGGAAAGCAACTATGAAAAGCTTCAGAACTCTAGTTAACATAGTAACCAAGCATAATTTCAAAAGCCTGATGAAGTATGCCTCCAATTTCCTGACAGAGGGATAAAGGACTGACCCCCCCACCCCCCACAAAGAGGCATAGATATTCATTCGGATACAGCTAATGTGTTCATTAGTTTTGTTTGACTATACTTAGCTATTTCAAGAGATTCTGTATGGGGGTTGGTGTAAGTCAGTAGCTAGCAATGAGCAGCTCAAAAAGAACAAAATATATAAAAGAAAATTCAAAAGGGTAAAAAAAAAGGTAAATTTGTTAATATTTTGTTAAATTTAATATAGTTTAAAAACCATACATAATAGATGTTCACAGTTTCATATGAAATCCACTTTTTGTATATTTCAATATTTGTCAATGATTAAGTTCACAATTTAAAAAACAAAATTTTTAAAGAAATAAATGCAAAAAAAAATTTTAAATTTTTAAAAATTAAGAAATAGGTACGGCAGAAATGTTTAGATTAAGACTGAAGAGATACTTGTACTGTGAAGGTCAAGGATATGACTTCAGCTTGTGTTTCCCAGACCATCAAGGCCAAACTATTTGTCATGTCTCACAAACAATCCTCAATGTTCCTTCCTTCCCCTTCCCCACCCCCCCTTTTCCTCACTGTCCCTCTACCAGCAGCACTTGATGGGGGCAAAGAGGATGTCAGCATCTGTGCCAGTGTCCTTTATACTGTTCCTCAGGCCTGAGTCCAAAAAAGGACCAGGAAGTAGTAGTACAGGACAGACAGCATTCTGCCTGCTTTTCTTGAGTAGTTTATTTTCATGCCAGAACGTTAAGACTTTCCAAGATGTCTCCTAGATCAAGGATTGGAATGTGTTCATTAAAAGATGTAAATTAAAATTAAAATTTACCCTGTAAATTAAAAGCTCCTGGAGAACAAAGACTGTTTCCTTTTTGTCTCTGTACCCCTAGGACAGTGCTTGGCACAAAGTAAGTCAACAAATATCTATTGAGCAGTCACCGAGTGTGACACTTACTAGCTGTGTGACCCTAGGCAAGTCACCTAAACCTGTTTGTCTCATCTGTAAAATGAGCTGGAGAAGGAAATGGCAAACCACTCCAATATCTTTGCCAAGAAAACCCCAAATGGGGTCATGAAGAGTCGGGCATGACTGCAAAACCATTAAACAAATATGCTGGGAATAGATATATAAGCAAAGACAAAGACAGTCCCTGCCCTGGGGAGGGGGGAGGCCCCACCTTTTACATTCTAATGAATCCAAGCTTACTTACAGTATGACTTTAAAAATTCTTGTTAAATGACAGATAAAAACAACTGGTTGAGCTTACAGGTCCATAGTAAGCACTTAATAAATGATTTTTTACTTCATTCCAAATTAATTCTTTAACTATATGCTCTAATCTCTGCCAAGAAAACACGTCTCTACAGAGACAAGCCTTTGAGAATCTTTCCCCAGAGACAGCTGTTCTGAAGCTTCTTATCAGCTGATTAACATTCCTAAGGGGCTGGTTTAGCTGTTTTTATAAACTTTCATTGATGCTTTTTGGTTTTTATACCAGTCATTTTCCCAAATGCACTCCCACCTCCAATCACTGAACTCCCTCCCTTACAACAAAGAAAAACAGTCAAGCAAAAATCAACAGTCCTCAGTATTGCATTCGACACAGTATGCAACATTCTGCACTCCTGGTCCCTGTAGCCATAATGGCTTTTGTTTTCTTTGAATGGCTCAGCTTGCCTCATTGAGCCTCTGGACACTGTGGCTTGCTCTTCCGGGGCAGGAGGCCCGGGGAGCATGCCGGGAAACAGACAGCTTCCTGTGTGAGGAGTCATGGGGCTGGCTGAGGGGAGGTGTTGGCGGCTATGCTAGGGGGAGGGGCCAACTCAGGAACCAATCGGCCCTGGTCATTAGGGCGGAGCTTGATGATGTCAAAAACCCTATAAGAGGGGAGAGGACAGCTTGAAGACTCTCTTTTCCTTTTCCGGTTGGAGCCAGAGACAGTTACAACGACAGTTACAAAGGCAGTTACGACAGTTACCTCAGTTACAGCCACAGCTGAAGCAGGAGCTGCCAGTAGCAGAGCTAACCTACGGGAGAAAGCTGAACAAAGACTTCAGGCCATTACAGCGACAGTTACAGCGACAGTTGGAGCCAGAGGCAGTTACAGAGGCAGTTACGACAGTTACGTCAGTTACAGTTACAGACACAGACACAGCTGAGGCAGGAGCTGCCAGTAGCAGAGCTGATCTACGGGAGGAAGCTGAACAAAGACTTCAGGCCAGTGGGTAATCTTATTACCATCGAGGGGGAAGCATGATTTTGCTTTACGCAATCATGCTTCTCTGTAGCCTCCTGGTTACTCTTGCAAGGCGTACTTATTGGGCCTGGAAGATTTTGATCAACATATCAAAATGGGGTTGCTGGTTCATGGGTTGGTTACTGTGGAGCCTAAATAAATGTTTTGATTCTTCTGCCTTCTACGTTGAGAGTTTCTTATATCCGGCGGTTCCGAACCTTTCAGACATGTTTATGATCCTCTTTGAGATTATAAACTCTGCCCTCCTGATACAGTCCCCCACCTCTCTAGTGAGAGAGGGCAGTGGTTCATTCCAGTCTCGATTTCCATCCTGCTTAGTTTCCAGCCTCAGAACATCATGCCTCCCCCAGGATAAGCTAGTCACCTGAAAGCTCATCACCAGACTGGGTGACTCAGCTTTTCATACTCAGCACTTCCTCAATTCCCTCAGTGGCCTTTCCCCTCCTACTGGGGGGCTGGAGGAAGGAACAATAAGTGGCACAGTGCGCAGACCCCTGGGATTGTAATAAGGACGACTCCTCTTCGTGAGTTCAAATTTGGCCTTAGACGTTTACTAGCTGTGTGACCCTGGGCAAGTCACTCGACCCCATTTGTTTCATCTATAAAATGAGCTGCAGAAGAAAATGGCAAACTATTCTATTATCTTTGCCAAGAAAATCCCAAAATGGGGTCATGAAGAAAGAATTGGACATGACTGAAAAAATGACTAAACAACAACAGAAGTTTCCAGGTAACTCCATTTTCTATGAGCAGCTCTGCTCCACTTCTACTCCATGAAACATTATGCTCCTGCACTCCTGTGCCAGGTACCCTCTGCTGCCCCACCCCTTCCATTCAACTTCCTTATGTGTATTGTCTCCCTCCATCAGACAGTAAGCTCCTGGAATGCAGGGGCTGTCTTTTTTTTTTTTTAATTTGCATCCCTGCGCACTTAGCACAGTACCAGATACATAGAAGGACTGAATAAAGGTTTACTAAATTGAATGGAATTGAATATTTTCTCTGAGGCTGAGGTTGAACACAATAGTCAAGAGTTTAGCTACCTTTTAGCGCTTTTCCATCTACATTGTTGTAGCCATGATGTATATATTGCTTTCCTGGTTCTGCTCACTTCACTCTGCAACTGTTCGTACAGGTCTTCCCATGCCTCTCTGAGTTCCTCATATTCACTGTTTCATACAGCATTATAATATTCCATTATATCCATTTAACACAGTTTGTACATTTCCCAATAAATGGGAACCCATTTTATTTCTTGTTTTTTGCTACCACAAAAAATGCTACCTATGGATATTTTCTTATATGGGGCCTTTGTTTCTTTGCTCTCCTTGGGGAACAGGCCTAGAAAATACTAGGCTGAACAAGAAATGGCTTAGTGACTTTTCTTACATAATTCTAAACTGTTTTGGAGAACAGTAGGACCAAAACAAGCAGTTCCACCAACAATGTATTAGTGTGCCCTAGCTTTCCTCAACCTCTCCCATTCTGTCTATTTCCTTCTTTTATCATCTTTGCCACTTTGATAGTTGTAAAGTAAAACCTCAAAAGTTGTTTTAATTTGAATTTCTCTTACTAGTAATCTGAATTGTTCTTTCATAAAGCTGTTGATAGTTCACTGTCCTTTCTTTGAAAACCACTCATATCCTTTGACCACTTATCTATTTATCACTTATATTTGACCACTTTTATCTATTATATATAAGCATTTGTTAAGCACTTAGTATGTGCCAGGCAGCTAGGAACAACAACAATGTGCCAGCCACTGTGCTAAGCTCGGGTTACAAAGAAAGGCAAAAACATGCTCTTTCCCTTAAAGGAGCTCCCATTCTAATGAGAGATACAACATGCATATAACTTTGTACATATAAGATATTTGTTGGTGTTCAGTCATTTTTTTCAGTCATGTCCAACTCTTCATGACCTCATTTGGGGTTTTCTTGGCAAAGATACTAGAGTGGTTTGCCATTTCCTTCTCCAGCTCATTTTACAGATGAGGAAACTGAGGCAAACAGGGTTAAATGACTTGCCCAGGGTCATCCAGCTAGTAAGTGTCTGAGACCAAGTTTGAACTCAGATCCTCTTAACTCCAGGCCCTGATACTCTATCCACTGAACCAACTAGCTGCCCCCTATGCAAGATACAGACAATTGTGAATAGAAAGTAATCTCTGAGGGAAAGTACTAGAACCTGGGGGTATTGACACAGGGGCTGAGAAGGCCTCCTACAGAAGGTTGAATTTAAGCTGAGCCTTGAAGGAAGGGGGATGTGGGAGAGAAAGTGAAGCATTCTCAGCATGGGGGACAGCCAGTACAAATATGCCAAGTTGGGAGATAGGGTGTCATGTGTGCGGACAGTGAGTAAACCAGGATAGCCAGACTGTCAAGTGTGTGGAGAAGACTGAATTAGAAGACTGGAAAGATAGGAAGAGATGAGATTGTGAAAAGTTCTAAATGCCAAACAAGCCTGGTTTGGTTTGAAATAGAAACAGAAGGCCCCCAAACCTCCCCAGCTCTCTTTCCAAGCAGCACTCCTGAGGACCCCCACACAACTAACCTTGATTCTCCAAGGACTTCAGGTCTCCTGTGTGGTCACTGATTCTACCAAACACACATACACACATATACATAGTCACTTTCCCTAAGGCAGACCATGAGCTTTGCTGAGCTCATTTCCCTGCTGCTCAGACAGAAGGGTTAATCAACCTGAAAGGAACCTTTCTGGATGTTATCAAGCAAACCCCATCACAGCTGAACCCACTGCCATGTTCTACACATGACAGTACATCTGGTATCGCAATCCTTCCCCAAAGCCATTATTTTCTTTCCTGATGGCCAGAGTCACTCGGCCCAGCCACGAATGCCTAGAGAATTCCCTCTCTCTCATAGCAGCATCCACCTCAGTCCCCACACACATTTGGAACCTTTTTGACCCTGGCAAACATATGCTCAATACAATTGGCATTTCCATAAACACTTGGGCCTCACTGGGCCAAACAATTCCTCGGATACAGACTGCAGCTTCAGCATAATGAACTATTTGTATCATGGGTGGCAGCTGAAACCACTGCTGATGTGGGAGCAACAAACAGGCAGGCACATAGTTTCCTGGCAGTCTGTCCGACCCCATGCTGCCCCACAGCAATGGCAGCCATTCAGATGGAACCAAGCTGTACAATTTCAGTTTGAGCCTCTGGGAACATGGACGTGTTCCTTCCCAAGCCTCAGGGTTTGATACCAAACCCAGGCCCAGACAGATGTATAACATATCTCCTCCACTGGTCCTGCGTAGACTGAGCTACAGCAGGCTAGGCTTAGATGAAAACTGTATCGAGGCAAACAAGAGAGTAGCCACAGTGCTTCTTCAACCCTTCTCCCCCTCAACCAGCAGGACTGTGGCTGCCACACAGGCAGTGATGAAAGAGAGGCCCATCATCAATGACATATGGAGATGAATCATTTTGTCGTGAGACTGAAATTTGTCTTTCAAGCTGTGTTTTGTTCTTTCAAATATGGATGGAGAAGGCAAGGGCAAATATTATAAAATATTCTAGAGATGGCAGTGGATCCTCTGGTGTTCCAAGTGCTTCCCCTTGGTGAAGCTAATACATTCTTTCGGAGCAAATGTGGCCACCTGGATTCCTCAGTGCCAATAATGAAATCATGATAGCAGCTTCCATTTCAACAGACCTTTAAGGTTTTGCCAAGTGCTTTCCTTGGAATAATCCTGTGTGAGTGGGTGGTGCAAACGTAATTATCCCCATTTCACAGTTGAGAAGTTAAGGCAAAGACGGTGACTTGTCCATAGACGGGAATGTCGGAGTTGGGGGCATGAATGGGAGGCCTTCTGGCTGAGTCCAGGGCCCTTTCCACTGTAGCATGAGGCCTCATTTTAGCCAGGAGCTAAGTACATGCTAGTCATATTCTTCAGTGACCCTCAAAAGGACTCTTTAGTGAAGGGTCTTTTGCTGTCAATGGCCCATGGATAAACTCCTCATAGTAACCCTGGGGTATTCTGCTCCTCATCTCTGCCCCAGGCCTATTTTAGTATTTCCTTCCCATTCACTAAGGCTCAATGTCTTGTACCCATAGTAGCCTACTGTGACCAGTTGCGTGTTAGCCTGCCTACTCATCTGCTGCCTCACTTCTTCCATATAGAACGTGACTCACAATTAAAAAAAATATTTTTAAAAGAAAATTGATGTGACTAATGCCTCCCCATTCAAAGAAGCAGCATATTCCATTTCTCTCATCCCCACCCCCACACTCTAGGCCAGGGATTAGTGAATGTCCCCTACTAGGTTCATCCTTCTGAAAACAGACAGTGGTGAAAGACAGGCTAGACAAGTACATAAGAGGAAAGCAACATCAAGGCACTGTGACAGGGCTGGCCTCAGAGACAGGAAGATCTGAGTTCAAGTCCTGGTTTGGACACATACTGGCTGTGTGATCCTGGGCAAGTCACTCAACCCCTCAATGCCCTCTAGGCAACTCTAAGACTAGAAATGACAGAGCTAGTGGGTGCTGATCTGCATTGGCATCTGCACTGCCTGATCTCCAATGAGATCACAGGCCCAGTCCAAAATTTTTTAAAAGAAGAAAATGCTCATTTGGGGGCCCTGGGAAGGAAGGAGCACCATGACACACAGGGTAGGAGTTAACAACTGAGGCTGTGGGGAGCTCCTCCTCTTCCAGGATGGATTTGAGAAAAGTCAGGTTTTTCTCTAGACATACAAGTTTCCTCACTCCAAGGTGATTTGGTGGAATAAACACTGGCTCCTTAGTCTTAAGAGTTGGAGGGGGGCCTTATAATCATCCCTTAAGAGCCCACCCCTTCATTTTTGAAGAGAAAAATCTGAGACCTAGAGAAGGTAAAGAATTTGTCCAAGAACACACATCTGGTCATGGCAGAGCTGGGATTCAAACCCCAGTCCTTTAAACGCCAAATCCAATTACACCAAGTTATACAGTTCCTTCCACAATCAGGTAGGTGGTACAGCAGATAAGAGGGCTGGGCCTGGATTGAGGAAGACTTGAACTCAAATCTAGCCTCATCTACTTACTAGCTGTGTGACCCTGGGCAAGTCACTTGACCACTTTCTGCCTTAGTTTTCTCAGCTGTAAAGTGTGAATGATAATAATAGTACCTACCTCACAGGGCTGTTGTGAGGAACAAAGGAGGTAATATTTGTAAATCACTTGTAAATCATTTTGTAAATTTGTAAATCATTTGTAAATCACTAAGGACAGTGCCTGGCACATGATAGATGCTTAATAAATGCTTATTCTTTCTCTCCGCCCCCAATTGTGGGGTTGGTAGCTAGGAGACCAAGGCTCTCATCTATAAGCTCCAGGAGGGACAGTGCACACTACCCACAAAAGGTACTTAACCAAGGCTGTATTTGTACTTGTTGCAGATAGGAAACCGAGGCCCAGAGAGACAAAGAGAACAACCTTGTGAGATTCTGGAGTCTAGGTCTCTAGGCACTTGCCCCCAACCCATTCTGCCTTCAATCCTTACAATGACTGGCCATCTATTTTCACAGACAGAGAGGGGAGGGCTCAGGCTTCCCTCTCCCAGTGGTATGAAGTTGGTGAGCAGCCCTGTAACGAAGAAGTAACCTCCTCAAGTACTTTCCACTCTGTTCTGTGGGTAGAACTCTTGTGGCTTTTCATGAACTTCATTTTGTTTCCATTAGTGAAGCCTGCTGAGTGCCCTGCCCTTTATTTATTGACTGGGCTTCCTCTATGTTCATTAAGGACAGCAAAGGAAAGGGCTTCAATGGCTTTTAAAAACAATGCCCAGACCCTACACTACCTAAAGGGCATTGCCACTTTCGGTGGGCAGAGAAGCAAAATGAGATCATTTGAGGTGAGAGAGAAGGCAAAGCCTTGGCCTGGGTATATCTCCACATCCCTACCTGCATCAAGTCCAGTCACTCAATAAACATTTATAAAATTCCTACTATGGGCCAGGGAATGTGCTAAATGCTGGGGGTACAAAAACCAAAACCAGCCCCTGTTCTAAGAAGAGCTCCTGGTCTAATGGGAATATGCAAATGATTGTGTACAAGTAAACTATATACATGATAAATTAGAGGTTGTCTCAGGGGTAAGGCATTAACAACAAGGGGGAGTGGAAAGGTCTTGTTACAGAAGGTAGAATGTTAGCTGGGACTCGAAGATAGCCAAGGAAGGCAGGAGGTGGAGATAAGGAAGGCCAACATCCCAGGTATCAGAGCCAGTGAAGATGCTTGGAGTTGGCAGATGAACAGAAAAGAGGCCAGAGACACTGGAACAGAGAGTACAAGCAACAGGGCTACGGTATAAGAAGACTGGAAAGTGGGGGGAGGGTGATTATGAAGAGTTTTGAAAGCCAGATGATTTTGCATTTGATCATGGAGGTAATAAGGAATTTACTGAGTCGGGAGGTAATATGGTCAGGACTGTGCTTTAGGAAGATCCATTTGACAGCTAAGTGGAGGATGGAATGGAGTGGAGAGAGACTTGGGGCAGAGAAACCAACCTACTGGCTACCTCAATAGTAATCAGGTGATCAAAACCTGTACCAGGATGACTGAAGTGTCAGAGGAGAAAGGGGAGAGTATATAAGAGATGTTCTATGTCTCTAATTTGCACTGTTCCAGACACAGACGACATCTCAATAAGGACATGAAATTCATAGGATCTCAAAAAATAAAAAACAACCCACCTCAGAGTCCAAGGGAAACATTTATATATGAAAAACCAAAATAGATTTAGAGCTGGAAAGGTACTTAGAGACCATCTAGTTCAGGCCCCTCATTTTGAAGATGAGACAATGACATCCAAAGAAGTGAAAGTGATTGTCCAAGATCACATAAGTAGTAAGAAAGGTAGGATTTGAACCCCAGACCTTTGATTACAAAGCCAGGGCTCTTTCTACTCTACCATTGGGCCATAAGAGCCATAAAGTCCTTTCAAACTTCATCTAACAGTCAATGCTCCTATGGCTCTCTAAATGGCAGGAGGAAGAGACACGTATTTCACTTTCTTCACACCCTCCAAGATCGGCCCTTTGGAACAGCCAGACAGCACAAGTCAAAGGGGAGCTTTGGGTGGGTGGCTCTAACCTCTCTTGGCTCATGATGAAAAATCAAGAGAACAGGAAAGTTGTGACAAGAAAGTCTAAATAAATAAAAAGAGAGATAATGGGAACTCAGCTCCTTCCACTGTGGGCCTCAGCTCATCCAGGCCTGTGGGGTGGGAGGGACTGCTCAGCACCACTTTGCACTTGTGAAAACTTGTGGGTGTTAATTGGATGCCACTGTAGGAAAAATCAGAGCCAGCACGTACTGTAGGTCCAGCTTCACGCTTGCAATGCACCCCAAGTGGAAACAAGCCAGCAAATAAGGATGCCATAGCAGGGCTCTCTCTTCCTGTTTGTTCCCTTACTCCTGGGAAAGAAGGCTTCCTTCTGTTATTCAGTCAACAAGTGTTTATTAAGTGCTATGTGCCAAACTTTGTGCTAAGCACTAGGTATACAAATCCTCTTTTTGTGTTCTGTAAGTATGGAATTCTTCTCTTTTTTTGAACTTTTTTAGTTTAAAAAAATTAAAAACAAAAAAGGTTTAAAAAAAAGACCTCATCCTCATTGAGCTCACAATTCTT
Source organism: Trichosurus vulpecula (assembly GCF_011100635.1). Taxonomy (NCBI): domain Eukaryota; kingdom Metazoa; phylum Chordata; class Mammalia; order Diprotodontia; family Phalangeridae; genus Trichosurus; species Trichosurus vulpecula. The sequence goes on along the minus strand of NC_050581.1, from coordinate 118,713,274 downwards.
ACCCCCCAAATATTTAATGACTTTTTAAAAACAGCCTATTACTTTCCAATCAATCCCCACCACCCCCAATCCTACCTTGTAATTAAAAAGTAGTTAGTCAATAAACATTTATTAAGCACCTACTATGAGCCAGGCACTATGCTAAACACTGCAGGTACAAAGAAAGGCAAAAGATAGTCCCTGCTCTCAAGAAGGTCACAGTCTAATGGTGAGACAACATGCCAAGCTATGTACAGGATAAACTGGGGATAATCAACAGATGTATAGTTAAGCAAAACAAACCAATATTTTGGCCAGGTCTGACAACATACACCTCATTGCACACCTCTAGTCTGCCATCCATCTCTTTGTCCAGAGAAGGAGGCTAGACTTCACATTCAGTGCTCTCTTCCCAAAGATTCTCCACCTGCCCTCAGTCAGTGTTGGAGTCAGTGGAAAACCTGAGTCATCTGCCCTCCACCAGGGCAGCTCATCAGGACCCTCCCTTCCACGAAGCTCAGTCCGCCCTTCCCCGACAAGCTTGGGCTTTTGCAAGCCTTGCTAGAGAGTTAAGTGCCTCATCTCAGGCTTAAATGTTAATCAGCATGAAGTACCATTTGCCAAGTGCTTCACAAAGCAGGAGGGGAGCTGTCCCTAGAAAGGAAGTCAGGGAAGATCTGGGTTGGAGCTAGCTACCTAATCAGAGGAAACAGATTCTGCATCACCATCATCACCAAGGAACCAAAAGAAAGATTCCATCCCATGGCCCTGGAGATTGTGTCACCATGGAAAATGGGCTGGACTTAGAATCAGGAGATGTGGAGTCAGGGGACCAGGGTTCAAGTCCTGACTTCACCACTAACTACAAAGTGACTTTGGTCAAGTCATTTCAATCCTTTTCAGTGCAATGAGGAGACTGGATCACATGGCCTCTAGAGTGCCTTCTAGCTATAGAGATCTATGATTCTACATATGCTTTCTAGCTGAACCACCATAGACAAGGCACTTAAACTCCCTCAATTTCTACATCTCTAAAATGAGAGTAAGAACTTTTGCAGGCTTATTGTAAAGAAAGCCTGTTGTAAACTTTAAAATGCTATATAATAATGTGAGCTGTTGTTAGCCAGCAGGCCAGTAGTGGATTGAGAAACTCCAATGACTCAACAAAGGTGCCCATTTCTACCTCCTCTTTTGAGGTGCCTACCCCAAACACAAGGATTTTTTACCTGGGGCCCTGGTAATAGACTCATACAGCCTCTGCAGACTCAAAAAGGATGACCTGGTATGAGAAAAAAATGAGAATGACTTGAGCATATTCTCCCCTATTCTGTTTTGCCTGTTTCTCAAACAATCATCCATATGCTAGTTCCACAACCCAAACAGGGGGCCATCTTAGATTCTTAACTTGCAGCTACAAAAATATTAATTACTAAACAACACAATATACCTAGTTCTCCCAACCTCAGTCATAGAGTCATAGTATTTAGAGCTGCAAAGAGTCCCAAAGAAATAGAGGCCCAGAGAGGTTGCTGTCCAGCCCAAAATGGAACAGCTAACAAGTAGCAGAATTGGGATTCAAAGCCAGATTCTCCTCCAAATCCAGTCTTCGTTCTAGTACAACACACTACCAAACCACAAGTATCAGGTATATTTCCCCCATATTTCCTTCTCCATGCACTCTTCCTTTGCTCTCATTATAATATACTCTGTTTATGTGTTGTTTCCTCCCAAGAGAATATTCTTTGAGGGCAGAGGCTAGTTTTTGCCTTTGTATTTCCAGTGCCTAACACAAAGTAGGTGCTTAATAAATGTTTATTGAATAAATGAATTTTCTTACTTATTTATCTGTCCCCATCATCTATCCCATTTTTATTACAGTATGAGAAAAGGGAAAGGAAGGTTTGGTTTTTCACCTCTGTATATCCATTATCAAGTACTTAAAGCATGTATACGTTTATACCAAAGATCTCAGAATTCACTGCCCTGCACTCAAGCAGACTCAAACCTCTCCTAGTCTTAGTGGACTGCTTCTTGAGTTGCTATGGCCAGAAAACTTTAGCACTTGTGGGCCAGCCCTCAAGTGACAGGAGCCTCCCTACACTTGCTAAGGCAGGTCCTCTATGATAATGATGATGTTGATGATGATGGTGGTGGTGATGATGATGATGGTGATGATGATGATGGTGATGGTGATGATGATGATGATGATGATGATTGATGGTGATGATGATGGTGGTGGTGATGATGATGATGATGGTGATGATGATGGTGATGATGATGATGATGGTGGTGGTGATGATGATGATGATTGATGGTGATGATGATGGTGATGATGATGATTGATGGTGATGATGGTGATGGTGATGATGATGATGGTGATGATGATGGTGATGATGATGGTGATGATGATAGTGATGATGATGATGGTGATGATGATTGATGGTGATGATGATGATGGTGATGATGATGATGGTAATGATGATGATAATGGTGGTGATGATGATGGTGGTGATGATGATTGATGGTGATGATGATGGTGGTGATGATGATTGATGGTGATAATGATGTTGTTGATAGTGATGAAGACAAGTTACTGTTGGCTTTGTACTCGGGAGCTTTCCCCAGGGTAGGACAGCCAGCCTTATGCTTCCCTGCCACAGCCTGCAGGCACCCAGGCTCACTTTGTGCAATGACAAAGCACCAGTGGAATTTGAGCACCCTTTGTCCACAGCAGATGCTTAAAGAGCGTTTGTTGAATTGAATTGAATCAAACTGGTTACAGGACTTCTGATACAGAGATACTTTCTCTATCCAAGAGATACCCAGCCCTTCATTTTAATATAGTCCACCTATATTAGATTTGATTGCTGTTTGATGGACCACCTACTGCTTTGAGGGGTATATAAACTGTGAGCCCACCTACCATGATTATCTTTGGTCTGAGAGAGATGGCCAAATGACCATTTTTAATTAATAACCTGCTGGCCTTATTAATAAAATGATTAAATTACCCAGAAACTATGTCTCTTGAACCTTTTTAAACATCATATCTGGCATCAGTTAATATTTGTGTTCTAGATAACCGGCTATTATGATTCACATCAACAAGCATTCAGTGGGCAGCTACAATGTGCTGGGGCACTGACCTAGGTGCTGAAGATGCAATGACAAAGATGTAACTGGCCTGGCCCTCAAGTAGCTCACATTCTACTAAGGGGAAACAAAGACACACATCAATAAACATAAAACATATTCTAGGTGATTCTGAGGGGGTGAGCAAGAGCACTAAAGACTGGGAAGATCAGAGAAGGACTTATACAGGAGGAAGCCCTTGAGCTATGCCTGGAAGGGAGCTAGGGACTCTAAGAGGTGCTGACAAGAAGGGAGAATGTTCTAGGCATAGAGGACAAAAGCACCAAAGTGGGAGACAGAATGTCATGGATGGAGAACAATCACCAGGCTGGCTGGTCTCCCTGGCACCTCATGTAGCACTTCGCTTTGTACCTGCCCAACACAGGTCCCTTTGTGCCTTATTAGATAGTAAGCTGCTTGAAAGCAAAGATTGCTTTATCTGAACTTTGTATCTCCCTAAACCCCAAGGCAGGACTCTGTATACACAGGATACAATAAATGTTTTTTTCTGGATTCTGTCAGACTCTTTGTGATCCTGTGGACCATACTGCCCATGAGTTTTTGTGGGGTTTTGTTTATTTGTTTGTTTTGCAAGATACTAGAGTTGTTTGTCTTTCCTTCTCCAGCGTCTTAAGGCAAACAGAGGTTAAGTGACTCAGCCAGGGTCACACAGCTAGTAAGTGTTTGAGGCTGGATTTGAACTCAGGTTTTCCTAACACCAGACCCAACATTCTACCCACTGAGCCACCTAGCTGCCTCCATATAAATGTTTATTGAATTAAACTCCTCATTCTGTGGACTACTGGAAGGGGCTCTTAGGCTAAGAGAGAGGCAAATGAGTGGCTGACTTTTAGTCCCAGCTTCATAATTAACTAGTTGTGTGACCTCAGATAGGTCACTTCTGCTGTGCAGGCAGGTAGATCCAGCAGAGAAGTTACTGAAGTTGATCATCGTGCTTGTTCTTTATCTTGTTCCTTCAATGGTTCAATTAAATGCCATTCCAAAAACCATTTATTAAGCACTTATGAGGAGAGCCAAGAACAAAAGGTGATTTCGGCAGGGAAAAAGCACTAGTAACTGGAACGATCAGGAAATAATCCTCAAGAGAACCAAAGAAGGAAAGGCAAGGATTCAGAGAGGCAGAGATGAGAAGGGAGGGAGAGCATTCCAAGTAAGAGGGAAGGTCATACCTCTGTACAAATACATGGAAGTAAGAGACAGAGAATGTCAAGTTCTGGGAACAACTAACACTTCATTTGGACTGAACTGAAGGGTTTGTGAAGGTAGCAGTACAAAACAAGGCTGGAAAGGTCCATGCATGTTCTTTGACCATTTATCCATTGGGGACTGGGAGGTAGTGCTAAGACTTGTTAAGAGGTCTTTATAGATCTTAGGTGTCAAGTTTTTACCTGCGATATTGGCTGTGAATATTTTCCCAATCTGTTATTGTAATTTTCATTCTATTTTTCATCATGTTATTGTTGTCAATTCTACCTTCACGACATCTCTTCTATCTTGCCCCTTCTCCCCACCAGCCCAGTTAGGGGCCTGATCTCCTCTCCCCAGTCTATTTCAAGAACCTCCTAATTGGTTTCCTGCCTCTTAGGCTCCCACCCAATCAACCCTCCATACAGGCACCAAATGGATACTCCTAAAGCACAGAGGCAGCTAGGTTGTGCAGGAGATAGAGCACCAGGCCTGAAGTCAGGAAGATTCCTCTTCCTGAATTCAAATTTGGCCTCAGACACTTACTACCTGTGTGACTCTGGGCAAGTCACTTATCCCTGTTTGCCTCAGTTCCTCATCTGTAAAATGAGCTAGAGAAGCAAACGGCAAACCACTCTAAATGGGGTTGCAAAGAGTCAGATGCAACTGAAGAAAAATGAAAGCACAGATATGACAGTAACACTGTCTTACTCAACATACTTCAGTGGCTCCCTGTGGCCTGTAGGATAAAATATAGATTCATCTTGGCGTTGAAGTTCCTTCACAATTTGGCTCCAATCTATCTTTCCAGATTGATGTCTCATAACTAACTCCCCCTCATATACTCTCTGTTCCAGTCAAACTGGCTTCCTTGCTCTTCTCGCCACATAAAAATCTATCTCTGCCTTTGCCTGTTCCTCCAACACCTGGAACACTCTCAATCTTCTCATCTACCTCTTGGAAGCCCGAGCTCCCTTCAAGATTCAGCCCAAAGTGCTGCCCTTTCCTCATTCCCACAATTGTTTGTGCCTCCCCACACACACACCCCAAATCACTGAGTTTTTCTTTTGAATATATGCTGTATTTACTTATCTGTGAGTATGTTGTAACCTTCCAGTCAAATGTGAGATCTTTAAAAGCAGGGACTCTCACACTATTAGGTTTGTATCTCCAGAGCCTCACACAATGCCTGGCACATTTAATAAATGCTTGTTGTTGTTGTTTGATGATGATGGTGATGGTGATGATGATGGAGAAATCAAATACCCCTTTTTCTGAGCCAGCAAGGCTCATGTTGCCATTGGGAATTCTGCGAACATTTTAATACCAGTCAAATTTACTGAAGACATGAACAGAAAGTAAATTTCATCCTTTTCCTCCTCCTTAGAGCTTCAGATTGGATCTGAGCAATAGAAGAGGCAGCTGGGAACAAATGCTGATGTGACTTCCCACTCAGAATGCCCATTGAAAACAAGATTCCACAGAGCTGGGCTCAGGCTTCCATACTAATCTGATCTGTTGCATTTCTTCCCAGGTTCTCAAGACACAGGCATCAGCAATTCCTGAATAACTCTAGGTCTTTAGGCCAGAGATCCTATGACTCCTAAGGAAAAAAAGACTCTCCTAGGAATGGCAATACAGAATACCCAGGGTCCTGACTGCTTTCTCACATATGTCCATGTAAAATAGATGGAACAGGATGATTTGAAATAAGTGTCTCTGCTTTATACCCCTGCTTTAAAAAAACATTAAGAATAAACACTCTCTGTGTTAATGCTACCAGCCATTCCACTGGAGTAACGTTTCAACAAGGCAGCCAAGACTACTCAATATTGGCTTTCATGAAGGAATTTGTATAGCCTTGTTTAAAATTATTCTATTTTGCTTGGGTGGCTTTAAAATGTTTGTGAGGGAAAGAGTTTGTCCCCTTTAAGAAGTCAGATTGGTAAGTGGAGGAACCTTCCATCAAAAGGGCCATTCTCTGAGTGAGTTAAGATGTAGATGCAAGGACCCTGAGACCAAAGATGTAGCAGACTACCTAGTCCATCCTCCCTCCACATCCAGGAATCCTCTCTGCATCATCCCTGACAAATGGTCAGCCACACTCTGCTTGACTTCTCTTTTTTTTTTTTTGCAAGGGGGAGGGCAGGGCAATTGGGGTTAAGTGACTTGCCCAAGGTCACACAGCTAGTAAGTGTGTCAAGTGTCCGAGACCAGATTTGAACTCAGGTCCTCCTGACTCCAGGGCTGGTGCTCTACTCACTGTGCCACCTAGCTGCCCCCTGACTTCTCTTTCAATTACAGTAGCTTACTGCTTCTCAAGGAAACAGGTAACTCTAATTTGTGGTTAGCACTTCCTTATGTTATTCATTTTTATTTTGATTAGGACAATTCAGAGAAAAAAGAGAGCATTCAGACCTCAAAAGCAGAGTAATAGGAAGGTGCTAAGGAGGTTATTAACACCTTTCCTTTAAATAGCATCCCAGCTAGAACAGACAAGATTAAAGTCATAAAAAGGTCCTGGGGCTGCCTGGAAGCAAGAGAACAATAAAAACGGAAGGAAAAATCTAAAGTCGAAAGAAAGGAAAATATTTAGATTAATAGTATCCATAACAGTTAAGCAGGAACAAGGCATTTAATTTGTACTTGGGTATCTGTAATTCTTTTAACCTTTCCTCTGAGGAGGGTATTATTACACAGATTACAAGAGAAGAGTAAGAATTAGCAAGTATACAAGCTGGGTTCTTAATGAATTATATTTTTATAGAAAAGGAACAGGTGAATGGACCAGGCATCATATCCTTGTGTACCTTGGTACTACCTGTGTGACTCTGGGCAAGTCAATTAACCTCTTTGGGCCTCAGTTTATTCATCTATAAAATGAGAACGGTGTAAGGAAAGATTTATTAAGTGCTTACTACTTGGCAGGCACAGTGATAAGTACTGGGGATACAAATACCACGCAAAAAGAAAGAGTCCCTACCCTCAAAAGGCTTACATTCTTTTGAAGAAGATAACACACAAAAGGAAGCTGAAAAGTGTGTGTGCATGGTGAGGGGTAGGGGCGGAGAGGGGGAGGTAGGGGAGGGAGGTTGGAGATATAAAGGAAGACGCATGATTTCAAAGTCCAAAAGCCAAGAACAGAGACAGGAAGGGAATAAAGGCCTGCCTGGGACTCTCTACAAAATGGCAGCTCCAAGAAGAACTCACCAATGGGAAAAGGGGGTGGGCCTTGCGAAGGGATGTTACAGGTTGAAAAGGCTGCAGGGGTGGTTGGATATACCAGGCAGAAGACGACTGAGTCTTGAGGAAAGTTCCAGAATAAGACAACATGGTTTGGATGTCTGGGAGCTGGAAACTAAGCTGAGAGGGGAATGCAAAATAAGGAGGAGAGTTTCAAAATGAGATACTGTATGGGGCGGGAAAGGAAAAGTCATTCCTGACAGAGGATTAAGTAAAACCTTATAGAAGAGATAGTATTTCAGCAGGATAGGAATTCAGAGGGAAATGGGAGTGGGGAGCATTCTTTGCATAGGGTACCCCATAAATTCACTTCTGTGCCTTTATGAATGCTGACCTCCCACATCTGGAATGGTTTCGCCCATCTCTCCACTAGATCCCAAATCTTCCTCTATGAATATTGCCCCTGCTCCATCTTTGGTCAGGACCATTCCCCCTCTCCACCCCCATCCCCCACCCTATGCAAGTCTTAAGTTACAATTTTGTATTATACTTGTACTATGCATTTATCTTATAGTACAAATATACTTGTATTTGTCTTGACTCCCCCTACTATATTATAAATTCCTTAAGGCCAAGGACCAGGTCCTGTTTCATCTTTGCATCCTCAGTGCCAAGAACAGAACAGGCCTATAATAAATGTTTGCTGAAATGAACTTGTTGAATCGACGCATGTCAAAGACATGAAACCCACAATCCTTTGCTATGTCCCCAGTGTAGCTTGCCCAGAGCATCCTAAACTACTCAAGCTCTCCGGTAGGCCATGAACAATCCTTCCTCACAAGGAAAGGCAGCAATGGAGAACTACACCAACCACCAAAACCGGTGTGTTGGCAAATGTTCCACCTCTAAAATGTCTGTACAGAAACCTTGGGGGAGGATCATCATTGAGGAGAATACAAACAAGGACCCCTCCACTACTGTTTCCACAGCCATCCTGCCTTGGTTCTTCTGGACTTCAGTGTAGTACGATGGAAAGAGTAATGGATTCAAAGACAGAGGACTGGGGTTCCGACCTAACCTCTGCCACTTACTACCCATGTGACTTTGGGGCAAGCCCCTTAGCCACGGTGTCCTCAGCTACCGAATGAAGCAGTTGGACAAGCTAGCCTCTGAGGACCTTTCCGGCTCTAAATTTATAATCCCTATGATTCTGTGATTGAGGGTTTGAAGCCACACTGCCCTGTGACTGCCAGAGATTGAAACACTTGCTCCTAGTCACTGTGATGTTATCAGAATCTCTCCGGGTGTGTGTATCTAACCTGGGAGCTCAGACTCACTGGTGTAGTATGCAATATTCATTCCCCCATCCTGATAACTGAACAGATTAAGAAACCGTCACTCTGACATTAACATGTTAGTCTATTACATTCGCCTGTAGATTCTGTCAATTTCCCAAATTCTTACCAGTCAAGTCACTGGTCAAAATACAACATGGTGAATGCCTCAGTCTTTTGGATAGTCACCTTCTTTACTTTCAAGAGTACTGAAGTAACTGCCTAGCTGCAAGTCAGAGGTTAGGGGCTCTCTCACCCCTACAAAGAGGAGATTTCTCAATAGTCTTAGCATCAGTAGAGTAAGACATGAGTATAACTTGCTTTTTGGTGCTTCTTCAAATATAAGTCTTTTGTGGTACAGCTGAGCGAAACTGGAGAAGGGGAAACCAGAATACGCAAGTAGGTCCAGGGTATATGGAGGCAGATAAAGCCAAGCGATGTAAAGAGGAGCACCCAGACTACTTCCTGAGGCATACAGTACTCTAAGCACAATAAATAATTATCAATAAATAGCGTAATAATCAATAAATGTTTATTGGTTACTTAAGCATAGTTTTCCTATATCTAGCACATAGGTACCCACATGGAATACCTATCCCACTCTTCTCGCTCACCCCTTTCCCTTTTGTTTTGTCTTTCCTTATTAGACTGTAAGCTCCTTCAGAGAAGGGTTCATCTTCTTTTCTTGTTTTTATATTCCTAGCACTCAGCATGGTACCTGGAACATAGTTAAGTACTTAATAAATGTTTTATCTATCTACCTACCTACTAAAGAATATTATATACCACATTATCTAATACAAGGCACTTATGGCTGTGCATTCAGTAGTGACAAAAAAGGGTACCCCATCCTAGCGCCTCCATCTAGGCCTCTTAAAATGAAAAGATTAAACTCCCACCCTAGCAGCCCCTGAGAGGTTTCCAGGGACTATAGGATAAGATTTTGAAACAATGGTCTATAGGTTAGTTCCTTTTCAGAGTCTTACTTTTGAACCTAGAATTTTAATTGATGCTCCTGGCCTTTCAGGAGCCCCAGTAGTTTGCCAGAGAGCGGGCAATTTCTTCTCTTAGAGACCACTAAAAGCATTATCTGGTCTCCCACAGAGCTTTTCCCATCTAAAGGCCAGACCTTGGGCAAAGGGCAGTTCTTAGTAAAAGGCTCCAAATATAGCTGGTGCTCCTTTGATTCTTGTTAATTAATTGGTCCTAATTGGTCTCCTTGCCTCCAGTCTCTTCCACTCTCCAATTTATCATTCACACTGCTGCCAAACAGAGATCCTAAAACACAGGTCTGCACAGGGTTCCTAAAGCATCATGTCATCCCTCTGCACAAGAAGTTCCAGTGGTTCCCTACGGCCTCTAAAATAAAATAAAAATACTTCCACCTGAAATTTAAAGCCCTTCACGATCTGGCTCCAACCTATCTTGATGGTCGGTGTGGTACAATGGACAGAACACTGGACTTGGGGTCAGGAAGACCTGGGTTTGAATTCCACCTGTGAGGCCGTATGGCTCTGGGCAAGTCCCATATCCTCTGTGAGCCTCTCTGTGCTCATCTCTAAAATGATTAACATTGGCCTTGGTGACCTCTTAGGTTGCTTCCAGTCCTAAATCTGTGGTCCTTTTTTTTTTAGATTGGTTTATACGTTACTCCCCATCAGGAACTCGAGGTTCCAGCCAAACTTGCTTACTTTCTAATCCATCTCCTGCTTCCTGTCTCCTTTGTCCAGGCTGTGCTCCAGGCCTAGAATGTTCTTTCTCATTTGTCGCCACCACTCTTGATGATCCCTCACATCCTTTCAAGGGCCATCTCCTATGTGAGGCCTTCCTGATGCCATCAGTTGTTAGGGTCCCACTCCAAAGTTATTCTGCATTTACTTTGTTTATATTTTATATTCACTTACATAGGTTGTTCCCTCCAATCAACTGTAAACTCCTCAAGGGCAGAGATTGTGTCGTTTTTTGTCACTGTAAGCCTAGTGCCTAGTATAATGTCTGACATACTTGGTGCTTAATGAATTAACCGCACAGAATTCCCAGAGAGAGGAAGGAAGGAAGGGAGGGAGGGAGGGAGAGAGGGAGGAAGGGAAAGGGGGAGGGAAAAGGGGAGGCAAAGGGGGAGGAAGGGGGAGGGAAAAGGGGAGGCAAAGGGGGAGGGAAAGGGGGAGGGAGAGATATCTTTGTGGATCTGAGCATGATGGGACTGAAGACATATAAAAGGAGATTTGGAGGAAGGAGAAGAAATAAGCTCAAAGTCTTAGAGAAAGACAAAAGGAAAGTTAGGCCTATGTGCACTGTGGGAGAGCTCATAGAGAGGCTGTACCTTTAATTACAAAGGTTTTTTGGTCAGAGTGAGCAATCTCAGGTGGGCCCAAGGGCCCCAGACCACACAGGCATCCATACACTATGCCCAGTTTGGTGTTTACGCCCACAGGTGGAAAACCAGAGTTTATGACAAGATCAACAAAGACAGAGGAGGGAAGTATAAAGAAAAAGTGCAAAGGAAAAGCTCAGGGGCAGCAGAGGGACTCAAGTTCCCCCTTAGCCATTGGACAGTGTTCACTCGGCAGTAAGTCTCACCTGGAATCTTTCCCAGGACCATTCTGCCTTCTGTAAAGCACAGAGAGTTCTCCATTTTTGACACAAGGCTACTTTGGGAACTTCTTTGCAGAACACCAAGGGAGAGCTCTACAAGGGAAACCAAGGGACCACAATCTTCCAGCCACATGGTGGAATGGAAAGAGAACCAGGCCTAGAGGCAAAGGACCTGGGTTCAAATCCTAACTCTTTCTAGCTCCCAGCAGAGTGACCTTGGGCAAGTCCCTTCTCCTATCTAGGTCTCAATTTCCTTCTCTGTAATATAAAGGGGCAGGACTAGCTAGGTCTTCCTCCAAGCTCCTTGTGCCTCATTCCTCTGCCCTGCCACCTTCTCTGTGGAGCTATGCTCCTAACCCGGAGAGAACCCTCCCTCCCACAGAGAAAGAACATCAATCATTCCTCGCTTATGATCCATATCACAATAACTGTTATGGTTGTTGGTGTTGTGATCTGGGTATAGGCTGTATCTCCCACTAGGCAATGAGCTCCCTGAGGCTGGAGCTATGACACAATGAGAGGCTTCTTAACCAGGGATCTACCAACCCCCAAGGGTTCTGTGGATAGACTTCGGGGGTCCATGAACTTGGAAGGGAAAAAACAATTGCACTCAACTTTTGTTAACTTTTGGTTTCTTTTGTAATCTTCTTTATTTTATTTTATGCATTTAAAAACTTTTTTTTTTTCTGAGAAGGGGTCCTCCTCGAATGGTAGAAAGGGCACCAAGCTTAAATATAGAAGAGACCTGATGAGTTTAAAGTCCAGGTCAGGAACTTACCAGATGTGTAATAACGGGCAAATTCATTAATCCCTCAAAGCCTCAATTGTCTCATCTGTCAAATGGGGATGACAGCTACTCACCTGACAAGGTTACCATCAAGAAAGCATTATATAAATCTTAAAAGGAGTTGTTGTCTGTTTCTGTATCTCCTCCACCATAACCAACACTGGGCTCTGCACATAACAGGTGCTCAGCAAAAATTTGTTAGTGAGCTGGCCTCATTTTCCATTTTCTCAAGCAAGAGAGAAACACAGCTTCTCCCTCCCCTCCTCCCCAACTAAGCAGGGGTGTGGCACAGGACCAGGTGGGCCCAGGCAGGCCAGGGCTGGATGAGATGGAAATGGGAAGGGGGGTGGGGGAGGGTAGGAGGTCTAGGTCAGCTTCTGCTACTGTCTATTTTTACAGGTTTCATATTGCAGGTCAGTATGGTACCACTCTTTGCCCATGTCTTACTTTAATGCTATACAAATAACAAAGCCATCTTACAGAAGGCCAGGGAATCTTCCAACAGCCACATAAGGTTATTTGTGAGTTTCCAATTCAGAGTCAAATGGCAAGGGGCAACCTCGGTGATATAGAGAACTAGATACCCAAACCCCCTTTGCCTTCCCTCTCCACCCCTATTCCCAGTTTCCTTCATCCAGAACTGATGCCTTAGTCTCCAAGGCCCCCCCATCCCACCCCAGAAGGCCCTGTTCTTCCCATTCTTCCTGTTCTTTAAAAGGGGGCACCCCAACCAGGGCCAAGGGGAGTGAAATGGACTGTGAAATTAGCAGAAATTCCACTCTCAGATCAATTCCACTGAGAGGCAGAAGAACTCTGAATCTGAGAAACAGCAACCAGCAAGCCACTCTCTGGGAATAGTAGCATCTGGTGATTTTTGTAAGGAGGTGGGGCATGTCACACCATCTAGAGAGCACACACACACTTCCCTTCCCCATCTCGCTTCTGCACAGCCTCGGGGCCTGCCCCCACACCCGTGGACACTTCTTCCCTCCCCATGGGTCTGGGTATCCTAAGACCCTGCAAGGCTCACATACACAACCTTCCTTCCCTTCTCTCTACTGCTTATCCTGTCACCCAGTAACTGCTCACACCTATTCACAGATGTACAGCCCAAGCCTTTGCAGATCCCCCACACCCACCTCACTTTCTTCATCTCTCCTCTCTCTATTTACTCTCTGCCCCTTTACTAAGATACTCCTTTTCTCTCTCTCTCTTCTTCATATTCTATGCCTCTCACCCCTTCTTTTATCATTTCTCCTTACATGGTTCCATACACACCTCCATCTTCCCCACACCCACCACTCCCCCTACCCTCCTCTCCCAGTATTGTCTAGGCTATCCTGCATTCCCATAAACACTGCATTCAGGAGCTGCACCTCTCCTCCCCTCTCCCATTCAATCTTTCCTGCCTCTCCCACCTCAACGCTTCTTTATTTTCTTCTATCCTCTTTCTCAAGGCCTCCTATTTCCTTCTGATTTAAATTCCACAGTCAACATATGTCCCTTAGCACAGTATAGCATGGAGATGGAGTGGGGGGGGAGTGAAAGGAGAGGGTTAGGAGAAGAAAGACAGTATTCTTCCTGCCCATAGTGAGGAGCTGACAATCTATATCTATCCATAGAAGTGGATCTACCTGAAACCCAGGGTACCAATGGGGAAAAACATCTTCCTGTGTCCTTATAACAAAGTATTCTAAAACAGGCCCACTGGTGCATTGTTGGTAGAGCTGTAAATCAGTCTGGCCATTCTGGAAAGCAATTTGGAACTATGCCCCAGAAGTCCCTAAATTTTGACTTAAAGACAAACAGCATAGATCTACACCCCAAAGAGATCAAAGAAAGAGGAAAAGGACCAACATATACAAATATATTCATAGTGCCTTTTTTGTTATAAAAAAGAACTAGAAGCTAAGGGAGTGTCCATCAATTGGGAAATGGCTGAGCAAATTATGGTAGATGAATGAAAAGGGAACATTACTGCACTGTTAAAAATGATGAAAGGGACAGTTTTCAGAAAACTCTTCAGGGAAAACTTGTTTGAACTAATGCTGAGTGAGGAGAAGAGAACCAGGGGAGCAATTTACACAGTAATAACAATATTAAAAAGACAAACAACTTTGAAAGACTTAAAAATTCTTACCAGTGCTATGACCAACTACAACTCCAGAGGCCTGATGATGAAGCATGCTGCCAATCTGACAGAGAGATGATAAGTTCATGGTGCAAAAGAAGACAACATTTTCACACATAGTCAATGTGGGTGACTGTTTTGTTTGACTATGCTTACTTGCTACAAGGATTGTGTATTTCTTTGTCTGGGGGGTGAGGGGTGGGGGCAGCGGAGCAGGTACAAGGGAGCTTCCGATAGTATTGACACCAAAAGAAAAAGAAAAGAAGGTCATTAAGGCATTTTATTTTAAAAATGCACAGAAAAGAAGAGAAAGAAGTTCAGAAGGAACACATAAGCAGGACAGCTTTGAAAGTAACATTGAATGGGGCAGCTAGGTGGCAACACATGTACTAGCTGTGTGACCTTGAGCAAGTCACTTAACTCCAATTGCCCTGCCCCCCCAAAAAAACAAACAAAAAGTAACATTGAATTTGTCTTGTACTTTTAAAAAGATCAGGCTATGTACATAATAGAAATGCATAGTTTCACATGTAATCCTCTTTTCCCCTTCTACTTTATACATGGAAATATTCTTCTTTGGTATTGGTTAAATTAGAATTTTAAAAATTAAATTTAAAAATAACTTTAAGCAGTATAGATTCACACACACACACACATTGTACTGAAAAGGACACTGGATTGGTCATCAGAAGCTCTGAGTTAAAATCATAGAATCTCAGAAATGAAAGAGGACATCCGCTTCAACCCTGACATGATGCTGGAAGCCTCTCTACAACATAACCAAGTGGTCACTGAGGGTTCCAGCCTTCAAAGTACTACTAACTTACTGGGACCTTGAATAAGCCTCTTTCTCTCTGTGCATTTCAGCTTCTTGGAAGCTAAGATTAGGTGGGCTCTAAGGACTTTTCCAGCACAATCAATATTGAATGATTCTTTAAAGCAATCTTCCTATTGGAAGGTCAGGGAGAACTAACCCAAAAGTCCTGAGCCTTAATTTACTGAGAATACTTCTCATGATTTTCACACCTGAAAACCAGCCCCTTCTGAAGATACTATGATCTTGTACCTGCTCATGTGACAAGACTGGATATCAGACTTTTTATGGAGGGTGAAGGAAAAATAAGGTTCAAATCAAGGAGGACCCCAAAGTTGTAAACCTGGTGACTAGAAAGGTGATGGGACTCTCCACAAAAAATGGGCAAGTATGGAGGAGGGTCAAAGTTTAGGGAAAAACATAATGAGTTCTCTTTGACACCATCAGCATTCTGCTGATTGATTTTATTGTTCAAGAAAGCCAACAAACCCTGAGTGTTCCCATTGGTCCAGGGCAGAGTAGTCAAGATTCAAGACCAGAAGTGAAATTCTAGTTCATTGGCTCTTGCGGAAAACAGTAGTATTTGGTTGCAACCAATTTTAGAAAAGTATTTATTTCATGCTTATCAGAGGGTGTCCAGAGACTGTTTGGCTCTGATTCCTGATAGCTGCCTCTATCATCTGCTGATTAGAGCATCAGAGACTCTCAGAATCTTCACAAAGTCCTCAGAGGTCAGGAAGAATTGTAGCCAAAGCAAAAGAATCAATTGAATTCTTTCAACATTAAAAAGGGGTTTTTTAAGTCTTAGCATATATATTGTTATCCATCTTTCTAAATCATGTCCTATGTCTCCAACTAGATTGTGAGCTTCCTAAGGACAGGGACTGAGGTCTCTGTCTCCACCTCAAGGCCCAGCACAAGGATCTACATTGATTAGGATAGGTGGATGTGTGTTGGTGTGTTGATGATGCTGAGTCAATTAAAAAACAAATTAAACAAGGATGTGTTGAGCATCTACTATGTTCAAACAAGATGCTCTATTGGGTGATAAGGATGCAAAAGATAAAACAATAATTTTTTTCTAGTATCAAAGGGATTACAATATAAGCTAAGAAATGAAGGCAAATAACTCTAATACAAAAGTTAGAAAGGGAGAAGTAACAGGAGAGGTCAGAGACACATGAGATTTGAGGAGGAAGAGGTTACCTTTGGCTTAGGATACTTCACCATCATCACAGCTAGCATTCATATAACACTATGCTAAGCACTTTACAAATATTATCACATTTGATCCTCACAACAACCCTGGGAGATAGGTACTATTATTAATTTCCATTTTACAGCTGAGTAAACTGAGGCAAACAGAGGTCAAGTTTGTTGCCCAGGGGCACACAGCTAGTCTGAGGCCAAATCTGAACTCAGATCTTCCTGACTCCAGGACCAGTGCTCTAGCCACTGCATTACATAACTGCCTCATTTCAAGGAGGAGATAGCACCTGGTCTGGGCCTAGAAGGAATTTCAAAAAGTGGATAAATGGTGAAAAGTAAGAAACAGAGACCATTCTAGGCATGGGGAACAACAAACACAAATATGCAAAGAGCATGATGGGAGAGGAGAGGGAGCAAGATGAAATCAGAGAGCAGGATGAGATCTAGCCAATTTGGCTGGAATAGAGAGTATATAGAAAGCAGTAAGGCTGGAAAAGTGAGTTGGAGCCAGATCATGGAAGATTTTGAATACCTGGCTAAGGAGCTGGTACTTTATTTGGTAGGCGATAGGAAGACACCAAAGGTTGTAGACTAAGTGGCATGATGAGACCTGTGCTTTTGGTAGAGTGATTTGGTAGCTATCAAGAAGGAGGAGACTGAAGTCAGACAAATAAGTCAGGAAGCTGTGACAAAAGTCCAGGTGAGATCATGAAGGTCTTAAGTAGGGTAATGGTATTATAAGTAGGAAGACAGGGTTAGACCCAAGAGGTTTTGTGGAGGTAGAATCACTAGGACTTAGCAACTGATTGGACATGGTTTGAAGACTCAAAGATAATGCCATTGATAGAAACAGAGTAGTTAGGAAGAAGGGGAGGTCAGGGTGGGGGTGGGAGAATAGCTTGATTTCAGATATGTTAAGTTTGAGAACTTAACAGTTTGAGAAGTGCTGGAGAAGTCCAATAAGCAATTGGAAATTTGGGACTAGAGCTCAGGTTGGGGGTTGATCTGCCAATCACCCATACAGAGGTGATAACTGAAACTATGGATGAGATTTCCAAGGAAGAGGGTGTAAAGAGAAAAAAGAAGAATGTCTGTTGTGAACAGCAGCTCTGGGTATAGACAGTTCCATCTGGGGAGCTGTCATGCCAGAAGCCAAGTTCTACCAAGGAAATCCATCTTGGGAAGCCAGGCACTGAATGCAGGTTTTTCTGATGTAGGAGATCCAGGAAGCAAGACCAGGGAAAATGGAGGACAAATAATCAGTAACAAGGAGAAAATAGGATTCAGTAGCTATCATGGCTGGTAGTCTACATTGGCACAGTCAAGTTTCAAGGCTATTTTGTGAGGACACAGAACCTGTGTCTCTGTGTCTGCTAAACCTTTGCACCTAACATCCAGACAAAGGCAGAGACTTGGGGAACGTGTTCACACTTGAGGGGCAGAAGAAAAAAAGAAAGTCCAATGAAGGAGATAGAAAATGAGCATACAGTCATGTGTGGAAGGAGAACCAAGAGAAAACCATGTTATGGAAGTCAAGGGAGAGAAGGTCATAGGATCTTGAACCTCAGAGGCAATCTAGTCCAACTTCTTGATTTTACAGATGAAGGATCTGAGGCCCATGGAATTGAAGTGCCCAGACA
Organism: Trichosurus vulpecula; assembly: GCF_011100635.1. Taxonomy (NCBI): domain Eukaryota; kingdom Metazoa; phylum Chordata; class Mammalia; order Diprotodontia; family Phalangeridae; genus Trichosurus; species Trichosurus vulpecula. The sequence continues at coordinate 118,695,264 of NC_050581.1, read as the reverse complement.
AAGTTATACAGATAGTGAATGGGGGAAGTGGCATTTGACTTTGACCCCAGGTCCTCTGACTCCAGATTAAAGTTCTTTCAATTGTGCCATGCCAATACTGCCTCCCTAGCTCCAGAATGCTGTGTCATTGATGCATAGGAGGAGGTTCCTGAAATTCCTACAAAAAAAATTCAAGGTTAGGGTAGTCCAATACTACAGAAAGGTAAAGAAGGTGAGGACTGGGTGAGGATGGGGGTGGGGGGAAGGTAACCGGTTTTGGCAATTATGAGGCCACTGGTAACTTTAGAGAGAAAGGTTTTCATAGAGTACTATAGAGGATAGAAATCAAAAGAGAGGGGTGGGGGATGATGAGAGTAGTAGCAGCAATAAACTACTCTTTGAATATCAATAAAGGGAAGAAAAGAAATGGGATGACAATTTGAAGAGAGCAAGGTCAAGGAAAATTGGTTTTTTTCTAGGATAGGGGAGACCCGAGCTCTGTTCATAGACAGAAGGGAAGGAGCCAGGAGAAATGGAGAGTTGATGATGAAAGAAAAAGGATGATTGATGAAACATGATCCTAAAGGTAAAATGAAAGGAATGGGATTGAGGGCACAGATGGAAAAGTTGGCCTTGGCAAAGAGGAGGGCCATGTGCTTCTTAAGCTCCCTAAGGCAGGATGGAGCAAGGAGAGGATGGACATGGACATACAAATTTGAAGGAACTCATCTTATGGGATTTCAAACCTTTCAGTAAAGAAGGGGAAGTTATCTGCTGAGAGACAGAGGAATGGGGGGGGGGGGCTTGAGGAGAAGGCTTGGAACAGTTTGTGGAGAATCTGTTGAGAGATAAATAAAAGGATTCCCATGCAGCAGAGAAGGCCCCATTGAGGTTAAGTAGCACTAAATTATAGTGGACCCAGTCTATTAGATTTCACAGCTTCCTCTATCAATACTTGGTTGCTCCAGGAGGACACAGGAAAGGTAGGTGGTTCAGGAACAACCCAGAGCTAAGAATTGGCTGGTTGGAACCATGAGACAAAGTGATTCAAGGGTCAAGGAGAAAGCATCATTAAGATGGCTAACAGAATGACTGTTCTTCTTCTCAAATGTTTAATACAAATGTTGACAACTACCAATGCAATGAATAATCAGAGCACCAATAAAGTTTCCTCATCTCTTATTTATCATAGTAGGGAGAAGTTGGGGAGACAGAATGAATATATTAATGAATCTTAATATTAAAAAGGGGACAAAGCAAATATATCACGCAATGGTGCTTGAAACCTGAAAAAGTCTAAACTCCAACCAGAATCCTGACCAAAAAAAAAAAAGGCAAATGAATGACAAGCCAAATTCTTTAACAAAACAAATTACACCCACCTTTTATAACTCAAAGGACTGGACAGCTCCTGGAGGCAAAGGAGGATATGGAGGAAGAGCAGTGGCAAGTGAAATCAACAAAGGAAGGGAGAGGCTGAAAAGCCAAGTCAGATGCAGCAACAGACAGAAGAGACTGCAGGGGTGGGGCCAAACTCTCTCCCAGGACCATAGCTGTCTGTTTAGACACTCCTCAAACGCACAAGGAGCCACTCTAACAGAAGTAGCAGAGAGACCATGATGGCAGTGACTTTATAGGGCCGGCCACTCACCCCACCTATAGGCAAGACTTCTTGCAGGCCAAGAACTTAGGAGCCTCTAGTCTCTTCGCAATGACCTCCAGGGAAGGATGATACACAAGAACTCTCAGCAAACCAATGTTTAACTAGCCTTTTTAAACAAAGGAAGAGGGATTACACAGGTTCTGCTGTACCCAGAGGGTAGGAAGAGTAGAGGAGACTGATTTTGGCTGAATGCAAGGAAAGTTTTCCTAACAATTAGAACTGGCCAAATGTGGAAATGGGGTGCCTCAGAAAGTAGGGAATATTCCCAACCCAAAAAGTCTTCATGCAAAGACATTATAACCAGCAATTGTAGTAGAGAAGTTTCCTCTTCAGGTATGGTTGGACTAAGTCCACCCTGTTAAGTCCACTGCCAACTCTGAAATTTTATGAGCTTTTTTCTATGATCCACATTGAGCTAGCCTAAATCCTTCATGCTGTAGAGAAACCCATTTCTTTTTTTCTTAATTCTCAGGAGAGATGGAGAGCAGTGGAGCCACACCCTCCATCCTTATATGCAACCTCTTTTATCAGGTTTTACCACATAGGGCTGCCTTTCTAAGCCTTTACTTACCCTCATGGCTTTCTTTCTCTTTCCTGGATGGGTCTTTCCCAACATATGGAGCTGGGTTCCAAGAAGCTCACAGTTCTCCAGAAGTGCTTAGCATAATGGTGTATTGGTTTGCTAAAGTCTGGTAGAATTAGCCTTTCTTTGCCTACTCCTCTTCTCAGGCCCCAGTGTGTTTCCCATACAATCTGAAATAATGCTAGTTGATTTCAATAATTCCACCTCTATGACGTACAGAGAGGAAAGGAATAAAGACAAATTTACAGATGTAGAAATGGAAGTTAAAGTCAAATTAAAACTCTCCTCCATGAAGAAGTCTAGCAGTTGCAAGGTTCTTGGTAGGCAGGAAGGCAGACTAACAGAGGAAGGAAAGATGTTGAGGATGCCAATGCCAAGAGGTGAGGAGGAATAAGTAGGCACAGGACACACCACAGCATGGAACAGGATATAATAGGAGGTCAAAATGACCAGTAGGGAAGTCTTGGGGGTGATGCTGTGGGCAAGGAGTTATTTGGAAGGATCCTTCTAGACTGGACTCTTCCATGATCTTCAACATAGAGGTTTCATGCCTACTACCTACCTCCACCCTAACAAGTGTGGGTATGCACTCTGTGCATGCATATAGGCAAACACAGAGGTGGCTCAAGTCATGGGGACAGGAACTCCTGGAGGGTGAGTAGCTGTGACCTTTTATACCAAACACACAGCTGGCATTCAGGTAAGGCTGTGGATTAGAGGGGCTCAGGTAAGGTTCTAGGTACCTCTGCTATGCACTGTACTACTTCTACAAAGCATGAGAGCCAAGTCCCTTATAAACCCAAAGGAGCAATGGTTCCTGTCCAAAGGACAGCATATGTGTCAATTCAATAAATTCAACTAAGTACAATCTGAACATGTATTAAATATAGAATAGACTCTGAGGTTATAAAAACAATCCAGGGTACCCACCATACCTCCCACATTTCACCCAGAAAGCCCTACCTACTTGCAAGGAATTTACATTCTGATGGAGGATACAATATATAAACACAATTACTTTTTATCTATTTTTGTATATATTTTGTATTTATTTTTATCCTGTGTTTTTTTGTTGTTTTTCCAATAGAATGTAAGCTCCTTGAGGGAAAGGAATGCAACCTTAACATAGCATTACATATTACACAGTAAGTATATAGTATGATAAAAATATAATAATAGTATATATTATGGTAAGCAATATATAGTATTATATTTTATAATAAGTGCTTAATAAATGCCTGTTGAATGAATAACTAACTACAAAGTAATTCGAGCAGGGAGAGGGCAGTAACAGCTAAAAGGATCTTGAATGGCTTTGAGTTGGTGGTTTCATCTGAGGTGAGTCTTAAAGGGAGTTAAAGACTTTAAGAGACAGAAAGAGAAAGGAAGGAGAACATTCCAAGGCCAAGGGAACATCCATGAAATGGCGCAGAAGAAGTGAAAGAGCGTAGAGTTTGGGGAATTGCACATAAACCAGGTTAGTGAGAACATAGAGCACACTGATATGAAATCCAGAAAGATAGGCTGAAACTAAACCAAGAAAGGCTTTTAAATGCTAAGATAAGGAGTTTGTATTTTATCCTCAAAGCAACAGAAACTTAAAGTAGATTTTTGAGCAGAAGGATGACGTGAAGACCTGTGTTCCAGCAAGATGACTTTGGCAGTTGTGTGCAGGATGGATCAGGGAGGGGGAAATCACCCTGTTTTCTTCTTCTCCTATTGGACTTCTTTACGGAGGAGAGTTTTAAGGGAAATTTGACTTTAATCTCCATTTCTTCATCTATAATACCAAGAACCTGGGGCAGGGTTTCTTAACTTGGTGTCACAAATTTCTTCCTAATACTTTAATAATAACTATTCAAATCCTGAGTTCAAATATGATCTCAGTCACTTACTAACTAGTGTGACCCTGGGCAAGTCACTTAACTTTGACTGCCTCCAGGTTCCTTTGAATCCTGTGCATTTTATTTTATGCATTGAAAAACATTATTCTGAGGAAGAGTCCCTAAGCTTCAGCAGACTTCCAAAGGAATCCACAACACCAAAAACATTAACACTCCCTAGGCTAGGGCTTTGCCTACAAAAATAATTGCTATTGACAGGCCAAGTAAGAACTTGCATTCCCAGAGTCCTTTTCTTCCAGGCTGCTCAAGCCACTTCCAAGGATATCTCTTCTGTACCTCCAGCACAGCCTGGAGTGAGTAGGACTGAGATGTCTTGTCTCCCTTGAATAAACCAATTCCTTCCTCTCAGGCTTCCTTGAGCATCAGTGGGGAGGAGACTTCATTGCCTAATGTCTATAAAGGCTCAGCAAAACCTGGAGAACAGGGTTCTGAAAACCCTAAATAACATTACTGTCATAAGAAATCAGAGCTAAGTATTGAGTGAGAGCTTTCTGCTTGCTTCACAGCCCTATGAGCTGATCCTGGCTCTCGCCTCTCTTCAGTCCTACCCAAAGGCTCTATTTTCCAAACGTTGGTCGTTTGGAACCCCAGAGGGCAAATCCTCAGAGCAAGTGGTTGTCAGGCAAGTGTCCTGCTCCAAGTAGTGAACGCTTCCCCAGGAAAAGCCCCTCCTTCTGATCCCAGCTGCGTCACAAAGAACAATACTTATTCCAAACAAGAATTGATTTGCTATTTTTACAGGCTCTGATTTTCTAATTTAAAGAGAAAGCACTAGAAGTCCCCCAGCTGCCTGTCTACAGGAGGGCTATCATCCTCCAAGCAGCCAGTATGCTTCCTCACAGCACTCTTATTACAGGAAAGAAGGGAGAAGGCACCAAAGGCGCAGTAGTTCCAAGGAAAGACCCTCCTCAAGAGCAGGATGGAAATCAGAGATCCAAGAACAGCTCACGCCCAGTTCTTTGGGTCTGGGAGGAAACCAGGGAGTCCTCTGCCTCAGTATGCCCTCTACTGTAATATCACTGCCACCTTTCCTTTCAATTTCCTATCAAATCCTATTGATTTGCCATCCATAGCTGATTAGAGCTGGATGTATAGGACAAGTCGGATGAAGGTAGCACCAGAACCTGATGCCATCCCAGCAGTTGGCAGGCCTGGGAAGGGATCTGCTACACCTGCTGCAGTGGGCTGGAAGAGGGGAAAAGGGGGCAAAGGGAAGAGATGGGAAGGACAGTGCAGAGAAGGAAGGGTACCATCTCTTTTCCAGCACTAGAGTTGTCTCCCCGGGGGTCAATTGGGCCCAGAGCAGCAGCTTTGGCTAGAGATTTCTCACCTCATCCCTCGGCCATCTGGCTTCCCCACAACCAGCTTCCTTCCCTGAGGTGGCAAACAGAGCCAAGGCCAATGTCACTGCTGGGAAGGCAAAGGGCCTTCTCTGCAGGTGCCCCAACTGGGAAGGGCACATCGCTGGTAGCCAGGTTTCTTTTCTTTAATGAGGAAGAGCAAAGAAGCCCAAATGATTGCTGTTAGGGCCAGCTCAGCACTGACACTATAGTCCTAATAGCCCCGAAGAAAGGAACAGAGTCCAGCAACAGGAGCTCTCACTGATTCATTCTAAGATTTTTTCAATGATACAATAATCAACTTTTACTTCCTAAGAATTAGAACCTATATGCCAGTCCTGGACAAGGCCAGGCTGCCATGGGATGGTGATATAGCAGCTTGGGGCAGTGAATGAGGGTGCCATCTTCCTACCTCCATTGAACTGGCCCAAGGCAGCAGACCCCTGCTGTGTAAACTACTCAAGGCTAGCATCTCTTTCCACTCCCCCACTCAAAGAAGGAATGGCTCATCCCACAAACATCTCTTAAGTGACTAATATACACAAGACACTAGGCAGTCCAGTTATCTTTTTTTTTTTTGGTGGGGGCAGGTAAAAGGAAAGCTATCTGACTTATGATCTCATTAATATGAGGAATTTCTGGTATGGAAATGCCCTCTACCAAAGCAGAGAAGTAACTCATCTGCGACTTAAAATATTAAAGAGTTGCTTGGTCACTTCTCCCACTTCTTTGCAGAAGTGGGGCGCTATGGGTGTGGAACACTCATCAGAATGTCAGACTTTTTCAATGTTTTGGTTAGTTTTGCTGAACCTTTTTGTTTTCTTTCTTATTTGGGAGTGGGGTAAGGATAAATTGGCAAACGTAGGTGATATAAAAACAAAAATTATGCATACAAATTTATTTCTAAAAAAAGGTTTTAAATAAATTTTGAATGGGGGCTTAAAAAGGAAAAAAGAGTTGCCTAGGGCACTAAGGATCTAAGTGACAGCCAGGGTCTCATAACTAGTAAGTATTAAAGGCAGGATTTGAACTCAGGTCTTCCTGATCCAAAGGCCTGCCTTCCATCCAATAATCACTGTCTCATTCGGCTCTCTTTAAAAATGTACAAAGGACCTGTTTAAAAAACAAAACAAAATGTTTATTTGCTTATGTGATGAGAATTTAAAGTATGCCCTAAATATGAAAGTAAAAATATAAGTTCTTGGAGGTTAGGGATTGTATTGCTTTTGAGGCCAACAGAGCACAGAGCCTAACACCAAACAGATACTTTAAAAAGGTTTATTGAATCACTTGAGAGAAAGGCAACTCAGTTCACAAAGGAGCATGAAAGGGGAGGTAAATGCCTCCTCCTCAAAAGAGCTGAAAGGGCTGGGTCAGGTTGGGTAAGAGGACCCATGATCACAAAAGAGGAGAAAGGACAGGAAAGGAAAACCCTGGACAAACTCACTTCTCATCCCTGGACCTGACCTAGCTATGAACAATTTCCTTTAGAGAAAAAATGGAAAAGCGATTCAGTACAGCTGTAGGGTAGCAGCCCAATTCCTCTCCTCTCCTTTCAGAAAATATTCTCCACATGATTCTCAATAATTCCTTCCCTGTAAAAATCAGCGTTTCTCATCATGGCTTTTCCTAAGGGTAACATCCTTGAAAATGCATTTTCCCCATTAAATGTAAAAACTTACAGAAACCATCTTATGTGTGAAATTAATGTTTAGGAAAAAAGGTTAAGTCATTAAAATTTAACAATTCTGCCTAAACAAGAACTACAGGAATGTTTTCCCCTTCAGATGCTACAGACTAATAAATGTTCAGACAGCTACCTGTCAATCAGAAAGCATTTATACATAATCCATGGGCTTCCCTCCACCTCCGTTGGGTCTGCTCTTTGTAAAGGAAGTCACCATAGGGACAGCCTCTCCCCTGGTGATCAAACACTCTCCTTTTCAGAGTTGGCAAATGTGTCCTTTACTCTTACCTTGAAGAGCTGGGTCATGCTTGCTTCTAGAACCTCTCTTTTTAGACATATGTTCTTCCTATAGGAATTTCATTTCCTTTGAGCCTTGGTCTCCCTGTCTGGGGTGGGGGTGGGGGGGGGTGGGGAGGGGCAGGGACAGCACTCATGGGCCAGTCCCAACAATGATCAGCATGTCACTCTGTCACTGAGCACCTGCTATGTGGCAGGCAATGTGTTAAGTTCTGGGAATATAAAGAGACAGTCCCTGCCCTCAAGGAACTTATAATCTAATGAGGGTGATGAAAAGCAAACAAATATATACAAACAAGCTAAGTACAGGATAATTAGGACATAATTAAAAGAGGGAAGGTACTGAAATTAGGAGGGCTTGGGAAAAGCTTCCTTAAAAAGGGGATTTTAGTTAGGATTTAAAGGAAGCCAGGGAAGCCAGGAGGCAAAGAGAAAGGAAAGCTTTACAGGTATGGAGGACAGCCAACGAAAATGTCAGGAGTTAAGAAACGGAGTGTCTTGTCACGGGGACCTCAAGGATGCTAATGTCACTGGAATGAAGAATATGTGGGTACGTGGTGGAGAGTAAGATGTAAGAAGACTGGAAAGGCTGTAGTGGGGGGGGGGGGGTTATAAGGGCTTTGAATGCCAAACAAGGGAATTTCTATTTGATCCTAGAGGTGATAGGGAGCCACTGGAGTTTACTCAGTAGGGGAGTAACATGGCCAGACCTGTACTTTAGGAAAATCACTTTGGCAGCTGAATAGAGAATGGATTTGAGTAGGGACAGACTTGGGGAAGGCAGAGTCACCAGCAGGCTGTTCAAACAGTCCAGGAGTGAGATGAGGGCATGCACCAAAGTGGGGGCAGTATCAGAGGAGAGAAGGGGGATATGTAAACCTTAACTTATTCTATTTCTCTGACATGAGCCAGTTTGCCCCACCTTAGGCATCTTCCATTCCCAGGGCCACCATATTTGTGCAAGACTTAGCAAGGACACTGGCTCTACATAGCCTTACTGCATCCCAGGCCACCCCAGCATTAACATCTATAACCAATTCCCATAGGAATCTCTGGAGTCAAGTGGCTGAATCAAAGAGCAGTGAGCTTGATAAGCTAAGTTATATATGAATATCTATTTGACCCAAATTAAAGTCCACCCAAAATTCCCATTTCCATATCCTTCTTCCCTACACTAGCACTGAGCCACGTACTTTGAATAACACCTCTCTTTGGGTCCAGATATTTCTTTAGCAGACAGAACTTTTTGGTTGGAAAGATCAGAAGGGAACTTGCTGCTCATCAGAGATTTAGTTTGGGAGAGAAAACTTTTCTACACAAACTCTTTACTCACCATTCCCATCTTATATTCCATTACTTCCAATCCGTCAACAAGCATTTACTAAGTACTTTATGTGCAGCAACAGAGAGGCAAAGGAAGAAAAAAATCCCTGACTACAAGGATTTCATATTCTAACAAGGGAGATAGTAGGTAAATAATACGGTACACATGAGATGTAATAAATAATAGCATTTATAGAGCACATACTATGTGCCAAGGACTGTGTTTCACAACAGCCCTGGGAGGCAGGTGCTATTATTATCATCCCCATGTTACAGTGGAGGAAACTGAGGTAAACAGAGAGTGACTTGCCCAATGTCTCACAGCTAAGTGTCTGATTCCAGATTCGATCTCTGGTCTTCCTGACTCCAGGCCCAGCACTCTATCCACTGTACCTGCCTCGATATAGACAGAATAAATGGGCAGTAATCTGAGAAAGGAAGGCACTAGCCCTATGGGAGGAGAGGGAGAGGGAGACGGGCCTGGGAAAAGTCTTCAGCAGAAAGTAGGATTTGAGCTGAGTATGGAAGGAAACCAGAGAAACTAATAGGAAGAGGTGAGGGGAGAGAGCATTCCAGGCATGTGGAACAGCTCAAGATGTCCAAAAGATAGTTAGCGATGCATGACTGTAGATTGGAGGTACTGGGGATGAATATAGATGTCTGGGAATCATCTTCATAGAGATGATAATTGAACCCATGGAAAGTAACAAGATCACCAAGTGAGATAGCATAAAATGAAAAGAGAGGAGGGCCCAGGACAGAGCCTTTGGGGACACCTACAGTTAGCAAACATGATATGAATAAAAAAAAACCAGCAAAGGAGACTGAAGAAAAATCTGACAGACAGGAAGAGAAACAGAAAAGTGAGGAGAGAATCCAGGAAGAGAATATGACCAACAGCATCAAAGGCTGCAGAGAGATCAAGAAGGATGAAGATCAAGAAAAGGCCATTAGATTTGGCAATGAAGTAATGACTGGTAACTTTGGAAAGGGCACTTCCAGATTGAAGAGGGTTTAGAATTGAGAGGCCAGGAAGTGGGAGGCACTGAATGTAGCCCAGTTTTCTCAAGGAGTTTAAGAGAGAAGAGATATAGGCCAATAGCTGCTGGAGATAGTAGGATCAAATGAGGGCTTTTAAGGATGAGGGAAACATGGGCATGTTTGTAGGTAGCAGAGAAGTAGTTGGTAGAGAGAGGGACTTTGAGGACAAGAAAGAGGTGGGAATGATAGTGAAGATAATTTGCTGGAGAAGACAGGAGAGGATGTGATCAAGAGTATATGTAGAGGGGTTGGCCAGGAGAAGGGCTAACTCTTTGTAAGAGATTAGCGTGAAGAAGGAGATGGTAAGGGAAGATGTCTAAATGAGTTAAGATGAGAAGGGGGAAAGGGAAAGCTCTTAGAAGCAGGTGGCCTCTCTTTTTTCAGCTTAGTATGAGGCAAAGTCCTCAGGGGTCCTTAGCTGAGAGGATGGAGGAAGGATTGAGGAGAGACAGAAAAGTCTGAAACAGCCACTGTTGAGAGTGAGATAACAAATTGATTAGGGAAGAATACAATGTTTGCGTTGTTGTCATGAGGGCCCGGTTGAGATAAGATAATATAAATTTGTAGTGGACCCAGTTGGCATATTTTCATGATCTCCTCCAACTCCATTCAGCAGCACTGAAGGAGGTGGAAGGTGGAAACGATCCAGGTTTGAGGTTTGGGATAGCATGATCAGTGACAGGACAAGGGGACAAAGGATTCAAGAACAGAGAACAATCAAGAATTGAGTTGGTTCACAAAGATGGATGAGAGACGTAACCAAAGCAGAAGTGATGGTTTGAGAAAGAACAAAGGGGTGAAAAGATTGGAGGTTGTGATGAGGATGAAGGACATTATTAGGGGTCATAAGATATGGGGAAAGGTAGAATGATCAAACTATATGTTTAGATAAAGAAATTCTGGAGTTCATAAGCATGGAAATGTAACAGCTGTGGCTTATGACAAGGTCAAGGGGGTGACTATCTCAGCATGTAATTAAGTAGACTGAGGAACTAGAAAGTTACGGTACTTGAAGGTATATTAATATGTATGCTGAAGTCCTCTTGTATGAGGGGAGGAGAAAAAGAGAGAAAGACTGTGAGTCAGGCACTGAACTCACTGAGGAAGGAAGATGTCTACATGTTCCATATGTAACATAAATATAATAATTTTGTTCAGTCATTTTTCAGTCATGTCTGACCCCATTTGGGGTTTTCTTGACTAGAGTGGTTGGCCATTTCCTTCTCCAGATCCTTTTACAGATGAGGAAGATGAGGCAAATAGGGTTAAGTTCCTTGCCCAGGGTCATACAGCTAGTGTCTGAGGCTAGATTTGACTTCAGGAAGTTGAGTCTTTCTGACTCCAGGCCCAGCACCCCATCCACTGTGCCACCTAGCTGCACCAAAATAATAATGGCTAACATTTACATAGCACTTTGAGGTTTTATGTCATCTCATTTGATCCTCACAACAACCCTGGGAAGTAAGTGCTTTTATTTTGCCTGATTTATAGATGAGATATATATATATATATAACTGAAGATAAGAGGTTAAGTGACTTGCCCAGGGTCTCACAGCTGTGTCTGAGGCAGGATTTGAACTCGGTCTTCCTGAGCTCTGGTCTAATACTCCATCTTCTATGCCACTGAGCTGCCTCTAAAAACTACCATGACCTGGGTTAGATAATAAATTTGGATGGCATGAACCTTAAAGAGGAAAAGGTTGCTCTGTGTGGTTAGCACAGGGAGAGTGTGGAAGTGTCATAGGAGTATTCTGACTCCTCCATTGGGACCATCAAGGAGAGGAGATACGAGAGAAAATGTAGCTAGCACTTAAAAAGGTTCTCAAATGAAGTAGGGTCATCAGGAGTAAGTAAGGTCTCAGTGAGGGCCAGAAGATGGAAGAAGTGAGAAAGTACAAGGCATAAAATGAAAGGAAGTTTGTTAATCATAGTGCAAGGGGCATGGGGAGGGAGAGGGCACAGAGTAGGGTTGGATAGGAATAAGGAGACAACCAACTGGGGATGGGGAACGGGGGGTCATCCCTTTTCTCTCTCTAGATAAATTCAACTCATCCTTCAAACCCTAGCTCATATTCAACCTCCTCCAAGAGCAGTCGCAGAGGCTGCTGGTAATGATTGCAAGGGGTAGAGCACTGAGCCTGGAGTCAGGAAGATCTGTGCCCAAATCCAGCTGCAAACATTTACTTAGTGACCCTGGGCAAGTCATTTAACCTCCATTCACTTCAGTTTACTCAACTGTAAAATAAGGATAATAATAGCACCTACTTAGTAAGGTTACTGTGAGGATCAAATGGGATATTTGTTTTTTTAAAAAAAGTACTTAGCACAGTGCTAGGCACATAGTAGGTACTATATAAATGCTTATTCCACTCCCCACCTACTATTAAAGGGATGGTTAGTAAACATAGAAAAGGAAGCAGTTATCATAGTCAGCATGCCTTCATCAAGAACAAGTCATGCTAGACTAACATTTCCCCTTTTTGACAGAGTTACTGAGCTGGTAGATCAAGAATACTACAGATATAGTTCACCTAGATTTTATCAAAGCATTCGATAAAGTCTTTCACGATATTCTTGTGAAAAATATGGAGAGATGTGGGCTAGAGGATAGTACAATTAGGTGCATTTGGAACTGTTTGAATACCCTGACCCAAAGGTTAACGGTTCAAATCAACCTGGTAGGAAGTCTCCTGGGGAGTGACCCAAGAATCTGTTTTTAGCCCTGTGCTATTTAACATTAACACATCAATGATTTAGATAAAAGCATAGATGCATGCTTATCAAATTTGCAGATGATACAAAGCTCAGAAGGCTGGCTAGCATGTTGGATGACAGAATTTGTATTCAAAATGATCTTAACAGAATGGTACGGTGATTCAAATCTAATCAGATGAAATGTAACAGTAATAAATGTAAAGCTTCATACTTTAGCGCAGGAACAGAGAAATATGAACCTGTTATTCCATAGGTATTGGCAGCTACTGGTGTGGAAACTCTCCTTTATGGCCTTGGCAAATTGCAAGCATCTTCATAGAGATCAGGGCACTGAGAAGTTAAGTAGCTTGCCCAAGGTCAAACAGCTGGTATGTGTCAGAAGTAGGACCTGACAACAGGTCTTCCTGACTCCAAGATGGTTCACCTGAAAAAGAACTGAGTATTTTAGTGGCCCCAAAGTTCAAAAGAAGTCACCAGCATGACATGGGAGCCAAGAAAGCGAATGCAAACTTAGGTTGAATTAAGAGAACTGCAGCATTCAGAACCAGAGAAGTGACAGTCCTGATCTATTCTGCCCTGGTCAGACCATATCTGGAATACTGTGTTCAGTTCCAGGTGCCACATTTTATGAAGGCCATTAAGAAGTTAGAGAGAAGAACAACCTCAGTGGTGAAGGGCCTCAAGTTCATGCCCCACGAGATTCAGTTAAAGGAACCAAGAACATCTAGCTTAGACAAAAGAAGAGATGGTAGCTATCTTCAAGGGTCTGAGGTGGGGGGGGGGAATCTAAGGCCTTGAGACCCCATGTGGCCCTCTAGTTCCTCGACTGTGGCCCTTTGAATCCAAACTTTACAGAACAAATCCCCTTAACAAAAGGATTTGTTCTGTAAAACTTGGACTCAGTCAAAACATCATACCCCAGGATCTAGAAGGCCACATGGAGCCTCAGGGCTGCAGGTTACCCCCACACCTGGGAGGGGCTCTCACATGAAACAGGAATTAGACCTCTTCTACTTGGTCCCAGAGGTCAAAACCAAGAGCAATTGAAGGAAATTTCAAAGAGACAGATTTAGACCCAATATAAGGTAAAACTGCAAAACAATTAGGGCTGCCCAAAAGTAGGGTGGGCCTCTTCAGGAGGTAATTAGTTCCCCTTCACTAGAGGGCTTCAAACAAAGGGTAAATGAGTCACTCATTGGGTATGCTGCAGAGGAGATTCTCGTTCACGTATGGGTTGGACTAGATGACCAACGAGGTCATTTTCAACTCTTGTAGCCAGGCAGTACAGTGGATAGAGCACTGGGCCTGGAGTTAGAAAGACCTGAGTAGAAATCTAACCTCGGACACTTACTAGCTATATGACCCTGGGCAAATCACTTAACTTCTGTTTCCTCAGTTTCCTCACCTATAAAAGGGGGATAATAATAGCAGCCACCTCCCAGGGATATTTCAAGGTTCAATTGAGACAATATTTGTAAAGTGTTTAGCACAGCATCTAGCACACAGTAGGTGCTTGATAAGTTTTTAAATAAACCCTCGAAATTCTACATCTCTTGTGGAGCCTTCTCTGACCCCTCCAGAATGCAACAATTTGACAGAGTCAGAGACAGAAAGAGAGAAGGTAACTTACCACAATTCACCCAAATGGAAGCAGCAGAGCTGGGATTCAAAATCAAAATCTTTTGATTCCAAAACTAATGCTGTTTCTCCTATACCACACTTTCTTGAAGGTGTTTATTAGCCTTAGCCTTCACCTGGCAATCATTTACCATCCTGTGGCATCTCATAGTCTTCTCCTGTATCATCACCTGACTTTTTACATGCTGTCTCTCCAACATGACTCTAAGGTCTTTGACAACAGGGGCTTGGCGTAACTTAGGACTTTACACATAGTAGGTACTCAAGAAATGGTTGTTACCAGACTGACTGATTTGGAAACAGATCACCAGCAATCTGGGTTGAGTGGGGGGTAGCGTAGCCTTAAAAAAGTGATTGAAACCCTGTAGAAAAGCATTTGCATGCCCAGCTCTCCAACACCCTTCCTGGTTTCCTGGCTTTCTGTAACTCTAAGTAGCAGGCTGTGGGTGTTGCCATTTGCAGGGATTTGGATCAAGCTCTCTTGCCCCACTTGGCTTCTGAGAGTAGTGTCAACACAGGTACAATGCTAAGTCAGCATAGTGTAAGAAAACATAGAAGTAGCTGCTGGTAACAAGGGCTATTATTATGGCATTACATTAATAAACAGTTGAATTCTCTTGTGACTGGGTGAGATGATTATTCTCCCCTTCCTGCTTTTCATTCATCTTATAGGAAGCTTTTAATTATCATACTATTTCCTGATCATTATCTTGGCACATTCTGTCTTATATTATAGTTCTCCATATATGTAAGGTTTTTTTTTTTATCTCCCCTACTAGACAGTAGGTTCCGTGAGGATGAAGGCCATGTTTTCAATCTCCCTTAACATATAGCATAGTGTGTTAGGCACAGTAAGCACCAAATTGAACTGAACTTAATTAATTGGACTGGGAAGATTGCTGCTAAATTTGTGAATTTGCTTTAAGCAGATATGCCATCCTTTCTCTTTTGCTCTTTTTTTGAATACTCAGAAATGCATGTCTCAGGTCTTTTTCCCTCAATGGTCCAATCTGTTCACCAGTGGCACAGAGCTGAACAGGCTAAATTTGGCAGCAGGGACCCAGGACACTCTGACAGGAGGAAATGGGAAGCCATTTTGATGCTAAAGGAAAAGGAGAATAGACAGTTTAGGTGCTGCTCTAGCTGAGCCAATGTGACAAGCTGAATTACAGCTAGGAAAAGGATCCTTGCTTTTCCAGAGTCTCCAACCTGACAATAAGGAGGCCCTCTCTTGGGCTACTCCAACAACTAGGGTCACTCTGTCACTGCCCACCCATGTTCTCTGTTGTCCTACAACGCAAGGAATCAAAGTGTTCCCGGGGAAAACTGCTTGTAAATCCCAGAGGTCTGTTGTCAATGGTACCACCCACCCCCAGCTCCCAACCTCTGGTGGAAAATGTTCCCCAATCTTTCCCCATCTATCTGTTTGCTTCTGAGTACTAATAGATGGTGAAATGTAAATGAAATGCGATTTCATTGTAACACTGGGCAGTAGCTGTAGGCACTAGTCTTTGCTTCCACTACTCTGAGTTGACCTTTGACACTACCCAATTTCAATAGATATTTCAAATGGTGGTGATACAGAGTAAAGAAAGCAGAACCAGTAGAACAATATACATTAGCTACAATTACGTAAAGATAGCAAGAATAGGAACAAATCCATGTTACAGATTGAAAAGAAGAAAAAAAGTATCATAAAAGCAAGGATTGTGTGGGTACTGCCACATTAAGATGAATAAACTAGTTTTTTAGGGCAGGGTTAATGATTAGTAAATAACAAGCGTATAGACACTAATGCAATCATTCATGTTCTTGGGTTGTTTGTTTTTTGTTGGAGTTGGGTTTTTTTGAGTTTCATCTTACATGTTCATTTTTCTTATTTTATTTTCTTATGCTCTGTTTACATGTTGGAATACTGGTACTTGTTAATGGAACAGAAAAAAAATTTTGTATTTTTATAAAAACTATAGATGGTGGCATTACGAAGTATGACACACCATAATCAAAAGAACCAGTCTGGTAATGAGAAGTCAAATACTGAGTTCTCTTATATGAAGAACTTCCAAATGACAAGGTGGTTTTTATGTTCAGTTATTTCGACTTTCACTAGGAGTGACAGCACTACAGCTTATCAGAAGGGAGTTTGCCTCCAGCCAAAATCCAAATACCACTACAATATGCAGTAAAATGAAGAATGCTCACAATATTAGGAGTGGTACAATATTAAGTGGATTAAAATAACTCATGGGAAATGAACACATGTCCCCAGCTTTGTCTTCATAAAAATAATGCTCATAGCACTGATTTACAAAGCAGCCCAGCAGTAGCAGGCTTGCAATTTCAGTAACGACCGTTCATTACTTCCAGTTGTCTAAGAAATTTGAGTTGTTAGGAAATAGATACATACTTGGACAGCTGAACAATCAAAAATAATGTTCCATCACAGGCAATTAGCTCCCACACAGAAAAGCACGGGAGCATAAATGACCAGATTCAGAGTGAATCCCAAAGCTATCTCTAGCTTCGTTCTGACTCCAGCCTGTTTGATTTAAAGAAAATGGTACAGAGATAATACCTTCCATTTCAACCTGTCATCTCCTGGTAGCCTATGTGAGTTTTCAGGGTGTTGTTTTATTACTGACTGGCATTTTCCCTACACTACATTCATAACCATTTGATTGGTTTTGCAGGATTTCAGTTAACATCTATTTCCAAGCCATTTCCCCAACATTCTATCAAATCTTTCATGGTTTTTTGGGTGCTTTTTACTATCTTCCCCTGAGAGTTATCTGTCTTCTTACAGACTAAAACCTAAGGTGACAGAGAACAAAACTGGTGCTAGAAGATTTCAATACAATTTTAATTTAACATCAAAATACTAAATGCTACAGGTAGAGCTCATGATCCTGCCAGATGTATTGTGTTAATTAAGTTGCTTTTAGCATCCTGAATGTATACACTGTGTCCCTATATTCATGCTACTATTTATTGTATCTGTATGATTCTATCAACCACAAATATGAAGCTACTTCACCCGACATATTTCTCCCAATGAACCACCCTCACTGGTGCTTTTCTCAGACCACGGAATGAGGAGAAAATGTTTACAGATAGCTATAACATCTTTTCATTTAGCAATTTCCCCCATGTAGCTAGATCTACAGAGCTGAGGTTACATAATCACCTATTTAATACTCCAAACCAGCTGCATTTAGAGTAATCAGATTTGGGGTACAATGTGCTGGTGTGGAGTTCCAGACTGTGAAATAAAAAACGGACACTGCACTAAGCTAATGCACTGATGAGAGAAGGCTTGGGATCTAGCTGGGTGCAGAAAGGGAACACTTTCCAGCTGACTGCTTTCCTCACACTAGATGAGACAAGATTCAAAGTACAGCTTGAAAAAAAGGATGTTAGTATCCAATAAGCTATACTGTTCTACACACATACGTGCAGCCCCGATCTGAACCCTTTTTGCCCATGAACTCTAACTCCTCTAGCTCACTCACTAACCTACACTGCATCCTACCTCAGGGTGGGCTTCATCTCAACATCTCTATCCCTAGCAGATTGCACTCAGTCTTTTTCCCTCTTCCTCCTCCTCCTCCCTGCCCTAAGCTTCCTTCACTTCCCCTACAGACCGTATTTATGCTCTGGCTGCCCTGCTACTTGTTCCGTCCCTATCAAAAGGATGGACCCAAGCGCTCTTCCCTCAACTAAGCCCTATCCTCTTAGTTTTCCAGCACGAACACCAAGCACCCCCTCCCTCAGTCCCACCTCCTCCCACACACCCCAAATGAATCCAGAGTTCCATCTTCCCTGGATGAAGATGATTGCACCTACTCACGCCCCTAATCCCTGATAACTGCACCCCTTCCCCCACCAAGGGCTGGGAATTCATCCAGCTCTTCTCTCCTTCCCATCTAGCTACCCCCCCCCCCGCAAGTCACTCCACCTTTTGGATCCTCAGCTTCCTCTTCTATTAAATGGGTACAATACTACTCACAGGAACTACCACCCAGTACTGGTTGTGAGGAAGCAGCTTTGTAAGCCTAAAACACTAGAAAAACGGCAGCTATTTCTTGTTGCTGTTGTTTGTTACGACCCTCCTGCCCATAGAGATCTTGCCCCCTCCCCAACCTTCCCATCCCTTCTCCAGACCCGTTAACCCAGAGCATCCCTATTGGCCAAGCCCACGATGTTCCCCCCCAAGAGGGGGAGCCGGGGCCGGGCCTCTGCCCGCGCCCGCTGCGGTCCGGGGCCAGCGGGGACGGCTGCGAGGGAGGGTTCGGACCCCCTTGGCCCGGGCTGCCTTACCTGGCCGTGTCGGCGGTAGGGCCGGGGCCGGGGCCGGGGCCGGGGCTGGGGCCCGGAGGCTGCTGGGCTGAGGCAGCTAGCGCAGCTCCGGCTGAGGGGAGCTGTCCGCTTCCTGGTGCTGAAGGCGCCTTCCCCGCCGTGGGGCCGGGGCCGGGGCCGTAGCCGGGACTGGGGCTGGGGCCGCCCGCCGCCGGCAGCCCGTCCCCGGCTCCCCCCTCCAGGCTGGCCTCATTGCCCATGGCGGGACTCAGACGGCGGGGTCGGGGCGGTGGAGCGGGGCCCGGAGGGGAGGGGAGGGGGAGGGAAGGGCAGGGGGGGGCCGGGCCGGCAGCTCCCGGGCTAGCTGCTCACACGCTCAGCGCTGCGCCGCCGCCGCCATCTCCCAGCTCCACCAGCGGCGCCAGGCACGGCGCATGCGCGGCCCGCCCCTCCTGGGCCAGGCCCCGCCCCTCACTCTGCACACACCCCTCGGGCGCCTCGGAGCCCCGCGTGATGCTGCTGCTGCTGCTGTTATTATTGCTGCTGGGGGGCTGCTCCGCGGCCTCCCCGCCTGTGCCCGCGCTCGCCCCTACCTCTCCCCAGACGTGCAGAGTCTCGGGCAAAGCGCGAGCGCGGGGAGCGTGAGGGCGGGGGCGTAGAGCCCCAACCTGAGGCTCCCCCGGACCCTCGGGAGGAAGGAGCTTACTGTGGAACTCGCTTGAGCCGGGTGCCTATGCCCCGCCCTCCCTTGAGTCAGGAGCTACGCGTGGGGGATGGGCAGACAGGGCTGAACAGCGGGGAGCGGGCAGAATGACCAGGACACTCCTGAAAGGAATGACTGCCGTCCCCCATTTCAGCACCTCCGGGAGGGGCGTCTAGCCCCTAGGGTAGCACAAGGTTTAAATTAAGAATGGCAGACTTGGTTGTATCCCAAAGAGATCATAAAAAAGGGAAAAGATCCTACATGTACAAATATCTTTATAAAGGCTCTTTTTGTGTGTCAAAGAATTGGAAATTGAGGGGATGCCCATCAACTGGGGAATGACTGAACAAGTTGTGGCATATGGGTGTAATGGAATACTATTGTGCTATAAGAAATGATGAGCAGGGGGATTTCAGGAAACCTGGAAAGACTTACATGAACTGATGCTGAGTGAAGCAAACAGAACCAAGAGACCATTCTATGCATTAACAGCAACAGTTGTGCAATGATCAATTATGATTGACTCACCTCTTCTCAACCATAAAGTGATCCAAGACGATCCCGAAGGACTCATGATGGAAAATACTATCTACATCCAAAGAGAGACCTATGGAGTCAGAATGCAGATCAAAACCCTTTTTTTGCCTTTTTTTTGTTTGTTTTTTGCAACGTCTGTTTTGTTCTGTTTCTTCTTTTACAACATGAGTAATGTGGAAATATGATTGCACATGTATTACCTATATCAGATTGCTTGCAAAAAATTTGGAACTCAAAATCTTAAAAAAATAAATATTAAAAACTATATATGTAATTGGAAAAAAATACTAAAGATAAAAACACACTGTCGGACTTGGGAGAAACCTTAGAAAACATCCAATCCTTCCTTTTTAGAGAAATTGAAGGGGTGGGGGGAAGAAATTAGTGATAGAACTGGGGTTCCAATGGGAAGGGGGCAATAATTCTGCCCCAAGTTCAGCAATAACCAGGTATCTGTCCAGACTCTCTGCCTTCATAGCCAGCCTTTGACCCAGCCCCAGTCAACATCCTGACTGTGATGGGATTCAGGAGCTCAGCCTGCTCCAAAGATCTACTTTCTCAGTTGTTCTGTCATCCTCCACCCAATTATCAGAGACATAATAACTAGAAGAAATCAAGCCGCACATAAAGAATATGAAACATTGAGACCAAAAAGAAAACCATGTTGACTTCTGACTCATCTTTTTTTTTTAATTTTCTTGGGAATTTTTGGAAGAGTTTAGGATAAAGAACTAAGCATATTTCCTGCCTGGGACAAACTGCCCCTGAAACAGAGGGGTTTAGAGTTCAAAGCTCCAAATAGCCTATTTCGTGGACAATTAATATCAAAGGCACTGCCAATGCTTCCTTTTGGAAGGCTAGCAGGCCCTGCAGTGGAGAAGGGGAGGACATGTGGAGCAAGGGCTGAGTCACAGGATGTAATTCATAGATGAAGAAGCTTGCGAACATTGTGCTAGAAACATGGGGAATGGCAGGAGGGTGGAGGAGTATGTCTTTGAAAAGTGGTGGCAAAGGTTGTGAAGCCATTACATTTTTGCAGGAAAGCAGGGGAAGGCAGAATATTGGCCAGTCAGGGTATATGATCCTTGCCTGGAAAGACTGCAGTCAACTAATCATACCAAGCGCTCACATATCTCTTCACAGTAAAGTCCTTTAGTAAAATTCTCCAGTGCCTCATCGTGGCAGCAAAGTGGCACCGGGTCGTTGAAAGTTACAGCAGTGGAGCATAAGCTTTGGAAGGTCTTACCAAGCCAGGAAGGTTTCAGGTACACGCCCAGTGATGGATTCTGTGTCTGTCATTTGAGGACTATGCTGGCTAAGTGTGTGGAGGCTCCTCCACCAGAAGGTTAGCCACCAGATGATGAATTTCTTTTTGACCACAGCAACTCATAAAGACCGCTTACTAAGGCATGGAGGGGTAGTGGTCTCTAGAGTGATAAAATCTGGGATATTATGAAGCTGAAGCCAGAGAAGTAAACTAAAACTCATTTAGACTCATGTCAGTGGGTAAGAACTGTTAAGCATTGCTATCGCATATGGAAAGCCCTGGTGTCTCTCAGAGTCCAGCTCTAAACCACAGGGAAGTTGGGAGCCATTAGAAGAGCTCCTTTTATAGCCTGAGTTGCCTGGACTGCAAATGCTATGGGGAGGATCCTGTCCTCCCCTGTGAAACTCCCCCTTCCCAAGGCTTCCCAGAGGATTGAATGCCAGCGTTACCTTTCAGCACCATCATACTTTGCAGAAACTTCCATTGGTACCTTCTTCAGAATCATCTGTTCTTTGTCATCTGGTGCTGGGTTCCTGACCTTCAAAGGTGCAATAGTTCTCTAGAGTAGGAATTATTAGCCTCTGTGTGTGTGTGTGTGTGTGTGTATTGTGCTCTTTGCCATCCAGGTGAAGTTTATGGACCCCTTTTCAGAGAAAAAAAAAAGATGGTTTTAAATGCAGAAAGATAAAATGCATAGTATTAGAAAGGAAACCAATTATATTGAAATATAATTATCAATTTTTTTAAAAAGTTCACAGATTAAGATCCCCTTGCCTAATTCCAGATCCTCAATGGAATTCTAAGTAATGGTTTTGTAGAACAAGGCCAATTTAGATCCACTCTATAAGTCTGTGCACTTTTCCCAATGCTTAGAAATGGATTAGATGAGACATCATTAGTGTTACCTTGATCAGAAGTGGCAATCCACCTTTCAGAATTGTTCCCAAATGTCTCCCTAGACTATAGTGACATTAGAGGTATGACTTGTCAGAGCCAAATTAGCCATATTAGGAATGGGGCCAGGCCCCTCCAGGACTCTTCTTCCTGCTTTGCTCCACTGTCTTTTCTACTGGAGGAGATTAGGAAGTCCGGTGGATAGAGTGCTAGATTTGGAGTCAGGAAGACCCTAATTAGAATCCTACCTCGGGTACTTCCAAGCTGTGTCACCCTGAGAAAGTTGCATAATTTCTCTCAGCCTCAATTTTCTCATCAGTAAAATGGGGATAATAATAGTACCTATCTCAAGAGAATTGTTGTGTAAAACAGGATAATATATGCAAAGCACTTTGCAAATTTTAAGTGGTTTTGTTGTTCAGTTGTTTCAGTTGTGTCTGACTTTTCTTGGCAAAAATACTGGAGCGGATTGCCATTTCCTTCTCCAACTCATTTTACAGATGAGGAAACTAAGGCAAACAGGATTAAGTGACTTTCCCAAGGTCACACAGCTAGTAAGTGTCTGAGGCCAGATTTGAACTCAGACGTTTATGACTCCAGGCTTGACCACCAAGCTTCCTAAAAAAAAAAATTATAATATTATATATTGTTGTTCAGTTGTGTCCAACTCTTCATGGCCCTGCGAACCACAGCATGCCAATACTGTCTATCTGTGGGGTTTTCCTGGCAAAGATAATGAAGTGCTTTGCCATTTCCTTCTCCAGTGGATTAAGGCAAACAGAGTTTAAGTGACTTGCCCAGGGTCACACAGCCAGTAAGTGTCTGAGGCCAGATTGGAACTGAGATCTTCCTGACTCCAGGCCCAGGACTCTATCTACTGAGCCACCTAGCTGCCTCTGTAGTTATGAAGCTCTTGGCTCTTAGTGCTTTTTGCTGGCCTTTGTACCAGAGGGGAGAAGAGTAAGAAAAGGAAACTCAAAACTCTTACTCTCGAGTGATTATTTTATCCATGGGTCTTGCATCAGTCACGTTGCTTCACTAACCAGTTTGGACACTCAGGGACTACTTAGCAATAAGGAGAGTCCCTTTTGTCTGCTTCTTTGGCAAAAATAATTGCAGTGTTTTCTCCTTTGCCGTATAGTGTTTGAAATCAGTTACATGAATGTTTGGTTACTGTATTTGCAATTGTTTACAGTCAATTAGCACTTTGAATGGAAGTTTCCATAAAAACTAGAAATCAATATCTAATTTGCATACTCAATATCTAATTTGCATATTTGATGATCCATTTGGGATAATTCCTGTAAGGACTTCCTCTTTATAAGGAGGGGGAAATTGATGAGAAATAATCAGGTGACATCTGTACCAAACCAAATATGCTGGTATACACATTCCAGCTAAGTAACTTGAGTTCAGTTCAATATTTAATAAATGTCTACTGGCTGTAAGGTCCTGTGTACCAGGGCCCAGCTCACTTCTGCTTTTGACTCAGCGTTTATATGACAGTAAGTGTCACTGTTAGGGGTGGAGAGGTTGTGTTTTCCTCTGGTACATCAGAAAATGTGACTTTCCCTGGGATTAGAGAAATAAGTCTGTAACTCCTATGGGGACAATTAATTCTGAAGCACAGAAGTGGTCTGGGGAGCTTTCCCTCAGAGGGAATGAATGCCATGCACTTAGCCAGCACACACACACACACACACACACACACACTTAGGTGTAGGTACCATAGTGACAAGTTCTGTAAGAGCCAAGGGGCAGAGAGCTATTCAGAAGAGCTTCAAGTTCGGATTCAAGGTATAGTTTAATCTTAGTCACTTCTCACTTCTCCCCAACTCTCTTCTAATCCCATCTCCTTCAAGGAGCCTTCCCAGGGGAATATAGTCTTCTCCAGCCCGACAATTCATTATATCACAGTTATTCCTGTGCTCAAGCATTCATAAAGCACAATTTCCTAGTGTGATACCATTTCTACTGTTATCTTGAACTATTCTTTTAAACTTTTTCTTGTTTAACTTTCCCTGTATTAATCCCATATCCTCAATGAGACTAAGCTCCAAGAAGGTGCTATCATCTCTATCTCCTCATACCTTAACTAAACATAGGGCTTTGCCAATGATTGGTTCTCAGTAATGTTTTGTTTGTTTGTTTTTTGGCAGGGCAATTGGGGTTAAGTGACTTGCCCAAGGTCACACAGCTAGTACGTGTGCTCAGTAATGTCTTTATTCTTGGTATGACTTGATTGGTCGATCAGAGGGATTGATTTTAAAGTCAAATGACAAATCAAATTATCAACTGGACCCTGTTGCATCAAGGAAATCCTTTTATTTCTCTCTAATTGATTCCCTATCCCACTGCCCACAAAAACTATTCCAAACCTTCTCTTCTCCTTCTAAAGTCTCCCGCATGACCTCCTCCCCACCTCTCTCTGTCTCTTTCTGTGTCTGTCTGTTGTTCTCCCCACCCCACCCCCCAGGTCTTGCCTATTACTTTGCTATAAAGGTTGAGGACATTCAACCTGAGCTCCCTCTTCTTTCCTTTCATCTCAAAATCCCTTTGACATTATCCCTATCTTTCCTCCTTTTTCACACTTTCTGACAGACATAGACTTTTTCCTTGCCAACCTTTCTATTTATGTACTTGATCCCATTCCCTCCCATCTTCTCCATAAGATTGCAACTTCAAAGATCTCCTCTCTCTCTCTCTCTCTCTCTCTCTCTCTCTCTCTCTCTCTCACCGCACCCCCCCCCCCCCCGCAGATGCTACAATATATTCAAGTTATTGTCC
The DNA here is from genome assembly GCF_011100635.1 of Trichosurus vulpecula. NCBI lineage: Eukaryota > Metazoa > Chordata > Mammalia > Diprotodontia > Phalangeridae > Trichosurus > Trichosurus vulpecula. The sequence continues at coordinate 118,670,610 of NC_050581.1, read as the reverse complement.
TTAATCTCTCCTCCCTTTTCCAGCCACACTCCTTGAGAATGATATCTAGACTTGCTGCCTCCACTGACTTTCCTCTGACTCACTTCTCAACCTTTTGCAGTCTGGCTTCCAACCTCATCATTCAGTTGAAATGGCTCTCTCCAAAGTTACCAGAAACCTCTTAATTTCCAAATATGCTGGTCTTTTCTCAGTCCTTATCCTTATTAATTTGCTGCATTTGACACTGTTGACCATCCTCTCCTCCTGAGTACTCTCTCCTCTCTAGGTTTCCATAACACTACTCTCTCCCGGTTCTCTTCCTGCCTGTCTGAGCACTCCTCAGTCTCTTTTGATAGCTCCTCATCCATATCATACCCCCTAACTCTGGGTGTACCTCAAGGCTCTGTTGTAGGTCCTATTCTCTTTTGTCACAACACTGTCCCTCTCAGTAACTTCATCAGCTCCCATGGGTTGGGCACATGACTCACAGATGTGTATAGCCAGCCCCAGCCTCTCCCCTGAGCTTCAGTCCCACATCACAAATTGTCTATTGGACATTTCAAACTGGATGTCCCAGAGACACCTCAAACTCAGTATGCCTGCTATTGAATTCATTATCTTTTCAACCAAACCATCTTTTCTCAACTTCACTATAACTGTCAAAGAAACCACCATCCTTCCAATCTCCCAGGTTCATAATTTTGGCATTATCGTCTAATCCTCACTCTCCATCACCCCACCTGTCCAACCTGCTGTCAAATCTTACTATTTCTCCCTCTACAACATCTCTCCCATCTGATCCCTTCTTTCTTCTCACACAACAATCACTTTAGTTTAGGCCCATGACTTTAGTTCAGACTGGTTTGTTGCAACAGCTTCCAATTGGTCTTCTGTCTAAAGTCTCACATTACTCCAATCCATCCAACACACTACTGTCAGAATGATTTTCCTTAAACACAAATCTTGCCACTGCCTGACTCCACCAACTCCAGTGGTTCCCTATCACTCCTAGGATAAAATCTAAAATCCTCTGTTTAGCTCACCTGACCCCAAACTATATTTTGAGCCTCATTGTACATTACTTCCCCTCCCACACTCTTCTTTTCAACCTTCTATCTGTTTCTCACATACAATACTCCACCTCCTGTCTTTATAACTTTGCTCTGGCAGCCTCCTGGGAAGAATTCCCTCTTCACCTTCAAATCATAGAATCCCTCTCTTTAAGGCACAGCTTCAGCACCCCACCCTCTACGTGAAGCATTTTCTGATCTCTGCAACTGCTAATATCTTCCCTCCTTAATTCCCTTGTCTTTGGCTGCTTCGTATTTATTTGTATTTTTTCTCAATGCAGGGTTCCCATAGATCTTCAATTTGTAACAAAAAAAAAAATACAGAATCTGCAAAGTACAGTAAAGTGAGGTGTGCCTGTACATTTGTAACAAAGCCAGAACGATCTCTCTCTCTCTCGAAGACTAACAAATAGTAAAGGGGATGTGCCCTGTGTCATTGGAAGGAGTGTCCATAGCCACACCAATGAAACCAGGGACCCTTGAAGTACAGAAATATGACTTGATTGGCATTATTCATGTTAGTGTGATGCTCACCTGCTTTATATTTATTCTGTATATACATATATACACTCTTCCTGTCTTCTCTATCAGAATATAAGTTCCTTGCTAGCAGAGATTACTTCATGTATAGCATTTGTAACCTCAGCACGTAGTACAGTGCCTGGGACATTGTTCATTCATTTTCAGGCCCGTCTGACTCTTTGTGACCCCATTTGGAGTTTTCTTGGCAGAGACACTGAAATAGTTTGCCATTTCCTTCTACAGCTCATTTTACAGATGAGGAAACTGAGGCAAACAGGGTTAAGTGACTTGCCCAGGGTCACACAGCTAGGAAGTATTTGAGGCCAGATTTGAACCCAGGAAGATGAGTCTTCCTGACTCTAGGCCTAGTTCTCCATCCACTATGCCACCTAGTGATGAATTTAATCATCTCCAAAGTGAGAACCCCTGGAATTTGTAGGGGAGGCTCTGAACCGTGAGTTAAATCTTAGGCTCAATGAACAATGCCCAGAACAAGGGAGAAGTGACAGTCCCTCTGTCCTCTTCCCTGGTCATTCCACATCTACAGTGCAGTGGTCATTTCCAGGATTTACATGTATTTGTAGGCAGCTGTAAAGAAACTAGTAGATAACAAGAAATTGAAGACTAGTGAGAGAGAAGTGATGAGAGTAGGGGTGATCTGCTAGAGATGATGGGAGGGGACATGATTGAGTGTATGTGTAACAGGGGTAGTAGGCTTTGAAAGGGAAAAAAAAAACCACCTCTTGATCAGAGTCTGGAACAAAAGAGGAAATGGTAGGGGATGATGTCAAGGGGTTGTGAGATAGGGAAGGAGGGAAAAGACTGCTCTGGGGCAATGGCCTCAATTTTTTCAATAAAGTATGAGGCAAGCACCTCAGCTGTGAGGGTGGGAAGGGGCACTGAGGGAGGCATGAGAGAAGAGAAGATTTGGAACAGCCGATGTGGAGGATGGGTAGGGAATCAATTGTGGATGAGTAAAAGGATTGTCTTGCTGCATGAGGGGCCCAGTCTAGATGAGATAACATACAGGCACACCTCGGAGCTGTTGCAGATTTGGTTCCAGACCACCACAATAAAGCAAGTCAGGCTAATGTTTTGGTTTCCCAGTGTGTATAAAATTTATGCTTATATTTCACTGTAGTCCATTAAGTGTGCAATAGTATTATGTCTAAAAATGTGCATACCTTAATTTAAAAATATTTTATTGCTAAAAACAAAATGGTAACCATCATCTGAGCCTTCAGCGAGTCATAATCTCTTTGCTGGTGGAATGTCATGCCTCAATGTTGATGGCTGCTAACTGATCAGTGTGGTGGTTGCTGAAGGCTGGGGTGGCTGTGGCAATTTCTTAAAATAAGACAACGATGAAGTTTACAGCATCAGTTGACTCATCCTTTCGTGACAGATTTCTCCGTAGCATGCCATGTTGTTTGGTAGCACTTTACCCACAAGAGAACTTCTTTCAAATTTAGAGTCAATCCTCTCAAACCCTGCTACTGCTTCATCAACTAAGTTTATGTGACATTCTTCTGTTGTGTCTCAGGGAACAGAGAGGCCCAAGGAGAGGGAGAGAGATGGGGAAACGTCATCAGAACATACTCAACATTTATCCATTAAGTTCCCTCTTATATGGGCATGGTTTGTGGAGCCCTAAAACAACGACAACAGTAACATCAAAGATCACTGATCACAGATCGCCACAACAGATATAATAATAATGAAAACATTTGGACTACTGTGAGAATTACCAAAATGTGACAGAGACACAATGTGAGCACATGATGTCAGGGAAATGGTGCCAATAGACTTGCTCAATGCAGGGTTCCCATAGATCTTCAATTTGTAAAATAAAATAAAAATACAGAAGCTACAAAGCACAATGAGGGGGAGCACAATAAAATGAGGTGTGCCTGTATATTTGTAACAGAGCCAGAATGATCTTTCTCCTGAAGACTAACAAGTAGTAAAGGGGATGTGCCCTGTGTCATTGGAAGGAGTGTCCATAGCCACACCAATGAAACCAGGGACCCTTGAAGTACGGAAATATGACTTGATTGGCATTATTCATGTGATGCTCACCTGCTTTTTCTTAAGGCATCTAATAGGGAGCTTGAGGCAGCAGCATCTGTTACCACATTCAGATTGGGCCAATTACTCTGTTAAAATAGTAAATAGATAACAAGGTATCTCTGCAGAGGACAGATTTTTTTCTTTGTAGGCCAGGCTATTAATGGGCTGCCTTAGCTTGCACAGGGCAAGTGGCGCCCAGTGCTGACTCTTCTTTGATTACAAATGAGCAAGTTGTGGAGTGTCACCAACATCACAGATACCATCATGGCTTAACAGCCACCCAACCAAGGCAGAGCTGAGGGGGCAAGATCGGGGGGAGGGATTCTATGATTCTTTTTCAGCCTGATTTGCCCTAATTGTTCATTTGATGGCGACATTTTCTTTTTGATTAGACCTGGCATACAGGAGTCATTTTGAAAGAAGAAAAAAAAAGAGACTCAAAACTACAAAATTTTTCATGTTCTTTTTCTTCTCATGTTTGCTTGTTTGATGCTTGTGTTCCTTTCTGGAAACCAAGAAAAAAGAGGGACTCATTTAAGGAGGTCATTTGTATAGGAAAATGCCTGACAGAACAGTCCATCTACTACAATTGCTTTAAAAAAAACTTTGAGTCAGGGATAAACGAAGCAGAAATGAATAGAAGGTTATGGGATAGGAAAGAGATGTGCGTGCATGTAGGTCAGTAAGTTTGTCGAGTGACAGACAACCAACTCCTTTAGTGAAATGTCAGGTCATAGCAGAGACCCTGAAAGGGTCCTGCTTTCAAACATTCAGGAACGAGAGCTGAGCTGCATCATTAATTCATATTTGGAAGTGTCCTCACCGTACCATACTCACTTTTTGCACAGTCCCTAGCTTCTCAGGGCTGACACATTACACTCAGCAGAATACTGTAATTGATTGGGTTTTTTTTAAGTTAGTATATGTGGCATCTCAAGAAAATGCTAAGGAGAAGGAAATTGGGGATGAAGACAGAATTCACTACATTGGGGCCTCTCTGAAGATCATAACAATCATGATCTCACACTGTCCCATAAGTGTTAGTATTCTTGTGTTGATAGCTTTCAATATCAACCTGTGAGTATTATTTATCTATTTTTAATTGATCTGTTTGAATCCCTAGTAAATTCTTTTGAGAGATTTGAAGGCCAGACAATTCCTTATGTTCTGTATGAGACCCATGAGTTCACTAAGCTGCTCAAATCACTTGGAAAGAGCTCCAGGCAAAACTGGAGAGGGACAGCTCTTTGAAAACTATTGAATAGAGAAAACACCAGTGTAGTGAAATCCATCTTCATCCCCCACCCCCATCCCCTCCTACCATCTTTGGGTTCCTGCTGCTTCCAAAAATCATTCTTCTTATGGGACCATGGGCCTCTCTAATTCATGAGAAAGTCTCCAAATATGGCCATGTTTATCATGGGATAGGTACTTATTAATCTAAGACAGGAAAAAACAAACCCAGAAAAAGTCAACTCAAACCCAGGCTCAGACTTGCCAATATAAGACATGTACCTTACATGCCACATGCACACAGCTGCCATAAGGTCAGAGTGAGAGACGGCCAGCTGCCCTTCTCTCTAGGGAGCAGATTGAAACGGTCCTGATATGATTCTCAGCCAGCAAGGAAAAGAAAGGCAGTAGGGCTGATTGTCCCCTTTTGAGCATCTACTGAGTCATTAGTAATTCTGGCTTCACCACAATCATCTCAAAGTTCCAGACCTCTAGTGCCAAATCATATATGGCCAGGGCAAACCCCAGATCTCCAATATGGTTGACTAGAACCAGGAATGGCAACTTTGAACACACTCCATGGAACCTTCGCTATAGACCAATTCTATCTTGCTGTCCCTGGAGGTACAGTCAGCCTCATATTGCTCAGGTCTCAAAGGCCAGGAATCACATAGGCTATGGCCACTGACTGAAAAACTTCATGGTCCATTGGAAGCTGTAGTTGTCAGAGTAGTCCTGGAGGTTTTGGAAATACCTGATTGATTCTTTCAAATGTTGCCCATTTGCTGACACAGTTCATTCTATTCTTGCGGAATTGCCTTATTGGGCCAATGCTAATTAGTTGAGTAAATTTCCAGGGATCAGTCTTGGCCAATTTAGCTGGGGAACGAGCTGGGGCATACAGAAAGGAAAATGGATAGGTGGGGATCTCTTCCTGGCCAAATGAAATTATAACCCATGACCCAGAACTGCAGTAAAAACTCTTTCTTTGTTTACATGAATTGGAGTTAATTTTGGAAGGCTTCTTAATATTAACTCTTTGGCTCTTAAAGAATTCAATTCATGTCTATATCACTTTAAAAGAAAAGTCCTTAGAGTCCATGCAAGCATGAAGGCTAACAAAATGTCAAATATATGGAAAGCTTCATTTAAGCCAACAAAAGCTACAAACAACATACCCAACCATAAACTGCCAAGTCAACTGTCCTTCCCTGTCTGATATGCCTCCATCTCTCAGAGATCAATACAGTCTTCCCAATTTATAATATTACCCTTCTTGAAATACCCTAGATGGAGCCCTCCACAAGCAGAAGGCACCCAGAGTTGAGAGGGAGTAAAGCTCCCTCTTCCAAACCTGTACAATCCACATATCTCACAGAATCGGTGAAGGGCAAGAGTCAGATTTGTTCTTTTGTATGGTGGCTCCCTATCTCACCTGGTCCTAACCTCTAGACCCTGCTTGGCAGGGACCTACTTCACTTGGTCCAGGAATTCTTCCACTTGTTTATCTTTATCTGAGGTTGATTTCTTGATACACATGCTTCTAGTACCAGTGAAAGGCAAAGTCTGGGTTTGTTTCTCCAAATTTTGGCTCTCTCCTGTGCTGCTTCTTGGCTATGGTCTATTCTTGGTACAAGAAATTCCTCCCTTTGGTCCTCTTCAATGGGCACCAGTTCCTTGATGCACAAACTTACTAGGTGAGGAGCATGGAAGTATAGGTCTCCTATCAAAGAACTGAGTCTAAATCTGTATAGGGCTCCTCTACTATGTATCTATAACCCTTTTCAAAAAATCAAGCCCCAGAACTGGCTCAGGTTTATCAATTTTCAGTCATTAATCAACCATCATCATCAGTTTGGTATCTTTGAGGTGATAAGTATCCAAAACAAAGGGTCCACAGAGGTAAATTTTAAGTTTTTCAGAATTAACCTTATCAATGGAAATTCACACCTGGTGAAATTCACACAGCTGATGGTGATATTCAGAAAGGTTTGCCTAGTTTCTCCTGGGTACTTACTACGGAGTATTTGAACATTACTACTACTACAAACAGTACTCGCTAACATTTATATAATGCTTACTATGTACCAAAAACTGTATAAGTGCTTTACAATTATCTCCTTTGATCCTCAGAACAATTCTGAGAGGTAGGTGCTATTATTATCATCCCCATTTTACAGATGAGGAAACTGAGGCAAACAGAGTGACTTACCCAGGGTCACATAGTAAGATTTGAACTTAGGTCTTCCTGACTCTAGGCCAGGCACTCTCTCCACTAGCTGCCCTATTACTAGTACAGCAACAGCAAAATGTATGTTATAAGTTAGTTATATTACAAACGTTTAATTTACTTAATGTATTTCATCCTTACTTATCACACACGTAGTGTTATACACAATCAAGAATATTATAAAGATCGCTCATTACTTTCTATATCGGAAGTCCATGAGTTCACTGAACTGAATAAATAATATTATATTAAAAATACATCAGTGACTATCAATTTTATACATCATACAACATAAACCTGGTATTCTAATAATATTGAATTAAGGACTATAGCCTGGATATCCCTCATATTCCCCCCTTTCTCTCTACAACTACCATCTTATATGTCTATTCCTAGTTATTCGAAATCTTTATGAGAGCCATTTATACAGAAATTGAGGGCATCCTCAATAAAGTTATCAGTAGGGAATAAGCAGGCTTTCACAAGCAACATTCAACATTGGACCACCTATTTATCATTTTTCAATTGATTGAAAGATGTCAGAAACATGAGCTACATTTGTATTTACTGTTTGTTGATTTTTTTTTAAAGCATTTGATTCAATAGAGTAAAACAACACCTTAAAAACTCTTTTTCAACCAGGTATCATCAATTCAGACATCAAAAGCATTCAAGCTTCCATGAAAGATAACAACACGAATAATTCTGTTCAATGATCTTTTGATAAAAAGTACCAAGTGAGGCATAAAACAGGGAGATATATATTCACCTATGATGGGGGAGATCTAGCTAAGAGTGAAATGCCAAAGAGGGTTTCTCTATGGATGGTAAGGTCCTACGGACATTTTTGTTTGAGGATGGCATTGTGCTGATTCCATCAAACTCTGGAACACTGCAGAGCTTCCTAAAAGAGGTCTGTAACCACCCACAGTAGTTTGGCCCTATCATCCAACCAGAAAGAACAAGCAGATAGTGGATGATGAATGAAGCCCAGATTATGACATGTATTTGGAAGGACAGCCTATCAAATTTATCTGTCAGTATATATAACTAGGACAGATAATATAAGGGAATGAAGAGTTGGACTCAGAGATCAACAAGAAGGAAAGAGAAGGATAGATTGACTCTAGGAAAATGCAAAGCTGCTTTCTTAGCTCCAAACTTACCCCCCAAACAAGGGTCCATTTTTTTAATACTAATATTCTACAGGTGCTGCTCTATGGCAGAGAAAAATGGAATGAAGGCAAGTTAAGGCAATAAGCATTTATAAGTGTTTATTATGTACCAATCTATGAAGAATTAAAAACAAAGTTCACACAGAAAGCAGCAGAAAGGTATATGGTGCACATGGACAGCTTGCAATAAATAACCAATGAAGAATTTTGAAGAAGAGGAGTAAAAGATGTTGCCAGGGAAATGTTGTTGTTGTTTGTCCTTCATTCTTGAAAAGGATTGATGATGTCATGTTGATTTGCATGTCAATTGGATAGGACTAGGGCAAAGCTGTGCAAAATCATCAGCCTCACTCTCTCCTCCAGAGTCATTGAAGTCCAGTGGCAAGACAAAGGTCACGACCACCAGCGATGGCCCAGGATGTAGTGAGGAAGAAATGAGCCAACCATGAGGCAAGAGTGTGGGATGACAAATGGACAGCCAGAGTATTCCACTGGTACCTTCAGGAGGCCAGGAGAAATTGAGAAAGGCCTTGAGTACATTGGACAGTCCCTTTGTGGTGAGTTTATGGGCAAATATGGATGGGTTATAATCATTGGGGAATTTGAGTATAGTACCTAGAGAAAGTTACTCACATGGGTTTGATGCCTAAGGTTGAGGAGTTGTTATACTAAATCCTAGTGGAGTTTTAAAATTATGTCATAATTTACAATCCAGGCTGTAAGATATCCCAATTATTGGGGGCAGCTAGGTGGCACAGTGAGTAGAGCACTGGCCCTGAAATCAGGAGAACCTGAGTTCAAATCCAGCCTCAGACACTTGGCACAATCACTAGCTCTGTGACCTTGGGCAAGTCATTTAACCCCAATTGCCCTGTCTTCCCCCCTCCAAAAATTAAAAAATAAAAAAATATAAAAGATATCCCAGTTATTGCTTCTTCCCCCCTCCAAAAATCGCTGTTATGCACTTCATTATTTATTTCATCCTCACTACATCTCTACAGGTATTATTATTCTCATTTTTCAGATGAGGGAATGGAGGCTCAGAGAGGACAAATGGCCAAGGGCCATTCAACACATAATTCTAGATCTTTCAGGACCTAGAACCGGCAATGAACATAGTCCATTCTGCTTCCTAGAGGTTACAAGCTATGGTAGAAAATAGAATCCTGCCAATATCATAGTATGCATGTCCAAAGGGAGGAAGCCAGAATGGCATTGTGGCCGCTGGCAATTACAGTGCCCATACCAACCACCTGGGCAACTTTACAGGCCATCCTTACATAGTACTCCCCCTTGTGTAAACAAATATCCATCAAATAGATTATTACCTCCCATTTTAACATGCAAAAATTGAATTAACGTAAGATATTGTTTCAATGTGCCGTAAGAACTGTGTAATAATTAGAATTAATTCACAAGTATACAAGATTCCACCCCAGAGCTTAGAGTCAAAAGCCAGAATCAGAATCAATAAACACTTATTAAATGCCTGCTATGTGCCAGGCATTGTGTTAAGCACTGGGGATACAAAGAAAGGCACAAGTGAGTCCCTGCCCTCAAGGAGCTCACAATCTGATGGTGGAAGACAAAACATAGAAAGGAGCTGAAAATGGAGGGGTGGAGGTGATCCTCTCCCATGGCATGATGACAGGGAGAGAAATGATACAAGGTGAGGGGATCAGAGTTGTTTTAGTCTTGCAGAATGTAGAGTTTCTGAGGATCATGAAGTCTAAGAAATTAGCCAGGTGGGAAATTATGAGGTGAATTCCCAGAGTGCCCTCCTTTTATGGTGGAGGATCAGAGAGGAGGTCTCTAATGTCCATCCTCTACCTTCTCCAATCAGAGGAAGGGGCCCTGGAGCATGGGGTATTCAGGACTTTTAGAGCCTAGTACTGTGCCTGGGTGATAGTAACCACATAATGTTTATTTGCTGACTGCCAGCTGATGCAGCTGGCCACCATGGTACTAAAGTCAATTTTGTCTAATGGCACGCTGTGATTTGTAGTCCACATATATCCTCAATACTTTTTCCATGCCTGATCTGCTTATGATCTATCACGCAAAGGCCAAGAATTCCACGTAGCTATAGAAGCTTCTGTTATAGGTTGTATGAATATGCAGAGCTCACTGTTGTGCTATGTTCATTTTTAGTGGGTGTTAAAATGGGACACTTTAATGGATAAATGGCAACTCCATTCAGCAAGGTCTTCCAAAAGAATCCTGTCCCTTATCTCTTTATCTTTGAGATGCCATGGGGCATAGTGCAAAGGGCACTGGACTTGGAGATAGGAAGAGCTGAGTTCAGATCCCACCTCAGCCACTCATTGTGTGACCCTTCAGCTCTATCATCTATGAAATAAGGAGATTGGCCTCTTAGGTGCTTTCCAGTTCTAAATCTATGATCCTATGATACAGTCTTCCACCCTTGCTATTGCCATTCCCCAGAACGTGAATGAATGAATCATTGCAAATATATATTGAGTCTCAGGTATCCTCCTTGGCAAATCTTACTACAACATGAACTGTGCTCAGCCCCTGAAGATGATTGCCTTCCTCTTCCTTTTATATCACCAAATCAGTTCTTGATTGGAGGATGCCGTCTATTCCCTTCTCAATGATTGCTGCTACTTCTTTTACTCCCCCCAGGACAGCAATATTGCCTTGGTTTACAATTTTAGAAGGCAGTAGGAATTCCACCAGCTTCCATTTCACCCTGTCAATCAGGAAGAGTGTTTAAACTCTGAGTTAGGAAATGAACAAATTAATAAATATGAATGCATATAACACATATGGGGAGGAAAAGGGAGTCTCAGTCTGGGAATCACAAGGATGATAAGTTGATCCATAAGGGCAGTCAATTTCCACTTCCTTTCCAGAAGCAATGGTAAGATTTATTTGATTACTGTGTCCAAAGCAAGAGGTAGATAGTTGAGTTGGGGGGGGGGGGCAGGGAGAGGAGCAGGAAGCAATTTGGTAAGATGGCTTGGGTGGATGGCTGGCTGGGATATGAAGGTGAAGCATGCTCTAGGGTCTAGTCTCTGAAGCATGGTCTTAGAGAACTAAGCGGGCTGGTTTGCACTTCCTCATCAGTACCATGAAAAAAGTGCCAGATTTAGAATCAGAATCTAAGTTCAAATTTTGGTTCTGACTATTCCTTAATTGTAAAATGATTGTTGGACTAGATGGCCTATATGGTCTCCCTCCAGCTCTAAACCTTCTTTGTTTTTCATTTTATTTTATTCTTAATTAAAAAGCATTTTCCCACTTATTAATATTTTATTTTTTTCCAATCACATGCAAAGATAGTTTTCAACATTAACTTTTATAAGATTTTGACATTGATTTCAGAGGTCCAGTGTGCAGGAATCTAGGTCCGGGGTGGAGGGTACTGATCTAGGTAGGCAGATAGCAAGATGGCCTGGATACACAGCTGAATAAAAAGTTGAAGTACAGTGTTAGGGCTGGGTCCAGCCACATATAGTTGAGATTGTGCCAATCACTCAATATTTCTATCCTCATAATACAGAGAGCGATGAGACCAGTAGAGGGTACAACCTGCAACCCACTGGACCTACAGAGAAGGGAACTCACCTGGAT